>NC_037352.1:11875000-12500000 GCF_002263795.3 Bos taurus
CAGGGATGGTGAGGCCTGGTGGGCTGCCGTCTATGGGGTCGCACAGAGTCAGACATGACTGAAGTGACTTAGCAGCAGTTATGGCAGAAAGCAAAGAAGAACTAAAGAGCCTCTCTTGAAAGAGGAGAGTGAAAAAGCTGGCTTAAAATTCAACATTCAAAAAATGAAGATCATGGCATCCATTCCCATTGCTTCATGGCAAATAGATGGAGAAACAATGGAAACAGTGACAGACTTTATTTTCTTGGGCTCCAAAATCACTTCAGATGGTGACTGCAGCCATGAAATTAAAAGACATGTGCTCCTTGGAAGAAAACTTATGACCAAGCTATACAGCATATTAAAAAGGAGAGAGATTACTTTGCCAACAAAGGTCCATCTAGTCAAAGCTATGGTTTTTCCATTAGTCATGTATGGATGTAAGTGTTAGACCATAAAGGAAGCTGAGTGACAAAGAATTGATGCTTTTGAACTGTGGTGTTGGAGAAGACTCTTGAGATTCCCTTGGAGAGTCCCTCAAGAAGATCCAACAAGTCAATCCTAAAGGAAATCAGCCCTGAATATTCATTGAAAGGACTGATGCTGAAACTGAAGCTCCAGTACTTTGGCCACCTGATGGGAAAAACTGACTCATTGGAAAAGACCCTGATGGTGGGAATGATTGAAGGCTGGAGGAGAAGGGGACGAATTGTTTGGATAGCATAACTAACTGGATGGACATGAGTTTGAGCAAGCTCCAGGAGATGAAGAAGGACAGGGAAGCCTGGCTTGCTGCAGTCCATGGGGTTGCAAAGAGTTCATTTGAACGTGACTGAGCGACTGATATGAACTGAACTGAATATACGAGACAGATTATTGATCTGGTGCCAAGCTTTTACAGATACCCTGGTTCAGTTTGTTTTTTGTTTGTTTTGCACCCTGTGTGTAATGGAGATAGGTTTTCTTGTGTGGTCTTTTCTTGAGTCAAGGTGATTGGCTTGGGATACATTTCTAACCATCTTTGTCCTGTCTTTGTACTAAGATTATACTGCTGTTATAAAGTTATGAGGGTAAGTCTCATCCTTTTCTATGTTCTAGAATAGTGTGACTACAATGGAATTATCCATTTCTTGCAAGTTTGCTAGAATTTGGCTAGAAAACCATCTTGAGCTAGGACCTTTGTCTAAATTTCTTTTTACCCTGACTTTTTATTCTGAAATGCTGAAAGATTGACAAAAAAAACACTGAAAGAGAAGCACCATAGAAGTTACTTCAATTTTTAAATGGCTTTTGGTTTACTGTGGTTTTCACTTTTTTCTTGGGGCAGTTGGGTCATGAATATCTTGCTTGAAAAATTGACCACATCAACTTGATTTCTAATTTATGGTGAAACTTACAAATCATACTCTATTTTTCTAATTTCAGCTATATCTGTAGTGATAACAACTTTATCCTTTCTTATGTGTTTTGTGTTATTTATACTCATAATGACTTTATGACACAGATAGACATAGCCTCCTTTAACAGGTAAGGACACTGAGACTGACAAAAATTCAGTGATTCACCCAGGGCCAAACAGCTAGTAAGGGAACAGGCCAGGGTTTTAGTGAAAGCCCTTCAGAGCTCAGAGTCCAGCTGACCTCAGCTGTTCCTTCACAGCTGATGTCTGTGGACCACACTTGGAAGAGCAAGGTCTGAATATCCTGACATTTACATGCCTCCCTCCCCTGGAGGAGCTTCCCAGGTAGTGCTAGTGGTAAAGAAATGCCTGCCAGTGCAGGAGATGTAAGAGATATACGTTCGATCCCTGGGTTGGAAAGATCTCCTGGAGGAGGGTATGGCAACCCACTCCAGTATTCTTACATTGAGAATCTCATGGACAGAGGAGCCTAGTAGGTTACAGTCCATGGGGTTGCAAAGAGCCAAATATGACTGAAGTGACTTAGCACACATGCTCCCCTGGAGATAGTCATGTCCTTGGTTTGCAGCTGGGAAACCAGAAGCTTGTTGAGAGCAGGTCTGCAAGCCTTAGGTCATACAGACTCAAATGATATCTTTGATGTCAGAACTCTGCTTTTCTGATTTTTTTTCTAAATGGTGTCCTTTTGAATAATTCATCATGCAATTTCACTATGTTCTACAAAGAAGGGCTAGATTTTAAAGTTTCTGACCCAATCTGAGAGATTGCTTTTGCTAATAGATTGTTAATGTCATATTTCTACTTATTGATGTAATGTAAGTGCTCATTACTAATCAATAATAAATATTATTACTTATGTTCTATATTATTGAATAATTATATCAACTAGTGACTATTAATTATCCTTATTAGTTACTAATAGTTTTATGAATTGTAAGTAAATTACCTCTTTTAATAGCCTCCTAAAAGGTATAGGCAGCAGTGTCTCTATTTGCTGTTTCCTTCAGGGAAGGTGGGGGCTTCCCTGGTGGCTCAGATGGTAAAGAATCCACCTGCAATTCAGGAGACCCAGGTTTGATCCCTAGGTTGGGAAGATACCCTGGAGAAGGGACTGGCAACCCACTCCAGTACTCCACCCAACCCACTCCAACCCAGTACTCCTGCCTGGAGAATCCCATGGACAGTGGAGCCTGACTGGCTACAGTCCATGGGATCACAGAGAGTCAGACAGCATTGAGTGACTAACACTTTCACTGTTAGAGAAACTGACTTAGTGGGAGTTGAGGGTGAACTGGGCTGCACCTGATAGCTTATGATGAATAGTGTCGGATTCTTGGTCTCCAAAGAAGATGTAGCTTCGGGACCAGGGACCAAGGACCAGGCTTGATCACTCAAGAACTTTTGTGTAGCAGAGTTTTATTAAAGTATGAAAGGGACAGAGGAAGCTTCTGACATAGACATCAGAAGCGGGGTGGAGAATGCCTCCCCTTGCTAGTCTAAGCAAGGCCTTATATACTTTTATCAGACCCACTCCCACAACGTACATCTTAAGATAACAGGATTTGAAGAAAGATAGAAAGATCTTACCAGACACATTCCAAAGTATACAGGTTTTAAGATAACAAGGTTAGTTAGAAGGTTCTTGTTAAGGAGAAACATATTCTCAAGCAAGATACATTGTTATATTGACTAAAACAAAGCAATGTAGAAAAAAAAATGTTTGTCCTTTTCTCCTCCTTGAGAGCCTTGGACCCCTTTCTCCTTCTTAAGGGCTCCAGACCCCTTTCTCTTCCTCCGGGTCCCTGGACTTCTTATCAACCTAGCTAGTAGTTGACTCTCTCACACCCAAAACCACATTTCCCTTGATCAGGGCCTCAGAGGGCTGTGAAGTGAAGTCGCTCGGTTGTGTCTGACTCTTTGCGACCCCATGGACTGCAGCCCACCAGGCTCCTCCATCCATGGGATTCTCCAGGCAAGATTACTGGAGTGGGTTGCTATTTCCTTCTCCAGGGATCTTCCTGAACCAGGGATCGAACCCAGGTCTCCCGCACTGCAGGCAGACGTTTTAACCTCTGAGCCACCAGGGAAGCCATTGGGTCTTTCGCTCAGCTCAAGACAAGCATTTTGTTACTGAGTCCTTGAACAACTACTTTTCTGAGATGACTACTGAATATTGAAAGAGGTCTCATCTTTTGTTTTTGCTGTTGTTGTTGTGAATTGCATGAGATCTAAGGTACCAGGCAAGTCCACCTTCCACAGCAACAGTCACTAGGAGGTACAGTGTTTGGAAGAAGGATGGTGGATGACCTCGGAAACAGGAGGCTGGGCTCCAGGGAGAATGAGAACATAACAGGGAGACAGAAAGAGATGAAGACAGTGTGGTCTTAGAGGTCAGGTGCGAATGGGGTGACTCCAGCTGACATGTCCTTAAAAATGGCATGACTGTAGTGTAGGAGGGGACAGTAGTGTAGGTGTATCTGCAGGCGGCTCTGAGAATGCATTAAAGGAGGGGTGCTGCTGCTGCTGCTGCTGAGTCACTTCAGTCGTGTCCGACTCTGTGCCACCCCATAGACAGCAGCCCACCAGGCTCCCCAGTCCCTGGGATTCTCCAGGCAAGAACACTGGAGTGGGTTGCCATTTCCTTCTCCAATGCATGAAAGTGAAGTCGCTCCGTCGTGTCCGACCCTCAGCGACCCCATGGACTGCAGCCTTCCAGGCTCCTCCGTCCATGGGATTTTCCAGGCAAGAGTACTGGAGTGGAGTGCTATTGCCTTCTCTGAAGGATGCTGCTGCTGCTGCTGCTAAGTCACTTCAGTCATGTCTGACTCTGTGCGACCCCATAGATGGCAGCCCACCAGGCTCCCCCGTCCCTGGGATTCTCCAGGCAAGAACACTGGAGTGGGTTGCCATTTCCTTCTCCAATGCATGAAAGCGAAAAGTGAAAGTGAAGTTGCTCAGTCGTGTCCGACTCTTCACGACCCCATGGACTGCAGCCTACCAGGCTCCTCCGTCCATGGGACTTTCCAGGAAAGAGTACTGGTACACATATAGTCATATATATATATTTCTCTTAGCTTTGACCGGACTGGTTTGAACACAGAGTTACTCCCACCCCTGAAGGATGTGAATGGTAGATTCCACTAGAGAGTTTTGGGGCCCTTTGGCATATCATCAGTGAGGACTTGTTACCAGGGAATTCCGCATCAAACATCTTGTCCCCCCCACTATGTGGGATGAAGCTAGTGGCCCCGGTGCCCCACACACTGCCTGGTGGCACCATCTCCACCATGTCCCAGTGGTAGTATGTAGGGAGGAGGATGGGGGCGGGGGGGCAGGAGAACATATTTTTACACATAAATATTTATGTCAAATCAGCTCTGTGAAGAAGGTGGCAAAACCAGTCCTGAAAACACAATGTGACAGAGCAGCCCTTGCAAACATTTATGAGAGAGGAAAATGCTGAGAGAGAGAGAGAGAAATAGCCCTGGCAGGTTGGGAAAGAAGGGAAGAGAGAAGTCAAGGATGTTCCACAGTGTGGGAAGGCTGCCTTGTTTTGAGGAAGGGAGTAGAGAAGGCAAGGCTAATCAAATAATAATGCCATTAGGGAGGGAAGAGGATGGGCACTCTTTATTTGTGTTTTTAGTACCTATATGATAGTCCTTTTGCTAAGCATGTGTAATTCTTGGAGGTAAGCATTTAAACCCATTTTACAGATAGGAAAACATGCATTTAAACCCATTTTACAGATAGGAAAACTGAGTCAAGGAGATTAAGGGAATTTTTTTTAAAGTTACTCAGCTAGTACATAGGGAAGGACCTGGGATTCCCTACACATTGATTTGTCTCCTAGCCCAGTGGTCTTTCCACCACTAAACTCTGGTTACCTGACCCAGTTCAGACTTGTGCAGTAATGTGATGGGCAATTGGGAGACTCTGTCTCTGCATTCTGTACATTTTCTATCATAACCATGTGTTACTTTTTCAACTGGAAACACAAAGATTCCTTTGTATTTGTGTAGCCATTCCTTTCTCCAGGGGATCTTCCCTACCCAGGGATCAAACCCAGATCTCCTACATTGCAGGCAGATTGTTTACTGTCTGAGCCACCAGGGAAGCCCAAAGATATTAACAGAAAACACTAATAGAAGAAAGCTCTAATATATGAAGAATTATATTCAATATGTCTTCTTTGTTGGATGGGCAATGTCTGGCAAGCGTCTACCCCAGACAGTATCCATGTTAATCTTGTGAGTCGAAAGGGGAGTAGACAACTTTAATGTTTCATTTTGTCCATTTCTTCTTAAAAATTTTGCAAGATCATTGTGACTTTTGTGATAGATTACTAAATTCAACACACACACACAGAGGACAGGTGTCTATAACAGGCGTATTCAGCATCCTTTCCTCTCACTGTCAAGTCTCCTCTTTGATAAAATGATGATAATGGGAGTCCTATTGCATGGTATTTTCTGAGGACAGAGGGAGAGAGCCCACATCAAATACCACAGTGCCCAGCACATGGGAAGCTCTCAGTCCATGTCCAAGGTTACTCTCATATTTTTCAGCTCATTGAAGAATTGACTGGAGGGATGGTTGGTGGATATAACCCATGGGTTGCCCAGGATAGGGGCTCAATACTTGTGTTGAAGAAATAAATAAGCTGGGACTGACATTGGTTTTGACAGAAGGAAAGTCAGCCTCTGTGTATAATTCAGCTCTAGGCATTTACCAGCTATTGCAGAATTTTGTTGTTGTTGTTCAACCAAAGGTCCTCTTCAGCTTTAGGACACGGTCATTTCTTTTTTTTTTTTTTTTAATTAATTTATTTATTTTAATTGGAGGCTAATTACTTTACAATATTGTAGTGGTTTTTGCCATACATTCACATGAATCAGCCATGGGTGTACATGTGTCCCCCGATCCTGAACCCCCCTCCCACCACCCTCCATATCCCATCCCTCTGGGTCATCCCAGCACACCAGCCCTGAGCACCCTGTTTCATGCATCAAACCTGGACTGGCAATCTATTTCACATATGGTAATATACATGTTTCAATGCTATTCTCTCAAATCATCCCACCCTCGCCTTCTCCCAACAGCCTGTTCTTTACATCTGTGTCTCTTTTGCTGTCTCGCATATAGGGTCATCATTACTATTTTTCTAAATTCCGTATATATGTGTTAATATACTGTATTGGTGGTTTTCTTTCTGACTTACTTCACTCTGTATAATAGGCTCCAGTTTCATCCACCTCATTAGAACTGATTCAAATACATTCTTTTTAATAGCTGAGTAATATTCCATTGTGTATATGTACCACAGCTTTCTTATCCATTTGTCTGCCAATGGACATCTAGGTTACTTCCATGTCCTGGCTATTATAAACAGTACTGCGATGAATATTGGGGTACATGTGTCTCTTTCAATTCTGGTTTCCTCAGTGTGTACACCCAGCAGTGGGATTGCTGGGTCATATGGGGGTTGTATTTCCAGTTTTTTAAGGAATTTCACACTGTTCTCCATAGTGGCTGTACTAGTTTGCATTCCCATCAACTGTGTAAGAGGGTTCCTTTTTCTCTACACCCTCTCCATCATTTATTGTTTGTAGACTTTTTGATAGCATCCATTCTGACCAGTGTGAGATGGTACCTCATTGTGATTTTAATTTGCATTTCTCTGATAATGAGTAATGTTGAGCATCTTTTCATGTGTTTGTTAGCCATCTGTATGTCTTCTTTGGAGAAATGTCTGTTTAGTTCTTTGGCCCATTTTTTGATTGGGTAGTTATTTTTCTGGAATTGAGCTTCATGAGCTGCTTGTATATTTTGGAGATTAATTCTTTGTCAGTTGCTTTTTTTGCTATTATTTTCTCCCATTCTGAAGGCTGTCTTTTCACCTTGCTTATAGTTTCCTTCATTGTGCAAAGCTTTTAAGTTTAATTAGGTCCCATTTGTTTATTTTTGCTTTTATTTCCATTACTCTGGGAGGTGGGTTATAGAAGATCCTGCTGTGGTTTATGTCAGAGAGTGTTTTGCCTATGTTTTCCTCTAGGAGTTTTATAGTTTCTGGTCTTACATTTAGACCTTCAATCCATTTTGAGTTTATTTTTGTGTATGGTGTTAGAAAGTGTTCTAGTTTCATTCTTTTACAAGTGGTTGACCAGTTTTCCCAGCACCACTTGTTAAAGAGATTGTCTTTTCTCCATTGTATATTCTTGCCTCCTTTGTCTAAGATAAGGTGTCTATAGGTGTGTGGATCTATCTCTGGGCTTTCTATTTTGTTCTGTATTTCTGTTTTTGTGCCAGTACCATACTGTCTTAATTACTGTAGCTTTGTAGTATAGTCTGAAGTCAGGTAGGTTTGATTCCTCCAGTTCCATTCTTCTTTCTCAAGATTGCTTTGGCCATTCAAGGTTTTCTGTATTTCCATACAAATTGCAAAATTATTTGTTCTAATTCCATGAAAAATACCATTGGTAGCTTGATAGGGATTGCACTGAATCTATAGATTGCTTTGGGTACTATACTCACTTTCACTATATTGATTCTTCTGATCCACAAACATGGTATATTTCTCCATCTATTTGGGTCACAGCCATTTCTTGCCAGGACACCAATGACTGTTTCTGCTTCTGGCAAGTGGCTATCCTCAAATTTTTAAAAAGATTTATTTATTAATTATTGTTGTTGTTCAGTCACTAAGTCATGTCCGACTCTTTGTGACCCCATGAACTGCAGCATGCCAGGCTTCCCTCTCCTGGTGTTTGCTCAAACTCAGGTCCATTGAATCCATGATGCCATCCAACCATCTCACCCTCTGTCGCCCCCTTCTCCTGCCTTCAATCTTTCCCAGCATCAGGGTCTTTGTTCTTATTTATTTTTGGCTGCATTGGGTCTTTGTTGCTGTGCTTGGGCTTTCTCTAGTTTTGGCAAGTGGGGGCTGCTCTCTAGTTGCAATGCATGGCTTCTCCTCGCAGTGGCTTTTCTTGTTGTGGAGCGTGGACTCTAGAGCACAGGCTTCAGTACTTGCACTGCATGGGTTTAGTTGCTCCGCAGTATGTGGGATCTTCCTGAACCAGGGATTGAACCCGTGTCCCTTGCATTGGTAGGTGGATTCTTAACCAATGGACCACCAGGAAAGCCCTTCTTAAGGTTGGCTTGAGGTACTCATGCTCTTCCCAAAATTCTGGAGGGAATGGGGTGGAAAGATCTCTGTAATATAGGAAACTAGCCAGGCAGTGCTGGTGGCAGAGGAAGAGATACCTTTAAGATGTTTGGGCATTTTTTCCCAAGAAGTTGGAAAAGAAATCTATGGTATCACTTGGGTTTGTAGGTTTGCTACGTAGTGTTGTTCAGTATCAGTTTTCTGTAAGGAGCAAATAGACAAGTATAATGACTGGTGTTTGGGAGAAGCGTGTTGACATTAGTGGTCTAATGTCACTAATGGTGTTGTGCTTGGTGCCCCATGAATGTTTGCTCATTTAATGCTGAAACAACACCACAGGGACCATATTATCCCACTTGTCTTATGGATAAAGAAACTAACATCCCAAAGCTCATGTAACTCAAACAAATATGATAAAACTAGGTTTTGAGAACTAGAATATTTGTCTGGATCCAAATCTTTGAGGGGATATGTGGGAATTAAAAAAATAAAAGAGACGTGGTGGTAAAGGTACACATTAGAATACAGTCAGTTTGTTTTTCTGCTCTCTTGGGAAGTGAGGCAAGAAAGAAGAAATTTCGTTAATCCAAAGGATAAATTCATTCATATTTTTAGGAGCTGTGATGGGCTTGGGTCAGGGCTGGTGAATAGATTAAATCTTTGGTGCCTAATCTGATCGACTGGTAGTGGCTGCTCAGTGGGAAATTGATTAATGATGCCTGGCTGCCATAATAGGATGGGGTATGAGTGACCCAGTTGCTATTGATACCTACTCATAAGGTGGCTGTTCTGAATAATACAGGAAAATTGCTCTGTTGAATGCACACGTTAGGGAAGGTGGATTATATCTTTTTAAAACAAAGGTATGAGATGGATGGTAAGCATGGGTGGCAGAAACTGAGAATCTAGGTGAGAATGGGCAGATGTTATGTGATAACATTTTATGTTATCATAGAAGATGAGTGAATGAGTGCTCAGTCACTCGGTCATGTCCGACTCTTTGTGACCCAATGGACTATAGCCCACAAGCTTTTCTGTTCAAGGGATTATCCCAGCAAGAATACTGGAGTGGGTTCCCATTTCCTTCTCTGGGGTATCTTCCTGATCAAGGGATCAAACTGCTGTCTCCCACATTGGCAGGCGGATTCTTTTCACACTGAGCCACTTGGGAATAGGAGATAGTGAACTTTTAATTGTTCAACTGCCTCCAAGAGAAGCAGCCCTATCTGGGCAAAACAGAGATATTAGGGAGAATCCAGGATGTGAGCCCTTTTCCTAGTAAAGTGGTTATCAGCCAGCGGACTGTTGGAGCTAGACAGATCGCATTGCAAATCCTGGAACTTAGGAGCTATGTGACTTTGGGTTTTTACCTCTGTATTCTCTTTAACAAAATATGAATACTACCCCCCAACTCTTGATGTTATTCTGAAAATGAGGCAAGGCAAATTATTAAAAGGCTTTGCATACAGCAGGTACTCAGTGGACTGGAGTTATAAATTTAGAAACCATAAGTATCATTTTGAGCTTCCCCGGTGGCTCAGCAGTAAAGAATCCGCCTGCAATGCAGGAGCTGCAGATTCAATCCTTGGGTCGAGATGATCCCCTGGAGGAAGGAATGGCTACCCACTCCAGTATTCTTGCCTGGATAATCCCATGGACAGAGGAGCTTGGAGGGCTATAGTCTATAGGTTTGCAAAGTGTTGGACATGACTGAAGCAGCTTAGCATGCATGCCTGCAAGTATCATTTACTGTGTTCTTTTATGATGGAGGAGTCACTGTGCTTGTCTCCATTTTGAAATTGACAGGATATGAGGCAGAGCCCAGTTCCCTGCCACATCCTAGCTAGCAACAAACCTTAAGCATTCTATAGCACAGGTTGAGAACTCAGTGATCTACACAGGCTCACAAAGCTTTAGCAGTACTGTGTGTGCAGAAGATGACATCTTGAGTACCAGCTTTTGAGTACCTTCTCCAAGCCACTGTATCCTGCATTTGGGGGTGCTGTCCTTGATGGGGAAAGCCCTCACTGAGGGGCATTTACTCCTGACTCAGATTGAGTTCAGCCCTCCATACACAGGTGTCTAATGACCCCTACCACAACCCAACTTCAAGATGTACTTGGCTTCCTCTATTACTATTAATGGAAACTGTGTTCCAAATTCCCCCTCCTGCTGCAGTCAGTTTACCTCTTAATGCCTAGCAGAGGCTGCCCAAAAAAGATTGGCAACATTGTTCAGTGTTTAAAGGCTCCACTGTGTGTTGAAAATTACCTAAATGGGGGGATAATGAACAATCACCAAATTGGAGTTTGCTCAAGCTGAGACCAAAGAAAGGCTTTGAAGAGAGGTTGACCTATGACCTAAGTTATTAGCTGGGGAGTGTGGAGGGGACTGTGGAGGTGGGGAGAGGGGTGGGGAGGTGGGGTGGGGTGTCAGTTTCCCAAGCTCAAGAGAGATCAGACCTGTTAAAGCATGAGGCCTGTGGAACCTTTCAGTGTTTGTAGGTTACCTATAACATTTCAGGGAATTCTGGACAGGCACACCTTCTCCTCTAACCTGTCCTCTGGACAGGGTGAAATAACTGAGAGGCGATCAGTGTCTTCCACTGTCTGCATGGGCTTGCCATGTGAATTCACCACTGATTTCCTTCCTGATAGTAACTTCTCTGATGGGGTGGGGTATCCCATTTGGAAGGACTGCGCCTCAGATTCTGGCCCTCTGTTTTATTAGTGATGTATCTTCGAGTTTTCGCTTCCCTCCTGAAATGAGTATATGATGATACCTATCTCACAGCACCGTAATGATGAATTAGAGTCATAAATTTAAAAATCATAAGTTTTCTAAAAAGTTGTATTCTTCTTTTATGATGGAGGAGCCATTGTTCTCATCTCCATTTTGATCAGTACTCTTGCAATGCAGATGTCATAATCCACATTGGGGAAATGTGACGCTGAGCTGCATAAATTGAGGTTTCTTACCCAAGGCCTCACAGTTAGGAATGAAAATCTGTTTGACTCCAAATATGATGTTTATCCCATCTACACAAGATGACCTCAACACTAGACAGTCTCTGTCTGATTTTACCTGACTGTTCACCATTGCCCAGGACAGAGACAGGCAGACGTCAGACCAATTTCTTTTTCTCTTTTAACAAGGATGACTCCCTCATCTCTGTGCCACGTCACTTCAGTCGTGTCTGACTCTTTGCGACCCCATGGACTGTAGCCCACCAAGCTCCTCTGCCCATGGGATTCTCAAGGCAAGAATACTGGAGTGGGTTGCCGTGACCTTCTTCAGGGGATCTTCCCAACCCAGGGATCGAACCTGTGTCTCTTGTGTCTTCTGCGTTGGTAGGCAGGTTCTTTACCACTAGTCCCACCTGGGAAGCCCCGTGAAAACCCAGTCTGGTGCAAAGCTATCATTACCACTCAGGATACATTTATGTGTTTTTTGTTTACTAATCTGTTCTCACAAATGCTGAACACTGATCAACTGTGAGACCAGTGGTGGACGTTGGCCGGCTGATACCTGATTTTACCTGACTATTCACCATTGCCCAGAGACAGGCAGACAGCAGGCCTATTTCTTTTTCTTTTTAACTACTAGGATGATTCTCTCAGCAATGACCAGCCCAGTTTGGAATGGACAAGATATGAGGAAGGGTCCAGTTCCCTGACACATCCTAGGTAGCAGTAAGCCCTTAAGTGTTCCATGGCACAAATTGAGAACTTGGTGATCTACAGAGGCTGACAAAGCCTTGGTAGCCCTGTTTATGCAGAAGGTGACCTCTTGAGCTGGGATAGTGGTTTGGACAGTGGCATAGAGACTGCCTTGCAGACTGAGCCTTCCCCGGGGGCCCTCTTCCACGCTCCTACAGCCCACTGACCTCCCTTACTGTCGTGCTCACCTCCTGCTGCACTTGTCTGTGTGCTCTTTATCTCCTGGCTCTACCTGAGTGTGGGTTCCTGGAAGACAGAGACAAGGTCTAATGGATCTTCACATCCCAGTGGGATGCGAGAGACCAGGCAAAGAGTAGGTGGGTAATCAATACAGGAAGAGAATGAGAGCACGTGAGAATGAGGAAGTGGGAGGGGGGAGACAGAGACAGAGAGACAGAGATCGAGGTAGAGATGGAGAGTGAAAGAGAGGCAAAGACAGAGACAGAGACCCAGAGAGAAACAGAAACAGAGGTGGAGAGAGATAGATGGAGAAGGAGAGAGATAGAGACAGGGACAAAGAGAAATAGGGAAAGACATCGAGGGGGGAAAGATAGAGAGACTAGGGAGATAAAGCAGAAAAGAGGGGAAGACAGAAAACAGGGGGGATGAAGACTAAAGTGAGATAAGAAAAAAAAGTTGGGAAGGAAGAAAGGGGGAAGAAGGAGAAGAAAGGAAAAGATAGGAAGGAAGGGCAGATTCTACAGGACAGTTTTTTGTTTTTTTTAGTACTTCAAAGTTGAAGTTAATTCTTTTTTTAAAAAAAAAAAATTTATTTTTAGTTGAAGGATAAGTGCTTTACAATATTGATATATGGCAGAAACCAGCACAATATAGGCCAGCTCTTGAAAGGTTTCTCTTTGGTTCTTTTCCAAGACATAAATTATTTTTTTAAAAAATTAGTATTTATTTATTTATTTTAAAATTTATTTTACTGAGGCATAGCTGATTTACAATTTTGTGTGAATTTCTGCTGTAGAGCAAAGTGACTCAGTTATGCACATATGTGCATTCTTTTTTATATTCTTTTCCATGATGGTTTAATCCCAAGATATTGAATATACTTCCCTGAGCTCTGCAGTAGGACCTGGTTATTTATCCACTCCGTTTATAATAGTTGCATCTGCTAATTCCAAACTCCTTGTCTGTCCCTCCACCCCACAAGTTGGCAACCACAAGCCTGTTCTCTGCCAAGATACAATTTCTTAAGTTGTTAAGGTGGACAATGAGCTGCAGGGAGAGCTTAGGAATTTTGTTCCATATCAAACTCTCTAAGGCTCAGTCCTCATCTGTGAAATGGGCTTAACCATGTTGACCTCACATGATTGTTAGAATTAAATTATATAATAACAATAAAAAAAAAAAAAAGCCACAATCTCCAAAGCAGGGAAGGCTGAAGCCGAGATAAGGTATTTCAGAGGCCAAAGCATCTGGAGAAGCTCAGCCAGGAGGTAGGGATCTTGGGGAGAGCCCAGCTTCAGTTGCATGAAAACCTGTTAGCCTTCCCCGTTTTAAGGCTGCAATTGTTAAATTCCGTTATTAGATGTTTTCCTCTGGCTTCATAGGCCTGTGTCTGTGAATGGGACCTTTCCTGGGGTTCACACAGACTGTGCTATTTTGAGTGCTGCATCATTAAGATAATTAGGTGCCCAGACAAAGTTTAAATACTATTAAGGATTTGGTGCACACTGGCTGGCCCTTTGTGGCGGCGTGATTTGGGGACACAGCCTCTGCTTGCTGCTGGCTTTTGGAGGCCAGAACCTTGCCTAGGACAAAACAGCAATCCTTGGCAAAGGAAGAGAAGGATAAAGGAAGGAAGGGGGCATAATTCTGACCTCTAAGTGTCAGGTGATCAACAGGAATTCTGTACCCACGGTCTGATTTAATTTCATCCTCCTAGTAGACGATCAGGTGTGCACTGCGGCTTCCACATTTCAGATGAAGATACAGGGTGATGGAAGGTTGAAGGCTCGTACCAGGGTCAAGCCTCTAGGAAGCCCCACTGGCCAGGTGGCCTTAAGCACCTCCCTTTAGGTCTCTAAGCCTAAATGTGCTGACTTAGAAAGTGAAGATAACAATAATACTACCAGGTAGGGTTGATAAGAGAATCAAGTAAGAGGGGACATATATAACGCTCTTATCACAGTGCTGAGCAGCTACAAAGAACCTGATAAGTGTGAGTTAATATTCTTATTCATTCTGCGATTATCTAGACCCAAATCCTACAGTTGATGTATGAATCTGTAAGCTCAGCTTATGTGCCCTTGGGAAATGGAGTGTCCTGCATGGACTTGAGTCCCATGTGTACACAAAGTCTGGAAATCTCTTGTTCTGTCTGGGACATGAACACTCTGGGTTCCCATTGTGCTGTAAGAATTCAGCTATGCTGTGTCTGTGTACCCGGGTCTGCATGCTGTAAGAATTCCATGTGGCTATGTCTGTACACAAACTCTGACCTGTGTATTTGCAAACCCACCTCAGCAGTGATGGTAAAAATTAATATCCTCACAGAACTTCGCTGTTTACAGAAGAGCAGTTTTCTATATATGCATTTATCTCATCTTTCCTAGGACTCTAGGTCATTGATTGCTGTTTATCTTGTCCTCAACTTGCTAATATTTTGGTCTACAAATGTTATCTGAGCATCTTCTTTATGTCAGACTGTTCTAGACACAAGGGTGAGTAAGAGGACAGAGTTCTTGTTTTCATGAAGCTTCCATTTTGAAGGTAGTATAAAGGAAAAGTAGAAGAAAGTGACAGAGGATGAGTTGGTTGGATGGCATCACCAACTCAGTGAACGTGAACTTGAGTAAACTCCTGGAGATAGTGAAGGACAGGGAAGCCTGGTGTGCTGCAGTCCATGGGTTGCAGAGAGTTAGACACAACTTAGTGACTGAACAGCCATGTCAAGGTACTTATATGTATTAATTAGGGTTATGAAGAAGAAAAACAACCCCCAAATCTCAGTGCATTAATATAATCAATGATTTTTGCCTCGTGCACAGGTAGTGAGTTCTGCTCCATGTAGTCATTTAGGGACCAAGGGACTCTTCTGGTTTCTGGTTCCACAATTTCCACAGGGCCATGGGTCTGTGTTTGACCAGCAGACTAGGAGAGATCTAGATGGGATGCTTTACCTGGATGGGCTTGGGGAGTCTTGGAGGGGCAAACATAATTTCTGCCTAGCTTCTATTGGCCAGAACTGTTGTATGCATACATGCTAAGTTGCTTCAGTCACATCTGACTCTCTGTGACCCTGTGGACTGTGGCCCTCCAGGTTTCTCTGTCCATGGGATTCTCCAGGCAAGAATACTGGACTGGGTTTCCATGTCCTCCTCCAGGAGGTCTTTCTGAACCTGGGATTGAACCCACATCTCTTACATCTCCTGCATTGATAGGTGGCTTCTTTACCTGTAGCACCATAGGGGAAGCACAGAACAGCTGTATGGCTAAACCTAAATACAAGAAAGGCTGGTGGATATGGGATAGTTTCCCAGGAAGAAAAGGGAACCAGTTTAGTAAAAATACATACATACCCTGCTTCAGTGTACACAACTGTGATTGTGCAATGCCTTGTTGTGTGTTTACAGTTGCATGGGCTTCGGGGGCTTGCACTCCTCCAGAGGAGGAGGCATCCTTGGTGGATGTGTAGCATTCTGTATGGTTTCATGATGTCTAGAAGGGAAATCTGACCACTAGCCCTGCCATTTTCACATCCTCTTCTTTCTCTCTTTGCCCTCTGTTGTTTAATCACTCAGTCATGTCCAACTCTTTATGACCCCATAGACTATAGCCCACCAGGTCCCTCTGTCCATGGAATTCTCCAGGCAAGAATGCTGGAGTGGGGTTGCCATTTCCTTATCTAGGGGATCTTCTGACCCAGGGATTGAATGCATGTCTCCTGCATGGGTGGGTGGATTCTTTACTGCTGAACCACCAGGAAAGCCCCTGGCCTCTCTTACCCTATGTCTTATCCAGTGCTCAGATATACACAGAGTTCTCCTGTGTGCCTTCTCTCCTTCCTTCTTCCCTGGGTTAAGCTCTTCCACTCTTGTGAATCCCTCAGTCACCTCTCAAAGCCCTCTTACAACTGGGAACCCAGATGTATTATACCTTTAAAAAATTCTTAGCTGTTGGTAGCAGTCCTAGTAATGGTATCACTTAATTTGAATGGCCCTTCCAGTGTTCCGTGAATTTCGTGTGCTGAAGTTTCCTGCTCAGGGTCTTTCTATTCCACTAGACCCTAGGCGCCAGGATAACAGGGACCATGCTGTCTGAGCATAGTGGTCCATCAGTGATTGGCACAGCTCCTGGTGCATAGTGGGGAAACTATGATATATTCAGTGAACAAATGCATAGGTCATTGAATATATTTCACTGAATCTTCCTTTCCAGCAATCTTAGGAATTGAGTATAATTATCCCTGGGCTTCTCTGGTGGCTCAGATGGTAAAGAATCTGCCTGCAATGCAGGAGACTGAGGTTTGATCCCAGGGTGGGGAAGATCCCCTGGAGAAGGGAATGGCACCCATCCCAATATTCTTGCCTGGAGAATCCTATGGACAGAGAAGCCTGGTGGGCTACAGTCCATGGGGTCGAAAATAGTCAGACACGACTAACACTTTCACTATCCCCATTATGAATCATTCCCTCTCCATGGTGGTGGTGGTTTAGTCACTAAGTTGTGTCCAACTCTTGTGATGCCATGGACTGTAGCCTGCCAGGTTCCTCTGACCATGGAATTCTCCAGGCAAGAATACTGAAGTGGGTTGCCATTTCCTTCTCCAAAGGATCTTCCTGACCCAGAGATTGAACCCAGGTCTCCCGCCTTGCAGGCAGACTCTTTACTGACTGAGCCACCAGGGAATATTATCCTCAGTTAAGAAAACTGAGGTCACGGAATTTACCAACTATGCTCAAATCACTTTAGTAGTCATTGGTTGGACTTGGGTTCAAATGTGCATGATTCCAAATCCTATGCTACTTGCTTGCTTTTCATTCTGTCACATTGCAAGAGGCCTATATTTCTTAGTTCTTTTCCAAAGTGCTTTCACATGGATCATCTCATTAGACCATCATGGTAGTTCAGTGTTAGCAGTCAGCTCATGTTTGAGTTTTTGTTTTTCTACTTCATAGATTTAGAAAGAAAATCTACAAAGAATTACCTCTACACTAGGGCTCAACAGACTTTATCTGTAAAGTACTAAATAGTAGATATTTTAAATGTTTGTTGACCCTACCATCTCTATTACAATGTCTCACCTCTGCCACGGTAGCACAAAGGCAGCCATAGATGACACTTAAAATGTGGGTGTGGCCATGTCTCAATAAAACTTTATTGTCAAAAATGGGTGACAGTCATATGTGGGCCATGGGTCATAGTTTGTCAGCTTGTACTCTATACAACTGCCAGAAATAAAATGAAAAAACATGGAATATGCCAAAAAAAAAAAAAGAAAGATGAGGTGGATTTAACAAACTTGCTCAAAGTCCCAGGATATCTTTGTGGCAGAGCTGTGTCCTGAATCCGTGTTTCTTGCTTCCTGACTTGATGTTCTTTCCACTACACCAACCTCCCTCATTAACCACTATGGCGGAAACAGAAACCAATCTCGGGCTCGTGTATTTGCCATTTGTTCCTTCTGACTGCAAACATTGGTCACTGTTCAGTGTTCACTCCCGGTACCTTTCTTCCTCAGAAACCTGCACAAGTACAGACGCTTTGCTTGGTTGCATTGTCTCTTTCCTGAAGAGATGAATCTAGAAGCCAGAATATACACGGTCCCTGATCTCCAACACACCCAAGTGGTTAAGAATACAGATCTGGAGCCAGGCAGGTGAGGGGAATAACAGCTCTGATACTTACTAGCTGGGTGACTTTGGGTGCCTCAGGATTTTCATTAGTAAAATAAGGAGAGTAATTGTCCCCGCCTGAGGGCTGTTGGATGAGGGTTGAAACAGCTCAAGTGTAAAGTGCTTAGAAGAGTGTCTGCCCATAGCTGTATAGAACAGTCTTTTGGACTCTGTGGGAGAAGGCGAGGGTGGGATGATCTGAGAGGATAGCATTGAAACATGTATATTATCATATGTGAAACAGATCTCCAGTCCAGGTTCGATGCATGAGACAGGGTGCTCAGGGCTGGTGCAGTGGGATGACCCAGAGGGATGGGATGGGGAGGAAGATGGGAGGGGGGTTCAGGATGGGGAACACATGTACACCCATGGCTGATTCATGTGAATGTATGGCAAAAACCACTACAATATTGTAAAGTAATTAGCCTCCAATTAAATACATTTAAAAAAGAAAAGAAGCTGCCAAGAAAAAACAACAAAAAAAAGAAGCATGTCTGCCACTCAGTAGGTGTTTATTGCTGTTGCTGCTATCATCATCATCATTATTTTTCCCAACGTAGAACTTATGACTTAATATATTGATTGCTTCTAAGCGCCAGTGCCTTAATGCAGAGTATCTTACCCTCAGCACCATTGGCATTTGGGACTGGATAATTCTTTGCTAACATCCTAAAATTCATAGGGAACCATCCTGTGAATTTTAGGGTGTTAGCAGCATCCATGGCCTCTCCCCTCTAGTTGCAGTAGCATCTCCTCCCCCAGTTGGGAGAACCAAAAATGTGTCTAGACATTGCCTAATGTCCCATTGGGCCCTGGGGGCAAAAATCTCTCCCCTAGTTGAGAACCCCTATTCTGATGTCATCACTTCTTCCTTGTGGCTGTTTGGCAAATCCTGACACATGCCTTCCTCTTGAAGAGAAAAATTAATGTGTTAAAAAGTATCAAAAGCAATTAACCCCTAGTCAAGACCCTTTTACCGATATGATCCATTGAAGGCCTTTGGAGAAAACTTTGGGGAAAAAGTGAGCAGCTTGTGGAAAACGTTTCTGAAGGAAAGCAGACATTTTAGTATCTGACCCTAACCCAGCTCTCTAGGTTCTCTTCATGGATGGGAAAGATGTTCTGAGTGACCTAGTCAATCACTTGGGGAAGGTGTACTTAAGAGAAAGTCACCAGGTCAGACCATGATAGAAAGAGGGAAGGTCATCATTTAGTCACTCAACAAACCAAGGAATACTTTTATAGCTCAGGAAGCAATGAAAAGGGAGATACCTTCTCCACATTCCAGGAACTCACAATCTAGTCAGAGACAGACAAGCAGACAAATAAGTGAGCATTCTCCCAGATGGGGGCTACAGAGCTGGTTGGGATCTTAGATGGACTTTGGCTTAACCAAATATTAGGGAATTTTGTATTGATGTGGAAATGTGCAAATACTGAAACTCACATGCTCTATTATGATAAATGCCTATAGAAATGATCATTGAAGACCTGAGGCGCAGAACTTACTCATAAGGAATGTCCATGATTCTCATTTCTTTGTCCTAATGGAATAATAGTGTGATGAGTACTGTGGAAACCTGGGTCATTGCCTAATGGAGCCCATTCAGATTCAGGTTGAGATTCTTCCCTGAATCCTACTTGAATCTCTGCAGTTCTGATCACTGACATAGGCAGCATGGGAACACCAAGGTGAGATATTTCTCTGTTCCCACCCTTCAGGTTACTGGGTGATGCAAGGCCCTTTGGATTTGCATATGGATTTTTTTAAAATCCTGTTTTTAGAATACCAGGACCATCCAGCTGAATTGTCTGGTTTTGCCCAGTTTTACTCACATTATGCAAGGTAGGCAGCATGTCAAACTAGGCTATGGGCTTTGCTTTCATTCAAAGACATGGAAGTAATTGACTTGTTCATATCACTGCTGCCTCTTCATCATTCACATTCTCTTCAATTCTATCAACTAGTTTGTTCATTCATTCAGCAACCATTCAGTAGTGTATCAGTCGATGGGGGAGTGGAAATGATCCATCTTGGCATGGAAGACTATTTTATTACTGACATTTAGAATTGCTAGAATTGTTTAGAATTGCTAGTGCATGGTGATATTACAAAGAAGACCAAATGTTGGTTGGTTTTACCACTGTTTTTAAACTTCCTACAATCGACATACTTCCTCTATGTTTTCAGTACGAACAGACCCCTCCAAACACCCAGCTTGAAATATTGCTGCTATCATTTATTGAATATCCACTATGCCTAAGAAACTTGGTTGAATCTCAGTTCAGTTCAGTTCAGTCGCTCAGTCGTGTTCGACTCTGCGATCTCATGGACCGCAGCATGCCAGGCCTCCCTGTCCATCACCAACTCCTGGAATCTACCCAAACCCATGTCCATTGAGTCAGTGATGTCATCCAACCATCTCATCCTCTGTCATCCCCTTCTCCTCCTGCCCTCAATCTTTCCCAGCATCAGGGTCTTTTCCAATGAGTCAGCTCTTCGCATCAGGTGACCAAAGTACTGAAGTTTCAGCTTCAACATCAGTCCTTCCAAAGAACAGTCCGGACTGATCTCCTTTAGGATGGACTGGTTGGATCTCCTTGCAGTCCAAGGGACTCTCAAGAGTCTTCTCCAACACCACAGTTCAAAAGCATCAATTCTTTGGTGCTCAGCTTTCTTTATAGTTCAACTCCCACATCCATACATGACTACTGGAAAAACCATAGCCTTGACTAGATGGACCTTTGTTGGCAAAGTAATGTCTCTGCTTTTTAATATGCTGTCTAGGCTGGTCATAACTTTCCTGCCAAGGAGTAAGGGTTTTTTAATTTCATGGCTTCGGTGATTTTGCTTGGAATCTGGGAACCCATGAATTACTATAATATCACACAGTGGTTCCCCAATGGCTCAGAATGTAAAGAATCCACCTGCAATGCAGAAGATTTGAGTTTGATCCCTGGGTTGGGAAGATCCCCTGGAGGAAGAAATGGCAACTCACTCCAGTATTCTTGCCCAGAAAACCCCATGGACAGCGGAGTCTGGTGGGCTACAATGCATGGGGTTACAAAGAGCTGGACATGACTGAACGAGTAAGCACACACAACACAGTGGTGAAGAAATGCCTAGTAAAACCAGACTGCCTGGTTTTGCCAATGCCAAGAACCAACAAAGTCACTTAACATTTCTGGGCTTCAGTTTTCCCATTTGTCAAATGAGGAACAGCAGTAATACCTACCCTCATTTAAGTTAAATAATCTTCCTCGGATACTTAATACAGTGCCTGACACACACTGATACATCAGTACACACTATGATTTGTTCCAACAAATATTATCGAACCCTTGCTAAGTGTCTGACAATGTTCTAGGCACTGGGTAGGGATTAACAGAAGAGTTTCCACACAGCTTGTTGAGAAAAATTGGAAGAGTTACTTCTGTCTCAGGAGAGGGAATGAGGAAAAGTTGTATAAAGTAAAGAATATATGAGCTACATCTGGGAGAATGGGTAGGAACTTTCTTCAGTGATACAGGATTATCAACACCTCATGTGGGGGATATTTGAGCCATTTGGGAGGACAAAGGTTTTACAGGCATACAGCTCTTATTTACACGCAAACAATTGCAGCCCTCATTACAAATAATTTTCCTCTATTCATGTGAGCAGGTCATCAGGGTTCTCTATTTGGCGATATATTTTTTTGCAGGATTCATGGCTCATGAGATGACCTATTGATGACCATGAGATGAGATGATGACCATGAGATGAGATGAGATGAGATGAGATGAGATGACCAATCCCCCCTTTTGCATTTGCTCTGTGCTTCATTGGGCATCCTGGGCTTGTAGCAGCTATGAGGGCATCCTATTGCATTGTGAGGTGATGGAGAGGAAGAAGGAACTATTGGAGCCTCTGTCCTGAAACATGGAGTCCTGAGTTGGGAAGGAGAGGACCAGAGTTTTCACTACGATGACACCATCTCCTTTCTTTGTCCTCTGAGCTCAGAAATCTCACTTCACTCTTGACTCTGTTTTCTCATGACAAGTTTGGGTTTTATCAGTAGTTTGTTTTCTTCCTTCTTGTTCCTTTTCCTTAACTTGTCTCCCTCCACCTCCCTTTCCTTCCTTCTTTCCTTCTCTATTTTTAACTTGCTTTTCTTTCTGGTCTTCTCCTCCACTTTCTCCTTCCCTCCTTCTTACTTCACTCCATTTCCTCTTCTGTCTTCTCCTCTCTCTTCCTTTTCACTTTGCTGTACAGCAGAAACTAACACAACCTTGTAACGTGATTATATTCCAGTAAAAAATAATCAGGGAAATGTAAAATAAAGCTACAATTAAAGACACTAAAAAAAGTAATGATATAAAATTTAGATGACAAAGAAAAATCATAAGAAATAGGAAAAAAAAATTCTTTGATCTTTTGAATGGATGCCCTCCCTCCAAGTCAGTCAGTTCAGTTACTCAGTCGAGTCTGACTCTGTGACCCCACAGACTACAGCATCCCAGGCTTCCCTGTCCATCACCAACTCCTGGAGCTTGCTCAAACTCATGTCCATCACATGAGTGATGCCATCCAACCATCTCATCCTCTGTCATCCGCTTCTTCTCCTGCCTTCAATCTTTCCCAGCATCAGGGCCTTTCCCAATGAGTCAGTTCTTCGCATCAGGTGGCCAAAGTATTGGAGCTTCAGCTTCAGCATCAGTCCTTCCAATGAATATTCAGGACTGATTTCCTGTAGGATTGACTGGTTGGATCTCCTTGCAATCCAAGGGACTCTCAAGAGTCTTCTCCAACACCACAGTTCAAAAGCGTCAATTCTTCAGTGCTCAGCCTTCTTTATGGTCCAGCTCTCACATCCATAGATGACTACTGGAAAAACTATAGCTTTGATTAGACAGACCTTTGTCAGCAAAGTAATCTCTCTTCTTTTCAATATGCTGTCTAGATAGGTCATAGCTTTTCTTTCAAGGAGCAAGTATCTTTTAATTTCATGGCTCCAGACACCACCTGCAGTGATTTTGGAGTCTAAGAAAATAAAGTCTGTCACTGTTTCTATTGTTTCCCCATCGATTTGCCATGAAGTGATGGGACTGGATGCCATGATCTTAGTTTTCTGAATGTTGAGCTTTAAGTCAACTTTTTCACTCTCCTCTTTCACTTTGATCAAAAGGCTCTTCAGTTCCTCTTCACTTTCTGCCATAAGGGTGGTGTCATCTGTATATCTGAGGTTACTGATATTTCTCCCAGCAATCTTGATTCCAACTTTTGCTTCATCCAGCCCATCATTTCTCATGATGTACTCTGCATATAAGTTAAATAAGCAGGGTGACGATATACAGCCTTGACGTACTCCTTTCCCTACTTGGAACCAGTCCATTGTTCCATGTTCCATTCTAACTGTTCCTTCTTGACCTGCATACAGATTTCTCAGGAGGCAGGTCAGGTGGTCTGGTATTCCCATCTCTTTCAGAATTTTCCAGTTTCTTGTGATCCACACAGTGAAAGGCTTTGATATAATCAATAAAGCAGAAGTAGATGTTTTTATGGAACTCTCTTGCTTTTTCTATGATCCAACAGATATTGGCAATTTGATCTCTGGTTCCTCTACCTTTTCTAAATCCAGCTTGAACATCTGGAAGTCCCTGGTTCAGATATGATTGAAGCTTGACTTGGAGAATTTTGAGCATTATTTTGCTAGTGTGTGAGATGAGTGCAATTGTGCGGTAGTTTGAGCATTCTTTGGCATTGCCTTTCTTTGGGATTGGAATGAAAACTGACCTTTTCCAGTCCTGTGGCCACTGCTGAGTTTTCCAAATTTGTTGGCATATTGAATGCAGCACTTTAAGTGCATCATCTTTTAGGATTTAAAAGAGCTCAACTGGAATTCCATCACCTCCACTAGCTCTGTTCACAGTGATACTTCCTAAGGCCCACTTGATTTCAGACTCCAGGATGTCTGGCTCTAGGTGAGTGATCACACCATGGTGGTTATCTGGGTCATTAAGATCTTTTTTGTATAGTCCTTCTGTGTATTCTTGCCAACTCTTCTTAATATCTTCTACTTCTGTTAGGTCCTTTATTGTGTCCATCTTTGCATGAAATGTCCCCTTCGTGTCTCTAATTTTCTTGAAGAGATCTCCAGTCTTTCCCATTCTATTATTTTCTTCTATTTCTTTGCACTGATCACTGAGAAAAGCTTTCTTATCTTTCCTTGCTATTCTTTGGAACTCTGCATTCAAGTGAGTATACCTTTCCTTTTCTCTTTTGCCTGTCGTTTCTCTTCTTTTCTCAGCTATTTGTAAGGCCTCCTCAGAGAACCATTTTGCCTTTTTGCATTTGTTTTTCTTGGGGATGGTCTTGACTGGGGCTTCCCTGGTGGCTCAGCTGGTAAAGAATCTGCCTGCAGTGCAGGGGACGTGGGTTTGATCCCTGGGTTTGGAAGATCCCCTGAAGAAGGGAACAGCTACCCACTCCACTATTCTGGCCTGGAGAATTACATGGACTGTGTAGTCCATGGTGTCGAAGAGTTGGACATGACCGAATGACTTTTACCACCCTCCAATGGCAACCATTATTATTATCCTTGTTTTTTTCTTTCAGCCTTTTTTTTTCTACATAGATCTTTATACAGTGGAGATGATAACAAAAGAGAGTTTTAAGCAGGAAAGCGCTCCCTTTATGGAAGCCTACTCAGCTTCTCAATAAACTAGAAATTGTTGTTAAGTCACTAAGTCATGTTCGACTCTTTGCAATCCCATGGACTGCATCACTCCAGGCTCCTCTGTCCTCCACTGTCTCCCAGTTTGCTCAAATTCTTGTCCATTGAGTCAGGAATTATGTAATGGATTTTTGTTTGTTTGTTTGAAATGTTTTATTTTAGAACAGTTTAGATTTACAGAAAAGTTGCAAAGATAGCACAGAGAGCTCCTGTATACTCATTTATTCGTCCTTTAATGAATTGAAGTTTATTGCCACTACTTGTTGTCAGTCAGATAAAAAAATAGCCAAGTCCTGGGGCTTTGTCTAAAAACATGATGGCAGTCTCTGCCTCCCATGTTTTCTGCAGCGGTAGAGCTGGACCCTGAGGATGAGAGTTCACATCCATGACCCTGGAGGGACACGTCTGTGGATCTTCCTCACTCAGGCAGGAAATTAACTCAGATGATAGAAAGATTCCCCATCACACAAGCCAAAATTAACCTAGCTTTCCATTCTACCTGAGATAAAGTTGCAGCATCCTCATTCTAGGAATATTCCTGAGGTCATCCTTGGAGCCAGAGCCAGCTGGAGATGGTCCTGTGGGGTCTGACTCTAGGTCTTTCATGTCTGGGTGTGGACTGGGTGAAGTAGGGTTCCAGGAATCATTATAATTATGTTAGAAATGGGGTGTCTAGCATGACCAGACTGAATGGTGCAGCCATAACTACTTATTAGGTCTTCCTTAACTCCAGATGAGTAACAGCTCACATGTTCCCTTCCATAGCTATATATATATATGTGTGTGTGTGAGTGTGTGTGTGTGAGTGTGTGTGTGTGTGTGTGTGTGTGTGTGTGTGTGTGTTATTGAGTCCCCCAACAATACTGCCTGAGTTAGGCAGTTTAAACCTTGGGAGCTTCTGAGTTCCTCTAGGATCCCATTGATTTTCACACTTTGGCTAAATGCAGATTATCAGCACCTAATTTATTGTACACCTCTGTGGCTAGCTGCAATGGCTATTTTGCAAGTAGAAACCAGTAGACTACGATACTCAAACTCCCAAGTCTTCATATTAGACTTGTACATCATTAACTTCTCCCCACCATTAAGTCTGCAGACAATGTATTACCAAATAGTCTCTTAATTGGTCATCATCTGGATTAAAGTATTTCTGCCTCTTGTTTACCCCAAGTTCATTATTTTATTATCGTCTCATAATTTCAAGGGAGTATGGTGGGGGTGGGGGGGCGATATTTCCATCATCACTTTGAACCAAATTAAAGCATGTGAGCACATTGTTCAGGAGTTTTTAAAGAGTGTTAGAGTGTTTGTGACAAGGGTTGCAAGGCTCTTCCTAATTCTTCTTTTCTTTCTTTTTTTATTTGGCTGCGTCGGGTCTTAGTTGTGGCATGCAGGATCTTGTTTGCATCATGCAGGGTCTTCACTGTGGCACACGGACCCTCCAGTTGTGGTGCATGGGCTCCAGAATGTGCAGGCTTCAATAATTGCAGCACGTGGGCCTAGCTGCTCTGTGGCATGTTGGATCTTAGTTCCCCAACCAGGGATTGGGGAACTGCATTCCCTGTATTGCAAGGCAGATTCTTAACCACTGGACCTCGAGGGAAGTTCCCTGTAATTTCTGTTTTAAGTGTTTTATGGGAGAAGACACAGTCAAGGTTTTGAGGATGAACTTAGCAGCATGTAGCCATAGATGACAGAGAAGGCAATGGCACCCCACTCCAGTACTCTTGCCTGGAAAATCCCATGGATGGAGGACCCTGGTAGGCTGAGTCCAGAGCCATAGATGAAGGTCCTCAGTAGATATTTCCTTTATTCTAATTGGCCTGCTTGTTTATATTAATGAAGGCTTTCAGCCTAAAACCTCAGCGTGTCAAGAATGAATATGTCCCCAAACCTATCCTTCTAGAATTCATAGCCTACCTAAAGAGACTGGTAAGGAAGGAAGCAAACAGCTACAAAGGAGGGTGATAAGGAGGTGAAGGAAGGCCCCTGGGCAACTGCATTGGTCCAAGGGGGAAGTCATACTGTGATTTGTTCACCATACTCCAGCTGTGCTATCCAGCCTTGCTGGCTATTCCTCTTAATGTGAACTGGTTCCAGAGACTGACTGACAGTGAACTGATGTATAAACCATTATGCTGTTGTTGCTGCTGTTGTTGTTCCGTCACTAAGTTGTGTCCAACTCTTTGCAACCCCATGGATTGCAGCATGCTGTGTTTCCCTGTCCTTCCCTTTTTTTCGGACTTTGCTCAAATTCATGTCCACTGAGTTGGTGATGCTATCTAACCATCTCATCCTCTGCCACCCTCTTATTTTACCTTCAATCTTTCCTGGAATCTTTGGGCCTTTTCCAAATCCATCAGCTCTTCACATCAAGAAGCAAAAGTATTGGAGCTTCAGCTTCAGCATCCGTCATTCCAATGAATATTCAAGGTTGAGTTCTTTTAGGATTGACAGGCTTGATCTCCTTGCTGTCCAAGGGACTCTCAAGACTCTTCTCCAGCACCACAGTTTGAAAGCATCAGTTCTTTGGTGCTCAGCCTTCTATATGATCCAACTCTCACATCTGTACATTACTACTGGAAAAACCATAGCTTTGACAATATGGACCTTTGCCGGCAAAGTGATGTCTCTGCTTTTTAATACACTGTCTAGGTTTGTCACAGCTTTTCTTCCAAGGAGCACGCGTCTTTTAATTTCATGGCTGCTGTCACCATCCACAGTGATTTTGGAGGCCAAGAAAAAGGAGCCATTAAGCAGATAAGTGAATTTCCTCTCAAGGACCAAACCATACAGGAAGCTCAGTTACAATCAAAGGATTCCTAAGGCAAAGGCTACCACTGGGGATGCCAGAGTCTGCTGGTTTTGATGCATAAGAGCCAATTGTATATATCTCTTACTAAATCCACAGTCAATGGATTGTACAATCTGTATACAGAGAATTGTACACATCTCTTTCTAATCCAACATTTATGTTGCTTGCTTGTAATGAACCATGGTGGGAATAGGTACACTATCATACTTTAAAAATGTTACAAATTAGAACTCCTTCCCCCAAAATCTGGTTGTTAAACATTTACCAGCATTTAAACCATTACTTGAACTACTATATGTGCTATAAGACATATTTAAGCTGATAGGATTTCCCTAAACATCTGCTAGACAGTCCTGGGAAGGGCATGCCCTATGTCTTCTTCCATAACACTCCTTGTTGTATGTGTGGCTGGGCAAGCACCCTTCTGATGAGTGAATCTACTATTATGTATTAGCCTAGTTTTTTTTTTTTTTTTGCTAGTTCTTTAAAGTAATATTATTTATTTCTCCTCTAGTGTCTATCTAAGGGAGAGAATTGTACACATATGTAGTATTTCAGTACTCTTGCCTGGAAAATCCCAAGGGCAGAGGAGCCTGGAAGGCTGCAGTCCATGGGGTCGCGAAGAGTCAGATACGACTGAGCAACTTCACTTTCACTTTTCACTTTCATGCATTGGAGAAGGAAATGGCAACCCACTCCAGTGTTCTTGCCTGGAGAATCCCAGGGACGGAGGAGCCTGGAAGGCTGCAGTCCATGGGGTTGCTGAGGGTCAGACATGACTGAGCGACTTCCCTTTCACTTTTCACTTTCATGCATTGGAGAAGGAAATGGCAACCCACTCCAGTGTTCTTGCCTGGAGAATCCCAGGGATGGGGGAGCCTGGTGGGCTGCTGTCTATGGGGTCGCACAGAGTCGGACACGACTAAAGCGACTTAGCAGCAGCAGCAGCAGTAGTATTCCATGATAACCTGGTTTCTAGATTCCAAATTCTCTGAGGGCATCTCACAGTTGTTCTTGCATACACTATTGAGGAGAGAGCGGAGAGATAAAAAAAACAGCAGTGAAGAAATGGCTGTGGTCATTTTTAGTGACTGTTTCTATCTATCATTAAATATCTTCCCTAATACAGTAGATATAAATTTCATGGAAGCTTAAATTTCATGCTAAAACTGGCCTTCTGCTGATTCCGGGTCTTTGTTTGGACAAATGGAAGGCAGAAAAAGCCACCACTAAATGGATTTTGCTCTTCTTAATGAGGGATATAGTGCCCCCAAAATTAAGTTTCTTTCATTAGTGAAGATGAGACTCCTTCATCAACCTTCACATTGTACAAAGAAAGAAGGAAAAAAATACAGGCAGAAGGGAAGGAGACTAGACAAAGTAAACAATTAGTTTTGATTTATTGATCTCTGCAAGAAGATAGAGCTTTTGGCAGAACAAGGAGCATCGTTCTTAATTAGTGTCATGATTTTTCGAGAGTTATTGACAATGCAGTTTCTTCAGCCCTATTGTTTTCTTAATGCCAGCCTCTTTTCCTGTGTCCCTCACCATCTAGTTTGAGGGCTCCATCAGAGGAATGGGGGTGGAGAGAAGATTCTCTGCTGCTTCTTAGCAAACCATGAGAGCTCCTGGATGGTGTCATAGGAGAGTGTGGAAATGAGCCTCGGATTCAAATCCGAATGTGAATTGGCTAGTTGTTAACCTCGCTGGGTCTTAGGTCACTTAGCTTTGCTCACCTATAAAAAAGAATATTCAGACCTGCCTTGTGATTTTGTGGAGAGAATTAGAGATGAACTGTGGAAGACTTTTCACAGTTCATGGGGAAAGTGGCAGCTGTTAATAATAGCAATGATTAGACAGATTAATTTCTGCAACCTACTGATGGGTACAGTATTTTTTATCCTAATAAATACTCACTGAGAACCTACTCTGTGCTGAAAACTGTTCTAGGCACTGAATTGTATCAGTGAATAAAACAGAGGGAAAAAAAATCCTTGACCTTACGGAGGTCATCATGATGTACTATCCTAGTACCTTATTAATAATTCACAGCTAAAATTAGCATCTGAGTTGAGAAGACATGGGAAGCCTCAGCCTGATGGACAAGACTCTTAATTGAAACCCAAATTCCAGCATTTGGGAAGTGAAAGGGGCATGATCTGTGTCCGCTGGGAGGAAGCTAGGTGTATATTTCCTAAAGCAACAATTATTGAGCCCTTACAATAATACAGCATCTCATTCAACCTTTTGAGGTAGATTTGTTCCATGAAGCAGTTGTGACACAGAGAGTTTAGCAAACCTGCCCATGATCACACACCTTAACATTGGTGGAGTCAGGTTTCAAACCCAGATGTCCCTGATCCTGAACTCATGCTCTTAGCCAGTACTAACGAGACACCAACTTGATGGATGAAGTCTTTCCTTCAAATTCTCCTTCATTCCAGACTCAGGCACAGGTTATGGCACTAGATTTCTGGAGAAAAGACTTATTTCAGTTAATTTTAATATGTTGGCTTTACAAGGGCATGGGACATGTCTTTCTGGCTGACTTCTGTATTCTGGTGGTAAAGAATCTGCCTGCCAGTGCAGGAGATGCAGGAAACTCTGGTTCAATCCCTGTGTCAGGAAGATCCCCTGGGGTAGGAAAGGGCAACCCACTTCAGTATTCTTGCCTGGAGAATCCCATGGACAGAGGAGCCTGGCAGGCTATACAGTCCATGGGGTTGCAAAGGATCAGACATGACTGAGCGACTGAACACACACACACACACACACACACTGTATTCTAGAAGGTAATTGAGCTTCTGAAACTTACTAATTACCAGAAACTATTTTGAATGGATGAATGAATCAGTCATGAGTGACTATGGTAGGATATGTCCTTCCTGGTCCTTGGTCTTTTTGCAGAAAGGAAGACAGAGGAAGTATGCTTATTCAGCACAAAGGACAGCGACGTGTGTTTCTTTGCTAAATTTGAGGAAGGATCAATGGATAGATGAGCCTAAAAGATACGGTGGCGTGGAAGGATGGCCAGAAATGAGAAACTAGTAGGATCAGGTCATGAAGAGCCTTGAGTGGTGCATTTAGGAGATTGGACTCTATCTGAGGACTGTAAGGAGACAACTATGGAATGGCTGGAATGGGTGGGAGTTAAGACAAAGATTAAGACAAAGGAGGGATTTACCCAAGGTCAGACAGCAGAATAATAACAGCAGAAACTAGAAACCCTAAAGCTGGAGAATTCTTCTAAGCCACACTATGTTTTCTTAATTCTTACGGGGAAATGTGAAGTGAGCTTTAACTCTAGGCTATTTCTGTCCAGGACAGGTTTTATTTTACAGTTTGATTTTTTGATTTTGACCATCTCCATCAAGTTGGGACACCTCTGCCTCTAGACCAGAGTTTGAGACAAGCCTATATGTACCAAGAAGTGTCGACTGCCACAGACACTTTCTGCCAGGTCCAAGGAATAATTAGGGACTAGAGTCCCAGGGGGGCAAAGGAGAGCAGGAGGTCAGTATTCAGGAGAACACCTTCAAATAGTTCTCTGGAAATAAGTTGGAGGAAGATCCAGGATGTTGTAAACATTGGGCAGGGTTGTTCAAGGCCCTGGGACCTTCTTTCTTGGTGTCCTCAGCCTTGACATGTGCATGCACCCAGACACAGGCACACACCCCTTCCAGCACACACCTGCATACTCACCACATACTTGTGACCCACACATATTGTCAACATATGTTTCCCACACAGTCTGAAGGCGCACAAACACACATTCCCCGTCCTGAGTGAAATAATCCACCACATGCTCACATAAGCAAGAGCAGATGCAATGCCTTGGGTTCACATATCTTACGCATCCCTGCAGACGCACCAACACTACACACAGAATGCCCAGTTTCCACCACACACGCAGATAGCTCATGCTTTTAGCCACAGAAATACACCACACACTGGTATCAAAACTGTCCCACCCATGAAATTTACACACCTTACGCTCCCTACCCAACCCAGTCACATGAAACACATTCTGGACCACCTTATTGCAGCAAAACACAGCCCACATTCTCTATATCTACATCCCTATCCTTACTCATATCTCTATCTATCCATACACACACGAACCTTCATTCCTACATGTGCTGCTGCTGCTGCTAAGTTGCTTCAGTCATGTCTGACTGTGTGACCCCATAGATGGAAGCCCACCAGGCTCCCCTGTCCCTGGGATTCTCCAGGCAAGAACACTGGAGTGGGTTGCCATTTCCTTCTCCAATGCATGAAAGTGGAAAGTGAAAGTGAAGTTGCTCAGTCGTGTCCGACTCTGTGCGACCCCATGGACTGCAGCCTACCAGGCTCCTCCATCCATGGGATTTTCCAGGCAACAGTACTGGAGTGGGGTGCCATTGTCTTCTCCTTCCTACATGTACATACACAAATATGCTATGCCTATGCCATGTATTTGGGGCTTCCCTGGTAGCTCAACTGATGAAGAATCCACTCAATGTGGGAGACCCTGCTTCGATTCCTGGATTGAGAAGATCCCCTGGAGAAAGGATAGGCTACCCACTCCAGTATTCTTGGGCTTTCCTGGTAGTTCAGATGGTAAAGAATCTGCCTGCAATGCAGAAAACCTGGGTTCGATCCCTGAGTTGGAAAGATCCCCTGGAGGAGGGCATGGCAACCCACTCCAGTATTCTTGCCTGGAGAATCCCCATGGATGGAGGAGCCTGGTGGGCTACACTCCACAGGGTCACAAAGAGTCGGACACAACTGAGCAACTAAACAAGAGCACAGCATGCCATGTATATATCCTATATTTATTTCCTGGGGAATATAATTCAACAGTGAAAAAACTTCCTGGGGCCAAACACAATTCTTGCCTACAATCACTAAAAAGAATATTATTTAAAGCTTAAAAATTTTATGGGGAAATAAGATTCTATTTGCCTATTTTTATCTTCCTTAAGGTTAAACGTGGCCTTATTCCATGCTCAAGCAGCCTCTGGAATTATGTAACTTCAGCAGCTCTGACTTCTGACGTCAGCATCTGCTCTACTGTTGGTGATGGGCGTGCAAGTTCCTTTTATCCACCACCACCAGCAGCAGGTGTTCTAGGCAAGGGGATATTTACTGCTCTGTTGAAGGGATGGAATATTTGGGGAGGGGGGAGAGTGATGCTCTCAGCTAGTTAGATGAGCTTCCTGCCACAGCTAGCCCTGCTTGGTGAAGGCTGAGGCTGAGACCAATGTATGAAAAATGGCCTATTCTTGGCACATATCCCTTCCCAAGATCTCTTGATGTGAGACAAATATCTGGAAAAGTGGGGACCCAGCTGACCAGGCTTAAATTCTGGGCCCGGTTGGCCAAATGGGAATGGAAATGAGGGGCTCACATGAAGAGACTATGGTTCAGTACCTTGGGTTTTGGTGCTCATGTTCTGCAGACACAGGGTCACAGGTTTCCAGGAACCACCTATGGGTAAGGATGGAGTGGCCACTGTATCACCAGTTGGGGGTAGTAACATGTGTGTGTGCTGTACTCAGATGTGTCTGACTCTTTGCAACCCCATGGACTTGTAGCCCGCCAGACTCCTCTGTCTGTGGGATTATCTGGGCAAGAATACTGGAGTGGGTTGCCATTTTCTCCTCCAGGGGAATCTTCCTGATCCAGGGATTGAACCCACATCTCCTGTGTCTCCTGCATTGGCAGGCAGATTCTTTATCACTGAGCCACCTGGGAAGCCCTGGGAAGGGAGTAGTAGAGCATAGTATAAATTCATGGTGCCTGAAGCTGGTAGCTTTCCATCAAATTCCATCTCCTTTGTATATTAGGTCCTGGATCTGGGGCAAGCCTCACTTTTCCCAACTCTAAAATGGGGATCATTGTGATGTCCAAAGAGATAATGGTGAGGTGAGCACAGCTCAATGCCTACCACACAGGAACCACTCAGTAGACATTATCGTCATCATTTTTTTTTTTTAAGCCAAGCTTATTTTTCTATATTGACTCTGGCCAAGACTGAATTCTAAGGAAACCCTGATCTTTTGTTTCACCTTTGAAGGATGCACTTTGCTCTTCACCCATACTGACCTTTCAGTTGTTCCTCAAACGGGCTTCCCAGGTGTCAGTGGTAAAGAATCCACCTGCCAATTCAGGCGACACAGGTTCAATCCCTGGGTTGGGAAGATTCCCTGGCAACCCACTCCTGTATTCTTGCCTGGGAAATAGCATGGACAGAGGAGACTGGCAGGCTACAGCCCACTGAAAGAGTAGGAGCAAAGAGTAAGACATAACTACTGGGGGTTGCAAAAGAGCAGAACACAACTCAGTGACCAAAACAACAGTTCCCCAAACATACTAGCTCATACCTCTGTGTCTTATCTTGTGCCATCTTATCTCCCTGTGCTGCCCTCCTCTCTCTTGTTGGCTTGGCAAACCTTTACTCACCTTTCAAGTGTAGACTCAAATGTTACTTGTTCTGAAGAGCATCCTGGATTCCCCAAGGCAGACTTAGACTTCTTCTGCTCCTACTGATCCTTGGGCATGGTGATCCCCCGCTCCTCATCCTTCACCAGTGTGGCAGACCTGGCCCTTTTTGGCAGCAGCAAGAGACAGGGAGAGAAGTTAAGAAGGAGGACTCACCACTGTCTACAGTATAATAAGATCAGTCTACTCCTAGCCTTCCTACTTAACCTGTGTTTTGGGGTTATCCTTGTCACCTGGGGGCTTGCTTTAGATGCAGAATTTCAACCTTACCCCTGGGCTTCTGAATCAGAATATAAATGTTAATAATGCGGTGATTTATTTGAATAATGAGGTTTGGGAAACACTTTCTAGGGCTTCCCCCTTGCAACGATGGTGATAAGCTGGACAGGTGAAATAAAGGGCATCTGTGAACACTTGTCTGATTTCTACCATGACCATGGAAGAAACCCCAGGTAGATATCATATGTATGTATGATGCAATCAAGAATACAGTCTTGGTCTTTCATTGAATCCTCTAATTTTTCTCCATATTATCTTTTTCCTGCCTTCATCTCAAACCTCCCCCAAACTCTGTTCCCATATTTCCCAGATGGAAACAGCAAACTATGAGTTACTGTGTCTCTAATTATTGCATATTTCTTTGCATATGGACTTTTTTTTCACATAATCATCAACATGAGGAGGAATATCCACATATGGAACAACAAAGAGTGGTACCCAATCTCTGATTTTTCAGCGTATTGTATCCTGCCTCCATTTGGCTGAACAGCAGAGAATTCAGCCTCCTCTTACGGTCACAAGAATATAAATACTCTGTAGCTCTATCCTCTTTATATATCTCATCCACCAAGATGTGTTCCCTCAATTCTCCTCCATCAGTATCTATCTCTCCTGCTCTTATGAAAAGAATATTTCTAAATTTACATGACTGCATAATTAAACCTTTACAAATCTTGAACTAAATATGTTTTGTATGCTTATTAATTAGCCAAATGCACTTTCTCTCATTCAGAAAAAAAAAAAAAGATTTCCCTGCTGATCGTTCTACATCAGCACGTGTCTCGTTCATAAGTTTATCTCTAGACTCTAATCTCCATGAGAACAGGATGATGGATTAGCTGACACTTAGTGGGTATGCTCAGGGAATTCTTTTCAATGAATGATTCCGTAACTCCCTTGGGTCCAGGGTGTCTGACTTTTTAAATCTCCACATCTCTAAGGTTCCCAGCACAGAGTAGGTGTTATAATTTGTTTTTGAATGAATGAATGGACAGATGTGGCAGTCAGTTCTTCAGGCTTTGCCAGTAGGAATTAGTATGGCTCCTTAGATTAAATTTTGTGAGAAAAAGATCAGAGAAGAAAGCAAAGTAGAAACCTTATTTCACGCATATTATCATACTCCTTTTATCATTCAGTGTAAATAAATAAAAGGGGTTAGTTCCAACAATGGAACTGTGAAAATACCCAGAGATGCATATAACAAGTCTACCACTCCCTAGAAATAAATTCATCTGGCCGAGCTATTTATTTCAGACTCACTTTTTTTTTCTTTCAAAATAAGTCTGTTGTCCTCAATACAAGTCAGGAGGGTTTGTCTATGTGCCTGCTTTATCTTCATGTTCTGTGGGTTTCTCTGCTTATCTCTGTGTGTGTCGCTGTGTCTGAATATCTCAAGGCTTATGGGTTGCAAGCAACAGAAACTATATCTGGATGACTTAAGCCAATAAATGATCTTTTGGAAGAAATATGGGTTAGCTCACAGAATCAGAAGAAATGCTTAGAGAACCTCAATTTAGGAAGGAAAGAGACCAGGGAAGTTTCAGAGAACTGCAACTATTCTGCTCCTTTCAGCACAATCTGTGATGGAGGTGATTGAACGTCAACAATTTTCCATTGTGGGATCATTCGATTCAAGATTAAAATCCCAGGGACAGGATAGCTGACTGGCCTACCTCACATGTGTAGTCCTTAAACAGGAAAGAATATGGCACCCAGTTTAATGAACTGATCAAAACTGAATCAGGAGACTTCCCTTGTGTTCCAGTGTTAAGAATCTGCCTGCCAGTGCAGGGGACATGGGAACTAAGATCCCACCTGCCATGGGGCAAGTAAGCTGGCATGCTACAACTACTGAAGCCCATGCACCCTAGAGCCTGGGCTCCACAAAAAAGCCACCACAATGTGAAAATAACTGAATCACTTTGGTGTACACTGGAAACTAACACAACATTGTAAATCAGCTGTATTTCAATTAAAAAAAAATGGTTTCACAGACTATAATTTAATTATGCCCTCTTTTTATAAATAAAAACCTTGTTGTTGTTATTCAGTTGCTAAGTCATGTCCGACTCCTTGTGGCTCCATGGACTGCCACACACCAGACTCCTGTGTCCTCCACTGTCTCCTGGAATTTGCTCAGGTTCATGTCAGTGATGCCATCCAACCATCTCATCCTCTGTCGTCCCCTTCTCCTCTTGCCTTCAATCTTTCCCAGCATCAGGGTCTCTTCCAGTGAGTCAGTTCTTCACATCAGGTGCCCAAAGTATTGGAGCTTCAGCTTCAGCATCAGTCCTTCCAATGAACATTCAGGGTTGATTTCCTTTAGGGTTGACTGGTTTGATCTTCTTGCTGTCCAAGGGGCTCTCAAGAGCCTTCTCCAGTGCCATAGTTGGAAAGCATCAATTCTTTGGGTGCTCAGCCTTCTCATGTAGGAAAGGAAGTGGCTGATGCGTGTTGGCTTCATCCATTGATAGACGATGGAACTTTCTTGCTCCTGGTCGTCCCAGTCGTGGTGTTCAGTGGACTGTGGAGGTATCCCGTGCCCACTGTTCTGGAACCTGATGGTGGAACTCCTATGGGTGACTTCCCACAAGAGGAGGGGGTCTGCAGGCTCAGCTTCCCACAGAGCCATTAGAAAAAGCCAAAGCGTGTCCCAGAGGATCAGTTCCAGCCATCACAAGCTCCAGCAGGCAGAGGGATGTGGCCCTCTGGAGGGATCCAAACCTGCTGTTCCAGGATGTCTGTCAGTCTTCTCTGGAGCGTGAGACAATATTGTGCATGATGATCATTCATTTTGATTACACTTCTGCTCCAGGGAAGTATGGTACCTATTTTTTTTCCTGCAATGTTTGGGAACAAAGCAGCTTTGGGTATTGGTCTCTGCCCATCAGAAATCAGTGTTGTGATATAATTACATTTGCGAAGCAGATGAATCATCATTGAGCACGTGGTTGAAGCTGCTGCAGGGAGAGGCAACAGATCTGAGGGCTGGAAGGGAGGTGGGAGTGGGACTGAAGAGCACCTCTCTATTCCCAGAGAAGAGCTGTCTAGTTTGTGTCTCTGATGTTTTGTTTTGTTTTGTGAGAAGGTTAGCAGAGAGATAAATGAAGAGGTTTGGGGAAGCGAATTCACGTTTATTAAGCACTTGCTGTGTGCTGGGTTCTTCCTTTTCCTATCTCATCATTTAATATAGACCTGAGAAGTAGGTTCTAATTATCCCCATTTTACAGGTGAGAAAACTGAGGCTCGAGAAAATGAAGTTAGGGGCCTGTGGAAACCCTGCCGATGTGATCGTCATCAGTGTTGCCCATCAGATATTTCCCATTCTCCTCCCAAGAACATAAACATTTCTGTGGTCTTCGTCCTTCTCTGTGCCTTGCGTATGGGCTCAGTTTTGTCAGACTCTTTGTGACCCCATGGACTGTAGCCCACCAGGCCCCTCTGTCCATGGAACTTTCCAGGCAAGAATACTGGAGTGAGTTGCCATTTCCTCCTGCAGTCAATCTTCCCAACTCAGGATCGAACCCACATCTCCTGCGGCCAGTGTGTGATTTCTCTTCCCTGACGTTTGAACATGAGTGGAAGCAAGTGACTTTTTTAGGACAGTGAAATGTGAGCAGAAATGAAGTGCTTCTCTTCTGGGCGGAAGCTTTAAGTGCTAATACATACACCGCCATGTGCTCTCCCCGCACCCCACCGTGGCGATGGGCAATGTACCAGACACAGGCTGCTCTCGGTCTTGACAGCGAGGCTACCATGGAGCAGAGCCCCCATCCAATGTGTGAGAGCTGTGAGTCATGAGTGAGAGATAAAACTTTATTTTTAGCCACTGACTTTTTTTAAACTTTATTATTTTTGGCTGTGCTGGGTCTTCATTGCCGCGCACGTGGACTCGCTCTAGTTGTGCTGAGCAGTGGCGGGGGCGGGGGGGCTACTCACTTGTTTCAGAGCACGGGCTCTGGGGCACAGGGGCTCAGTAGTTGGGGCACATCGGCTTTGTTTCCCCAAGGTATGTGGAATCTTCCCGGACCAGGGATCGAACTCATGTCTGCTGCATTGGTGGGCGGATTCTTAACCATTGGACCACCCGGGAAGTCCAGCCACTGACGGTATTTAAGGCTGTTAGGTACATAACCTTGTCTATTACAGCTTCTAAGAAGATCTGAAATTTGACCATTTATTAGTGTGGCTTCAAAATTTATGCTCTTACCTCTATTCCACGTGGCACCAAAGCATGGAGATTTGTGTAGAGAGTTAGGCATTCAGATGCTTTGGCTATGATTCTTTTTATTTATTTGGCTGTGTTATGTTTTAGTTGTGGTACGTGAGATCTAGTTCCCCAACCAGGAACCGAACCCGGGGCCCCCTGCATTGGGAGCACAGAGTCTTAGCCACTGAACGACCAGGGAAGCCCTTGCCCATGAGTCTTGATTCAGCTGCGTCTGTGAAGACCATAGTGTGATATGGTCCTTATTTTGTTTCATAAGGATGGCTTCTGATGCTGTACTGGAGTGCACAACTTCCGTGATGGTAGAGTGGATAAGGATTCTCCTGCCAATGCAGGGGACTCGGGTTTGGTCCCCGGTCTGAGAAGGTTCCACATGCCACGGGGTAACTAAAGCCTGTGAGCCACAATTACTGAAGCCCACACCCTAGAGCCTGTGCTCCATAAGGGAAGCCGCCACAATGAGGAGCCCACGGGACGCAGCAAAGAGTAGCCCCTGCTCACTGTAAGTAGAGAAAGCCGTGGCACAGCGATGAAGTCCCAGCACCACTGAAAATAAAATAAACTAAATAAAATTGTAAAAAGAGAGAGAGCAAGGATGGGGGCTCAGCCCATCTCTCCAGACCCCTCATGGCACCTAGGATTGGTCACATGGCCAATCCTGTTGAAATATTTCTGGCAGGAGTTATTGGAACAGATTGAAATGGTTAAGAAGATGCTGCAATGATGAAATGGGATGAAATGGAATGATTTTGGACACTGGGGCTTGAAATGGAAGAGCTTGACTTTCAATGGAATGAGATGACCTGGAAGTAGATTAGGAGAGACTGGACGGAGATGAGGTAGAATGGCAGGAGTGGGAATTTCAATGGGATAGAAGGTCTGAAAAGGGAATAGTGTGGTGTGGAAGCTAGGGAGTGATACAGAGTAAGATATTCAGATCAGATGGAATAGAATGAATTGAGTGGAACAGAATTAGTCACTGAATGAAAGGCATAGAATGGGACAGACAGAGTTCTTTTCTTCTGGTCTCTTATCCTTGCCCTACCCTCAAGCCCTGCCCTGGGGACTATTTTTGTTGCTGTCAGTAGTCCACAGACTGTGGAGAAAATGTCATCGTTCAAAAGATGTCCCCTCTTTGAGAGAGATAGTTTGGGCTGATTCTGGGATGGTTTCTGACCTTTAATAGCATGCATGTATAGCATGCACCTTTCATAGCGAGTGTATACACACGTGTGCATGTGTACACACACACACGCACATACAGTGCAGAAGAGTTGGGGGATCCTAGTTGGGGTACCCAGACCATAACCTTTAAAAGAACTCACAATTACTGGGTCCTGGGGATACATCGCTGGGTCAGGGGAGCATTTGGCCAATTTTATTTGGGGGAAATATATCTTCCTGTCCCATTGGCTTCTCAGCCTGTTCCCCACATCTCTCTCCCTGCCCCTGTTCTATGTTCCCTGATAGTAACAAGAGGCTTTCTCTTGCTTTTTCCTTCCCTCTCCCAGAATGAGGGAATGTGCTTGGAAACAGTTGCCGAGGGAGCAATCTTGTTTTTGAAAAAGAAACTGTAAAAAAAAAAAAAATGTGTTTGCGGGGTTGCCAAAGTGGAGTGAGCCTTATTTAAGTGAGTGGGGTGGTAGGAATGTGTTTACACAGCAAGAAAACGCAGGCTGGGTGTCTGCTGTTTCTTAAGTGGATGGTATTTTGAAAGGACTTTATGATCTAGCTTTTAATTCATTGTTACTCCTTCCAACCCAGGAAAGTGTGCCTTCCTGGTGTTATTCATAGAGCTTGGGTTAAGCAGCTGAAAATTGACAGCCAGTCTGAACCTGTGTTTCCCCGGGGAAAAATCTATGTATGTGCAGCTCACAAACAGCTATGCACACATCCACGTGCATCCCTGGGTGCCACTGTATCCACTGCGAGGATTAAATGTGACGGTGTTTGCAACATGCTTAAGACAGAGCCTGGCACATAGTAAGTTCAAATTAGCGTTAGCCCGTTATTAACTGTCTGCACGTGGGTGTGTGTGCCCAATCCTGCAGACATTCACTGAGGGGTCCGATTGTATACAATGTGAAATTACGTCCTTGCACAACCGTGCACACCAAAAGCTGGGCACACCTGTGGGATGCTGTTTATCCACAGAACCCTGTGCACACCTCTGGTTGCACATGACTTCATACGGTGTTCCCCGCTGAAGCATGAAGGCATGAAGAAATGGAACATTTATGGAGTGCTTTTTTTTTTTTTTTTTTGATTCAACAGATATATGGAAGCGATTTGCAAGTTTCCTTTGGAAACTTGGCTGAGGGCTTTTCAAGCCTGCCTCAGAGGATCCCCACTTAGAGCGACGTTTCTATATTCTGCTCTTTCTTGGTTCCACGTGGCTCTTTCCTTCCCATCTCCTCGCTACCACTTGAATCCTCATTTTATGTGTTTGTTCATTCGTTCATTCATTCATTCATTGCACCAACATGATTTCTATGCCTGTGATAAGGCTAACCATGGTGCTGGGTGCAGGGCTACAAGACAGATACATGTCTCCTTACTCAGAGACTCGACTCTATCCTGGCATCAAGTACACATTTTTTTTTTTTTTTTTTTTTTGCTAATCCGTGTGAAGCGATTTATAGTCACAAAACTCTATTGCATCCATGATAAAACTTGATTAGCACAATCCTGACAGTCTGTGATTTTGGAACTAGGATCCCTGGGTTCAAATCCCAGCTGTCCCGTTATTTGCTGTAATTAGACAACTCACTTAAACTTTCTGTACCCCATTTTCTCTTTAGGAAGGCAGAGATCACAATAGTACCCAATTCATATTTTGGTGAGGATTGAAAGAATTCATATAGGAAAAACCCTTCAAACAGTGTGTGGTTTATTTTAAGTGCTACACTGATGTTCTCAGGCAGACCTGTGCAGGAAGTGATGTTATTCCTATTTTGCACATATGAAAACAGGGTCAGAGCAGATCAGTGTCACAGCCTCTCAGCTGTCTTCCCTGCTTGCTCCCAGGAAGGAGACCACTCCCACACCCCTGTTAATCATTCATTCCCGTTCCTAGTTTCCCAGGAACTGGCCATGATCACAGGCTTTAATCTTGTTTTGAAAAGAGAACCCCTATCTCTCTATCTGGGAAGTTCCTGCTTCTATTCATGTTTGGGGTCTCATTCCCTCTATTGTGGGCTCCTCAGTCTGAAACAAGATTTTTATGTCAAGAAGCTGTGGTGAAGAGTGGTGGAGCAGAACGTGAGTTGTGGTACATTAGAGAGAAGCAGGAGCTTACAGTCAATTCCAGGCTGGGTGGTTACCTCTCCTCTCTACGCCTCATCTGTGAAATGGGATCAGCGTTTTCCCAGAGCAGTGTAGATAGAGTGGAGACAGCATGGGCCGTGCCTTCAGACTGACCAGTGTCCAAATCCTTGAATGACCTTGCTGTCTTCTCCAAGGTTGAATCAGTCTGAGTTCTTAGTTGCCAGGGAAAGGGAACTGCCTCTGAATGATTCTCACTGGAGACAAATTTGTTGAAGGGATATGAAGAAGCTCATAGAATTTCCAGGGTGTCTGGGAAACTAAGGGCTTCCCTGGTGGCTCAGCAGTAAAAAATCTGCCTGCAATGCAGGAGACACGGGAGACGCAGGTTCAATTCCTGAGTCAGGAAGATCCCCTGGAGGAGGGCATGGCAACCCATGCCAGTATTCCCGCCTGGAGAATCCCCTGGACAGAGGAGACTGGCAGGCTATAGTCCATAGTGTCACAAATAGTTGGACATGACTGAGCGGCTGAGCACACACACATGCACTGGGAAACTAGCTCGTGAAACAAGCAGAGACTGAGAGAGACACAGTAGCCAGAACCACCATCAAAATCCTGCCACAGAAGCTGTCCTCTGAGGACACTCTGTTGCCCTCCCAGGACCCTGTCTGTTGCCATGGTGTTTTGCTCCCAACTCAGTGTTGCTGGCTGACGCATCTGATTGGCCAAGTCTAGTCACATGTGTCTAGTCACATGCGCCTTCCTGAGCAGCAAGGGAGGCTGGGAAAGCACCTGGTCTTTTCAACTTCTGGGAGGTATATTCCATCTCTCTTCAAGACTCTTAAGATGGGCACCTCCCCAAACATCTCTAAATGTAGGAAGAGATGATTAAGATGATTGAAATAACAACAAACTCCACTCAGCTAGCACTGTCAGCAACAATATTGATTCCTCCTCCGTAAAATTGGGAAAACAAGACCCATCTCTAAGAATTGTGGTGGAAGTTACCTGTTAGCCCTCATGAACTGCTGGAGCATGGTGCATAGCACATTATATGCCCTCAACAAATCCTTCTTTCCTGTCCCTGTTTCTAGAAAGTACTTCAGGGATTGGGTTTCAGGGGATGGTTCCCAGAAGGCTGTTCCTTCCTAGGTACATAAGTGGTGTAGGCTGCCTTGGTTTATAATTGTTGACCTGTCTTCAGACTCCCAGTGGTTCATGGAAGTTCCTGAGAATGACTTCCTGAGATATGAGAGAAGGCGCCTGATACTGTTCAGTTCTGAGAAGGAGTTCAGGATTGGCAAAGGTCTTGTTCCCTCGTCTTGTTGTTGTTCAGTCGCTAAGTGGTGTCAGACTCTTTGGACTGTAGCCTGCTGTATCACTGATCCTGTTCCGGACACCAATTGTCTCACTGTTCATACTGTCTGCACTGTTTGCTGAACCCAGGATAGGCAAGGCGTGAGCTAAGAGGCTGGAAGGAGCAGCCGTAGCAGCAGCCACAACATAACCATAATGTAGCAATAACATAACCATGACATAATTGAATATAGCACAACCATGATGCCACTCCAATGTAGCCCATATGCCGTAGCAGCCAGGGCTTTCGTGGTGATGTTCTTACAGGCCTACTGCACAAAGCAGCTTGTGACCAAGTGAGTGCCTTGTGATGCGCATGCGCAGTGCTACAAGCGATCTCAGCTCTTATATAAACATTATTTACAAAACGCAGGGCAAGACCAAGGGGCTGTGGGGTGAGAGAGCCTGACCATGCCATCTTGGCTAATTTGGTCTCTCCCCACACCCTCCATGCTCTTCTGTCCGTGGGATTTCCCAGGCAACAATACTGGAGTGTGTTGCCATTTCCTTCTCAAGGAATTGAACCCGAGTCTCCTTCTTTGGCAGGCAGTTCTTCACCACTGAGCCAGCTGGGAAACCCATTCCCTTGCCTAGGATGAGTTAAATATTTGTTTTATTTGACTGTGCCGAATGTTAGTTGTGGCATGCAGGAGTTGGAGTCGCAGCATACAAACTCTTAGTTGTGGCCTGTGGGATCTAGTTCCCTGGGATAGAACCCAGGGATTGATCCTGGGCTCCCTGCATTGGGAGTGTGGAGTCTTAGCCCATGGACCACCAGGGAAGTCCCTAGAATGAGTTGAATATCACTTAGGAGTCTGACAGAAGTGGACATGAGCAGCTCTTGGTTCACTCATCAGAGCATCCTTTGAGCATATGCTTTTTTCTGGATAAACCTTTGTGACACTTCTATGCCATCATAGCATTCCCTGCATCCGACACCTAGAGGTGGCCACTCTTGGGAGGAGAATAGCTCATGGAGGTGTCAGATCATCTGCCCATTCTCCAAGACCCGGATTCCAGTCTGTCCCATGGGTGAAACTCACTGGGACCATTCAGTGCCCATTCCCTGCTCCTGGAGCTCACATGGTTTCCTCTTTTTATTCATTCTTGGTTTTCTTTTCACCATTTTCACCGAGGGCCTAACTATGTTCTAGGCACAGGAAATAAAATGGGTGATAAGACAAACAAGCTGTCTACTCCCAGAGAAATTTTATTCTAGTGGGGAAAGGAGAAAATTGACAAGTAAAGAAATAAATTAATTTTATATTGTGGTGGGTGAGGGCCAGAAAGACTCTGGGACAGTGACATCAGGGGAGGTGGAGAGACTTGATGCCTGGATGTTAGTGAGGGCCCTTCTAAGGAAGACTGAAGACCCAAGGAAGAGAGTTCCAGGTAGAGGAAACCGTGGACCACAGGCCCTGAGATCAGAGTGAGCTGATGTACTCCAGGCATAGACAGAGGGTTCGCATGGCTGGTGAGCAGTGAGGGAAGGAGAGAGGTTTAGCAAGGCAATTAAACCAGTCAATTCTAAAGGAAACCAACCCTGAATATTCATTGGAAGGACTGATGCTGAAGCCGAAGTTCTATTACTTTGGCTACCTGATGCAAAGAGCTCATTGGCAAGACCTTGGTGCTGGGAAAGATTGAAGGCAGGAGGAGAAGGGGAGGACAGAAGATGAGGTGGTTGGATGGCATCACTGATTCAATGGACATGAGTTTGAGCAAGCTCTGGGAAATGGTGAAGAACAGGGAAGCCTGGCATGCTGCGATCCACGGGGTCGGAAAGAGTCAGACACAACTGAACAAGAACAATGGTATTTTTTGTGTTAGCTTATTAAGTTGTGTTTTCAGCAGTCACGTCTGTGTTTTCTACTTCTTGATATCTGCCTGTTTTTTTTTTAATTTACTTATTTTTGGCTGTGCTCAGTCATCTTTGGTGCTCATGGACTTTCTCTAGTTGTGGTGAGCAGGGGCTGCTCTCCAGTGGCGATGCTCAGGCTTCTCATTGCAGTGGCTTCTCTTGTGGAGCATGGGCTCCAGAGACGGGCTCAGTAGTTGGGACACAGGGGCTTAGTTGCCTTTCAGCATGTGGGATCTTCCTGGACCAGGGATTGAACCCATGTCCCCTGCAGTGGCAGGTGGATCCTCAACCACTAGACCACCAGGGGCTTCCTATCTGCCTGTTATTTGTTTTGCTTGGAGTGTTCACTGACACATGTTGATTGAAATTTTTCCTCCCCTCATTGTATTTTACACAGCATAAGTGGTCCTGGTCCCTTCAAGTTATTATTTCCACAAAATACTGCAGCCCAAAGCAGAAGGCTACAAGGTCCCATGTGGTTTGCGTGCCTGCCAAGTTACTTCAGTTGTGTCTGACTCTTTGTGACCCTATGGACTGTAGCCCGCCAGGCTCCTCTGTTCATGGGATTCTTCAGGCAAGAATACTGGAGTTGGTTGCCATGCCCTTCTCCAAAGGATCTTCCCAACCCAGGGATCGAATCCATGTCTCTTGCCACCTCCTGCATTGACAGGCAGGTTCTTTACCACTATTGCCATCAGGGAGGCCCCCACCATGGGGGCATAGCTAATGAACATTGGGTCACATTTCACCAGTACAGTCAAATCAGGAGGACCACACCTGAGCATCAAATATGAGAACCAAAATCTGATGAGGAAATTCTAGTATGTGCTCTTTGGGAACTGTTTTTTTATACCTCCTTGGGCTCAGTTGAAAGATACAGCTCCTAGCACTTAACAAGCTCCTTGTCACATATGTCCATAGATCTATCAGAATACTTCTGCTGGGAACTTTCCGACAGGAAGGGGATGATGTCTCCCTGAAGTCCTCTAATTTCACTGCCTCTGGCTGAGACAAGTTGGGAAGAAAGCAGTGCTCTCCTTTTCAGACTGGATGGCTTCAAGGAAACAAGTAAATTCTCAGCCTCAGGATAGATAATGGTGTCGAAATGGCCCTGGTTTCTCTCCCTAGTCTCATTTTCCATGGCAAGAGGAGTTGAAAAGTTGGCACTCGAGCCAAAGCTTCATAAATAATTTGTTGGAAAAGGCAAACCCTGATGAGAGCCAAAGACCCATATTTCAAAGGAGCCATGGAAATTCTGAGTTCTCTGTCCTGGCAGGTTCTAGGAGGTAGTGAGCAGAGGAAATGATAGGCTGTGGGGAGCTTCAGGATCCAGGATTCCATGGCTTTTGGGAGATGTCTGTGATGCCTTCAAAATTAGGGGAGGGTGGACCTCTGCTACTTCAGTGGGTCACTCTTTGTCACATCACTGAGGACATCTTTCTCAGCTGCCCAGGCCTTTGTGTCATCAGACCCAGCTGCCCACATGGGTAGCCCCACCTCAGAGCTGGACCCTAACGCTCTCACTATGCTGCCTTATTTCTAAACAACTCTTCACCTACATGGCCACATTTTTTTTTTTTTTTTTTTTCTGATCAGCTTCTGAACCGGTTAATCTGTCTCTTTCATCTTGATCTTGACTTTTGGCACTTTTCCCATCCCAACCTCGACTGTCCCTCTACAGCTAAGATGCCGTGTCCACACAAACTCAAAGGCATTTTTATACCCAGCCATCCTGACTCCCCTATGACGGCCCAGACCCAAGTCTAGGCCCCAGGCAGTGATGAACTTATCTTCCTGTCTCTGTATTTCCCTGTCTTCACTCCCTGAGTCCTATACCTACCAGTCTCTTTTATGGGCATCTCACCCTTTGTGAACCATTACGTGCAAGATAAAGTTTTGATGGGCCAGGGTTGGAGAGTCTTGATGCTGCCCTACTAGAAAAACCCCTTCCTTGTTATTTCCCCCAGTGGTGCTAGAAATGGAGAGTTGCTAATGATTTGCTTCCTTTGAGACTTTATCGTGGGAGAGGGGGAAACGTGATGGCACAGGGGGACCTCAGATGTGGCTGTCAACAGCAGATGAATTGGCCCATAGAGTCCCCAAGATCCTCAAGTAGATAATATAAGGTTTAGCAAAAATAGTCAGAAGGGTGGATGCTTGGAAGGAGGTGGGAGAGAGCTTTTTCTTAGAGACCGAGTATGCATATCAGTTTCAGGTCCTTGGAGACCTAGCTGGTATAGAAGAATAAGGAAAATAAACATGAATTTTTTTGAGATTTATGAGTTAGTATAGCTCAGTGATTAAAGAATCTGCCTACCAATGCAGGAGATGAAGGAGACTTGGATTTGATTCCTGTTGTCAGGAAGATGCCCTGGAGTAGGAAATGGCAACCCACTCCAGTATTCTTGCTTGGAAAATCCCATTGACAGAGGGGCCTGGTGGGCTACAGTCTATGGGATGTCAAAGAGTTGGATACAACTGAGCATACATGCGTGCACATAGAATGGTATAATTCTCTTGAGGGGGAAACAGGGACAAGAGATACTTGTGTGGATACAGGAGTCATTAAGAAATAAATTAAACCAGACTGGCAGGTGGTTCTAATAGGACTGTTGAGGAAAAACACTTAAGAGAAGTAAGGATGCTCTTTTTGGTACCTTGCATTAGCATCAATCACTGTGTTAGGCGTGGAGTGCATCTTTAATATTGATACATGGGGCTGATTGCTGGAATGATAAGTCAAATTCCATAAAGATAAATTCAAAGCTTGTCCCAATTTTTTTTTTTCTGTGATAGAATTGGGGTAGAGTGAGGGGACTTGGAAATAAGTAGGCCACTCCTGGGACTTGACTGTGTGTTACACACAGGATTTTGTTGTGATGTGACTTAGTGGATAGCTATTATCAGATAGGTATATGACCATTGTTGTGAGAGATGTCAGACACTCGAAAAAGACTTCAATAGCAAGTGCTTTTGAAAGGAAAGCAAATTAAGTTAATCATTTACATGAGAAAATCCCGATATAAGGGGAAGAAGAAGTGGTTTTGAGCACATTCTATTTCATTACGTGGTAGTAGTCACCCTGAGTCTGTCAAAAGATGACTCTTCTCAATCCTCAGTCTTACTGTGAGTATTTTATCTAGTGTTTTTTATTTGCCAGAATGAGAGAGAGAGAAATTCTAAGTCAGCCCATATTCTTTTTCTTAAAGACCGTGAGTTACTTAGCTTAGTTTCCTCATAAGTCACTTGGGCCTCAGTTTCTTTGTCTGTAAGGGAAGCTAATAAACTTCTAGGGCCATAGTAAGGACGACATGAAACAATATATTTGGAAATACCTGCCTAGGACAGGTACTGGGGAGAGAGGCAATAAGGGCAATAGCATGTCATTTAAGGAAGGAGAGAGGCATGATCTTCATTTGACCTTGGGAAAATTATTTAACATTTCTAAGCCAACTTTATTCTACTTTTTAGCATTGCTTTGGTTGTTACAGACCTTTTGAATTTCTGTATGGATTTTAGAATCAGCATGTCACTTCTGTAAAAAAAGAAGTCTGCTTGGGTTTTGATTGGTATTGCACTGAATTTATATACCAATTTGGGGAAAATTGACATTTTAACAACACCCAATCTTCTAAACCAAGAACCCAGTGTCTTATTCCTTTATAAATTTCTCTCAGTAAGGTTTTGTGGTTTCAGTGTATAGGACTTGCACCTCTTTTGTCAGATTTATCTCTAAATATTTAGTAGTTTTATGTTATCCCAAATGGTATTTTTATTCACATTCAATTTCTAGTAGTCTATTGGTATTCTATAGAAATACAATTGAGTTGTATATATTGATCTTGTATCCTACAATCTTGCTAAAATCATTTATTAGTTGTGATAGGTTTATTTTATTTATGTTTTTTGTAGATTCCAAAGGAAAGGATTCCTGATAATAAAGACAATTTCTGACATGGATTCCTTTCCTTGCTTTATTGTGCTTACTAGAACTTCTAATAAAATGTTGAATAAATATGGTGAAAGTGGGTATTCTTGCCTTGTTTCTGACTTTAGTAGGAAATTATTGGGTATCTTACCATTAAGTATGATGTCCATTACCAGTTGAAAAATTCTTCTTTATTCCTAGGTTGCAGAAAGTTTTTATCAGTAATAGTACTGAATTTTAGCAAATGATTTTTCTGCATCCATTGAAATAATCATATGATTGTTAATATTATGATGTTCATATTACATTGACTTTCAAATGGTAAACTAACCTTGGTTTCATGAGATTGTTGGCACTTAGTCTCAATGTATCATGTGTCATAAGTTTGGACAAATTTCTGTTACATCTTTGTCCCATTGGGTGGATGGGGAAACGGAGGCTGAGGTGTGGGCTAAGACTCCTCCTCTGTGGAGAAGACACTTTTCAGTGTCTTTCCCCTCTGTCTTCAGGGGCTTCAGCTCCACACACACCATCCCTTCCTACAACACACAGGGGAGCAAACACACTATCATGTGCTGATCAACAAGCAAAGCTGTTTCTGCTGTGAATTTATTAAGATTAATTTATTAACCTGGTTGGAGGATTTATTGAACATTTAAAAATGTTAATGGACAGAATTCCCAATAAATCATGTCAACAGATCTTTATAAAAACAGTGGGGAGGTTTTGAATCAGGCCCAAGAAGCAGCACTGGCCCCATATGGTGGGCTCAGTTCAGCTCAGCTCAGTCGCTCAGTCGTGTCTGACTCTTTGTGATGTCATGGACTGCAGCACACCAGGCTTCCCTGTCCATCACCAACTGCCAGAGCTTGCTCAAACTCATGTCTATCGAGTTAGTGATGCCATCCAACCATCTTATCCTCTGTCATCCCCTTCTCCTTCTGCCTTCAATCTTTCCCAGCATCAGGGTCTTTTCCAATGAGTCAGTTCTTTGCATCACGTGGCCAAAGTATTCAACTTCAGCATCAATCCTTCCAATGAATAATCAGGATTGATTTCCTTTAGGATGGACTGGTTGGATCTCCTTGCAGTCCAAGGGACTCTCAAGAGTCTTCTCCAACACCACAGTTCAAATGCATCAATTCTTCAGCACTCAGCTTTCTTTATGGTCCAACTCTCACACAGTCTTTAAGTACAACTCTCAGTAGAGCCTTTAAGAAAATGGGATGGCGTCCCCAATGCTTGGTCTGTGAAGATCCCATATCCTGAAGAGGACCTAAGCCCGTGCAGCACAACTACTGAACTGGTGCACCTAGAGCCTGTGTTCCACAACAAGACAAGCCACTGCATCGAGAAGCCCAAGCACCGCAAAGAATAGCCCCCGTTTGCCACAACTAGAGAAAGCCTCGTGCACAGCAATGAAGACCCAGTATCACCAAAATAAATAAATAAATAAATAAAATTAAAAAAAAAATAAAATGGCAGATATTATCAGCTGCTCAGTGTCTGAAGCCTGTGATTCTCCTGCCATAAAATTCTCAATGGGAAGTCATTGTCATAATAGTAGCTATCATTTGTTAATGCCTACTGCTGGCAGGAGACTGTGCTTGGGATTTCATACCTGCTCTCTTTGATCTTGCACATGTTAGTTGTAGTATTTTCCATTTCATAAATGAGAGAACTCAGGTCTGAATAAATGAAGGGACTTGCCCAGGATTATGGTTTGTCACCCAGTCCCTCTCTCCACTGGAGTCATATCAGACCACTAACAGTCCTCACAGGTATATGTTACTCCTTCATGCTTCTGGGCTTTTGCTGGAGCATCTTCTCACTCCCTCTTCACATCTCAGCTCTTTTGATAAAACAGTTTTGGTCATGGGACTCCCATGCCTCCCAGACTTAGAATACCTCCTTTGTTGTGGTTCAGTCACTAAGCTGTGTCTGCCTCTTTATGACCCCATGGACTGCAGCACACCAGGCTTCCCTGTCCTTCACCATATCCTGGAGTTTGGTCAAACTCATGTCCATTGAGTCGGTGATGACATCCAACCATCTCATCCTCTGTCATTCCCTTCTCCTCCTGCTCTCAACCTTTCCCAGCATCAGGGTCATTTCCAGTGAATTGGCTCTTGGCATCCGGTGGCCAAAGTATTTGAGCTTCAGCTTCAGCATCAGTGTTTCCAATGAATATTCAGGGTAGATTTCCTTTAGGATTGACTGGCTTGATCTCCTTGCAGTCCAAAGGACTCTCAAGAGTCTTCTCCAGCACGACAATTCAAAAGCATCAATTCTTTGGTGCTCAGCTTTCTCTTGAGGATCAAGTGCACACTTCTCGGCATGGCTGGCTAGGAAGATTGGTGAGGTCTTTCCTAGCCACTTGTAATCAAAGTCCTCTCCTCCTCTCCTTATGCTCTGTCTTTTCCTGCTTTGCTTTACTCCATTTCGGCACTACTACCTAACACTATACATTTTTCTGTTGCATTGTCTTTCATCCCCACTAGAATGTCACAATCATGAGGACAGATATTTTTGTCTGTTTACTGATGTGTACCTGGTCAAGTGAAGTTGCTCAGTTGTGTCTGACTCTTTGCGACCCCATGGACTATAGCTTACCATGCTCCTCCGTCCATGGGATTTTCCAGGCAAAAGTACTGGAGTGAGTTGCTATTTCCTTCTCCAGAGGATCTTCCTGACCCAGGGATCAAACCCAGGTCTCCCGCCCTGTAGGCAGACGCTTTACTGTCTGAGCCACCAGAGAAGTCCAAATTTTCCAGAGATGCTATCAAAATGAGGGCAAAGGAAAGAGCACTCAATGTGATCCAGTGTGAAGCCGCCATTGACCTTCATGGGGTGCTGCTGGGCGAAGAAGCCAGATGATCATGGAGAAAGTAGGGAAGCTGAGGAAGCAGTGTGTAGAATACTAAGATTTATTTTTTCATTAGGAGAATATGCTTCCATTCCTATTTTACTCCATTTCTTAGCAGCACTCTCGTCTTCTTGGAACGCTCTCCTCCCTTGACTTGGTCTTCTGCCTGTATGTCTGGCCACTCCTTTTCTCTCTCACTTATTTGGTTTTCTATGCTATTCTCTCTGATTTGAGTATGCCTTCTTGCTCTTTTCATGATTGATGGCTTCCCATTATTCAGGTCTCAGCCCACATGGCTGCTAAGAACCACATCTTCTAGTTTCTCTGTTTGATGCTTTGACATCTTTTGACCTTGTTGGACCCTGGTGGGTCTCTCCATCCCAGCGGTACTCAAGAGAGCCTTTCATATGCAAACCAACCATAGTGCAGACCCCCCAGCCACCTCCCTCACAGGATTTCTACACTCTAGATCACTCACTCATTCTCTACCTTTATCACCCAGGTCTAGGTACTAGACAACTAGGGATGGCTCTTATGTCTCACAGCCAAGCAAAATTATTCACAGTAACCAGTCCTAAACCTCCTTACTCTGCCTCTTCTCTTTCTTCTTGCAGAAACCACAATAGAAACCTCAATGTGCATGCTTTCTCCTGGGTCCTCACTCTGCCTCCCACCTGGCCCTGGTGCTTCCCTACATGGCCCCACATGGTGTGCCATGCCTCATCCTCTTGGAATCTAAGAATGTAACAGGTTATCTTTTCAGTGGTAAACATCTCCAGGTCTCCTGATCTGTTGGCCTTGCCATACTGAAATATAATAAAAGCTACATTTTAAAACAGTATTGTCTCCTTGGAGAGCCTTTTCCCAACCACCTATAATTCCCAGCCTGCGCAGAAGGTACCCTAGGTTGTTATTATTTAATTGTGTGTTTATTTGTCTACTTAGTTTCTTTCTTAAGAGTGCGTTAATCAGAGAACCAGAACCAATAGGAGATGTATCTTTATATCTCTATCTTTCTCTATCTCTGTCTCTATTGCTATCTCTCTATCACACTCTCTCTCTATCTTTATTTCTGTCACTATCTGTCTTTATCTCTGTCTCTATCTTTATCATTCTGTCTCTCTTACTACCTCTATTTTTCCGTAACTGGAAGTTCCAGTTCAAAATCTGGCAGACTTGAGACCCAAGAAGAGTTGATTTTTTGGTTTGATTCTGAATGTAAGAAAAGACTAATATCTCAGCCCAGACAATCAGGAAGGTGAAGGTCCCTCTTACTCAGCCTTTTGTTCTGTTCAGATCTTCAGTTGATTAGAAGAGGACCACTGACATTTGGGAGGGTGATCTGCTTTACTTAGTCTGTTGCTTCAAATGTTCTTGTCCAGAAACACCCTCAGATATACCCAGAAGGTTTGACCAAACATCTGGGCATCTTGGGGGCCAATCAAGTTGACACCTAGAATTAACCATTGTAGAGATAGGATCATGTCAGCCTCGATCGCCTTTGTCTCTCTGGATGCAAGAGGTGCTTAATAAAATCTGTCAATTGAATGAAGAATAGAGACTTACAATTATTCTTTGAGAGGGTAGACTAGTTAAGTGAGGCTGGGCTATGCATCAGTGATTGAAAAAGCCTAGAAACTCAGTAGCTTAATACAATAAACCTTTATTTCTTATTTACACAAACTCTGCTGTATATTCAGCAGTATAGCTCTTTTAGCAATGCCCTCCAAGCATATGGCCTCCAGAACTGTCACAGTGGTGGCCTGGGGCCCATCACTTTTGCCAGTGCTCCATTGGTTAACATTTAACCACATGGTCCAAGCCTATCCACAAAGGAGGCTGGGAAATGTAGTCTTCCTGTGTGGGCCTGGGGTCCATCACTTTTACCAGTGCTCCACTGGTTAACGTTTAACCTACCCACAAAGGAGGCTGGGAAATGTAGTCTTCCTGTGTGCCTTGGTGAACTGCAAAGCATTGTCTCTCTATAGTACATCATGAAAGAGAGGAGGGAGTCTTGGAAGACAGCTGGCCAGGGAGCAATGAGAGCTTAGGAACAGCTAGAGATCTTGGATTTGCTCTAAATCGCATCAGCATCTAGTTTCTCATTTTTCCAGCATCCCTTGAGAGGCTTGGCACCCAGGAGATGTAGTTAGAAGGGTTTGATTTATGTCTACTTCTGACATTGACCAGCTGTGTGGCTTTAGGCAAGCCATTTGACCTGTCTGAGCCCCACATTCCTTATTGGTAGGAGTGGATATCAGGCATCATTGTACCTGGCATGACCACTTTGCCCCATGAGTCAGTGTCATCATTAGAGTTGTTTTTGTGCTCCTGGTTAGCATTGTGAAGCCTGTTGAGGCATGGACCCTACCCAGCAAAACAGAAGCAGCTTCCAGTTTTTGGACTTCCAGCTCCTTGTGTATGACAGCCCCACGGAAAGCATTATGCCTGTTTCAACGAACAGAAAGATATCCTTGCCCTGGGTACGGCCATTTCCTCTGCCTTAAGGTTTCCATATGATCCTCATCCCTCTCTCCGCTAGTCAGAAGGTCAATGGCAGAGCAGCCCTTTTCCAGGGTAATAAGTTTTTAATGTAGACGCAATTAGTGAATAAGCAGTTGATTAGTTCATTATGAAAATACCGAAAACAACACCATTTGCAGTGGCAGAAGCTCTGGGAAGACAGATGCGCTCCCTCTTCATTCTTTCATTTGGGTCAGAGTGTCGGGCAAGTTAACATATTTTACCATAATATTAAGCCCTTTTAACACTGAAAGGCCATTATGTTAGAAAAAAGTCCCCGCTCTGGGGTATTAATTAGAGAGATGGAGCTTTAAAAAATCATAATTGCATTAAATTCCTCTCTTCCAGCCATTTTCATAGCAAATCCTTAATGCAAAATGTGGATGGAAAAACGCAACGTTGGCTGAAGAATTTATGAAAAACACCAAACGGCTGATCTATCATTTTTAAGGGAAATTAAAAAAAAAATTGTCAGATCTCTGGCTTTAGATTTCTAGATCTAAATGGTTTTAGAGTTCTAAAACAATTACGAGAAGCCTGGGCCAGAAGTCAGAGATTGAACAGTCTTTGGAATACGATCATCAGCTCCCCCCAAAACTAATGACGATGGATGATCACTCTAGGTAACAACTCCTGCTCTGTGTCCCAGTCCTGAATCACTCTCTTCTCTTGGGACTTTCCGGGGTCACCCTGGTTCACTGGCTGGTGTGGCAGTCAAGTTCTGAATTGTTACTCATGTGCTTAAAAATATCGGCATTTAAAATACATATTCGTTTGTTCATGTATTCATCCCCAGGATGAAGATCTGTCGAGCCACTCTGTGCTAGGTGCAGGGGCTACATTGGTGACTGGAACAGTCCCTGAACTTAGATACTTCTCACGTAATAGTGGCTGGGTACGTGTGTGTTCTGTTGCTCAGTCATGTCCGACTCTTTGTGACCCCATGGACCATAGCCTGCCAGGCTCCTCTGTCCATGAGATTTCCCAGGCAAGAACACTGGAGTGGGTTGCCATTTCCTCCTCCAGGGGATCTTCCTGACCCAGGGATTGAACCCAAGTCTCCTGTGGCTCCTGCTTTGGCAGGCAGATTCTTTACCACTCAGCCACCAGTGTAATAGAAAGTGAAAGTGAAGTGAAAGCGTTAGTCACTCAGTTGTGTCTGACTCTTTGGTAAAGAATCTGCCTGCAATGCAGGAGACCCAGGTTCAATCCCTGGGTTGGGAAGATCCCCTGGAGAAGGGAATGGCAGCCCACTCTAGTATTCTTGCCTAGAGAATTCCATGGACAGAGGGGCCTGGCAAGCTACAGTCTATGGGGTCGCAAAAAGTATGATAGAGGGGTTATCCATTCATCAATAAATCACAGAGATTGGTGTGAAGTTGCAAATGAGATGGACGTCATAAATGAGGGAGGTATGTGCTGAGGAGAGTATCAATAACTGATGCTGTTAATACTGTCATGGAGGTTCAGGGAAGGCTCCCCCTGAAGCTGACAAGAAGGAAGGGAAGGGGTTATGTGGATGAATCAGGGTATCTCAGGCAGAGGAAACATTATCTGCAAAGTTCTAGCCCTGGGAGATTAAGAACAAATGACAAGGACATTTGGGAAACTGGAAGAAGGCAAGTGGCTGAAAGTATGAGGTGGTGGGAGAGGCAGGAAGGTAGAGAGGTGTAGGGGCTGTGTGGGTTCCCTGTCATCTTTGTCCTAAGAGAAGGGAAAACCGCTGGAGCATTTTAGGAGGTGACATGAGCACAGTTACACAGACGTATATGCACAGACATGTATACACAAAATAAAGATGCAACATTAATGTGATGCTGAATGAATTGCTTTCTATCTCTGATCCTTTCCACATGTATCAGGTGATACTGATAATAGGACTTACCTCTAGTTTTGCAGTAGCTACTATAGGAAATAAGCCAAGAGCAGATGCTTCTCTTAGCATTTGGTGTGCTGCATAGGAAAATTTCCTTTCTTTCTTTTTCTTTCTCTCTCTCTCGTCTTCTCCCTTCCTCCATCCCTCTCTCCCTCCCTCTCTCCCTCCCTTCTCTCTTCTGTGTTTATGAAGCTAATATCCCCTTTGAGAAAAAACCCAAGTGACCAAAGAATACATTTTTTCCTGTACAATTTCAATTGACTTATAATGTTTCAGGTATACAGCAACTTGATTCAGTTATACATACATATAAATTTATGAATATATATTCCTTTTCAGACTGTTTGCCATTATAGGTTATTATAAGATATTAAATATAGTTCCCTGTGCTATATAGTAGGTCCTTGCTTATCTATTTTATATATAGTAGTCTGTATCTGTTAATCCCCAAATCCTAATTTATCCCCCAACTCCTTTCTTCTTTGTAATGATGTTTCTCTTTTATGTCTGTCATCTATTTGTTTTGTGAATAAGTTCATTTGTATCATTTTAAAAGATTCCACATATAAGTGATATCAAATGGTATGTGTCTTTGAGGTATTTCACTTAGTATGTGGAACACAGTATGGTGATTCCTTAAAAAATGAAAAATAGAGTTGCCATATGATCCAGCAATCCCACTCCTGGACATATATCCAGAAAAATGAAAACTAATTTGAAAAGATACCAGCACCCCAATATTCACCCCAATGTTCTTTGCTATTTATTATAGCTAAGACCTGGAAGCAACCTAAATGCCCATCAACAGATGAATGGATAACAAAGATGTAAGTAGATGGAGTATTATGGAGCCACAACAAAGAATGAGAAATGCCATTTGCAGCCACATGGATAGACCTAGAGATTCTCATGTTAAGCAAAGAATGCATTTTAATTCTTTTAAAACTCAAGGCTATTAAACAACAACAACAAAGCTAGGGGCTTTGCTATTATTCTTACTAAATCAGTTGGTTATCGAATTGATCAATGAGTATAAAATGGGCACTAACTTTATGCCTGGTTCTTCAAAGAGGGCCAGGGTACGGGAAGGTTTCCCTGTTATAGCACCTGTGAATCTTAATATCCTGAAACACTTGAGCAGTCCTTACTGAAAGAAGCAGGTGGTGGTAGGGACAAAGGCTGTACAGAAACCAGGTAGCTTGCTAATTGCTCTTCCCCTGGGGAATTTGTTATTGCGTCCAGTCTTTTGTCAAGGCATCAAATCAACGTGCAGAGTCTCTTTAAAGACGCACAGTCATCTTGACTGTGGTTTGAATTAGTCTCCCTTCTTGTGGCACCATCCGTGGCTCCTCAGTTCCTTTTTGTGTGTGTGTGTGAAATAATAACAAAAACACCATTTTACCGTCACCTTCCTGCTGGCAAGAACAGCAGTCATTCAGACTGCCAGGGGTAATTTGAACCTGTTTATGCCTGTCTCTTTAGGCTCATTGAAAGTGTTAAAAACAATCATATGACTTAATTACAATTCACTTAGCCTGATGATTTTTTTTTTTTTTGTAAATAATCTTGATGTAAATTCCTGGTGGGCCAGGAGAGAGGAGGCAGGATCATAATGAACTGGTGATGAAGTGGAAATATTTTGAAATGTCGAATTATGTATTTTGCTTGTCACCTAATTACTTATCTGCTGCCTAATAGCACATTTCATAATATCTTACTTCCTGATCTCTTCATCTGGCAATAAAAATTCTTCCTTGAGATTGCCATGTGCTCCCAAGTAAAGACCAGTGCATTAGGAGCTCAACATGTAACGATGCTTTAATGATCTGATAATGTCTCTTTTATGGAATGGAGAAAGGGCTTTCTTGTTTCACTGAAAATTCATTTTCTTTGCCAAGTGAATATTGTTTGAAAGGAACCTGTTATCAGTCAAAAGAGATGAACACACACACACACACAATCACCAATCTAAGAACAAAGGGTTGTTAAGTTCCCATTAACAGCAACATTTTTTTTTGTTACTTTTAACAATGCCATATAAACACAGAGCAGTATTGAATGCATCCCAGAAAAACAAAAAATCTCGTATCCTTGACAATTTATTTTGGAAACCACCAAACATGCATGCATGCATATTTGCACGGACACACACACACACCCCACAAATGCATTTTCATAAGCATAAATTTAATTTCATTGTATGCTTACCATATTCCAGGCCCTGAGCTGCATCATAGGAATATTTGTATTCCTATATGAGAAGAACATTGTTTCTGCCTGGGGGTGATTTTGTGCTCCTGTCTCTGTCTGCACCCCCATTGCATGAGTATTTCACAATGTCTGGAGATTGTTTTGGTTGTCACAACTCGTGGTGAGGGTGTTCTGCTACTGGCATCAAATGTACTTCACTTTCCCCCTTTGAGGAGGGGTTTCAGAGAAGCTGCAAGGAGTAAATGAGAGAATGGATAATAAGTATTCTTTGGAGCCTGGGGGCTTGCTTCTGTGATTTGGGTGGGACATGCCCCGTGGCAGGGTTCTGGGGTGGCCATCGACTCAGTTTCATGCCCATCCCTGACCAGGCAGAAGGTGACTTTGGGAAGAGTCTGGATTAACAGTGATTCTCCATGTCAATGTGTGGCTAAAACCACCATAATATTGTAAAGTAATTAGCCTCCAATTTAAATAAATAAATTTAAAACAAACAATGATTCTCCAGGTAGTCTTGAAGGGATGTGAGGTTCGTTCCAGTGTCTTCCAGTAGAGGCGCTGTTAGCATCTTGGATCTTGGAGAATAGTAAGCCCCAAGGCTAGAAAGAAGCCTGTTCTTTATCACCGATAAAATTTAAAATGGCCTCTCCCACAGGAGAGGGTGGATGGGAAGGATCACTGGTTAGAATGTCACATATAAGGAAATCAAGAGAGAAACATATTGGGCTCAAAGTTATAGAGCTATAAAGTGACATAACTGGGATTTGAACTGAGGTTCATTTTCTCTCTCTTATGTAAATATATATGTATATAAATAAGTACATTTGTAAAAAATATAAAGTAGTATATATAATCATATAATATGAAAAGTAGACATTTTATAAATATGAATGTATTTATTATATATAATTTATAGATCATAAATATATATAAATGTGTATTTATATTTGTATTAGTATTTAATTATATAATTATATTACATTTTATGTTTTGCATATATATATTAATATTAGTTATATATGTTTATATAAATATATAAACATATTAAGATACAAATATACTTTTGTTTGTTTGTGTGCTCAGTCCCTCAGTCGTGTCTGACTCTTTGCAGCCCCATGGACTGTAGCCGGCCAAGCTCCTCTGTCCGTGGAATTTTTCCAGGCAAGAATACTAGAGTGGTTTGCCATGCCCTCCTCCAGGGGATCTTCCTGACCTAGGGATCGAGCCTGTGTCTCTTGAATCTCCAGCACTGGCAGGGAGGTTCTTTACCACTAGCACCACCTGGGACACCCAAAATATACCTATATGTACATGTTTATAATATATACATACATTTACATATATTTTCTTATATTTATAACTTAGCTTAATTCTGTTTTATGTCCCTATTCTGCTTGATGTTAAAAACTTACATATGGCAATTAAGATTTCTTTACTCAATATATTCTGCCTTCACCCTTGTCCCCATGATTGCATCTAAATTCAGAGGGAGCTGACACCTTGTCCTGGCATATTTGGGTACACGTTTGGCCTTTGGTGATGATGTGTCTATAGCGGTTTCTACTGATGGCTATGTTGCCCAGTCTGGTTCTTGGCTGATCTGAGGCATCCATTCTTACATCTGTAGAGTTGCCCCTTTCCTTCTTCTGTCTCTGGTAAGATGGTCCAGGCTGTGATGCTGCTATGTCTTCTCCATCTAGTCAAAGCTGTGGTTTTTCCAGTAGTCATGTATGGATGTGAGAGTTGGACTATAAAGAAGGCTAAGCGCGGAAGAATTGATGCTTAACTCAGAGTCCCTTGGACTGCAAGGAGAACAAACCAGTCAATCCTAGAGGAAATCAACCCTGAATACTCATTAGAAGGATTGATGCTAAAGCTGAAGTTCCAATACTTTGGCAACCTGATGTGAAGGGTTGACTCCTTAGAAAAGACCCTGATGTTGGGAAAGATTGAAGGCAGGAAGAGAAGGGGGTGGCAGAGGATGAGATGGTTAGATGGCATAACTGATTCGATGGACATGAGTTTGAGCAAGCTCTGGAAGATGGTAAAGCACAGGGAAGCCTGGTGTGCTGCTGTCCATGGGGTCGCAAAGAGTCGGCCATGACTGAGTGACTCAACAACAACAGCCAGACCCCAGGGTCTGTCCAAAGTCCTACAGCCTCCTTCCAGAACCTTAACCACTACCTCTCTTGTGCCTGGTGGTCATCACCAGCTAGGGCTAAGTGCTCCTGGGAGACTTGGTCCAGAGCAGTCAGACTCAAGAACATGGGCCCACAGTGAGGAGTCTGACTTCAGCCCAAGACTTGGCCCCCTCCCACTTAAGTAACTAGTAGAGATGTTACATCTATGAGCTGGCTTTTGACTCACCACTATTTTTTTTTCACCAGTAAAATATAATTGCAGACTTATTGCTGTATTATAACCTCCCATGGAGGAGTAGGTGGTAGGGTGGGCTGAAGCTTAAGACAGATAATGGCCTTCTAGGACTGCAGCTCTCGGATCACCCACATCGCTTCTCTTCTTTCTGAATTTCATCTGTTGTTGAGACAATAACTAAGCCATGATGGTGATTTGGAGTTATTCAGCCATGTGGTTACCCAAAGGCTAGGGGACATATGACTCCAATTATAGACTGTTTGCCAGCCTTTGACCTTGGAGGACCCAAGGCTGGGGAAGCCTCCTCATTTGCTGACTGGGGAAAGCCTGCTTCTCTTGGCCTTTCCTTTACCCTGCTCAGCTCATCAGCTGGGAATATCTCTGATCCAGGGCCAAACTCTTCGATGTGCTTGAGGATGTGAGAATTAGGGAGATCTGTATTTTTGCTTGTGCCTGTTTTTTTGGGCAACCTACAGAACCTCATCTCAGAAAATATACACCAACAGCTGACTCAGTTGCTCTTTTACTTAACTTTTGCTCCTCCTGTAGCCCAGAATTCCTCATATTTTCTGGGCCAGAAATAGAATGCTAACTTAGCAAATATTTGTCCATATCAGTACTGTGTTTTGAAGTTCAGAAATCTGGAATGTGACTCTTTTGCTGTCTGATTCCTTTGTGCAAAATTCTCCACCAAGACTCTGGGTGCCCCATGGCCATCAGCGCAGTGAAGAAGCGTCACTGAATAAAAGAAGTGGGGTGAGGGGGAAACATAGTGGTTAATTCCTCATAATATTCTGCAATATGTGAATTAGGGACAACTGGTACCCAGTACTTTTTCTTTACAAAAACTCATTTTCTTTCTGCCTAAGATCTGTCTTGCACACTAGGTTATGGGCTTCCGGAGGCAGGAACTAGGTATGTGTTTTTCGTCGATGCATTCAGTGCTTGGGATGAGACCTTATATATAGAGGTGCTCCAAAAATATCTATTGAATGAATGAATGAATGTGATCAGGTCTATTCTGAGGTTCTAGAGAGAGGAACAGATACTTGAAGAACAAATGCAAGCATAGAAAGAGAACTGGGAGGTGTTATTCTCACATTGCTCAGGGCATCACTTCCACCCATGGGTTAGGTGTAAGTTGGGTCAGGTGTGTCTGGGTGGAGAGAGAAGTACTCTGGAATCCTGGGGAGTTGGCATGTCATCCTGGCAATCGTCATGCACATTTGCTGAGTGACCATGGCCAAGCCCTCTTTAGGTCTGTTGTTTGTCTGCCTTTTAACCTTCGCTAAGATTGAGAGAGTCTTCAACGTACACATATATCTTCTGAGGATGCTTCTGCCCCGCATCCTGGGCTTCATGCTTTATAAGCTGCTTCCTCCAAGCGCTCTCCAGGCTGCTGACACAGCAGATGGAGCCGGTGCCTGCCCACGACTGACAGATGAGCCTAATTTACAGCCCTCAACATTTAACCACTTGGCTATCTGACAGTGTCATCTAGCTCCAAGATGCCGGGAGAGCCCTCCCCATCCCCAGCAACACAGACAACTTCCCACCCCCATGCTCTGTCTGCACCTGGGACCTGGGGAACATGGAGCAGAGAAGCCAGCTTCCAGCCACGGGTCAGCGAGGCCTTAGAGAGAAGCCCCATTTGGACTTAGCAATAGTGTCTAGAAGCAGAAGATGCTGACGTGGTGTCCAGACAAATAATAGCTAGCTTGATCTATTTTCAGGTCCAGTTTCTCAGCCAATGGGATTACTTTGGCTGACCTATTTAGTAATAATATCAGTACTTCTAGAAAGGCCTGATACTGATTATAAGGTGGTCTGAGAATTGAAACACACCTTATTCTTGTTTGTTGACATTGAAGACTTTTGAGTGGTCAGACATTTCCATGACGATAACAACAACTCTCTAATATCTGTTGAGTGCTAATTATGTGTATGTGTGTTAGTCGCTCAGTCGTGTCCAACTCTTTGCAACCCCATGGACTGTAGCCCACCAAGCTCCCCTGTCCATGGAATTCTCTAGGCAATAATACTGGAGTGGGTTGCCATTTCCTTCTCCAGGGGATCTTCCTGAACCAGGGATTGAATCTGGGTCTCTCCCACTGCAGGCAGATTCTTTACCATCTGAGCCACCAGGAAAGCTGACCATGTGCTAGACATAAACATATTCACAAGCTCTTATTTTGCCCTTCCAACACCTCTATAAGACAGATATGATGATTATCACTACTTTATAGCAAGGAAACAGAGAATCAGAGATGCTAAGAAATTTACTCAATATTGCACAGGTCTTAAAAGGTAGAACAAAGATTGTATTCAAGCAAACCCACTTTCCTCCTCCTTTCCTAAGTAATTGAAGGAAAATCCTCTGTTAAATAAGCAGGGCTCCTGGCCTTGGCTCCAGTGATGATCATCTTCTGAGAAAGATGATGGGGCTGGAAAGAGACTCTTCTCTCTTATTTCTTCCATGAATTATTAATTTTTAGGTTCAGTGTAGAAATTCAAGAATCCGTGGTCCAGTTGGAAAATTCAAGGGTGAGACCAGGCCATTGGATGGGAACAGAGCCTTCTTTATTTTTTAATTTTAAAATATCTGTTTATTTTTGGCTGTGCTAGGTCTTTGTTGCTGCATGGGCTTTCTTAATTGGGGCCGCTCTCTAGTTTCAGTGCATGTGTTTCTCACTGTGTGGCTTCTCTTGGTGCAGAGCATGGGCTCTAGAATACACAGGCTTCAGAAGTTGTGGCTCCTGGGCTCTAGCGCACAGGCTCAGTAGTTGCAGCACACAGGCTTAGTTTTGGTTGCTTACAGCATGTGGGATCTTTCAGGGATCTAACCCAAGTCTCCTGCAGTGGCAGGTGGATTCTTTACCACTGAGCCACCAAGGAAGCCCAGAACAGAGTCTTCTTAATTTAAAGAGGAAGGGTCACAGCCAAAATCTCCCTCTGCTATTTCACCCTGGCAGAAGAATGTGGGCGTTAAAATGTGTTGGGAGCAGGGTGAAATTGATAGGACAAGACTCGAGACATCTGTTTAGGTCTCTTTCTTAGGGTGAATGTTGGCCCAGGATATTGAGGACTTTGTAATATGAAAGAGTCATCAGGCAACTAGGAAAATTTCCTAAGAGTCTATAAGGCGCATGACCTCTGGTTCACTTAATTTCCGAACTTAGATTGCCCAGGAACCTATCTAATTCAATTCTAAGAGATCATTGTGTACGCACGCCGTGCGTGCACGCGTGCTCAGCTGCTTCAGTCGTGTTTAATTCTTTGTGACCCCGCCAGGCTCCTCTGTCCATGGGATTCTCCAGGCAAGAATCCTGGAGTGCGTTGCCGTTCCCTCCTCCAGGGGATCTTGCCTACCCAGGGATCGAACCTGCGTCCCTTGTGTATCCTGCATTGGCGGGCAGGTTCTTTACCACAATGCCACCTAAGAAGCCCATGACAAGCCTACTTAAAAAAAAAAATGAAAGTATATTTACAATGTTTCAGGTGTACAGCAAAGTGATTCCGTTTTATATATTTATGTATGTATATATATATATATATTCTCACTCAGATTATTTTCCATTATAGGTAATTATAAGATATTGAATTTCTTACCTATGCTATACAGTAGGTCTTTGTTGTTTATCTATGTTAATACATAGTAGTGTGTATTTGTTAACCCCCAATTCCCAGTTCACGGCCCCCTTTTCCCCTTTGGTAACTGTAAGTTTTTGTCCATGAGCCTATTTTTGTTTTGTAAATAAGTTCACTTATATCATTTTTAAAGATTCCACATGTATATTATCATATGTGAAATGAATCGCCAGTCCAGGTTCGATGCATTGTACAGGGTGCTCGGGGCTGGTGCACTGGGATGACCCAGAGGGATGGGATGGGGAGGGAGGTGGGAGGGGGGGTTCAGGATGGGGAACACATGTACACCCGTGGCAGATTTATGTCAATGTATGGCAAAACCAATACAATATTATAAAGTAATTAGCCTCCAATTAAAATAAATAAATTTATATTAAAAAAAAAGATACCACATATAAATGGTAACATATGACGTTTGTCTTTCTCTGTCTGACTTACTTAACTTACTATTGTTCCTAACCTACTTTTAATGTCCCATGTGTTATGGTGAAGTTATTTGCTGTCTGTTCCCCTCATTGAATTGTGAGCTTCTCAAAGGCTGGGGTGTGATTTATCCAATTCTTTTCCTGCAGTACCTAGAAAGATGTGTGGCCTAGGAATGGCACATGATGATTATTTCATAAGTGGGTTATTCAGTGAATGAAATTGCTCAACCTGTAATTAGAAAGGATTTGGTTTATTCAACAACCACCACCTTGAGCATTCTCAGAGAAGAAAATGGTTAGGTTGTTTTTCCTTGGGGCCTGAATTTTTAAAACATAGAAATGTTGGGGGGGAGGGGAAGGATCTCACATTACAGGCTCTCACGTGTGCCAAGCACGGAGGTCAGTGTTTTCAGGATGTATCTTGCCTTATCCCATCCTGAACTCTTCATAAAGAATCAATGTACAGAAAAAAGCACTGGCTTTGGATACCACTGGACTTTGTCTCTTTGCTTGTGACCCTGATCAAGTGGTTCAGAGTTTCCCTTTGTCTTGGTTTCCTCATCTGCAAAATGAGCACGTTATATCTAACTGGGTTTCCCCGGTGGTACAGAATCTGCCTTGCAGTGCAGGAGACACAGAAGATGTGGGTCCCAATCCCTGGGTCAGGAAGATCCCCTGGAGGAGGAAATGGCAGCCCATTCCAGTATTCTTGTCTGGAGAATCCCCATGGACAGAGGAGCTTGGCAGGATACAGTCCATGGGGTTGCAAAGAGCTGGAGATGACAGAAGCGTCTGAGCACACACATACAATGCCTAGCTAGTGCTGTGGGTTTAGTATATTGAAGGTAAAGTACTTGTCATGTGTGTTTTTTGTTCAAATTGTGGTAAAGAACGCATAAGATAAACTTTGCTACCTTCACCATTTCTGAGTGTGTAGCTCAGTAGCGTAATGCCTGTTCACAGTGTTGTACAACCATCCCCACCATTCATCTCCATAACCTTTTCATCTTACAAAATTGAAACTCAGATACTCTCAAACACTGACTCCCAATGCTCTCCTCTGCTCAGCCCCTGGCAACCATCATTCGACTTTCTGTCTCTATCATTTGACTAGGTGCCTCCTATAGTATGTGTCTTTTGGTAACTGGCTTATTTCACTTAGCAGAATGTTCTCAGGGTTCATCTGTGTTGTAGCATGGGTCAGAATTCCTTTCCTTTTTAAAGCTGAATAACATCCCATTGTATGAAGGCAGGGGACACACGTTTGATTCCTGTTCCAGGAACTAAGATCCCACATGCCACCGGGCAGCTAAGCTCGTGCACCACAACTCCTGAGCCTATGCTCTGGAGCCTGAGAGCAACTGCTGAAGCCTGCGCACCCAGGAGCCCGTGGTCCGCAACAAGAGGAGCCACCGCAATGAGAAGCCTGACACGCCAACGAACAGCACGTTGCAGAAGAAACAGTATTTTGATATGCGGCTAGTGGTTACAATCTATTCTAACAAGTGTGGGTATCACATTTCGAATCCCACAACACATTAGGACTAGAAACAGCAAAGTCCAAGAGAGCTGGCTGCTACTCGCCGTGTGGCTGATAAAACAGACTGACCATGGTGGTGGAGGAATGTAAACTTAAATCAGCGGAATCAGGAGGAAGAGAACACAAAGGGAAGAGAAGAAGGAACAGAAATAAAACAACCTTTCCATCTGTTTTTTTTGGGGGGGGAGGAGGCTCTGTTTTTTAACAATAGAAATTAATTTTATCACCATTCTGGAGGTTAGAAGGTGTCTGCATGTTTGATTTCTTCTGGTCTTTGTCTCTGGCTTGCAGATGGCTGTCTACTTGCCAAGTCCTCACGTGATCTTTCCTCTGTCTGTGCATCTCTGTGTCCAAATGTTCTTTTCTTATAAGGACTCCACTCAGGATTGGAGTAGGGTCTACCCATATGGCCTCATTTAATCTTTTAAAAAATTTTTAAACCTTTTTAAAAATGGAAGTATAGTTGACTTACAATGTTGTGGTAGTTTTAGATATATACATTTAAGAATATATGAACATTCTTTTTCAGATTATTTTCCAATATAAGTTATTATAGGATATTAAATATACTCCCCTGTGCTATACAGTAGGTCCTTGTTAGTTATCTATTTTGTATGTAATAGTGTGTATATGTTAACCCCGAACTCCTACTTTATCTCTCCCCTTTCCCCTTTAGTAACTGTAGTTTGCTTTCTATATCTGTGACTCTATTTCTATTTTGTAAACAAGTTCATGCATGCATGTGTGCTAACCACTTCAGCTGTGTCTGACTCCTTGTGACCTTATGGACCACAGCCCGCCAGGCTTCTCTATCCATGGAATTTTCCAAGCAAGAATACTGGAGTGGATTGCCATGCCCTCTTTCAGGGGATCTTCCCAACCCAGGGGTCCAACCCTGGTCTCTTATGTCTCCTGCATTGGCAGGCAGGCTCTTTACCACTAGCACCACCAAGTAAGCCTGTAAACAAGTTCTTTTCTTTTTTGTAAGATACTACATGTAAGTGATATCATATGATATTTGTCTTTCTGTAAATGACTTATTTCACTTAGTATGATAATCTCGAGGTCTGTCTGTGTTATGCAAATGGCATTGTTTCATTCTTTTTATGGCTGAGTAATATTCCATTGTGTGTGTGTGTGTGTGTGTGTGGATACTACATCTTCTTTATCCATTCATCTGTCTACTGAGTGAAGGAACAAACATCCATCATTACACTGCTGCTGCCAAGTCGCTTCAGTCGTGTCCGACTCTGCGACCCCATAGACGGCAGCCCAACAGGCTCCCCCGTCCCTGGGATTCTCCAGGCAAGAACACTGGAGTGGGATGCCATGTCCTTCTCCAATGCACTAGCTCATGAAATTAACTTCTGGGGAAATGGCTACTTGAAGCACAGAACCACCAACCACCCTTTGATCCTTTAATGATAATACTGAGCTGTCAATGGTGAGTTTAACCACTTTAGAGATGTCCTGTTTCAGAAGTGATGCCAATAAACTGAAGTTTCTTCGACACACAATGCTACTACAAATTTAAAAGGTCCTTCTCTTCTTGTTACTGCCTTTGAGAGTCTCTCTTTTTCAAAATGTACCTTCTAAACCAGGGGGAGAAGGAGGTGACAGAAGATGAGAGGACTGGATGGCATCACCGACTCAATGGACATGAGTTTGAGCAAACTCTGGGAGATGGTGAAGGACAGGGAAGCCCAGTGTGCTGCGGTCCATGGGGTCACAAAGCAGTCGGATATGACTTCGCAACTGAACGACAATAAACCTGAGTTAGGTACCCGCTCCCTTGGGCCTTCACAGAATCTGTTTTGTTGTATCGTAGCGATAACCATGCTGATTTTAACTCCTCTCTGTCTCACCTGTGTTGCTCTTGGGCTGCTTCCTATTCAAGAACATCATCTCCTTGGGGCACACACTGAGATTTGAAGTGAATCTCCGTCCCTCAGAATCTGCATACAAAATGGCCAGAAATGAACATTAAATAGACATTTGTTTAACAACCCCAGTTTCAAAATATTCACATCCTAAATGCTCAAAATTAAAAAAAATTTTTTTGCATTCTTAAAGATATAAACTCTTGGGTAACATACAGGATCAATTTGCCAAAGGTTTTCCAATGAATATGTACACTTTTTTCTGCATCACAAATTCCTGCCGTTCTCTCTGCCACCAGGGTTCAATAAGATTAATTTAATTCTCTTTTTACATCAACCTTTTCTGGTAAAAGCCTAGCCTTCTATGTTCTCTTTTGACAAATTCAGGGTAATTTTGAGTTGGATCTGATTTTTTTTTTTTTTTTTTTGCTTTCTTGTGGTCAGAGAAAAATCTACATGATGTTTCAAACTATAATTTTCAGGTTTTCTCTTTAAAAGGATGCTGGATGTACATATTTGGATTGGAAAGGAAAATGGAGCTAAAAGCCTGTTATAATTTCTGAATGTCTGTTCTCTCTTTTTTTTGTTGTTAAGAGAATTAGCAGTGCATTTGGCTCCCATAGGAATATCTCCTGCTTATTCTCTCTCATTTGTCCAGTTCTGGGACAATTGAATAATCTGGAATGTATCCAAGAATTCTGAGTCCAGAGGCGGCCTTAGGGAAAACAGACACCCTCTTCTTCTTGGTTTCCCTGACAATCAGAGGCGATAAAGCTTTAGCTACAATATTTTGGATGTTTACTATGCTTCATATGTGATACTGAGCATGGAACATCCACAGTCTCTAAACTTTATAGCAAAGCCTATGAGGATTTATGTTATAGTCCAGTCAATCCTAAAGGAAATCAACCCTGAATATTCATTGGAAGGACTGATGCTGAAGCTCCAATATTTTGGCCACCTGATGCAAAGAGCTGACTCATTGGAAAAGACCCTGATGCTGAGAAAGATGGAGGGCAGGAGGAGAAGGGGACAACAGAGGATGAGATGGTTGGAATGCATCACCGATTCAATAGACATGAGTTTGAGCAAACTCCAAGAGATAGTGAAGGCCAGGGAGGCCTGGCATGCTGCAGTCCAGGGGGTCACAAAGAGCCAGACATGACTAAGTGACTGAAAAACAACAGCTTCATTTGAGACCTGAGAAATTTTACAACACACCAAAGATGCTGTTAGGAAATGAATGGCCAGAATTTGAATCCAGAACTGACTGATCCAGAAATCCATGCTTCTTTCGTCATGTTGTTCTGGATGTTGTCATGGCAGAAAGTCTGTTGAGGCTACAGCATGGGGCACAGAAAGACTAGGGGTTTTCTAAAGAGTAGGGGTGAAGAAGGGCCTTGGGTAGGATCAACATGGCCTGTGGGCCAAGCAGAAATGTGGTGTTTCTCCCTTGTGAAAAAAGCTTTGGAAAATGTTATGCATTTCTCTAGTTAGGGTTAGGGTTAGTAAGCAGTGTGAAAAGTGAAAGTGTTAGTTGCTCAGATGTGTCCAACTCTTTGCAACTCAACGGATTGTAGCCTGCCAGGCTCCTCTGTCCATGGAGTTCTCTAGGCAAGAATACTGGAGTGGGTTGCCATTTCCTCCTGCAGGGGATCTTCCTGATCCAGGGATTGAACCCAGGTCTCCTGCATTGCAGGCGGGTTTGTTACCATCTGAGCCACCAGTAAGCAGTATAAGAGCTAGAATTTGTCCACCAAATACAATGCCTGGCATACCAGAGTCACTCAAATATGTGTGGGGGAATAAGTGGATGAGCCAAGTGGGAGAGATCAGAGGACGTGACTTCTAGGGTCTGGCCAACCAAGTGTGATCTTTAATATGCTGAACAGTAGAGATAAAGGTATTTAGTAAAAACTACCTTCCAAAGTCAATATTGTAACAAATTTTATTATTGTCTAGCTGCACAATCATTTTCTGAATGTCAGAAATTTGCATTTAACGCCCTTTGAGGCAGTAAGGAGTACTGAGGATCACAGATTTTAGAGTCAGACTACCAGATTCTAAGCTTGGGTCTGCCATATTCAAGTGGTGTAACTTCGGGTAAACCACAAAACCTCTGTATGCAAAATGTGGCTAATAATAATAGTATATCATAGGGGCTCTTGGCGTAATGCATTGCGTTCAGTTGCTCAGTCATGTCTGACTCTTTGCAACCCCATGGACTGTAGCCCACCAGGCCCCTTTGTCTATGAGATTATCCAGGCAAGAATACGGGAGTGGGTAGCTATTCCCTTCTCCAGGAGATCTTCCCAACCCAGGGATCAAACCCACATCTCCTGTAGCTCCTGCATTGGCAGGCGGATTCTTTACCACTGAGCCACCTGGGAAGCCATGAAATAGTGCATTAGTTTGTATATGAAATAGTGCCTGGCACATAATAGCACCTTTCTCTTTAGTAGGTATATAAGTGTGCTTTCACCTTCTTTATCATTAATTAATATCGTCATCACCATTTTTGTGTTCTTTCTGTAATAAATCCTGATGTCCTAGCCTTACATAGCTATGTGGATGCCATGGCCATCCAGAATAGAGCTTATATACTCAGGAAAGCAAAAGAAAAGTGCATAAATAATTTGAAAAAAATTGTCCTTAAGACTGTATTCTAGTGGGTACAGGTGTTTCCCCATAGGCTCATAGGTTAACAATTCTGATATTGCTAGACATGCATACTGGAATTAAACAACTAAGTAAATAGATGGTGGAGGGCGGGAGTCGGGTTTCTCATTGTTGGGGTGAGAGGTTACAAATGAGCAAGGGGAGAAGGCTAGAATGTTCCATGTGATAATGGATTGGAGTTGGAGATATCAAGATGAATTCATGTTAAGCTTAAGATAGATACAGATGGTTGCATAGGTAAATATTCATAGATAAATATCTGTACTTTCACTTTTCACTTTCATGCATTGGAAAAGGAAATGGCAACCCACTCCAGTGTTTTTGCCTGGAGAATGCCAGGGATGGGGGAGCCTGGTGGGCTGCCGTCTATGGGGTCGCACAGAGTCGGACACGACTGAAGCGACTTAGCAGCAGCAGCAGCAAGTATCTGTATATGAGTCAGTATATACACATTGACTTCCTTAGTCAGCTGAGGGACTAAAAGCCTCGAGTACCCTTAGCACCCATGTTTTGGTTTCTAACATCATCCTCCAAGAAAAGGAGCCAGGGTCTTTGGAGAAATGGATTCTAGGATGGGGCAGGAAATAAACTAGATGAACCTTGGCCATGTTGCCTTATTAGAAAAAAAGGAAGTTATTAAAACAAAAAAGACGAGGGACATAGGAGCCACTTGAAGGAGATTCCCCAGACCTGGGAATATTTGAGTAAAAAAAAAACAAAATAAAATAGTATTAGATTATAATCCAAAGTATAAAATATATATCCATGTGTCCACATTAATAATATCATAAATGTGTGACATATATATATATATATATATATATAGTTGAATTAATAATTAAATGGGTTATGTGCTCAGTCACCATCAGTCGTGTCTGACTCTTTGCGACCCCATGGGCTGTAGCCCACCAGGCTCCTCTGTCCATGGGATTCTCCAGGCAAGAATACTGGAGTGGGTTACCATGCCCTCCTCCAGGGGATCTTCCCAAACCAGAGATCGAATCCATGTCTCCTGCATCTCCTGCATTGCAGGCAGATTCTTTACTGCTGAACCACCGGGGAAGCCCAAATTAAACAGAAGAAGAGACAAATCTCCTATGATAAAAAATTACAAATAATTTATGTAGACATTCTGTATTCAAGGAGGTGGAGCGTAATTCCTCGCTCCTTACGTGTGGGTTGTGAATAGTGACTTTCTTCCAAAGAGTATGATGTGGAAAGAGAGGAAAATGCAGTAACTTTATAATGGAGAGAGGAGAAATACTGGCTCAGGCAGTGATTAAGGTTACTATCAATAGCGATGTCATAAAAGGTATCCTTGATATGTTATGTTGAGAATGTCATCTTATCTGTATGGTTTTCCTCCCCCAAACCCATAACCCCAGTCTAGTCATGAGAAAAACATCAGACAAATTCCAACTGAGGGACATTTCTACAGAATATCTGACCAGTACTCTTCAAAACTGTCGAAGTCATCACAAATAAGAAAAGTCTGAGAAATTCAGCCAAGAGACAGACCTAAAGAAAGGTGGTGATTAATGTGCTACCTGGATGAGATTCTAGAACAGAAAAAGGTCATTAGATAAAACTAAGGAAGCTTGAGGTCTTCCCGGGTGATGCTAGTAGTAAAGAATCCACCTGCCAATGTAGTAGATGCGAGAGATGAGGGTTCAGTCCCTGGATGGGGAAGATTTCCTGGAGGAGGGCACGGCAACCCACTCCAGTATTCTTGCCTGGAAAACTCTGTGGAGAGTGGAGCCTGGCGGGCTACAATCCATGGGGCTGCAAAGAGTCAGACACGACTGAGCAACTGAGCACAAGGAAGCTTGACTAAAGTTTGGACTTTAGCTAATAGTTATATATCAATATTGATTCATTAATTGTAACAAATGTACCCTACTAATGTAATTTAATAATAATAGAGGAAACTGGGTCTGGGGATATGGAAACTCTGTGCTATCTTTGCAGTATTTCTGTAAATCTAAAATTGTTCTACAGTAAAAGTTTATTTTAAAAGATATGTTGTCCCTATATCATTACTCCATAGGATTGATATGAAGATTTAAGGAGATAGTGCATGAAACGTTCTTTGCCAAGTGATGGGTGATACATGCTCCACAAAGCAACATGCTTTGACCTTTTTGTTCCTTTCTGTGCTATTCTTCCTTGTTACGTGCCTTGAAAAGCTTAATACTGTTCCCTTCCCTCCAAGATGAGCCAGACTGCTCTAGTTTTTGATAGCTGTTATCTGCTTCTTTTCCACTGAGAAAATTAGAGCATCATCCCAGTATTTGTAACTGAGCATTTTTACTTCAGTGAGTCTGTCTTGATTGCACTCATTAGTCTGTTTAGTAACTAAGATGTACCACATAAAAACGGTACTTATATGGCGGTTACTTTGGTAACCACCATTTAGTTACTTCCGGTTAGAGTAAGTGTATTTTAACTTTCTTTGAAACTGATTAAATGTATGAGGCCCTCTTTTCTGTCTTAGTAAGGAGAGGATGGGATGTCATCTCTGTCTGCTGACTGAGGGTCTTGACAGAATGCAGCACCCAAGAACAGCAAGTCCTCATCAGTTATTTCTAAAGATCAGAAAAAAGAGTTGATACATTATATGTATAACTGATTCACTTTGTTGTATAGCAGAAATGAACACTAAATTATAAATCAACTATACTCCAATAAAAATTTTAAAAAAAGAAGGAGTTGCAAAATTATGATTAAACAGGGAAAGTTTTTTTGTGACACTGGGTAGAAAGTACCTTTCTACAGAGATGAGGTGGGTAAGATATCTCTGGGGCTGAGATGTGTCTAGAAGAGAAACCACACTGCCGGCAACAAGACATTGCTAGTCCTACTAGATTCTCTCTGTGGTCATGACTCTGCAAAAGAAATTATATGCCTGCATGCATGCTCAGTTGCTTCATTCGTGTCTGACTCTTTGTGACCCTATGGACGGTAGCCCATCAGGCTCCTCTGTCCATGGGATTCACCAGGGAATAATACTAGAGTGGATTGCCATGCCCTCCTCCAGGGGATCTTCCCAACCCAGGAATCCAACCTAGGCCTCTTGCATTGCAGGCAGATTCTTTACCACTGAGTCACCAGGGAAGCCAAATTATACATTATATATATTTTATATACAAATTATATACATTATATACATATAGTTACATATATCTATATATGATTTCTTTTGCATAGTATATATATACTACATAAATACACTACATATAAAAATATGCATTTATCATAATATGTGGGCTTTCCTGATAGCTTAGTTGGTAAAGAATCTGCCTGCAATGCAGGAAACCCTGGTTCAATTCCTGAGTCGGGAAGATCCACTGGAGAAGGGATAGGCTACCCACCCCAGTATTCTTGGACTTCCCTTGTGGCTCAGCTGATAAAGAATCCGCCTACAATGTGGGAGACCTGGGTTCAATCCCTGGGTTGGGAAGATCCCCTGGAGAAGGGAAAAGCTACCCACTCCAGTATTCTTGCCTGGAGAGCTCCATGGACCATATAGTCCATCATATGTAATTATAAAATATAATATTTATATATACTTAGTATATAATATATAAATATATGATTTATAAAGTTATCTGAAATATATTTTATATTTCAGTTCAGTTCAGTCACTCAGTCGTGTCCAATTCTTTGCGACCCCATGAATCGCAGCACGCCAGGCCTCCCTGTCCACCACCAACTCCCGGAGTTCACCCAGACTCACGTCCATCGAGTCAGTGATGCCATCCAGCCATCTCATCCTCTGTCGTCCCCTTCTCCTCCTGCCCCCAGTCCCTCCCAGCATCAGAGTCTTTCCCAATTAGTCAACTCTTCGCATGAGGTGGCCAAAGTACTGGAGTTTCAGCTTTAGCATCATTCCTTCCAAAGAAATCCCAGGGCTGATCTCCTTTAGAATGGACTGGTTGGATCTCCTTGCAGTCCAAGGGACTCTCAAGAGTCTCTTCCAATACCACAGTCCAAAAGTATCAATTCATTGGCGCTCAGCCTTCTTCACAGTCCAACTCTCACATCCATACATGACCACAGGAAAAACCATAGCCTTGACTAGACGGACCTTTGTTGGCAAAGTAATGTCTCTGCTTTTGAATATGCTATCTAGGTTGGTCATAACTTTCCTTCCAAGGAGTAAGCGTCTTTTAATTTCATGGCTGCAATCACCATCTGCAGTGATTTTGGAGCCGCAAAAAATAAAGTCTGACACTGTTTCCACTGTTTCCCCATCTATTTCCCATGAAGTGATGGGACCAGTTGCCATGATCTTCATTTTCTGAATGTTGAGCTTTAAGCCAACTTTTTCACTCTCCACTTTCACTTTCATCAAGAGGCTTTTTAGTTCCTCTTCACTTTCTCCCATAAGGGTGGTGTCATCTGCATATCTGAGGTTATTGATATTTCTCCTGGCAATGTTGATTCCAGCTTGTGTTTCTTCCAGTCCAGCGTTTCTCATGATGTACTCTGCATATAAGTTAAATAAGCAGGGTGACAATATACAGCCTTGACGTACTCCTTTTCCTATTTGGAACCAGTCTGTTGTTCCATGTCCAGTTCTAACTGTTGCTTCCTGATCTGCATACATATTTCTCAAGAGGCAGGTCAGGTGGTCTGGTATTCCCATCTCTTTCAGAATTTTCCACATTTTTATATTTTATATTTACATACCTATATATTTATTATATTATATTACTACATTATGTAATATATGATTATTTATATTATATATAATGTATATATACGTACACATGCATAGATATGTATACATACTACTTAGATCAGATCAGATCAGATCAGATCAGTCGCTCAGTCGTGTCCGACTCTTTGCGACCCCATGAATCGCAGCACGCCAGGCCTCCCTGTCCACCACCAACTCCCGGAGTTCACCCAGACTCACGTCCATCGAGTCAGTGACGCCATCCAGCCATCTCACCCTCTGTCGTCCCCTTCTCCTCCTATATACATATGTTCAAATATTTATTGACTTAGGGACCTGTCTTTATGTTTCTTCTCTCAATTGTCAAGGAGAGGATTTGTAGATGACCCAGGTCTCACCCACTCTTCTCTCTTCACTCACTCTTGTTCTGTTTTTCTTAGACGCCAAGCTAAGCTTACCCCATGTGTATTCTTTGTTTGTCCTCCTTAGCTGGATGTATCTGTGCAAAACTCACAGAGAATCTGAGTGGTCAGGTCCAGTCCAGCTTCCTGTTCAGTAAAATGAATATAAGATTAAAAAAAAACCCAATCACCAAAGTCTGTTTAAGAATTCTTGATTGCTGCTCTGCGCCTGGATTTCAATATTTCTGAATAATCAAAGCCTGGAAGCTCGTACAATATGGCTATCTAAAACTGCCAGAAATTTGCCTCCTGCTGTCCTGAATGTGAAAGCAGGAACGTGATTCTGCAGCAGGCTCTTCCTCCTTTGTGAGGAATCCCTTTGGAGGGCCAGTTCGGTCCTACCCACTTCCATTAAGTAACTACTCGCTACCCCTGAGTTAGCTCAGGACATGGGAGAAATTGGGGCTTCCCTGGTGGCTCAGATGGTAAAGAATCTGCCTGTAATGCCAGGGACCTAGGTTCGACCCTTGGGTCAGGAAGATCCCCTGGAGAAGGAAATGGCAACCTGCTCCAGTATTCTTGCCTGGAGAATTCCACGGACTGAGGAGCCTGGTGGGCTACAGTCCATGGGATTGCAAAGAGTCAGACACGACTGAGCAACTCACTTTCACTTGAGAGAAGTCATCCAAAAGCAAGTGTTTTATACTGATGTATTAAGTAGTCTGTCTAATAATATAAAAGGCTATCCCAAATGATAAGGAACCTCTCTACAAATTTCTTTTCCCTTAAGGAAGTGTTTAGCTTTCCCCTGGCAAGACTGATTACAGGGTTTGAACAATAGTGGATGGGATCTGGGACTGAGGGAGCAAAGAGATGGGAGTAAGGGCTCCCACTGGATGACGGGCTTAGGTGGTGTCAGCTCTTCAACTAGTTTGGAATCTGTTTTCAGGAAAAAAAAAAAAAAAAAACGCTGTTAAGATAATTAACTTTTGAAGTCTTAGGGTATTCTCTACTCACTACTCAGGCAATCTGCTGCTTGACATTTCTTCTGCAACTTTAATGAAAACCTAGCACTGGACCTTCCTGGTGGCCCAGTGGTTAAGAATTCACCTTCTAAAGCAGGGGGCATGGGTTCCCACCCTGGTTAGGGAACTAAGATCCCACATGCTGTGGAACAACTAAGCCCAACTACTGAGCCCATGTGCAACCAGAGAAGTACTTACGCACCGCACCAAAGACCCAGACAGTTAAAAAAAAAAAATGAGAAAGAAAGAAAAAGGAAATCTAGGGCCAATGCCCATTCCATCTTGATGTACTCCACAGACCCCATGGGAAGCTTCTCTTCTGATCAGTTCCAGCTTTCTGGAAGGAATCCAGACAGTTGCACTTGTCAGAACTCTATGTTGCGTTTGCCAGTAACCTCAAAGCACACTAGCTTGTTTTGAAAGGAGCTTCCCTATCTCCTGTGCTACTTCTCTTGTCCTTATTCTTTCACAATGAAGGAAGACTTTCTCCACTTGAATTCATGGCCTCCTGGTTCATTGACTTCAAAGCTTCTCAATAGAAAAAATTGAGGGAAGAACTCTGATTGGTCCAGGCTAGATCACATGCTCACATCTGGGCCAATCACTGTGAGAAGAAGGTGCTGTGATTGGTTTGATTTGGATCACATGCTCATTGTGTGACCAGAGGGGTGAGTTTCTGACCTGATTTCCAACTGCCAGCTCTCACTTACATCTCTGAGTAAGAGTTTCTCTGCCCACTGGGGCTTTCTCTGCCCATGAATGTGGCAGGTTCCAAGTGCTGAGGAATTACTGTATCTCAGAAGCAGCCCTCAAACGACTGATGGAAGCTGGCATATAAATACTCAGGGACTCTTGCCCATGGGCTGATAGAATTTCAACACCACTTATCAGAAGGCTAGAGTGGGATTAAATGCCCATTCTTCACCATTGCCCCCTTGCAGACATTGCACTCTCTATCTGCCTTTTTTATTCTGTTTCTCCCCCTACTTCCTTTTCTGTAGTATTTCCTGATGGTTGTTGTTCAATCACTAAGTCATGTAGGACTCTGCAACCCATGGACTGCAGCACACCAGGCTCCCCTATCCTTCACTGTCTCCTGAAGTTTGCTCAAATTCATGTCCATTGAGTCAGTGAGGCTCTCCCACCATCTCATCCTCTACAGCTTCTTTTGTCTTCAGTCTTTCCCCACATCAGGGTCTTTTTCATTCAGTCAGCTCTTCACATCAGGTGGCCAAACTATTGGAGCTTCAGCTTCAGCACTAGTCCTTCCAATGAATATTCAGGGTTGATTTCCTTTAGAATTGACTGGTTTGATCTCCTTGCAGTCCAAGGGACTCTGGAGAGTCTTCTCCAGCACTGCAGTTCAAAAGCATCCGTTTTTTGATGCTCAGCCTTCTTTATCGTCCAACTCTCACATCCGTACATGATGACTGGAAAAACCAGTTTTGACTATAATGGACCTTTGTCAGCAAAATGATGTCTCTGCTTTTTAATGTGCTGTCTAGCTTTGTCATAGTTTTCCTTCCAAGGAGCAAACATCTTAATTTCATGGCTTGATTTTGAAGCCTGAGAAAATAAAATCTTCACTGTTTCTTTTGAAGCCTGAGAAAATAAAATCTTCACTGTTTCCATTTTTCCCCATCTATTGGGACCAGATGCCATGATCTTCTTTTTTTTTAATGTTGAATTTTAAGCCAGTTTTTCACTCTCTTCAGGGGCGTCTTTAGTTCCTCTTCACTTTCTGCCAGAAAAGTGGTATCATCTGCATATCTGAGGTTGTTGCTATTTCTCCTGGCAATCTTGATTCCAGCTTGTGCTTCATCCAGCCTGGCATTTCACATGATGTACTCTGCAGGGTGACAATATACAGCCTTGTTGTACTCCTTTCCCAGTTTTGAGCCAATCAGTTGTTCTATGTCTGGTTCTAACTGTTGCATCTTGACCGCATACAAGTTTCTCAGGAGACAGGTAAGGTGGTCTGGTACTCCCATCTCTTTAACAATTTCCCACAGTTTGTTGTGATCCACACAGTCAAAGGATTTAGCATAGTCAGTGAAGCAGAAGTAGATGTTTTTCTGCTTGTACTTGAGTCCTAATCTCAGTGATTTATGGGAAAATCCAAACTAAGAGAGTTATTGTGGTTGACAGCTCATTACATGAGTCAAACAGGGATGAAGCAGTGTGCCGAAGGAGCTTATAGTTCTGAATACACAAAATAGTAGCTGTCCACTGAAATACGTATGTGTGCATTGCAGGGGGAGGGAGGCAAGGGGGGAAGAAATCCACAAAAGAGCAAACAATGAGAACTTAAGGTAAATCTCTTCCTATTACACCAACATTTGGAAACAAACCATGACTTGCTTGCTATGCCCAGGGGAAGCCAACAGACCTCCCTAGCAGGTTGCTCTAGAGAGGAAAACGTCAGCGGATCTTGGGGGCCAGGCAACAGGCAGAGCTGTAATTTATGGGAGACAGCATTTCCACCCTAACTCCATTAATCTTAGGACTCTTCCGCCCCAGCTGAATGCCAGCCAAAAAATTATCATGGCAGAAGGACATGCCCGCCTCCTCAGATGCTGGCCAGCGGCTGGGCGACTTGGCTTATGTTTGGCGATATTCCCATTAGACAGTTGGGCTTGTGGGTTGGCCCATGCGTGTGCAGTGATAAAAATACTCTCCTTATCTCTGTGTCTCAGCTGTGGTATCTCTGCCTCGTCTCATTCAAGTATGGGCTTAGTTGCTCAGTCATGTCTGACTCTGTGACCACATGGACTGTAGCCTGCTCCTCTGTCCATGGGGACTCTCCAGGCAAGAATACTAGAGTGGGTTGCCATGCTCTCCTCCAGGGGATTTTCCCAACCCAGGGATCAAACGCAGGTCTCCCGCATTGCAAGTGAATTCTTTACTGTCTGAGCCACCAGGGAAGCCCAATTTGAGTGTATTGGTTTCTAAAGCCAAACTTATTCCATACATGTCACAGGTCAAATTGTCTAGAAAGCAGTGTTTGAGAGACAGCTTCAGGTGTATGAGACTCTGACGGAGTAAAACACACACGCGCGCACACACACACACACACTTCTAAGGTTGTGAGGGAAACAATATAAGAAAAATAAAGGATACACACCGGGATGGGGATCTCAGTTTCAGATAGAGTCTAGACCAGGGTTTGTCAAACTATGGCTCCTCGACCAAATTCAGCTGCCCCTGTATTTGTAAATGAAGTTTTATTGGGACACAACCATGCCCCTGTGTTAGCATAGTGGCTATGTCTGCTTTCTTGCTTCAAGGGCAGAGTTGAGTGGTTGTCACAGAGACCGGATGCCCTGCAAAGCCTAAGCTATTATAGTCTGGTTTTTTTCCAGCAATAGCCTACTGACCCCTGCTCTAAAACTTGTCCCAACCTGTGGGAGTTCTGGAGCCTCCATTGCTCCATCGACTTATCCCTATCTTGAGGAAAGGGCTGGTCTTGGTACCTTAGTGTCTGCTAGGCTTTTGTTGTCACCCACCTTGGGGTGTTGGGGGTGAGGTCCGTCAAACAGATTAAGCCCAAGACGGTGGCTCACATCAGCCAAGAGCAAATTTCTGTATTAATATACAGAAGCCATGTAGCTCAGTAGGTAAAGCATCTGCCTATAATGCGGGAGACTTGGGTTCAATTCCTTGGTCAGGAAGATCCCCTGGAGAAGGAAGTGACAACCGACTCCAATATTCTTGCCTGGAGAATCCCATGGATAGAGGAACCTGGCAGGCTACAGTTTGTGGGATTGCAAGAGTCGGACACGACTTAGCGCTATCTTTCTTTACAAGCTCTTAGCAGCTGAAACAGCTGGGACTCACTTGTGGGGTAAGGGCATCTCTCAAGGCACCGGAAGCAACTACCCACTGTGCTGATCTGTATCTGCAGATGTGCTTCATGGGAATGGGGAGAATCACCGCTTCCTCTATCTTATCTGAGCCTGAATGACCTCACCTGGACTCTGTGACTCCCACTTCCCACTTGCCTCCAGTCCATCCATAGTCCATCTGTCCCACTGTCCTTGGGGTGAAGACAGAAACCTTTAAAAGCACAAACAGTATTTCCTCTGGAAAAATGTCTTGAACTCTTCTCTCCATGAATCCCAGTCCCTCTAAGTACCCAATATTCAATTTGTGTGTCTTTACCTATTTTTGCAAACTGCAGCACACAAAAATATGCAGACTTTCTTCTCTTTCAACCAAACACTGTTATTCACATTACTTTGACATCTGCTTTTTTTCCCCTTACCAATACAAATCATAAGACACTCTCCAGTTTGAATGTATAGTTAACTGATTTTTAACTCATTTTTTCCTAAGAGCTGAATGATATCCCCTCATATGTATGTACATATTATGTACCTAATACAGATGTACAATAATTTAAGAATTGCTAATGATAGAAGTTCAAATGGTTTCTGTGTGGTTTTTACTTTTCACTTAACAAAGAATGGTGCAATGCACATCTCTTAACAAATACCCTCACATTCTTTTTTAACAACCCAGAGGGATGGGGTGGGGAGGGTGGTGGAAGGAGGGTTCAGGATGGGGAGACACATGTGCACCTGTGGCTGATTCATGTTAATGTATGGCAAAAACCACCACACCATTGTGAAATAATTATCCTCCAATTAGAATTAATTAATTTTAAAAAGCGTAAAGAAAATTATATATATATATATATATATATATAGGATTGTTTTTTTTTTTATTTTATTTACTTACTTAAAAATCTTATTTGGGAAGACCCCCCCCTGGAGAAGGGAATGGCAACCCACTCCAGTAGTCTTACCTGGAGAATTCCATGGACAGAGGATCCTGGCAGGCTACAGTCCATGGGGTCGCAAAGAATTGGAAAGGACTGAGCGCCTTTCACTTTCGAATTTCATTTATTCTTTTATTTCTGGCTGTGTTGGTCTTCATTGCTCCAGGGGCTTTTCTCTTGTTGTGGCAAGTGGGGGCTACTCTCTAACTGTGGCGCGAGGGCTTCTCATTGCAGTAGCATTTCTTGTTGTGGAGCTCAGACCTTGTGGCTCCTGGGCTCAGTACTTGCAGCTCCTGGGCTCTAGAACTCAGACTCCATAGTTGCGGCGCGTGGGCTTAGCTGTTCCGTGGCATGTGAGCTCTTCCCAGACAAGGAATTGAACACATGTCTCTTGCATTGATAAGCAGATTCTTTACCACTGAGCCACCAAGGAAGCCCTGGTTGTTGTTTTGTTTTGTTTTTTTTCCTTTTTTTAAAATGTTTTAAGATATTTATTTTTTTATTTGCTCTCTCCTGGTCTTAGTTATGGCAAGTGGGATCTTTAGTGTATTCTTAGTTGCAGCATGTGGGATCTAGTTCCCTGACTAGGGATTGAACCTGGGCCTCTTGCATTGGGAGCACGGAATCCTAGCCGTTGGACCACTAGGGAATTGCCACCCTCGCATTCTGACGCTTATATTTCTGAATTCACCATCTTTCAAATTGGCATTATCTGGTGAACATACCCACGCTAATCATTTTAAATTTCCGTACACACACACTATCTGCTTCCTTTCTGCAGATACAGCAAATCGTGTATCTACCATGAGTTTATGAGACTGCCCAGGGTCCAAGTGTCTTTGCCAGATTGGTGTTCTTCAGTCCTTTTAATTTTTGCCAATCTCTTGGCAGAGGAGTGGCCTTCCATTGTTCTGACTTGCATTTCTTCGGCTGTTACTGAAGTTGGTCATCCGTTTATACATATATTGCTTCAATCACAAGAGTATCCCCTGCAATGATAGGACTTACGTTTAATTGGGGAAAATGGAAATGTTCTAGGTGCATCTGTGCTCTTCCCCATCCATCCTCAGCTGCTTGCTAATGACGACTGCAAAGCTGACTGATGCCATTATTCCTGCCCATCCTTGGCTGTCCTCACTCTCCTGTCCCTAGAGGGTGAGGAGTTTTGGTCTCGAGGGGTGTGGTGATGGTGAGGGTGGGTAGAAGTTCTTGCCCGGTTGATGACCATCTCCTTCTGTTCTCTTCCCTTCCAGACACAACCCAGATGAACAACGCAGTGCCCACCTCCCCTTTGCTCCAGCAGATGGGCCACCCGCATTCCTATCCCAGCCTGGGCCAGATCTCCAACCCTTATGAACAGCAGCCACCTGGCAAAGAGCTCAACAAGTACGCCTCCTTGAAGGCAGTCGGTGAGCACCATTTGGTTTCTTCTCTCTATCCTGTACTTTTCCATTCCTTCTACATTTCCTTATCTCTAACTTTTTTCTACTCCTCTTTCTGATCTCTCTCATCTGTCTATCATCCATCATCTTTCTATTATCCATCATCTATCCATCTACCATGTATCTTCTATCCATCCAGCATCTCTTTCTCCCTTTTCTTTGTTTCTCTCTGTCTCATTCTCTCTCTCTAATATATTCTGGGTCTCTGTACCTGGGACATGGTTTACTAAAGACCAGGGGCCCCTAGCTGTTTTGTCTCGGCTCCAGGTCAAGTCCTACCTTGCTGTGTGGGGCAGGGTGGATGGGGGAAGAGGAGAACATGGATACTTATTTGATCCCGTGGATACTCATTTGATCCCGTGGATACCTCAGCCCCTTCACCATCGAACATCTGCCCTAGTGAATCCTCAGGGAACCTGGACATAGGATCCAGGGCACTGGTCTTTGAACGTCCTGCCCTTTAGTGAAAGACTCTCACCATTTACCCAGTGTAGCCTCCCTTGGAGAAGTCGATAAGCCTGCACATTCCTATCTCAGGCAGCTTCTGGTTTCCAGGTGTAAATATTTCCAGGTTGAAGGGACAGCCTGGAGCTCCTGTTATCTGCATTCTTATCAAGTCTGGGACATTGCATTGGTGTTCTTATAGAACATTGCCTCACTTTCTCATAATGATCCAAAGAGGAAGGCATAAATATTGCCCCAGCTTTCAGATTAGGAAAATTGAGACTGAGGAGGTTAATTTAACTTTCCCTAAGTCAAGCAGCCTGTGGGCAGTTTGAGCTTGTGTTTTTATCACTCCAGAGCCTGTGTTCTTGCCACTCCCTTCCCACAGCCCTGGCGTGGGGGTTCAGTCCGCTCCTCTGATTCATACATGAGGGAGTGTGACGGTGACCTTGATGATGACCCAGACTCCTGAACAAATGACTCATGGCCACTTTCTATAGGATGGAAGCAGCACTCACAGCAAAGTCAAGCCTTGGGGCAGACAGAAGACACCCAGACCATGTGCTTTCTTTTATTATCAGCTTCTCATTCTATCTTCTCCCTCTTCTGCCAAGCTCCTCTTTGAAGATGAGATAGAGCTGATCAATTCTAGTATGAAATATCCTAATTCCAATACACATTAAGGACAGAAACTAAAGCAAAGACACGATCACGTGGCTAGGCTGCTGTCATAACTATGGTCTACGGACATCAGACTCAAAAAACAAGCATATTGGTGCCCTGCAGACAGTCAAGCCCAAACTTGGAGCTTAGAAATCTATCTATAGGAATTTATATTCCCTGATATCCTAGGACTTCCGAATGGAACCTTTTGAAGAGAGTTTGAGGGGTGCTTATAATTCTGAGGGTACAGCTTGTGCTTCCTAAATCCCAAGCCTCATAAGCTCTCACATACCAGCACCCCATGTTTCCTGTTGAATTTCTCCACCCAACTCAATCCTTATCTACATCTGTGACCATGAAGTGAAAGTGTTAATCACTCAGTCATGTCCCACCCTTTGAGACCCCATGGACTGTAGCCCACCAGATTCCCCTGTCCATGGAATTCTCCAGGCAAGAATACTGGAGTGAGTTGCCATTCCTTTCTCCAGGGGATCTTCAAGATTGAACCTGGGTCTCCTGAATTGCAGGTGGGTTCTTTACCATCTGAGCCACCAGGGAAGCCCACCAGTGACCGTAGATTCCCTCTATTCTGTATTGCATATTTGTATAGCACATACATCCTAAGCATGTTCAAATAGACTCAGATATTACACGGGAGGGATGAGGGCTGTTGTCTAGGAGAGAAGAAGTCTTGGCATGTGTGCCAATGTACCTGCAGAAGCCTTCATGCACTACTCGGTGGTCTACCTCCGTTTCTTGAGTCTTGCATTTAGGTGATGACTAGCATCTGCTGTTATATTTGATTCTTCTTTTGACATTAAAAAAAAAATCCCACCCAGGCATCTTTTTCCTTTTGAACAGGTCCCATTACCCCAGACAACTCATTTCTTCACTTGGGCCCTGTGTTTCCTTCCCCCTCAGCACCCTGTAGCTCTTGGATAAATCATAAACGGATCTTCCAGCAGAGTTCCTTGATTCTGTCCAGGCTTGACACCAGGGCTCCTTGGTACAGCAAATGTTTGCAGTGCACTTGGAATTAAATTTGCAGTCTGAAAGTTTATTCAACATTCCTTGAGTAACCTTTTCTCCTACAAAGCAGGAACTCCTGAAACGTTTGCTGAATGAATGAATGAATTTATCTTTGACGCCCAACCCAAGAATAGCTTAGTTGGAAGGGAGCACCCCTATATCTTCTAAAAACTCTGAAGGATCTCAGATAAAGAACCCTTCTCAATCCTGGATATGACTAATGTGGCCCTCTTCTTCACTGCCCTTCTTTTCTATTATAGGAGTTCACAGGCTTTATCTGAGTCACAGATGGTCTTGTGATGGTCTTGTGAGGTCTAGTGTGGGGCAGACTGAGTGACTGCCTGCCCAGTGGGTTACCCAGGAGTCCAGAGTCTGCCTGCCCAAATGAAATGCAAATCCCATAATAAATGTTCTTTCAAGGGTTCTTTATTAAGGCATAATGTGACTGTAGTGTGAAGGATGAAATGCATTTCATTAACAAAATCATTACCACCCAGGAGAGTTGTTTAAAAAATGGTTTGCTGTGGAAAGTTCTGCAGTGTCTGATAACCAGATTCATTTCCTACAAAATTCAATTCAGTCAATAAGGAGAGGCTTGGACAGCCTTTAGGGTTAACTGCCAAGTTCAAAAATATTTCTGGAAAATCGGTGTTCTCTTGGAGGCCTTAATATTCAGAACCTCAAGGGGGTTTTGGTCACTGAAATCCCCTGGCCTCAGCTTCTTTGTGTGAAAAATGAAGAAGTTTAACGCTGTAGTTTCCAAACTCCATTATGATTTTTAAATTAGAAAACAAAACAATTCTACTCATTTTAGTTATTAGAATACCCGTGGGCCATGAAATATGTCTCATTCATTCACTACCAACTCAGAATGGGAACTGTTGGTAGTTCCTGAGATAAATTCTTCCAAAACAGGCCTTCCCTTATTTTTTATTTTATTTTTATTTTACCTTATATTATGGGCTTTCCTGGTGGCTTAGTGGTAAAGAATTCTGCCAATGCAGGAGACATGGGTTAGAACACTGGGTCAGGAAGATCCTCTGCAGGAGGAAATGGCAACCCACTCCAGTATTCTTTCTGGGAAAATCCCAGGGATAGAGGAGCCTGGCGGGCTACAGTCCATAGGGTCACAAAGAGTCAAATATTATTTAGTGACTAAACAAAAACAGCAATCTTATATTTTATTTATTGTTGTTTGCTTGTTGAAATCACACTCATTCATGTTTAAACAGAATTCCTTTCTCTCTGTGATTCAGGGATTTGGGAATGTAACATCCCGTCCTGTATACCATGTGGCTGCAGAATGGTCTCTGCTCCCAGGGCGTTCCCTGCCCAGTTATTGTAAAATATTAGCACACACTAGGGAAATGTAAGAGGCTAAACCTCCCTGAAGTGAAAGAAGTGAAAGTCGCTCAGTTGTGTCTGACTCTTTGCAACCCCATAGACTGTACAGTCCATGGAATTCTCCAGGCCAGAATACTGGAGTGGGTTGCCTTTCCCTTCTCCAGGGGATCTTCCCAACCCAGGGATCGAACCCAGGTCTCCCACATTGCAGGTGGATTCTTTACCAGCTGAGTCACAAGGGAAGCCCAAGAATACTGGAGTGGGTAACCTATCCCTTCTTCAGGCAATCTTCCCAATGCAGGAATTGAACTGGGGTCTCCTGCATTGCAGGTGGATTCTTTACCAACTGAGCTATGAGGGGAGCCCTAAACCTCACTGGTGTGCTGAAGTCCATGTAGTCACAAAGAGTCGGATATGACTGAGTGACTGAACTGAACTGAAACCTCACTGTACTCTGTACAAGAAGGAGTGATGGAGTTGAATAATTATTTGTCCAAATCATTCATTCGTTCTCCAATTGTTTAATCTAGTGTCCCTCAATTGTAAGTCCCACTGAGTCAGGAACCAAGTCTGTCCTTTCATTGGTGTATCCAAGGACCTAGCACCACGTAGCACAGTTCATGCCAGCTAAGAAGAGGCAGCCCAACCCTCTTCACTCTCCCCATTGATAGCCTGGACAATGAAGGTCCATGTGCCCAGACCCATGACTCCCATAATCCGTCAAAGAAAGATTCTGTTTCACTCAATTAACTTTCCTTATTCAGTCAAGAATGTGAGGTTGAACAGTTTCAAAGTGTTTGCTACCAAAAGTCAAGAAGTGTGTGTTGTTCTAGACTGAGCCAAACTGTAACCTTTTGACAATTCAGTTAAGCACACACATCCTCTGGCCCACACCCCAGCCCCCACCCTGTGCCCCGGTGGTGACAATATGAGGACCCACTTTATGGTTCTTCATTGGTCAATGTTTACAAAGACAGCTGTGAAAATATCCCTAAGGGTCACCTGATGGTTCTGAGTTGGTTGTTTCCTGCCTCCAAAACTGGGAAAAGACCACTTTTTTATGTAACTCCTGAGGGGCTCTGGAAAATGGAAAATTGCCTGCACATTGGCATTTAGCACCAGTGGCCCCAGGTCTTGTTTTTCCTCAGAGTGTCTTGAGAGTTGAAATCCTCAGCTACTAATGGTTCTTGACCACGTGCTCTTTAGGTGCTTTTGGGCAACCTAGCTGTCCAGTGAGTAAAAGAGACAAAATGTACCAGCATTATTGATAAAAGGTAGTGTTTTCTTTTTAAATTCCAGAATTTAATAAGAAAATATTTTCTCTGTTACTCTTTAACAGTCTGTGGACTGTGTTCCCAGAAGCTTGTTACAGTTTTCCAATAGCACTTTTTAAAACCACAGCAACAATGCACTTAGGGATTCTTTTTTACTCTTTCTGTAGGAATCATGTGTAAAGACCCTAAGTGATGCATAAACCCCTGAACTTTGAATTAACCTCTACTAGTTTTTGTTGTTGTTGATATGGAAGAAAGGGAGCTAGCATCACTGGATCCCCAAATTGTATGCCTCTGGGGGAGGTATCAGTGCCAAGGTCAAAATATGGGGAAACTGAGGCTCAGTATAGTTAAGTAATTTTTCCAAAGTAACACCTGAAGAGCCAAGAGTCATATCTGGGGTAGCCTGAATCAGGTCTTCTTCTTCCCATGAAATGATGCTATCTCCCACAGAGCAGTTTCTGGCACCAGAAGGATCTTACCAGGCCAAAAAAAAAAAAAAAGAAGAAGATTGAAGAGGTTCATTCTCCTCTTTTGTCCGGGAAGACTTACTAAGGTGTTAATTATTTTTCTTTCATTTGTTTGCTTGGAGGTAAAAATTTTCTCATTATGCTAGTATGATTGAGGTATAACACATTTAAGGTATGTTATAGTTAAGGTATAATTTAATATGTATAGTAAAAGACTCAGATCATAATTTTATAATAGTGTGATTATTGAAATATACATACGCTAGAGTCATCAACATCCCAGGAAGGATAAGAAATATTTTCCTCTCTCAGAAAGTTCCCTCATGTTCTCTTCCTCCCAATGCCTAAGGCCCATCCTCTTTACATAGGCATTTAATTTTTCACCCAACAAATGTTTAACTAATTCTCACTTTTTGTGAGAATCAATTTTGTGCTTGTGTCACCAAACACAAAAGGGGACTTAAAGTATACATTTGGTAGCTTCTGTACCATCTTATTAAGTTCCCTTATTAGCACTGGATTTAATAAACAAAACGTGTTACTGCCTCACCAGAGTGCAGCCCTGTCCTGGGGAGTGGAGACAGGGATGTCTACCGTGTGTTTCCTGCCTTCAAGGCAGTGATGTATTTGACTTGGGGGCAAATGGCTTCCTTGGAATTAGTGACTCAGTGACTGTGTCAGGCTCGTGTCCACCCACACCGGAAGATCTAGGGCTACATCACTATTTCCAGATGTCAGTGATCCTGGTTCAGAGGGAGAAGAAACATTCAGGGCATCCCGGGCAGATCCCGCTTAATTTTAACTTCGTCACTCTTCGCCTGTCACTCCAATTTCCCGACTGTTGTGAGTGATGAGCGTGTAGAGTTCATATCCGCAGGGGGGACGTGGCAATTTGAGTGTCCTTTGGCACGCCTGGGGAAGCCAACCAGAAATGCTTAAATGGGCCCGGATCTGTGCTCTGTAATCATTCAGATCACAGACTGTTCCCTGCATCTCCTCCCAGCTGGCAGCCGGATATATCTCTGGAAATTGTGCAGAAACGTTGAGGACTTGGTTTTTCCAGGTAGCTTCCTAAGAAAGCAAACGGGAGCTAGTTGCGCACGCTGATTAGTCAGGCCGCCAGCCAATGGGCAGAGGCTGCGGCCCGGGCACGCGCGCAGGTTTGCCCCGCTTTGAGCAAAATCCCGTAGTACAGAGAAGATCTGTGGAGGACCTGGGTAAGGCGTAGCCGGAGCCTTTCTCACCATCCTTTACGAAAAGGGTTACACTGTGGGCTCCTGCTATCCTGTGAGATTTCCCCCAGGGTTCAGCCAGTACATCCGAAACGGAATTCAATCTGGAGAAACTGATTTACAATCAAAGTTCCAGGCATTAGGGATTCTCACATAACAAGCTTGCTCCCTTTTGCATTAAGGGGAGCTTTCTTACCTTAGGAAGAGTGACTCCGTGGAGAACCTTGAATTCATTCATTCATTCAACAATGTTTTGCAAACACAGATTGTGTGGTGGGCACTGGGGTAGGGTGGTCTCCACCCCACCTGGTCTGCTGCCTAGCATTTAAAGTCACAGTCGGCAGAGCCTAGCCTGTCCCAATCTTGAATATGGAGCTAACGATGCACCCCCTGACTCCCTTTTAGCAGGGGATTGCAGTAGAAGAGGATCCAGAGTTCTCTCTTGACCACAGAGCGTTGTTATTAGCCACTGTGACTTCTTGTAACTAAAACTTTGCCTTCTTTCTTAGAAGGTGGAAATTTAGAGCCAGATTCACCACCTAAGAATTGTCTGTCTCTCTCTGAATACATCTAGGCTTTTTCAAGGGGAACCTTTTTTGATCCTGTGTTGGGCGTTATCTCGATCATGCTTCAGGACCTTGCAGAGAGAAGTGTTCACATAATCACAGTTGTGCGTTCACTCCCCCGCCTTGTTCCCTGAGTCCCCTGAGACCTGCCCCCCAACCCCACACACACAAACTTAAAGGCTGCGTCTGAGATGGCAACAGCAGAATCTGGGTGTGAGGGCACCGTGCACGTGGGTAGCTGGTGAACAGATCAGCATCTCTCCATTGTTATTTTTTAGGAAGTTCTGAGGGTGACTGGACAGTGGCGACACTTAAGTCACCGAAAGGTACCGTACGGTTTTTTCTAGCTCTTTTGTCTAGGTGTTGTTGGATTTGGCGTTGATCCATGAAGGCATAGAGCGTCCCACTCTCTGTGTGTGACCCAGTGCACACGTGTGTCCATGTTGGCTGGATCTGCAAGTCTGTCTGAGTTCCAGTGTGTAGGTGTTGTGTGTGTGTAGGTGTTGTGTGTGTGTGTGTGTGTGTGTGTGCGCGCGTGCACCTGGGGTGGCGTGTCTCCAGGCTGTTGCTAAAAAGTGTGCTCCTCTTCGCTTCCTGATATTCATTGCCTGAAGGAAACTGTTGCTATCAGAAGCCATCCCAGGTAAGACATCCAGGAAATGGTTTTTTTTTTTTTCCTCTCAGAAAGCTGCACAGGCAAATGGCAAAACATAAGGTGATTTAATACAGGGGGAAAACAACTTCTGAGGGAATGATAAACAGATTGCTGGCCTTGGGTCTTGGGATTGACTAGCCTTTTGGGGAACAGATGCTCTTTTTAACTCTCCTGGCTATCACGATGAGCTGAGAGTTTAGGAGTTAGGCCACTTGAGTCTGTGTGTTAACTAGCTGGCTGACAGAGGCAGGTGGTGGTTATAATTTATTCACCCCCTGCTACGTGCCGGACAGAGGGCCAGGCCCTTGATATCATTGCATCATTGAATTCTCTGATGACCCAGCCATATGTGTGTTGTCCTTCCCGTCTGTTAATCCTCTTTATTAATAAGGACCTGGGTGTCTGATCGAGTCTAAGTCTCGCTTATCTAAAGTCAGCTAGCTACTAAGAGATGGAGCTGAAATTTAAACCCATGTCTGCCTAGCTCTAATATTTAGTTATTTCCCACTGGGGTGTGGTGGGAGTAGTTCTTTTCCAGAACAGGCGGGAAATTCAGTTCTCTTCTTTCTTCACTCCTTGTGCTTGGTTGAATTTGGTGGTTGGCAAGGTATAGCTGACCCAAGCAGATGGAGCTCAAACTTTTTAGTGACCTTGAACTGGGAGATGTTAGAAGATATTGCAGGGATGTAGGTAAGGTACTGGTAGGGCCATTTTGCCTTCTCGAAAGACAGTTCTGGTTTCCAACTGGAGACTGGATCAGGGGACGGTGGATTGAAGTTGGGACCACCCACCGGGAAGCTCTTATAGTCATCCAGGTGGGCAGTGCCCTGAACTGGGGTGGTAGAGGATGAAGAGAAGAAAATGGAGTGGAGGGATAATGAAGAGACTGTAGAATGCGTGTGAGAGGAGGGGAGGGAGCTGTGGGCTGACCCATGGTCCTCACCTTTGAACCCCTTGAGCACGTATCAGCATCCCCTGGAGGGATGTTGAAATCTGCTTCCTGGACACCATCCTGGAGCATCTCGTTCACTAGACCTTGAGTGTGGCCTGAAGAGCTGAATTGCTAACTGGTTCCAAGGTGATGCTAATGCTGCTGGTCTGGGGACCATACTTTTAAAACCACTGCACTAGAGAAATCTTGCTGGGAAACTAAGCCCCTAAGACGCTTTGATTGGATCTCCAAACATCTTTCTGTGGCTTGAGAGTTCTGAATAGGGTAGTTTGACCAGAATCCCAGAGGCTCATAAGCAGCCTCAGCAAAGAGGGGGGAATGGAGAGGGCAGCCCCTTATTCCAGAATTGGGAGACAGAGAGAGCTTTAGACCCTCGTGTCTAATGAGAATCCCTTGATCACCCAGTCGTTGCCTTGAGAGAGGCAGATTTTTAGGTCTTGTATTAGATAATAACTATTCACATGTCAACGTCCATTTTTAGAAATGCAAACAATTTGGAACATGACAGACCTGCTAATTTGAGGCATAAACTATTTTTTTCCTTCCTTGGTGAAAAACAAAGCCATTACGATGCCCGTGACAGCATCCGTGTCCTGATACCAGCCTGTTATTGTCGGATGCATTTAGAAAATATTTCAGATTGGGTCAGAAGCAAGAGCTTAGAGGCTATTTTTCTACTCCAACCAGGCTAAATCCACCTGTCCTTCTAAATGCACCTTTATTTATTCTTCTTTATCAGGGGAGAAGAAAAGAGGTTCCAGAGAGGGGGCCTCTGGGGTCACTGGTCTTCCCCTGTTGTTTTCTACTCAACCTCCAGACCCTCAGTCTGCCTAAGGTGTGGGGTTTGTACACCTGTCAGCTTCTTGAGAATTTCCTCAGTGGCTCAGTGGTAGAGAACCCACCTGCCAATGCAGGAGATGTGGGTTCGATTCCTGGGTCAGAAAGATCCCTTGGAGAAGGAAGTGGTAACCCACTCCAGTATTCTTGCCTGGGAAATGCCATGGACAGAGGAGTCCGGCAGGCTACAGTCCGTGGAGTCATGAAGAGTCAGACACGACTTAGTGACTGACAGAGCACGCACGCCAGCTTCTTGAAAGGGAGGTATAAGCAGGACATAATGGGCTTAGCTTCAGACACACCTGGGCTCCATTCATAGCCCTATCTTTTTACTTTCTCCAAGTCATTCAACCTCTCTGAGCCCCTCATTTCTGATCTACAAGTTGGCCACATCACTATCACCTCCCTCCTAAGGTTGTTGTGAGGATAAGATGAGATAACATGTGCAATACATGTCACAGTGCCTGGTGTGTTGAAAGTGAAAACACATGTCATAGTAACATGTATTATTAATACTAATATTATCAGCTGAGCAAATTAAAATTCTGAAAAATCTCATGGTAAAGAAACTATTAAACTCTGTAAAATCCATCATTTCCCAAACACTTTAAAAAATGTATTTATTTATTTGGCTGCATTGGGTCTTAGTTGTGGTGTGTGGCTCAGTAGTTGCCCTGTGGCATGTGGAATCTTAGTTCCCTAACCAGGAATCGAACCTGTGTCCTCTGCCTTGGAAGGCAGATTCTTAACTACTGCACTACTCCCTCAAACACTTTTGACATCTGATCTCTTTTCTATCAGTAAAGCCAGTTCATGTCTTAACATCCAGAGTGTGATTGTTGCTGTGAACCCACTTTACAAACACCAAGTGAGGGATGACTGTGTCCAGGGGAGGTTGGATAAAGAAGTAGTAGCTGAGAAGGAGAGAGGACAAGGTCCCTGAAAATCCAAGTGTCCTGCTTCCACTGTCGTTGACTCTAACTGATTTTGGAGGGGAATCCTATCTGTTGCTACTGCTGCTGCTAAGTCACTTCAGTCATGTCCGACTCTGTGCGACCCCATAGACAGCAGCCCACCAGGCTCCCCCGTCCCTGGGATTCTCCAGGCAAGAACACTAGGGTGGGTTGCCATTTCCTTCTCCAGTGCATGAAAGTGAAAAGTGAAAGGGAAGTCACTCAGTTGTGTCTGACTCTTAGTGACTCCATGGACTGCAGCTTTCCAGGCTCCTCCGTCCATGGGATTTTCCAGGCAAGAGTACTGGAGTGGGGTGCCATTGCCTTCTCCCATCCTATCTGCTAGGAAATGGCAAGACAGATCTTATCAGTTTGCGCTGTGGGCATATGTGCGTACTCAGTCTCTTCAGTCGTGTCTGACTTTTTGTAACCCTATCCTCTATAGCCCGCCAGGCTCCTCTGTCCATGGGATTTCCCAGGGAAGAGTACTGGAGTGGGTTGCCCTCCTGCAGGGGATCTTCCTGATCCAGGAATCAAACTCGCATCTCCTGTGGCTCCTGCATTGCAGGCAGATTCTTGGACTGCTGAGCCGCTGTGGTAGCCCACCTTGCATTACTATATTTGTTTTTTAATACCTGACGTTTTCCAGGCAAGTCTCCCCCTAGTGGTCAACTGCTAGAGGTCCGAGTGTCCAGCCCCGGGTACTAGTTTGAGTGTGTCCTTCTGAGGCCAAGGACTTCCCAGGTGGCTCTAGTGGTAAAAACAAACAAACTAAACGCCTGCCAGTGTACGAGACACAAGAGACACGAGTTTGATCCCTGAGTTGGGAAGGTCCCCTGGAGGAGGGCATGGCAACCCACTCCAGTATTCTTGCCTGGAGAATCCCATGGACAGAGGAGCCTGGCTGGCTACACTGCATAGGGTCTCAAAGAGTTGGACATGACTGAAGCATGTACGTACTGAGGCTAAGCTGGGTAGATGCCATTCATGCTAAATTCCCCCAAATCTTGCATGGTGGCCCTGGCATATAGTAGACACACAACATACATTTTATTAATAAATTATTAAATGGAGTTGGGCATTGCATTTGAGGGGAATCTTGTCTTTTCTGAAGAGGCCGTGGGAAATAGCAGAAAATCAACCAGGTGGAAGCCAGGACGCCTGTGTTTAGATCCAGCGCTGCTTCTATTCTGTTGCCTGTCATGTGGAGCCCCCAGTTCTGGTTGCTTCTCCTATAAGTGGAAGGCAGGGATCCTTGATCTCATTTGCCCCTCTGTCTCCATAAGTAAAGATCCCAGGCTTTACTCTGACTACCTTTACTCTGACTGACTACCTCATGTGACCACTCACCTCTGAACAAATTGTTATGGTGAGGGCAATGAAATGGGTTATTTGTCATCACTGGAGAATGGTTGGGGGTAAGGAGTGGAGGGGTGTGTCATCCAAACCACATGGATTTAGAGTAGAGGCAACATGGATCCCCATCTGTGAAATGGGGCTCTTCCTGGGAGTAGGGTGAGTGAATGATTGGTATTTGTATCAGTTAGCCATTGTTATACTAATGCTGCATAACAAGCAACCTCAAATCTCATGCCTTAAAATTATTTAGCTCAGCACTTATTGGGGTCGGGGTCTAAGTGCCAGTGATGTTGATGTTTATGTTGATGCAGGAGGTTCTTCTAATCTCAGCTGAGTTCACCCATATACCTGGGGGTTGCCTGAATGTTGGCTAATGTAGGCTAGTTTCAGCTGGAAAGACTGGGGTGACTTGGTTCTGCTCCACCTGTCTTTCAACCTCAGAGAGGGTAGCGCAGACATGTTCTCATTTGGGGGATAAAGGTGCAAAAGAGCAGCCAAATGCCAAAAAGCACTTTTCAGGCTTCTGTGTGTGTCATGCCTGCTCACCTTCATCAGTCACATGGATGAACTTGGAATCCAGTGGTGAGGAAACGGGATCCTTCTTTTGGGGGGTGAATTTCAAGGTCACATAAAAAGAATATGGATGTAGGGAACAGGGAAGAATGGAGGTCCTTCATGTATTCATCTAACACAGGGTACCAAATCTTATCATCTACTCTGAGATGGCCCTTTAGAAGTACACTGGAAGGAGGTAGGTAGGATTAAAGAGAATTAACCTTTATTTCCTCCCTTTAAAAAATCACCAGATGTGTAAAATTTCACCAGCTGGGAGGTTGCTCACAAGACAAACCAAGTGATGAATTTCTAAAAAGAAATATCTCCATCTATGGAGCAGGATGAAAGGCAGTGAATGAGTTCACAGTTTCCGTCTAGGACCTTTCAAGACAGGGGATGCTGTGGTCAGCCATGGATGGACAGTGAGGCCATCCGTCTTTGTTCAGTAGCCTTTCAGAAAGTAGTGACTGTTCAGCAGGGCTGCCTAAGGGAAGAGACAGAGGGCTTGAGGTTTCATAGGTCCGTTGGCAGCAAGACATTCACAGAGAGCTCCCTGCAGCCACAACCAGGGGGCCAATGGTGCAGGTGGACAACTTTGGTACAAAGCCCAAGCCAGGAACTATTTCAGAACCCTCTCAACAAAGGTAGCAGGACCTCCACATGGGAGCTCTCAGGGCAGAAATATAAAGGGCCAGCCTCCTGTTCTCCCATCTCCAGTTTTCTCTCTTGGAGGGATAAGGCTTCAGGAAAGATGTACAGCCCTATAGGAACAGCCAGGAGTCCCGGGTTTCATTAGAAACTGGTTCAAATGTGATTTTCCCTCCTTGTATCTCTGCAGCGAGGCCCAGAACCAGGTAAAATGGGGCTGATTTGCCATAAAGACAAATCTTTCCATCTTCTTCCTGGCTCTCTTCTGCCTGGGAAGCTGGGCTTTTTTTCCCCTGCCTTTCTATTTCTGCCTGCTGAGACAGCCCCAGAAGCCTCTGTAGCTTTACTGCAGAGAGAAATACCTGGGTGTTTTTTTTTTTAACATGAACTGTTTCCCCTTTTATTTTCTAATTCAGCTTATGATGGAGAGAAATAATGTAGAGACCAAGAAAACATCCCTATATAAATAAAAGGTCAGTACTGTCCTAGTGAACCAAAAGGCCCCCTAAATACAGTGGCTTAAAAGAAAGAAATATGTCTGTTTCATGTCATAGCCCCAAAGGGAGTGGTTCAGACTGGTAGGGCTATGTACTCCAAGCTGTCACTCAGGGACCCAGGTTCCTGCAACATTGTTGCTCTGCAGACCCTCTACTGTATTATCCTTGTCTGCACTGTTAGAGTGAGTTGTTGTCATCACCTATGGGAAGGGGGAGATAGGACAACCAGTTTTCTTTTAAGTGAGTAATGTGAAGTGGAAATTGAACACATCACTTCTGCTAACATTCCATTGGTGAGAGATCAGCCGCATGTCCAAGGTTAGCTTCTAAGAAGGCTGGGGAAATCTAGGACCGGGTGGCCATGTGCCCAGGAGAAAATGGCAGAAGAGTTCTGGGAGACAAGTAGCAGTATTTACAATATTGTCTCATGTGGGGTATACATTTAAGGAGTCCTCCTGTGCACCATGCATAGTGGTTTGTGTTTTCATGCCTCGTCTTGTTTACTTCTCTGCAGCACTCTGCGGAGTAGGTCTTCTTATCCTCTTTTTATATTCTTTTTATTTTTTGACAATGAAGCAATAGTGGCTACTGTCTAATGAATACCTACCGTGAAGCAAGGACATTAGTACTTCACATTATACAGTATAGTTCACACGATGCTCTTGAATACCCTAACCCCCCACCACATAGGCAGGCATTGTTATTTTTTTTATCAGAGGATAATTACTTTACAATGCTGTGTTGGTTTCTGCCATATAACAGTGAAAGTCACCCAGCATTGTTATTTTATTTTCAGTTTTATTGGGGAAGCTTTGAGGAACTTAGGTAACTTTCTGAAGGCCTCCAGCTTATACATTGAGATTTGAACTCAGGTCCGTGTGCTTTCCAAGTTCATGTTCTTTCTACTGTATTGTAAAGAATAGTCTACAGTTACAAAAAGCAAGGGTACATTCTTTCAAACTCTGCTATCTGCTGTATAAACCTGATGCGCTGAATCCTCCAGGCTCTCAATCTCACTAATCTTTCTTTCTTTCTCAGCCCTCTCAGATCTTATTGCTGAAATCTCACCCTCCAAGACTCTACTGTGAAATCTCATTGTAGAATTCAGAAGCAACACTCGGAACCCTTTGTCACCATCAAAAGTGATCTCTGCCCTCTGAGTGGTGGGGAGGGGAGAGTGGAAGCAGAGGGAAAAGAATATTGGTGAATATCTCAGAATGGGATCTCTCCACATTGTCATGGAGAGAATCAGTGTGATGTAGCATGAAACACCCAGGCGACCACATCTACCTCATTGGCTCGGGGTGGGGCAGGGAGCCAATTAAATGAGATGATTCGTCTAAAGCACCTGGGTGTGCCTGGCTGGAGCAATGATGAAGCTTCAGGCTCCTCCCAGTTCTATGAGAAGCATATAGCATGTTACCTGACCCAGCTCTGCAACAGGAAACCACTTGTGGTTGGTGGCTGGCCAGCACTCCAGCCAATGCCAGTGCATCTCAGAGGAGGTGAGACCCGTACTCTTTAATGCAGTAGCCGGCTGAGTGCAGACGACCTGGCAGGCAGTCTTATGACACCCCAGCTCCCTTTATCCTGTCCCACTTTAAGGAAGAAAGCAGCAAACAGATCTTGCCTTCAGGGAAAATTTGAGACTTCATGAGGTTTCCAGTTGTGACATTTTGATATCGCCTTGTGTGAACAAGCTTTACATGTATATCTCAATCCCTAGTGTTTTGAGAGGAGGAATCAAGAAAAGTGTTTTCTCTGTGTAATTTTCACTCTCCCCTCCATCTTCTTTGGAGTTTGGGGAAAATGTTTTCTAGTGGATAGAAACTTGTTAAGGAAACAAGAGTTTCTTCTATCAGGTGGGCAGATGGCTAAATAGTGGTGAGTGTTGTTGCCACAGATTCGTAAATTCCAAGATACTTGGAATTCAGCCAGGTTCCCTGGATTCAGATCCCAGCATTGTCACTTGGACACGTTGCCAAAGCTCTGTTGCTTCAGTTTCCCCATTTGTAAAAGGAGACCAATAATAGTACCGATCTCATTAGGATATTGAGAGTGTGAAAGTGCAAGTGTTAGTCGCTCAGTTGTGTCCAACTCTTTGCAACCCCATGGACTATAGCCTGCCAGGCTCCTCTGTCCATGGAATTCTCCAGGCAACAATACTGGAGTGAGTAGCCAGTCCCTTCTCCAAGGGATCTTCACAACTCAGGGATCAAACCTGAGTCATACTGCACTGTAGGCAGATTCTTTACCATCTGAGCTACCAGGGAAGCCCTTGAGAGTATTAAGTGGGTTAACAAATGTCCATTCCCTATCTGGGTACCTGGGGCAGAGTATACACCTAAAGGTGAGCTCTTAGTCAGATTACAGGTTACTGCTGGGGGAGCTGGGAGGGAGGTGCGTTAGCACAGCCTGCTGCTGTCTCCAGGCAGTCTCTTTAGCCAATCCCTGCCTCCTGAACCTGCCTCCATCCTAGCTCCCCTGAGCTATGGCTAATAGAAAATGTTCATGCCTCTGCAAGTTTCCAGCCAGGGGTTTGGAGCTGGGCAGCAACCTGGTTCTCCTGCCCCAGAAGCTCCAGTCTTTCTATCTCTGTGAAGCCCAGGTCACAAAACCTTCCACAGTGTGGACGATGTATTCGAGAAACAGAACAAATTGGAAGTTGGGCACATAGACACACACACAGAGGAGAGCCCTGTGAAGTCAGAGGCAAAGACAGGAGATGCTGCTACAGGCAGAGAATGCCAGGATTACCACCAACACTGGAAGCTGGAAGAGACAAGGAAGGATGCTTCACTGGAGCCTGCAAAAGGACCACAGACCCACTGACACCTGGCCTCCAGAACTAGGAAAGAGTCCATTTCTGTTGTTTGGAGTTGCCTAGTTTGTGGCAACTTGCTGTGGCAGCCTTGGGGAACCAGTACGCTAAGTGAGGTCATAGCAAGTGTGGGAAGGATGAGGGTGGACCAACAGCCAGGGGTCAGGTCAGGCAGACCAAGTCACGCAAATCCTTTGGATTTGATTTGTAAATGTGATGGGAAGCTTATTTCGCTATATTCTTGGACCAAAGATAGGGATATGTGGGGAATTAGTGAAAGCCTAGGTTGGGACATTGCTTACCAGGTGAAATCCATCACCTGAGACCCAAGATGAACACCAACTGAGAAAGAGCTGTGGGAACCTCTCCTTAAGATGCCTTTGTCCCAAGGAAAGAAGGTAGGTGGGAGGCCACCTGCTGAGACCCTCAGCTATGTAGCTTGTTTTGAAAACTGGTTATTACCTTGACTCTCTCCATCTCCACGGAGGCAAAGCTCCATCCCACCCAGCACCTGTACCAGTGTCTGCTGCTAATTAAGAGAGAGACAGATGGAGGAAGGTACAGTTTAATTTTATAGCCTTGGTTCCTTCAAGGCAATTAGGCTTATTGGAAGGAAAGCACCTTTTTCATTCTTTCTTCGTCTCTTTAACTGAAGAAAAATCAAAACGGAGAGGACCAGTGTTGTTGAAAGCCTCACACATCTATTTCCTGGTCGGCTTGTTAGCCATCTGCCCACGAGGTACCCGAGATGATTAGGTTAATGCATTTACTAACGGGGCTTACAAAGCTGCTCAATGAATCTGTGATTTCTTTCACAAGTAGCTTTTTAATATACTAAGACAGGGACCATAATGCACAAAGCTGAGAGTGGCCAGGTAAGCATTTCTTTCCTGTCCTTGATACCTAAATCAGAGGGGATGAGAAAGAGGATTCCACGAAAATTGCATTTTCTGACTGTGGGAACAGTTCATCCACGTAACCACCAACCACATCCTTGTTGACATAATCTTGAAAATAACTCTTTGAAGGACAGTTTCACACCCGAGGCAGCAAGTCTGTACTTGCTCTGCACTTGTAGAAAACACCTCTGAGTCTTGTGAAGGAAGGGTATCAGACAATAGATGTGAGTAGTAGAATCCTCCCTACAGAACATTAGATGATCTGCTAACCCCTTGTTTTCTTCACTTTATTACATAGATATCCTTTCAGTTTTTGAAACTACCATACTACTTCCCACCTCAGGGCTTTTGTAAATGTTGTTCTGTATCAGTTATCTACTGCTGTATAACAAATTACCCCCAAACTTAGTGGCTTAACATAAAAACTGTTTATACAGTTTGTGGTCCTGGGTTAGCTGGGCAATTATTCTGGTTTGGGCTGGCTTGGCTGTTCTTGTCCAGGCCTTCTTGGTATCTGTGATCAACTGGCAGGTGGGCTAATGGCTGTTTGGTATCTGTATGGCTAATGGCAGGTGGGCTAATGGTCTAGGATGGCCTCACTTGGTATCTGGCAGGTACCAGGCTGCTGTTGGCTGGGTGAACGTGGGCAACTGGAATGCAGGTTTATCATCTTTCAGGAGGCTAACCTGGGTTCTTTTTGCACTTGGAGGCAGGGTTCCAAGAGCCTGATAGCAGAAGCAGTAGAACTTCTAAAAGCACAGATTTGGGATGTGTGTGACATCATTTCTGCTACAGTCTACTGATTAAAGCCAATCACAAGGTCAGGTCATATTCCAAAGGTGGGGAAATAGACTCTACTTCCTACTGGAAGAAATTGCAAAGTATTAGAGCTACTTTTGCAATACACCCTATGTGCCTTCTCCTGGGTGCTGTTTCTGCTACTTTTTACCTTCAGATGCCACCTAATAGAGCATCCACAAGGATGCATTCCCTAGCCAGCCCTTCATCCCAAGTGGAAAAGGCCCCTTCTTACGTCATCTCATAATGAGAACTAGGCACCCATCACACACGGCTGGTGAAAGGAAGCAAAGAGGGAAAGAAGGAAGGAAGGAATGATGGTTGGTTGGGATGACTGGTTCCTTTGTGCTTAGCAGGATGTCTGGCACAGAGTGCTCAGTAAATGTTGGATGTAATCCAGTGCCTCCTTCATAAACCAGAAGACAGACAAAATAGATGTCTTGAATAGTTACTCTCTTTCAGAATTATGCTATATAGCTTCTATGTCTCATATAATTTATTCCTAACAATAAACCTCAGATTACTTATTTTATCCTCATTTTACACCAAAAGAAATGGCAATATAAGAGGTTGAAATTACCAACATCTCATATACTCAGGTTCTGATTCCAAAGCCTACAGACTTTTCTGTCCCACTTTTGCACCATATACCAAACATTTTCAGAGCTCAGGGGCTTCCCAATGCCAAGTTCCCCAAGAAACCTATTCAGGGCTGAGTGTGGAGAAGGATGTAGGTTCTCCATGTGGGACTCCATGATTTCTTAGTTGGGGCTACTTCTCACACCAGCACTAATATGGCAAGAGTTGCCTCTACGACTATTTTTGTTGTTCAGTTATTAAGTTGTGTCTGACTCTTTGCAACACCATGAACCACAGCATGCCAGGCTTCACTGTCCTTCACTATCTCCCAGAGTTTGCTCAAACTCATGTCTATTGAGTCAGTGATGCCATCCAACCATTTCATCCTCTGATGTATGGTTCTCCTCCTGCCCCCAATCCCTCCCAGCATCAGGGTCTTTTCCAGTGGGTCAGCTCTTCACAGCAGGTGGCCAAATATTGGAGCTTCAGCTTTAGCATCAGTCCTTTCAATGAATATCCAGGGTTGATTTCCTTCAGGACTGACTACTTTGATTTCCTTGCAATCCAAGGGGACTCTCAGGAGTCTTCTTTAGCCCCACAGTTTGAAGGCATCAATTCTTTGGTGCTCAGCCTTCTTTCTTTTTTTATCTAGAACTTTTTGAGAGGATATCAACTTGCCAATTTATTGGCACACCTGCTTCATAATCAGTTTCCTGGGTTTGTCAGAAATAGGAAGCCTTAAATACATCCCTTGATCTGAGCTGACCTTAGACTAGTCCATTGGTTGGAAAGAGGAATATGGGGATAAATGGTTCTGAATGATGCTGGGGGTGCAGAACAATGGTGGGTGAGACTTTTAGCAAGAGACTAGAAGAGGGAAAAGAACTTCCACTCCTACTGTTGTCCTGATATTACCTGTGCTTTGCATTTTGATCATAATTTATTCACTGAATATTTATTGCGTATCTAATGTCTGTTAAGAACTAGGTTGGACATTGCTTATACAATGGTGGGCAAAAATCAGACCCGGGCTCTCTTTCTTGAAACTCTAGTGGAAGAATTAGACAATAATGAATGAACTGAATAAATAAATGTAGAAAGGCAGCTGTGACACATGCCCTGGAGAATGACCTATCATGGAGGGATATGACTTTGTCAAACTTTATATGAAGGAGGGGTGCTTGAGCTGGGAGGCAGCTGGAGATAAGAAAAATAAAGTGGGTAATCACTTATTTTTTAATTAAAAAAAAAAAAAAACAAACATTTGTACAGACAGCATGCTAGATACCAGGGCTGTATCTGTGGTTCTCAACTTGGGCTGTATATTAGAATCATCCAGGGAGGCTTGAAAAAAAATGCCTGGACCACGCCTTCAGAGATTCTGATGAAATTGTTTGGGGGAGGGATCCAGGAATCTGTAATTCCATAAAAATCATACACCATGATCAAGTGGGATTTATCTCAGGGATGCAAAGATTTTTCAGTATCTGCAAATCAATCAATGTGATACATCACATTAACAAACTGAAGAATAAAATCCACAAGGTCATCTAAATCAGTTCAGGTCAGTTGTTCAGTTGTGTCTGATTCTTTGCGACCCCATGGACTGCAGCACGTGAGGCTTCCCTGTCCATCACCAATTCCCGGAGTTTGCTCAAACTCATGTCCATTGAGTCAGTGATGGAAAAAAAAAAAAAAAAGCTTTTGATAAAACTCAACATCCATTTATGACAAAAACTCTCCAGAAAGTGGGCATAGAGGGAACATATCTCAACATAATAAAAACCGTAAATGACAAACCACAGCTAACATCATATTCAGTGGTGAAAAGCTGAAAGCATTTCTGCTAAAATCAGGAACAGGACAAGGATGCCCACTCTTGCCACTTTTATTCAACATAATATTGTGAGTCCTAGCCACAGCAATCAGACAAGAAAAAGAATTAAAAGGAACCTGATGCTTTTGAACTGTGGTGTTGGAGAAGACTCTTGAGAGTCCCTTGGACTGCAAGGAGATCCAACCAGTCCATTCTGAAGGAGATCAGCTTTGGGATTTCTTTGGAAGGAATGATGCTAAAGCTGAAAGTCCAGTACTTTGGCCACCTTATGCGAGGAGTTGACTCATTGGAAAAGACTCTGATGCTGGGAGGGATTGGGGGCAGGAGGAGAAGGGGACGACAGAGGATGAGATGGCTGGATGGCATCACTGACTCGATGGACGTGAGTCTGGGTGAACTCCGGGAGTTGGTGATGGACAGGGAGGCCTGGCATGCTGCGATTCATGGGGTCACAAAGAGTCGGACACGACTGAGCGACTGATCTGATCTGATCTGAAATTGGAAAAGAAGAAGTGAATGCTCTAAAAGTTCTCCCATGTGATTCCCACGCACTGCCAGCATGGAGAACCACTGAGCCACATTGATGGAAAGATAAGGTTTCTGCTCTCAAAGCACTCACAGTCTTGTGAGAGCAAATAGATGTGAAAATGGAAAATTATAAAACAGCACAGTCAGTGCTATGATAGAGAGAGCAGGGGTTGCTGAGGGAGCTGGGGGAATCAGGAAAGGGCACCTTAGCTTAGTCTTGAAAGATGAATATCAGAGCATCTGGTGTAAATGAAGGGTGAAGCATGTCAACTCCAACTTCTGGTTCTCTGACCAGCTCAGAGACCTTATTATAAATACTCAAAAGACTTGACAGTTCACAACACTTATCATATTTCTACTTTGACGTAATTTGTGGGATTGTTTGGTTACTTTCCATCCTCCCTAGCAGAATATCCACTCCATGAGGTCAGGGACTTTGTCTTTTTCTGATTCTCCCTTATATTTCCAGTGTCTGTCACCTGGCCCATGCCTATTTGATGAGTGACTAAACAAAGTTGCTTGGAGAGGTTTTGGTAGATGGTCAATTTTACATTTAGAAATATGCCTTTGGCTGCATAGGCTAGAGGAACATTTGGTAGATACAGCTGGAAGGACCTGTGGGTTAGCAGTTGTGCTGGGGAGAAGAGGAAGATGACATCAGCACCTGCTCCTGTGTTCCTGGCTTGAGTAACCAAAGAGTTGGTGTTCCCACTCTTGACAGATGGAAGAACCTGAAGAACAGACTGAGTGGTGTTGGTGTATTCAGGCTTGGCCACCTCGAGTGGGAGATGCCAGTGACTCTGTCCTGAAGATAACTGGATACATGAATTTTGAAGTCCAAGGAGATGGTGTCAGAGCAGCCTTCTGTTGGGACATTATGGCACCGGAAACCCAGAACTTTCCTCTAGAAGACAGCAGTTTTACTATTAACTTAAATAACTCATTCCCATGTCAGTAGCTATCCCATGGTTCCTTTTGGCATTGATATTCTGTGTCTGTATGCAGCTCTAGAATTCAAGGAGGAGGGGAGCATTCTCTTGAAAGATTGCATTATGCAGGGATGTTTGTATTAAACATGGACAGAAACCCAACCTAAACTGTATTGAGCCTAGAAATTAACATGTGGCTTCTTGGGGCATTGTGCTGAGGAATTTAAGTACAGGCTGCACCTACTAGGAAAGAGCTCAATGAGTGCTTTCTGCTACAGATGCAGAGGGGGGCAGGGGGGCATGTTTGTCTGTTCAGTCCTGAAAGCAAACCTTTCCCTCTGCAGCCTTCCAAAAGCATCAAATAGCATCTATTGGAATTAGGTTCTATTTTGGCACAGTCACTAGTTGTGAGTAACCTCAGTTAAATAATTTCACATGCCTTAGCTTGAAAGTTTCCTAGTCTGTCAAGCAGACGTCATAATCCCCATCTCTACCACCTCTTGTACTTGTTGAAAGGATCAAATGAGAAAATAAACGTAGAAGGGCAATGAGCTCCATGAATTTACATACAGTCATACATGGAACAGTATGAGATGTTAGAAGTGTGAATAAAAGAGCAGCACATTTTTCTGGGCTCCTGGGAGATGTAAGTTCAAAAGTTTATTGCTAACACGGTAATTTTAAAGGTATAGAGGCTCTCCTAATAAAAGAATTGTGAGAGAAAATAAAATGTAAAAGTCTCAGAAATTTATTAAATAAATTGAAAGAGAAGGAAAGGAAAGAAGGGAGAAGGGAAGGAAGGAAGAAACAACCAAAAAATAAACAGTCATTCAGTGCTCTAAAGTGTAATGAATGAAGTGGACATTGGTATACTTCTTTTGTAGCATAGATGTCAATATGTATGAAGGGCCTTAATAATGTTTGTGCCCTTTGGCCAAGTAATTCTACTTCAGATAAGTCATCTCAGGGCTGGATAGTAACTATTTCAGGCTATGTAACCTATGCAGTCTCTGTCACAAGTACTCAAATCTACTACTGCAGAGCAAAAGACCACAGACAGTAGGTAACAGAATGGGTCTGGGGATGATTCCAGTAAAACTATTTACAAAAACTGGTGGGAGCTAGATTGATCTATGGGTTATAGTTTTCCATCATCTGATATAGATTGAAAGATATTTTAAGAAAGATTTTCCTTTCAAAATCCTAAATACAAAGAGAGCTTTGGTCTAGAAAATTCTCATTTCAGCCTCATTTATATTAGCAAAATGTTGGCACCACTCGAATGTTCATCAATAGGACAATTGATTGATTTTTGTAGTTCTGCTCACTGAAATACCTCACTCTAAATAGGTATTAGAATGCTCTTTGTTAATGATTCATAAAAATATGAAGAAATGCTTGTTAGAAAGTTACATGGGAAATTATAATTATTCATAACAATGATGATAATAATGGTGACCAACATCTAAGCACATTGCATGTCATATCACTTAACCCACTAAACAAACCTATAAAGTAGCCTTTTTATTGAAGCCAGTTTCCTGATGCAGATGCTGATGGTAATAAAAGTTATTTATATCAAAGTTACACTGCTAGTATGTGTCAGAAGTGGGATTTGAACACCGGTCTGCTTAACTGCTGAAAGCAAAAACTAACGCACTAATACAAATTCCAAATGAAGCTGTTGAGAAAACCAAGAGAAAATATATACAAGTATTGATATCGATTGTTTTGTGCAGTAGCTGATAGATATGGATATTTCTCAGTGTGTTCAATATTTTCTCTAATGAGGAGGTATCATTTTCATAATGATGAAACAACACTGGTATTTTATGAGAAAGGCAAGGAGGGCAGAGTGTTAGGTGTGACGGTGAGGGAAGAAGGATCAAGGTGGGGGAAGCTAGAGATTCCACTGGGGACGCCCTCACCTTCTTGGTCGTGGTCTTGTTTGTGAAAAACACATGGCCCTGTCTTCCTTCCTTCTGTCTGCTCCAGCTGGTGTTTCTAGTGTGTGTCTCGTTGGACTGTTGGCCCACTGAGATGCTGTTCTTGGGTTGACCTGGCCGATCCCTAACTGTCTTTCTCTCTCTCTCCTCTCTCTCCCTCTCTCTGCTCTCTCTTCCCCTCCTTCGTCCACCTACCTGTCCCATTGTACAGCCGACAAGGTAAACGATGACTTCTACTCCAAGCGACGGCACCTGGCTGAGCTGGCTGCCAAGGGGAACTTACCTCTGCACCCTGTAAGAGTGGAGGATGAGCCACGGGCTTTCAGCCCTGAGCACGGCCCCGCCAAGCAGAATGGACAGAAGTCCCGCACCAACAAGACGCCCCCCCACCCCCTGGCCTACAACTCCACTGCCAACTTTAAGAGCTGGGACCCCAAGGATCAGTCTCTCCGGCGGCAACAGGCTTATGGGAACAAGGGCAAGCTTGGCACGGCCGAGTCAGGATCCAGCGACCCCTTGGGGACTCGCACCCCACACTACCCACCCCCACAGCCATACTTCATCACCAACAGCAAAACGGAAGTGACTGTCTGAGGTGTCGCCACAGGGGACATCCTGGAGACCACACTCAACTGAGAGAGGCAAAAAATACCCCAGCCCACGTCTTCCCTGTCCCCCGCCAGCACACCCACCTACACACTCACCCTCCACACCAACTGACGATAAACCTACTGGTGACATGGAATCATGCTTTTCCTGTGTCCTGCCTAATGTGTGTCGGCGGGCAGCTGAGCAAGACTGGAGCGTGGACGGTCCACGGTACAGCCAAGGGGTAACTGAGACACCCTCTTTGAACTTCAGGGCTGAGGTGGATGACTCACACGCCCAAACCATGGGGCTGATTTTTTTCTTTTCCTCCTAACTTGAAACTGAAATCCATGATGAAAAAAAGGTAGCACAATTTAGAGAAATTGTCCAGTTGAGCACATATACCATTTACCACATGTTGTCTGTTTCTGGGTGAAAAAGTGAGAAAAGGGTGGGGTAGAGAAAAGGGGTCGTGTGTGCCTGTGATAAGCATTTCCTAATCCCAGAAAGTAGTGATATGGACACAGAACTTTGCTAAGCATGAGGAGTAACTGGACCCCACCACCACCACCATGCTTTTAGTACTTTTCATATCAAGGTTGGAAGCAAAAACAACATACACTCAAACTCACAAAAAATGAACAGACCCTGAACCCACCTACAGTGATGGGAAAGAGAGGACATTTTTAGACAACTCCCATAAAGACCATGGAAATGGGAGGGGTAGGCTTGTGTGGAAGGAAGAGGGTCCAGAGGGTCTTCAATAACTATTTTTTAAAAAAGAAAAATACAATAGAATCCCACTACCAAACAGACAAGAACAGCAAAGTAATTTTTGTCCAACATTTTCAAGACCTAGGAAATCAACAACGTCAGCAAGAACAAACAAAATTCACAGTTGAGATGTCAACGAGAGGCGAGAAGGGGACACAGAGCCTGTGATTTCTGGCATTGCCCCCTTGCCTCTGAGACAAGAAACAGACACAAAATCCAGTCCTCTGTTAACTGTCTATCCCTGACTCCCTTCCCTTTCAGCCTGTTGCTGCCGCCGCCGCTGCCAAATTTCAACTGCTTTGGACTGAAAATGTCATAAGCGTGGGTGGTGCCTTCAATGTGTCACTGTTGAATGACAGTCTTGTTTCTCAAGTGCAACCTGTGTTCTTTTACCTTCCTCCCTCCTGTCTTTCTGCAGTAGTAGAAGTTGTTTCCATCTTCCTTTTGTTGGTGAGCCCACCCCATCACACACTCTGAGGGGGCTGTTGCAACTTGCAAAGACCAAGACCTCCTTACCACCCACACCCTCAAAACTCCATGAGTCCCATGATCTTTTAGCTCCCCAAGCATTTCTGGGTCCCATCATTCCCACTGTCCCTCCAAACCGCCTCCCCAGATACTGTGGTACATTCATCCCCGACTCATGATCCCCCAAGGTGGGTGTTCAGATTGGTTCTCATAGCTAACGGATGTCCCAACAAAGACAGTTTTCCTACTAGTTTGATTTATTTGGTGGTGGTGGTTTAGTCATTAAGTCACATCCGACTCTTGCTACCCCATGGACTGTAGCCTGCCAGGTTACTCCATCCATGGGTTTTCCCAGGCAAGAATATGGAGTGGGTTGCCATTTCCTTCTCCAGGAGATCTTCCCCACCCAGGGATCAAACTTGCATTTCCTGCATTGGCAGGCAGATTCTTTACCACTGAACCATGAAGGAAGCTGATTTGTTTAGTGGAAGTCCAAAGAGGGGAACTGACACAGAAGAGATTTGCATTCAAGGTGAGAAGTTTTCAATCTATCCCTCAAGGGCTTGGCTAATTAACAGGAGCCTCGGATAGACCCCTAGGTCTTTGTCAGAAACTAAATGTGGTCTGGTCCAACAAGACCCTTCCTGGAATGCTGGATTTCAGCATTCTGCCTCCCCATCTCTGCACTCTGACGTCATGGGATCAGGGAAACCAGCTGTTAATTCCTTAGTCCTGGCTGATCTGGGGATGTGCACCATGCATTTTATCCCTCTGGGCTTTAGTCTTCCATTTGCTACGTGGGGAACTGGGGAGAGATCAAGATTTTCAAGCTTTCTGAAAATGAAAAAATGAAATCGTGCCCAGAAGCCCTCCTGTTGGATCCCTGTGCAGACCGAGGCTCTGTGCTAGACGAAGCAGGGATGGGGGTTTCAGTGCTTGTTTTCTCAGCCTCTTGGCTGAAATCCCAGTGCTCCCCACTGTAGAGTAAACACCACGGGGCTTGGTCAGTGTCTCCTTGATGTTATCTGTGTACTTGCAACACACTTTTGGCATGTCTGTGTGTCCCTGTCACAATACTTGTTCCTAAATTGATGCATTTTTGGTAACATTTAAATGACCACATAAACAGCATTCTCATGCACTTAAAAAAGAATCAGCCAGAAAACAGCACTGATACTTAAGATGAGAAGAGATCAACATTTGTTAAACATATACACAACAACCATCTAGCATTAAATACACAGAACTCCAAGACATTTCTGACAAAGGAAGGTCTCAGACTCATTTCTTTCCAAGTGGGCATGGAGGGAAATGCATAGTTATTTATAATATGAGGGCCATTTTTCATGCGTATAGTATTTTCTATGTCTTATGGGTTTTCATTATTAGTGTTCTAACTTCAATAAATAAGTTGTTTAAAGTCAGATTTAGAGAATATTAGACCTTCCCTTGTAATCCTCAGTGACATTTGTTTAGTATATGGCTCTATGTGTCCTGAGTCTAGTGGCTTTGAATTAAGAATGTATAAAAAGTGCTGGTGTTAGAATCAGTGGAGCAGGAAGTGTTATTTGCTAACATTACCCCAGAGACCTGCTTAATTTTAGTGATAAATCGGTGCATTTTTACTACATTTACCTTTTGAAAGGAAAACTTCCTGCCAGTATCATAAATAGAAAACCAGTATTCCTCAGTGGCAGCCATCCTAAACAGGAAGTAAGTGTAAAACTATTAAGTTCTAATTACAGACTTGCCCGTGGAAGGGTTTGAGCCTGGCCTTTGCTGCCCCCTTTTCTTCCTTCTTTCCCTCCTCTCTTCCTCTCCCCTTTTCTTTATTGCTAGTGTTGTTTTTCAATCGCTTAGTCGTGTCTGACTCTGCGACCCCATGGACTGTAGCCCGCCAGGCTCCTCTGTCTGTGGGATTTCCCAGGCAAGCATACTGAAGTGGGTTGCTATTTCCTTCTCCAAGGGATCTTCCTGATCCAGGGATCGAACCCATGTTTCCTGCTAGCAAGCGGACTCTTTACCACTGAGCCATCAGGGAGGCCCTTTTATTTATTAAAAACAGATTAGCAGACATTCAAGAGTTGCTGAAGATATTCTAGCCCCCAGTGGAGACTTTCTCTTTGAAGTAATCAAATGGACTGACGAAAGTGAAAAGGGAATCATTTCCCACGTGACAATGTTAATTAGTGCCCTATGCATGTACTACTTAAATTTGTCTTGCATTTGCTAGTGGTATACAGCACATACTTCAGGAAATACAGGATTGGCTCATTTGGTGAGGTTTCCTTCAGCTCAGAAGTTCTCTCCTTTCTAGTCTCCCACTTAGCTGGTTTCTGCTCTCTGCCCTCAATCCCTTTCGTGTGACCTTTACCCCAGCCCTGATTAAGGACCTTTCTTGGTCTCTGAATCTACAGGATGTATTTGTCATGTTCCTTCTCTTCCGAGTAAACTGCCTCCAGTGAATTGTTAGTCGGGAGTCTGCAGTTATAGTTTTGGCAGTGAAATTGCAGCATGGTCCATAAGAAGCAGCAGTAGTGAGAATCCAAGAACAGTATTGGGTTGGCCAAAATTTTCCTTTGGGTTTTTCCGTGAGGTGTTACGAACTTTGTGGCAAGCCCAATGCTTAGCCTCGTTACCTTCCTCTTGGCTTTGGGAGCTGAACTTGTCGGGGGAGTGAGGAAGTTTCAACAGGGAAGTTTGTTTTTTGGCTTCTTCTAGGGACAGTGGACAGACCTTTTGATACTGAAAGGTTACCCTGAAGGATGACCTGTAAAACTATGATGGCCATGTATCAGCAAGGATCCTCTAGCTAGAGTGGGGAAACTTAGAAGACGGAAACCAGAACAAAGCAGGGAGACTACCTTCTCATCCCATGCCCTGGCACTTCCTCTACGTACTCTTAGCTACTCCCCCACTTCCAACCCAATGGGACAAGAATCTGACTTCTCTTTGCCCTCCCAGAATATCTCATCCTTCATCTGCCTTGGGCTCCACCTGGCATCCCCATCTAACTCTCCCCAGGTTTTTTTTTGTGTGTGTAAATGGAGCATATTTTATGTGCAAATATTTTAGTAACCGTATGTTCTGCAAGTAAACCTGTGTTAATACTTGTCAACAACTGCAGAGTTTATGATACCAATAATACTTCCTACAATGATGAAAAAAACATTTGTTTGTTTTCTAAGAATGTTTATTTGTAAACATATGTATTCACTATATTAATATGAATTTCTTACCTGGCAATAAAATTGATTATATGTGATGCTGTTGGGTTTACCATGTATCTTTCTAGGGCCCTACATCCTGATCTGAGTTTTCACCAATGAACAGCAGTATTGAGAGCTAAATGTTTAATACTCTAAATATATGGGAAATCATTACAGGTAAAGGATAATTTTAATTAACTGTGACATTTTCTGGGAGAGTTTGAAAGGTTTGGGGAAGAGTCTATCCTATCTCTTAGTTCATGTCCTGCCTTGAAATGTATAACACAGATCAATTTCTATTATCATCACTAAATCTATTCTTCATGGTCAGGAATCTTGCTGAGGTTTGCACATTTGTTGTTACCAGTGACTAGGTTTGTAAAAGACACAAATATTGAAAAAGTATGGGGGACTGGATTCTTCTACTATATACTGAATTTCATTTCCTGTCTGGCTTCCAATAGCATTAAGTTTGAATGCTCAGGTAGAAATCTGCCTTAATGTGGTTCTACAAGGGTGGGATTCTGAGAGAAGGATTTGGTGCGAGGAGTTTGGGATGTGAAGGGAACACTGGTAAGGGGTGAGAAGGTGAAAGAAACATAGGAAGGAAACCAGCCCATAAAAGATGCTCGATCATGTCAGCTACCACTCTGAGTGACTAGAGTTTAATGCTTCAGGGAAACTGGGAGAATTATCCCACCCAAGTGGGCATGGAGCTGGGGTGGTCACACACCAACTCCCATCAGACATCATTTGAGCATTGCTTTCAAGGGGTGTTTATGCTCGCACAGTCCCAGGCCATCATGTGCAAGGACAGAGAAAGCCCCATACATAGGGATGGTAGGGTGAGAAGGCTTGGAAGAGAGAACAGAACAAGGCAGGGGGGGCTGTCTTTTCTCCACTCATGCATGTGTGCATGCTCAGTCGCTCAGTCATGTCCCACTCTTTGTGGCCCCAGGGACCATAGCCCACCAGGCTCCTCTGCCCATGGGATTTCCCTTGAAAGAATACTGGAGTGTGTTGCCATTTCCTCCTCCAGCGGATCTTCCCAACCCAGGAATCGAACCTGGATCTCCTGTGGCTCCTGCGTGGGCAGGTGGATTTCATTACCAATGAGCCACCTGGAAAGCCCTTCCCCACCCACGCCCTGACACTAATGGGAAGTCTTAAAGACACAGGGATGGGGGCGGGGGCTCACAGGAGCTGTTCATACCCAGATGTCTAGAATCTCCTGGGAATGAAGCTTCCACCCTCTGGATAGTTGGAGAAGTTGTCCATAAGGATTGTGGACCCCAAACTGCAGTCAGAGTGAGGGTCCTCAGTTCTGGAATCTGGGATCCTTCACTGGTCATGGGTCACTTGGTATCTCTCAGAGCAGATGTTGTGGCTTTCTCTCTGGGACATAGCTGTGGTCATCAGAGAAGCCTGGGTGGCAGAGGATGCTTTTCCAGTACTCCGGAACTGTTCAGATCTGTGGAGGCACTAAGCAGCACACCCCTTCCCCACAGATGCTGTCCTAGGACAGAGACTCATACTTCTGTGGGCGGTGGGAGGCAGTGACAGACTCTTCCATTAGTGAATCTTGGTTACAAAACACAGATGATAACAACCACGCCCACCTTATAAATTATATTTGTAGAGCTCTCAGGATGAGCCAGAGAAGGCAATGGCAACCCACTCCAGTACTCTTGCCTGGAAAATCCCACAGACAGAGGAGCCTGGTAGGCTGCAGTCCATGGAGTCCCTAAGAGTCAGGCACAACTGAGTGACTTCACTTTCACTTTTCACTTTTATGCACTGGAGAAGGAAATGGCAACCCACTCCAGTGTTCTTGCCTGGAGAATCCCAGGGACCGGGGAGCCTGGTGGGCTTCTGTCTATGGGGTCGCACAGAGTCAGACACGACTGAAGTGACTTAGCCGCAGCAGGATGAGCCACTGCTGAAGACTAGATGGGACTGTCATACTGGACCCTCACAACTGCATAAGGTAGGCACTATTAGCTTTGGAAGTGAGAGATTTATCTAAAACTTGAGTTGTTGTTTAGTCGCTAAGTGGAGTCCAACTCTTTGACTCCATGGACTGCAACCCACTAGGTTCCTCAGTCCATGGGATTTTCCAGGCAGGAACACTGGAGTGGATTGCCATTTCTTTCTCCAGGGGATCTTCCCAGCCCAGGGATCAAACCCACGTCTTCTGCATTAGCAGGCTGATTCTTTGCCACTGAGCCACCAGGGAAACCCAAAACTTGAGTAGTTTTGTGAAAGCCACTCAATTATTAAGTAGTAGAACTAGGATTTGAACTCCAGACTTCATGCTTTAACTCCTACACAGTAGTGCTCATTTGCATGAGGCTGTGAGTCAGCGGGGAAACTTGATAAAAATAATGATTTCCAAGCTCTGTCAGTCTGAATGGGGCCCTGGATTCAGTGTTTGTAAGAGACACTGCCTCTTCATAGTGTAGTGACAACTGGACCACCCCCAAGATGCATTTGTACGATGCCAGTTTCCTGATCATCCAATATCTGTGGGCTCATCCTGTGGACTTTGGGATGCAGGAGGAAATAGAATGAAGATGTGTGCTTCCAAAGAGAGGGACCTTCACCTTTCAGTTTCATGTCCAATGTTGGAAGGTCGTGTTCTCTAATGGACAGAGGACTGACTCTTGAAGAGCTGGTTGCTGGTATTGATTCCAGTACTAATTTGCCATGTGCTCTGAGCCCTGAAAATAGCCCACTTGGGACTCTGTTTCTTCATCCCAAGAAGGAAGAAGCTGGGATGGATAATCTCCAATTCTGCTGTCTCACTCGACTGAATGGTCTTCCTCCCCATCACTGTGTCATTTGGTATCATTAGTAGCATTGACTCCCTTCTTAGTTCCAAAGTTTGCTCCTAGATAAATAAGATTTTGCTGGGTGTAATAACAATCACTATGGTGGTGACATTTGTGCACTGAGCACTTGCTCTGTACCTTAGCCCTATGCTAAGCTGTTTTCATTGCTCCAACAGTTATGTGGGCCTTCCCAGGTGGCGCAGTGATAAAAGAATCTGCCCACCAGTGCAGGAGACGCTAGAGATGTGGGTTTGATCCCTGGGTTGGGAAGATTCTGGAATAGGAAATGGCAACCCACTCCAGTTTTCTTGCCTGGAAAATACTATGGACAGAGGAGCCTGATGGGCTACAGTCCATGGGGTTGCAAAGAGTCAGACATGACTGAATGTGCACGCACACACACACACACATACACATCATCTATGTGCTATGGTGGAGGTTCTTAACTTTTTATGAGTCATGGACCCCTTTGATGGTCTGGTGACACCTACAATCCTTTCTTAAAACAATGGTTTTTAAATGCATAGAACAAAATGCATAGGATTACAAAATAAACCTATCATGTGGAAATAACACTGATGAAAATATTTTAAAATCCACATGTCATATAGTAATATATTCAATTTTTAACTCATGAATTCAATAACAAGACCTAATGACAAGTTTCAATATGCACTAAGCACAAACAATCCTTTGAGCTCTCTGCTACCCCTGCAATTTGACAATATCTGTTCTTCTGTTGGTGACATCATCACCAATTGAGGGACATACTACATTTCAATGATAGGCTAGTGAACTGAACGTAAAGATGTCATTTTGTACCATCCAAGTTCCCAGACCCACTAAATTCTATCTATAGATCCCCTCGATGGTCTGCAGGTCTGGGTTAAGCTCTCATGGATTCATGGGACTTGGAGCTACTTACCTATTTTCTCCATACTTCTGTTTTCTCATCTTTTAAAAATAAGAACAATTAGAATATATTTATTAATGGCTGTTATGAGAAATAAAACAATAGATTAAAAAGCATTGATTAACTCAGTAAACACTTGAGTTGGCTTCTCTTATCATGATTATTATTTCAGTGAATCCTCATGACAACCCTAGGAAATAGCATTTTATTATTCACCACTCCCAGAGGAAACAGGCTCAGAGAGATTTCATGCTGTGTGCTCAGTTGCTCAGTCATGTCTGACTCTGCACCCCCATGGACTGTAGCCCACCAGGCTCCTCTATCCATGGAATTCTCCAGGCAAGAATACTGGAGTGGGTTGTCATTTCCTACTCCAGGGGATCTTTCCAACCCAGGATCAAACCTGTATCTCTTGAGTCTCCTGCATTGGCAGGCGAATTCACTAGCAAGCCCTGGGAAGCCCCACAGAGAGATTACATTTGCACAAAGTCGCACAATAAGTCAGTGCCAGGGCTGAAGGAAATCCAGATCTTTGTGATGGAAACTCAAGTTCTTGACCACATACCACAGGGTATACTTTTTTTTTTTTTGCAATTAAATGTCCTCACAACTCCCTGGAATGAGGCCAGTCAGACCCTGGGGTGTCTCCCAGTAAAGTTTCCAGTGTTTATCCCCTCCCCAAGGAAAATGGCAGGTTTCAGAAATTCAGGAAGCTCTTGTCAGATTTATGTGAGGACCATTTATTTAAAGGCATATTGGAGACAGTTTCTAATAATGTCCTCCCATTCAAAATAAGCTCTCCCGAGCCCCAGTGCTTAGCAGATTCCAATTACAGGCACCTCACTGTCCTGGAAATTTTAAGGTTCTTTGATTTAAAAACTCAATCCCTTTAGAAATATATTTATCACCTAAAACTGAAATAAGTATGTCTTATCAATTCAGACATTCTCAGTCTTGAAAGATATAATAATCATCATAATGATAATAATAGCAACAATTCCTTCTGGTATCAATTCTGGTAACAATTCCTTCTGGTTTAGGCACTACGCATGCATTGCCTTGTTTCCTCCTTTCTACAGTCCTCTGAGGAAGAGGCATCAATCCCCTTTTTGAGATGAAGAAAACTGAGGCTCAGAGAGGTGGAATGACTCATCCAAGATCTTACATGATTGGCAGGGTTGAAATCGAAACCTAGATTTTTATGATTCCAAAGCCGACGTTATCACAACAATCCACATTCTTGCATGATCCATATTTGTGCTTGCTACCTTTGGGATAAATAATTGGGAACTCTAATGCAAACTAAAATTGTTCCAAGGAGATACAGTTAAGTCCGGGGAAAACAGACTCCTCTGGCTCAGGCAGTATCCACTGGTCAATATTCATCCTATGAGTTGTCACTGAGCTAGAGGCGTTGAACTTGGCCTGATGCCGCCTCGGTTGATGACTCTGTCCTTCACGTCCTCAAATCTGTTCTCTGACAAAACAGACTTGATCTTCAGAACGCTTTAGGGTCTGTGAGGTGGAAAGAAAACAGGGCCAGAAGGGGCAAGCAGATCAGAAACTAGGAATTTTAACTTAGTATGCCTTCATTTTGAATGACCTTGCAAAAGTCACTTCCCCTCTCTAGGAGCAATCTTTTGGATAAGAGTAGGACCTCTGAAGTTCAAGGATCCACGTCTGAATCCAAGTGGGCATAATAATAGCATCTGTCGGAGAGTTATTATGAGAATGAAATGAGGCAATTTAGATAAAGCTCTGAGCACAGCTCACAGGTAATGTTTTCAGTATTTTAAAACCTCATTCAGAAATTATCATATACCCAGGCTCTGCAGAAGGGATTAGAAGAAATATCACACTTCTTTACTTTGGGTGAGACATATCTGAACCTCACTGGTGCTTTTTCCTCCAATTCTTTGGCTGTTGGAGATGCCATGAGCATGGCAAGGAGCTAATTTTACTGCAGATCCAATTAGATATAATTATGATGAATTTAAAAAATGGGAAAGAAAATAAATTTTTGCTCAATGTGGTTTTTTTGGTAGGAGGAATTTTTGAGATCTAGAGGTCTACAGGGGATAAGTCATAATTAAAGAGAACCATGGTAGTAAATATGGTTGTGAACTCCTGGCTTTAGAGTCACTATCAATTGCAGCTCAGTTGCTCAGTCGTGTACAACCCTTTGCGACCCCATGGACTGGGGCCCACCAGGCTCCTCTGTCCATGGAATTTTCCAGGCGAGAATACTGGAGTGGGTTGCCATTTCCTTCTCCAGGGAATCTTCCCAACTCAGGGATCGAACCCATCAGTTGCAGAACAACTATGCAATTACTCCAAAATTTAGCTTTAAAAACAGCACACATTTATTGTCAAGAGTCAAGAATCTGAGCACGGCCTAGTGACATCCTATGAGTCTGCAGTTAACGTTTCAGCCAAGTTTAAAGTCTCATCTGAAGGCTCATGAGGGGAATGATCTGCTTGTAAGCTCAGTTCCTCTAAGATTGTTGGACTGAGGGCTCTGGTCAATAAATGTCCCCTGTTACCGTCACCACAACCACCACCATCATCTTTTTTTTTTATCATTTACTTTTATGTGTTTATTTACTTGGCAACACCATGGTAAAGAATCTGCCTGAAATATGGAAGACCCAGATTCGATGTCTGGGTTGGGAAGATCCCCTGGAGAAGGGCATGGCAACCCACTCCAGTATTCTTGCCTGGAGAATCCCATGGACAGAGGAGCCTGGTGAGCTATAGTCCACAAGATGACTAAGAGTCAGACACGACTGAGCGACTAGCACTTCCACTTGCACCAGGTCTTAGCTGTGGCATGTTGGATCCTTCAGCTGTGGCATGTGGGATCCAGTCCTTTCCTCCAGAGATTGAATCAGGGTCCCCCACATTGCGAGTGTGGAGTCCCAGCCACTGGACCACCAGGGTGGCCCCCATCATCATCATCTTAATTAACGAAACTTCTACTCTGTGCTAAGAAATTTACACACCTCTCTAATCTGCCCGGCAACCAGTATTAGTAGCTCCATTTCATAGATAAGGAAACTGAGAAGTTAAATAACTTATTTGAGGTCACAGAGCAAGTGCTGGTGTGCTACTTGAAGTCTCGTTTATGTTCTCTGGTTCCACCATTTCTAGCATCCCACTTAGCCCTCTCAAAGTTTCTGGTATGATCTGGACCCAGTTATGGAGGTAAAACCTTTGTGGGAGAGTTATCTACGTTGTCAGCTTGGCATCTCACTTATTTTCTTGTCAGATTTCCAATCCGAACTTGTGCTGTGTTGTGCAGTTCAAAGAAAGCATTTCACATCAAGAAATGTCATGGTTGCTAGAAATAATTTTGTCACACCCTCTTGAGATTTTCCTCTTTGCAAGTTCAGAGGTTTCAGTTAGATTCAAATCTTATAATGCCTGTCTTTAAAACGTTATAAAAGCACAGCTCATTTTTAAAAATCTCAGCGTCCAAATGGAACGATTCATTGTCTTCATCTTAAAAGGGACAAGGTGAGATTTTAGAGAGGCAATTTGTGATGTGCAGGTCCCTTATTTTCTGGTAATTGGAAGCTGTTTTTGATGCTCTAATTTCATTTTTGTGTCTCATTGTCCACTTATCAAAGTCAGTTGAGCTGAATGTACAAGAATTCTGTAGGTTGGGTGTCACTGGAGTTCCCACATTCAGGGTGCCAAAAGTTAACACCATGTGGATCTTAAAGCCTTCCCCCTGGGTCTCTTTATTTGCTGTGGGTATCTGTTTCATGGTTACTCAATGCTTTCTCAACTTGATTCAACAAAATTTGAGTGAAAATACAGAGACTTCTGAGAATTTCCCCCAAAGTGTTCAGTGCTCAGTCGTGGCCGACTCTTTCTGACCTCATGGATTGCAATCCATCAGGCTCCTCTGTCCCTGGGATCTCCCAGGCAAGAATATGGGAATGGGTTGCCATTTCCTTCTCCAGGGGATCTTCCTGACCCAGAAATCAAACCTGCATCTCCTGATCTCCTGCACTGGCAGGCAGATTCTTTACCACTGAGCTACCTGGGAAGCCAGGGAAGAATTTGGTTCCTCTCAAAACACCTCATACTCATCCAACAAAATGCAGAACATCTACTATGTGCCAAGTGTTATACTAGTCCTGAGGATACAAGGACCCTCTGCCACCATCCCTTCCCTTCAAAAACAAGGGAAGATGGAAGATGGATAAATGGAAAAGCAAGTACCTTATAGAGAGACATCATGGGTAGAGGAAATCCTTGATGTCCGATAGCCTTGGGTTCAAATTTCCTCCCTAGCACTTCAAGCCATGTGACCTGGGGGAAATGACTGAGCTTTTTCAGAGCTAGGTTTTCTCATCCCTAGAATGGACACAATCATATCTACCTTGCAATATTGTTTGGGCATCTGAGATAAGGTGTGTGAAACATTCAGTGATGGTGGATGCTCCAGAAATTGGAGGTAATATTAATACGAAACATTTGTTTATCATTCATTCCTACTCATTGGAGACCAGCTTGGTTTTTGCTTTTTGTTTATGTTAGGATCCCCAGAGACAGATCTCAAGACAAGGATTCATGTTCAAGCTTCAAGGGGATCCTGGGAGGAAGTGGGAGGGAATGGTAGAAGTTAGACACAAGGGGAAGAAGTCAAACAAGGATGCAATTTCAAGTAATGTCCCATGCAGGATACCCCAATGTGTACCGCTCTTCAGAATTTGCACCTACCCCTAGCACAGAAGCTGGGCTTTTCCTTCTCCCATTCTTACACTTGGCAATCATTAGCCAAAGGGGTGGCAACCTCAAGAACGCTGACTCACTGCATGTGAAGGGAAGTGGTACCAGTAGCCCCAGGCGGCGCTAGTGGTAAAGAACCCGCCTGCCAATGCCCAAGATGAAAGAAACACAGATTTGATCCTGGGGTTGGAAAGATCCACTGGAGGAGGAAATGGCAACCCACTCTAGTATGCTTGCTTGGAAAAATCCCATGGACAGAGTAGCCTGGCAGGCTACAGTCCGTAGGGTCGCAAAGAGTCAGACATGACTGAGTGATGATCACACATGAGGAAATCTGGGTGAAACACCAACTTTTTTGGTCATACTTCCCTTTTCTGACTTCTGGAGGACATTAACCCTGACCCAACAGGAAGTTTGAAAGATTTATCTGTCCAAATTTGGCTAATGGGAGGCATTGAGGCATAGCTTTGGGGTCAGCCTGATTCAAGAGAAAATCTCGGCCTATCTTTTTGCAGCTTGTGGGGAACTGATTTAGCCTCTCTGACTTAAAGTTTCTCATTTGTAAACAGAATAATGATATACTGGGTGTAACTTTATTCTGGGCTGAGATGCTTTATGTTTACTGATTTCTTTGGCAGTATATCTACTGAGCAGTTGCTACATGTAGGCTTAGGGCTAAGCATGGGTATCCTGAAATGAATCCGACATAGGTACTGCCTCCCGAGACCTTGCCACTGAGTGGAGGAGGCAGACATATACATTACAGATTCTGTCCTTCCTGTACGCTCTCACTCTCTCTCTCCATCTCCCTCTCATCGAGTAGAGTTCCCTGTATTGTATGGTAGTTCTCATTAGTTATCAATTTTATACATAGCATCAATAATGCATATACTGTACAGAGTGAAGGAAGTCAGAAAAACAAATATGGTATGTTAATGCATATATATGGGAGCTAGAAAAATGGGTAGCGATGAACCTATTTGCAGGGCAGGAACAGAGATGCGGATGTAGAGAACGGACAGGGAAAGCAGGGGGTGAGAAGAATCTAGACAGCAGCATTGACACATATGCATTACCATGTGTAAAACAGATAGCTAGTGGGAAGATGCTGTGTTACACAGGGAGCTCAGCTTGGCACTCTGTGAGGGCTGGGGTGGGGAGGGGGTGGGAGGGAGGCTCGTGAAGGAGGGAGATATATAAATATATATATACTTCACAGCTAATTCACGTGGTGTACCGAAGAAGCGAACACAACATTGTAAACCAATTATCCTCCAATTAAAAAATTTTTAAAATAGTGTATATAGGTCAATCCCAATCTCCCAACTCATCTAGTCCCCCACTTCCCCCCTTGATGTCCATACGTTTGTTCTGTACATCTGTGTCTCTATTTCTGCTTTGCAAACGGGTTTATCTGTACCATTTTTCTAGATTCCATATATATGCATTAATGTTTTATTTTTGATGCTGTCCCTTCTCGCCTTCCTTCCACCCCACTTCCTTCCTCCTTCACTTCCTCTCTACAGTTCTGTCTTGCATCCTCCTACCACACAGACCTAGTTCTTTCTTTCAACTGGACGATATCCAACCTTCCACCCTGTGAAGTTCCTGCCTCCCGCTGTTATTTTCCAAGGCCCCTTTGAAGGTTGCAGAATCTGTGAAGTTCTGGGAGATTCAATTCAAGCCAAACCCACAGGTGTGACAGAGGGTTTCTTAGAGACAACAGAAAACCATCCAGAATGTCAGTTAAAGCTTGGGCATGGGGAGGATGGGAGGTACGGTGAATGAAATTAGCACCCCAAGTAGGCAGCCATGAGGACTGACAGAATATATGGCTCATTACTTTGGGAGGATGGGGGCTAGGGGTGGGGAGAAGGTCTGGACAAGAGGTGATTTTTCCCACTGTTTTGCAGATGGGTGGCTTCCCAAGTGCCCTGGGGTAGGGATCGGACCATTTGTAGTTTTGATTCTAGCACTGAGATTGATCTTGTTGTTTTTCCTCATCCACATGATAGAGAGGCTGTGATCTTTAAGGATTGCTCCAGTCCTCTTGGCCAGGAATTCTGCTGTCAAAAATCTCCAATTCCTCCCTACATTGGGTCTCAGTCCTGGAAAGGCACCCGTGAGGTGCTCCCAAAATAATAACCAGCTTTTTTTTTTTTTTTTTTCCTTGGATTCTGGAGGATGAGTAGTTTTGGGCTTGAGAAAGGTCTCATGGAAACAGACTCTTGGCTGGAATCCAGGTACCATTTTCTTGTAACGTTTAGGGCAGCTGCTCTGGGTGGAGAGGAAAACTTTGGTGACTTGTCTAAGACAGTATTCAGACTCAAATAGTTAGGGAGTTTGGGATAGACATGTACACACTGCTATACTTAAAACAGATAACCAACAAGGTCCTACTGTAGAACACAGGGAACTCTGCCCAGTATTACATGACAGCCTGCATGGGAGGGGAGTTTGGAGGAGAATGGATACATGTATATGTATGGCTGAGTCCCTTTGCTGTCCACCTGAAACTATCACAACATTGTTAATCAACTCTAATACTCTAATGTGAATTAAAAAGTTGAAAAAATTTAGCCTGAGGAAGTTTAAAAAAATTCAGTTGGTCTGCTGCTGCTGCTGCTAAGTCGCTTCAGTCGTGTCCGACTCTGTGCAATTCCATAGACGGCAGCCCATCAGGCTCCCCGTCCCTGGGATTCTCCAGGCAAGAACACTGGAGTGGGTTGCCATTTCCTTCTCCAATGCATGAAAGTGAAAAGTGAAAGTGAAGTCACTCAGTCGTGTCTGTCTCTTAGCGACCCCATGGACTGCAGCCTACCAGGCTCCTCCATCCATGGGATTTTCCAGGCAAGAGTACTGGAGTGGGGTGCCGACCCTGGAATCAGTGTTTTAAGAAACATACCAAGAATTCTTAGGTGGGTAATTGATGGACCACAGTTTGAGAATCACTTCTAGACACCTGGGCTTGGGTCTGCTCCCAAAGCTCTGGCTTAGTTGTGGAAGGCCTCTGAGCATCTCTCCTTGTCTGCACAATGGGGCTCTTCATCCCTGCCCTGTATTCTGCAAGATTTCTGTCAGGAACCATTGAAATGGCAGATGGGAAAATTCTAAGAATCAAAGGTGATGGTCTTCGTGTGTGAGGTTGCACCAGCTCCAAGTTCCCACCTGTCTATTCTCAGAGACCAGGGAACTTCAGGCAACGTATATACACATAAACACTTCAACCCGTTGCTGTACTTGCTACAACAGATGCCTCTTAAGCCCCACCTCACTTCCTCTCGGTCATTTGGTTTTCCTTGAGCTATGGCTGTGGCAACCAGTTGGCAGGTCTATCCAGAGAGCACGAATATCCTGCAAGCTCATATTTTCTGTCTCCATGCCTTCCTGCCTTCATCGGGTAAGACAAGGCCAGAACCAGTCCAGCCATTCAGAAGCATGTGTGATTCTGCAAGTGTGAGGAATTCACATCCCATGGTCCAAAGCATGACCAGTGGGAGGCATGTCAGTGATATGTATTATGTCCTTCTGTCTCTTGGGCAGACAATTCTGAGGACATTCTATCAGCTCCCTAGAGGTCTCAGTGGGCTGAAGCCCAGGCACTCAGTGGTTTTCAGGTCCAGGAAGCCCTCTGTGGTTGGCTTTTCTTCCTTCCCTGTTTCTTCTGCCCAGTCCCTCCTCCTTTTCCTTAGGATCACTTCCTGAAAGAAGTACCTTGAAGCTTCTACTTTGTACCAATGTCATATTGTTGGTGTTTAGTCACTAAGTCATGTTCGACTGTAGCCCCACCAGGCTCCTCTGTCCATGGGATTTCCCAGGCAAGAGTACTGGAATGGGTTGCCATTCCCTTCCCCAGGGGATGTTCCCGACCCAGGGATGGGACCTACAACTCCTGTTTGGCAGGTGGATTCTTTACACTGAACTACCAGGGGTGACCACATGTCATATGGCAAACCTCATATCAAAGGGTTCTCTTGAGCTATTCTGCCAATTACAACCTTAATCCTGAACCTCTTATGCAAACCCACCTGGACAACCTAGAAGAAATGGACAAATTTTTAGACTCATACAGCCTGCCAAAACTGAATCAAGAAAAACAAAGCATTTGAACAGACTAATCACTAGGAGTGAAATAGAATTTGTAATTTAAAAAACTCCCCATTGGAACTATATTCAATATCCTGTGATAAACTACAATGGAAAAGAATATAAAAAAGAATGTATATATAAGTATAACTGAATCACTTTGCTGTATAGCAGTAATTAACACAACACTATAAATTAGCAACACTTCACTTAAAAAAAAAAAAAAAGAACTCCCTGCAAATGAAAGTCCAGGACTGGATGGCTTCACTGGGGAATTCTCCCAAATAGACAAAGAACTTATGCCAATCTTTCTCAAACTCTTTCAAGGACTGAAGAAGAGGGAACACTCCCAAAATCATTCTATGAAGCCATCATCACTCTGGTACCAAAACTAGTCAAAGACACTACCAAAAAAAAAAAAATTACAGCTCAAACCCAGCTGCTCACACCATTTTGTTATTTAGCTGCTAAGTTGTGTCTGACTCTTGCGATGCCATGGACTGTACCCTGTCAGGCTCCTCTGTCCGTGGGATTTCCCAGGCAAGAAGACTGGAGTGGGTTGCCATTTTCTTCTCCAGGTGACCTTCCAACCCAGGGGTCGAACTCACATCATGCTTCCTCCTATAACTTATTCAGTTATTTCCAGGACCCATCAGTACTTAAACTGGCAAGGAACTATATCCACTTGGGCATTCGTTATCCTTGGACCAAGAGTATTATGAAACACCCCCATTAGGTAAAAAAGGTGAGCACAGAAGAGAGATTTCATTTAATTTCTCCTAACACTCTCTAAGATTAAGAAGACGAAAATGAGATGCCATTGAAAGTTACTTTTCGTCACTTTTTTTCAAAAATCCTCCCACTTCCTGTTTTCTCTTGGGAGATTGAAAAGTGTCTCCTTGCATATTTTTCATTATCAGGACTTAATGAGAATTTTAATTAGGGCTACTGCACACTTTGGTGGCAGCTTTCAAAATGTGGCTCTGGCTTCTTATTTGTCAGGCAGCCAGTCCTTGCGTCATTGCCAAAGATGCCCTCCATCATAATAATCCTAATAGCTATCATTTATTGAAAGTGTACTTCGTGCCAGGCAATTTGCATACATTAGCACCAGTCTTCACAAAAGTCATATGAGGTGGGAACTAGTCACCCTAATTTTAGAGGAGGAAAGTGAGGCTCAGGCTGGTGAAGTGATTGGCTTGGAGCCACACAGCTGGAGACGGGCAGACCGAGGACTCACTTTGGCTGAATTCTCTGGTCATCAATTTTTTCTGTCCAGCCCTCACAGGGGGTCTTGGGGACAGACAACAAGACAATGAGACAACTCATCACCACTTCCGATCAGAATTGTGGTTATGAGTTATTATGTCTTCAGCCTCGGATTCTCAGTCTCACTGGGAACAGTGCTATGGTTTAGGGAATCCCAGGAGACTCTGAGACACCCAATTAGAAGGACACTAATAGCAGATCCAAGAATAGACTGATTGCTTATTCATTATTCTCTTATTCCTGAACTTTTCCATCTATGGATCCGGGGACTGTCAGCAATTACCACCGGGTTCTTTCCAGAAAGGGACCTCTTGGTCTGGCTAATCACCTCACCCAGAATGGAACAGAATTTTGGAGCAAATCCTACTGATGTGACTTTAGACTTCAGCTGTTTCTGGGGCTTGCCTGAGAATCCTCAGTGGACACCTTGGGGGCAAAGTGAGAGAACCAAACTCTTGCAAAGGGAGGAACAGTCCCTTCCGAGTTTGTTAAGTGCCAGTCATCTTGTTGCACAGGTGTGCCCAGAGGCAACATGGTCCTGTGAGAGATCAGCAGACTAATACTGGGTAACAGAGGATCGGGTGTGAGCTGTTGTCTGCATAATGAAAGAGTATGTGGTCTGCTCCCTCTCCTCCCAGCCTGAGTCTCTGTCATTTTGCTTTTTCTCTTCTTTTTAAAACATTTTATTTATTTATTTGTTTTTGCGCTGGGCTTTCTCTAGTTGCGGTGAGTGGGGGGCTCCTCTCTAGTTGCGATGCGCGGGCTTCTCATTGCAGTGGCTTCTCTTGTTGCAGGGCACAGGCTCTCGTCTCCTGGGCTTCAGTAATTGCGGCTCATGGAATTAGTTGCTTTGCAGTATGTGGGATCTTCCCAGACCAGGGATCGATCCCAAGTCGCCTGCGTTGGCAGGCAGATTCTTAACCACTGGACCACCGTGGGAGTCTGCTTTTTCTCTTCTCTTTCTGTCTCTACTCACCCTCTCAGTGTCCACACACCTGTATACCTGACTGTACCAGGCCATGAGCATTATTGACACCTGTTGAAACGCCTGGCCCTCCCACTGCTTCCTCATCCTTTCCCTTTCTCTCCTCTGTTGTGCTTCTGCTCCTTCCTGTATCATTCTCCCCCATACTGTTTATCACTGCTGTTCCTTTTCTTTAACTTGATTTTGCGTCTTTCCTTCCTTCTTTTCTTTCTTCCCTCCCTCCCTCCTTTCCTTCCTCCCTCTCTTCCTTCCTCCCCTTCCCTTCCTATCTTTCTTTAAAATTCTCTATCTGTCTAGTCTCTTTCTGTTTCTCTTCTCTGGCTCTCTGTCTTTGGGACTCTCCTCTGTCTCTCTGTTTCATTCTCTTTTTCACATACAAAGGATTCATTCTATCTCAAGAACAGTCCACATTAAACCATCACTACCATCTTCCATTGGAGAAGGCAATGGCACCCCACTCCAGCACTCTTGCCTGGAAAATCTCATGGACGGAGGAGCCTGGTGGGCCACAGTCCATGAGGTTGCTAAGAGTCTGACAAGACTCAGCGACTTCACTTTCACTTTTCACTTTCATGCATTGGAGAAGGAAATGGCAACCCACTCCAGTGTTCTTGCCTGAAGAATCCCAGGGACGGCGGAGCCTTGTGGGCTGCCGTCTATGGGGTTGCACAGAGTCGGACACGACTGAAGCAACTTAGCAGCAGCAGCACCGTCTCCCATTCCTGCTTGTGTTGTCCCAAACAAGCACCATTCAAGTTCAAAGGATGGAAGTTACGTCCATGTTTGGCAGACTCCAAAGCTTGTGCTGTTAAAAGCTGCCTCAGTCTCACTCTTCTTCACTTATCGTGTCTAGTTAATTTGCAGTTCCTGCCAACCTAATACTTGAATACTTGAGATCAAGCATGATCTCCACCTCTCCATCTTTCCTATAAATTAATTCATTCACCCTTTGCTACTTGAGTGCTTGTTGATATCTATAGTAGGTCTGGGACAAGTAACAAAAATGATGAATAAGATGTGATCCAAGTCTACTTGGAATGGCACACCACTATCTTTGTATAAGTTTTTTATGACTTCATCCCTGGGCTAATCAGTCAAATTTTTTCTAAATCTGCTCTCCATACTGCAGCTACATTACCTGCAGTTTTGCTTAAACCCTTTCACAGGGTCTCCTTATAGGATAAATATGAGTCATGTGACAACCTCCATTGCCTGCCCTGAAATCTCCCCAGACTCATCTTTTCTCATTCTCTACCTTTTCATGTTCTAGGAAGATTAGGCTGTTGGAAGTTCCCCCGTGAATCCACCATCCTATTTCCTCCTACCTGGCCTGGTTCTTTCCTCTGCCTGGAATGCCTTTCTTTCTACGTCTGGTTAACTGTGCTAATTACTTAACACTCAGATCAGAATCTTTCCAACCCTCTCAGCCTGGATTAGATGCTCCTTCTTGTGGCCTGTAAATATATATTACTGAAATTATAACACTGCCTTATAATCATCTACTTAGGTATCTTTCTTTCTGTTAGACCAGGAGCTCCTTAAAAATTATTTTGTCTCTGAATTCACATTGCCTTGGACAGGGTATTAAGCAAGGTGATGGATAAATACCCAAATGAATGAGTAAATGAAAAAATGCTACTTTTACTACACCTTGTTGCCTTTCTGATCATTGAGTAGTCCAGGACTCATTGAGGACAGGGGACAGTTTGTGGTTTGAAAGACCTAGGGACAGAAAACCTTCCTTTGAGGGCAACAGGGATTTTAGGTCCCTCTGAGCATCTGATGCAACCATTTCCCCCCAAAAACACACACACAGTATATCTGATATAGCTATAGGGAATCCATGGATTCTTTTTTATTGAAAATAATTTTAAATGTCTGGATCTCTTAAACTTGTAAGTAAGAACTCTATCTCTAGAAATGGCATCAGGAAACAAATGCTCTATCAGAGAATCGCTGTCCATTTAGAACATTTTGTAGGAGCGGAAATTGAATGAGAACTCTGTGTTTCTGTTTTCCCTGGGACATCACATTCTCTCTTAGATGAAGACTTTGGTCCTTGATGTGGGAACCTTTCTAAAAATGTTTTCTTTCTGTGTTGCTGCTGATATAACATGCTTTGTTATCACCCTAGAGAGTGACTTGATTAATTCTTAGAGATATTGCATAGGGTAATTGAATGTAATTAGGCTGATTGATGTAAGTGAAAGAGGAGAGTGAAAAAGTTGGCTTAAAGCTCAACATTCAGAAAACTAAGATCATGGCATTTGGTCCCATCACTTCATGGGAAATAGATGGGGAAACAGTGTCAGACTTTATTTTCTGGGGCTCCAAAATCACTGCAGATGGTGATTGCAGCCATGAAATTAAAAGATGCTTACTCCTTGGAAGGAAAGTTATGACCAACCTAGATAGCATATTCAAAAGCAGAGACATCACTTTGCCAACAAAGATCCGTCTAGTCAAGGCTATGGTTTTTCCAGTGGTCATGTATGGATGTGAGAGTTGGACTGTGAAGAAGGCTGAGCACTGAAGAATTGATGCTTTTGAACTGTGGTGTTGGATAAGACTCTTGAGAGTCCCTTGGACTGCAAGGAGATCCAACCAGTCCATTCTAAAGGAGATCAGCCCTGGGATTTCTTTGGAAGGACTGATGCTAAAGCTGAAACTCCAGTACTTTGGCCACCTCATGCGAAGAGTTGACTCATTGGAAAAGACTCTGACGCTGGGAGGCATTGGGGGCAGGAGGAGAAGGGGACGACAGAGGATGAGATGGCTGGATGGCATCACCGACTCAATGAATGTGAGTCTGAGTGAACTCTGGGAGTTGGTGATGGACAGGGAGGCCTGGCGTGCTGCGATTCATGGGTTCGCAAAGAGTCAGACATGACTGAGCAACTGAACTGAACTGAACTGAGGCAGGTTGGTCTAAGTTACGTCTAGTCTACCTGTTATTAATTATGTGACCAGTTACTTATCTTCTGGAACTCTCTTTCCTCATCACTAAGAGTGGGTTAATAATAACAGACTCACAAGGTGTTAAATAGATAACACTCAAGGATGGTGACTCGGACAATATCTAGTTGTGATACATGGTAAAAAATCATGTCATCACCACCACCCATCATTATTATATGTAGGATTCAGATCTCTTGATCTGACTGTGTGATATTTTAGCTTTACAATATTATCTTATTTTGATCATTCCTTTTTGTAAAGCAAGAAGGTTGCTGGAATATGTCGTTCCCTCCAGGTGTCATTTCCACCAATTTAAATATTGTGCTTCTGAGGAACAACCCAGATGTCTTGGCAGATGTTACCACCTCTATATGCGTGTTCACCTGAAATCAAGCATTGCTTGTAAAAGCCCTTAACTTGACCTTTACAGTCGGACTGCTTGCTCTTGCCTTAATGTTTTAGGCTCCCTTCTGTGCTACTTGAAGCTGATGAAATCTGAAATCTGTCCATTATGTGCTATTTGTAGAAAATCTAGTTTAAACACTTAATTTTATTGGTGATTTAAACCTGTGTTTGCCATTTTCTTTGCAAAGAACTCAGATTTTGAAAGCAGCCTTCTGCAAATAAAAACATCATGACCAGACTGCTCAGCACACCCTGTGTCCATGGATAGCTTTGCAAATGGGGGGAAAATGTGCAATTTCTTAATTCTAAGTGGTTGGAATTTGACTAGAAAATTTTAGCAGCCCTGAGGTCATGTAATTTAGTCTTCCTGACACCATCTGCCACCCTCTTCCCCAACCTGAGTGCTCCTCCCCTATGACCCCACAGGGAAACAGTAAAACTTTGATTACCTAGAAGAGTCAGAGTAAAAAAGATTCTGAATAAATAAATTTTCTGGCTCATTAGGGAATCATCTAGTAGAAAAAGATTATTGGGCAGGCTATTTCTCAGTACTGTCACTGCCACTTATTAATATTAACTGTGCATCTTTGGTCAAGTTAACTTTCCAGGGTCTTCATTCCTCCAGCCAAGAAATGCGAATAGAAATGGAAATATTGAAAGATTAATTTGAGGATTAGAAATAAATTTACAGAGCATATGGCATATAATAGAGTCTCAATAAGAGTTGGTTCCCTCCTCTTCTACTTTTTTGCAAGCAAAACTGCATTTTCCATGCTTTTCAGAAGGCTAGTGGTAACATGTGAAATGTTCTAAGATGGGGAAGTTTAAGGTGCTTGGGGAGTCCATGCTAAGTCTCTACAGTCATGTCTGACTCTTTGTGACCCAATGGACTATAGCCCACCACGTTCCTCCAGTATTCTTTCCAGGCTGCCGTGCCCTTCCAGGGGATTGTCCCAACCCAGGGATCAAACCCACATCTCTTCTGTCTCCTGCATTGGCAGGTGGGTTCTTCACTACAGGCGCCACCCCAGGAAGGGAATCTGACCCAGCCTGGATCCGTTTATAGAGTACAGATGGAATTCTAATGATGATACTGATGATCACAACTTTGATGATGATGATAAGGGCAGCATTCACATTTTATACTGAGCACTGGCATTAACCGACTTGACCAAGGCCACATAGCTGTTAAGAGTCAGAGTTGATTCAAAACTGAGGTTCTTCCTAATTTCAGAGGCCAAGACTCTCACCAGATTTCTCTAAGCTAACAGAGATTGAGGATATACTCTGAAATGGAACAAGGATGAAATTTGGGTTTCCAAGTCGTGCACTTTTATGATGTCTACCATATGCTTTCTTATTATCCAAATGTACTGTTTTCAACATTTTTATAAATTCATATAGGAAGAAGCTGGTGGGTTCATGGTGTCATCTGTCTACTCAGTGCCATGTGCTAAGGTCACATGATCATGAATTCTTTCTGTCACCTGACATGGAGATGGGCTGGTGACCATGGCTTTCATGAGTTTGGGATGACTGACAAAGAAAATTGTGAGATGGAAGTTGCATGCATGCTCAGTCATGTCTGACTCATTGTGACCCTTTGGGCTGTAACCCACCAGGGTCCTCTGTCCATGGGATTTTCAGGCAAGAATACTGGAGTGGGCTGCCATTTCTTCCTCCAGGGGTTCTTCCCCACCCACAGATCAGACCCTCATCTCCTGTGTCTCTTGCATTGCAGGTGGATTCTTTACTGATGAACCATCTGGAAAGCCTTAAGATGGAAGTTAGTGAGATTTGGACCTATCTGTGGTCAACTCTTTCAGGATGAGATAGGAACATCCTCAAAATCAAAGCATCCCTTGCCTTGCCTCTAGGTTCCACAGCTAAGGATGACAGTAGATGGGAGTTTGCTGACAGGTGTAGCCCCCAGGGGTGTCACTGTGCAGCTTGAACTCCAGCAACATGACAGCAGCTTCAAAGGTGGCAGGTAGATAACAGAGACATTAATTAAATCAACCTTCTCAGGTAAGATCCCTCTACAGTGACTCAGAAAGTGAAAAAAGAGCCATGAGTTCCCACTGAGGTTCAGGGTGAAAGGAAACCAACACCCCCACCACCCTCAAATGCCCTCAGACAATCTGGCAAAACAACAGGCTGTCAATCATCCAGGGAGGAAAACTGGTCCGAATGTGCTCAGAGCCATAAGAAAAAAATGGAATTGATACTGGCTGTAGATTGATGTGATGTGGCTTGAGCTCCTACACAGGTGTTCACAGCCAGAATGTGTTGGTTTTCATGAAATATCATTAGAAGTCCAAATTCCTGACTCTGGAATCCACAACCTTTTGGTGAATTTCAGCCTCATGTCTCAGCTCCCTCCTTCCCTGAACACACTAGTTTCCTTTAGCTCTCACAGCGCTCTGTCTATATTAGACCCAAAGCGGAAGTAAGATAGTCTCTGTCGTAGGAGTTTTTAATGTATTTCCATGTGGAGGAAAGGGAGTGGACACATTGACTTCCTGAGGCCCAAGAGAATTCTCCTGTTCTATTCCATCCTATCCTCTCCATCAATTCATTCAACAAATATTCATCAAGCATATGCAGAGGATACGTAAACTAAAGATATCTGGTCCCTTTTCTCCAAAAGTGCAGAGTTTGGTGTGGGAGACAGGAACTATTCCTTTCCAGGCAAAAGACAATCAAACAAAAGCAAGCAACTTTAGAGGATTTTTTTCCTTTTAAAAGAATCGTTGCCAACATCCAGAGTGTTTTGGCCACCAATTCACACTGTAATCAATCTTCTAAACTCTAATTCATCTCCAGCTGCAGGCCTGGGTGGTGAGAATTTCTGTTCTTAAGACATGGGATCAGAAAAGAAAGATTCAATTCTGCTCACCAGACATCAGATAAGAAAGTAAATCCCTTTTTTGTTTTGTTTTTTTTTTTTTGCATTGTCATGTTCAGAGGATGCTTTTTAAGATGTGTTAATTTTATATTAAAGCAATTTCATGCATGGAGTTAAAAATATCAATCAGTTTTATAAGGAAAATCAGAGGTCCTCTTTCCCTATGTGCCTGTTCTCCCTTCTTGGGTACCTTCTCAAAGGCAAAGGTTTTTAATGGTTAACTCTATATTTTTAAATATGCATGGGTTGCTATTTCTTGATTAATTTCCCCCAGGTATTATTTATTGATTTCTTTCTTTGGGAAGATAAGGGTTTAGTTCTCTTGTACTGGAGTGAGTTCTTCTCTTAATCTTAGACTAAGATGAGGATTCTGTGATTCTCAGAGCCTATAGTGCTTCTCAGAATCCCATACAGTCTCTTCCTACCTTGAGGCTTGTCCAGGCTAGAGAGAGAGAGAGAGAGAGCTTTGATGGGAGCAGTGTTGCCAGACTCAAAGATACAATCTGCCTATTACTGACATGAAACATTTGTCTTGTATTAATATTAATGTGCTTTAATGTTCATAATGATAAATAAATATATATTAATGAAAAGACTCAATTTGCCTTCCTATAGGCACTAACTATTGCTGTTTCCCAGTTGGAATTTCTCCGGGAGGTCTTGGCCTCCAGGAAGACAGGCCAGCCTTGCAAATGCTTTCCAAAGAACTTTGGGGATGGAAAACTATTTGGCTGGACATCCAAGGACAGCTCTGAGGACCCTGTTGGAGTGGGGACTGAGTAGGTGGTGGTGGGTGGAGCACAGATGAGCAAGGACATCTGTATGGCCCCTGTTATTATTGCCAACCAGGGTTCTTGGCCCTCCTTCATCAATAGAAATTAATAAGAGGCCAGATAAGAAATTGAGGCAATGTTTTATTGGGGCCACTTCTGTAGCAGGGGTGGGGAGCAAGAAACAAGTAACAGGCTCCCATGCTCACTTGCTGAGGAAGGGCAAACTGGTTCCTTATATGGAGTGAGGGTAGGGGCCAGTCCAGGGCTTCCCTGATGGCTGACTTGGTAAAGAATCTGCCTGCAGTGCAGGAGACCCAGGTTCGATCCCTGGCTTAGGAAGATCCCCTGAAGAAGGGAATGGCTACTCACTCCAGTATACTTGCCTGAAGAATTCCATAGACAGAGGAGCCTGGGGGCTTTACAGTCCATGGGGTCGCAAAGAGCCGGACAGGACTGAGCGACTAACACTTCACTTTCAGGGGCCAGTCCAGAGGGCAGCCTGGAGGGGTGGCTTAGGTGGTTTGCACACCCCTTTGGGGGTATTGTGTGCAGGGGGCACGCATAATACCCTACTTTTGCTCCTAACACCCTGCTTTTGCTCCCAGTTCTTCAAAAGTGGCAGTTGCGCTTTTGGTCTTTTTGTATCCTGTTGTCCATAATTTGCCCCACCGGCACAGGCATGCAGGTATTTTCAGTCCCTCATAGTTTCTTTGTATTTTGTTGATGGAGGAGGTGCTTGTCCAGGTACAAGCAAAGCAGCAAAGGATCTCAGGGCAGCCTAACTCAGGATAGCTCAGTGAAGGCAAGGATGAAAACAGTCACTCTCAGGAATAAGAGCTTAATATATGATAACAAGCCATGGGGAAGCTGAGGGATTATTTAGTACACACTGCTGGGAGAAATGTTGGTTAGCATTTTGGCACAAACTCAGGTTGATCCCTCACGTCAGATTTAACACTGGAAAAAAAAAGAAAAAGCCTTTCAGATAGAGTCAAAGCCTTAACATTTTTAGTAAAAACAAGCACCAGAACAAAGTAAAATGGAACATTTATCGAGTTGTGGAGACAGAGAGGATATGGGTGGATAAAGTCACAAAATAAAAGATTGATGTATTTAATTATAGATTTTGAAAATCTTTGGTTTAAAAATTGTTAAAAGGAAGCAAAATGGGACAATATTCTAAGTGAAGCTGACAAACCCAGTCCTGATATTCTTAACATAAAAGGGCTTATAAAATTATTATGAAAATCACCAAAATGCTGCAAGCTAAAATAGACAGGAAAATAAAAATCACAAAGAGGAAACAAAATGGCTTGAAAAACATATGGGAAAATGTTCAACCTTGCTAGTAATCAAAGAAATGCAAATTAAAATGGAGATACTATTTTCAGCTAGCAAATGTGTATGTAACCTTTCCAAAAAACCAGAATACCCAAACTGATGGGGGTGTGGTAAAACTGATACTCGCATGCACTGCTGGAGGCAATGTGAGTTCATGCAGTCCTTTTGGAAAGCAATTTGGCAATGCATATCAAGATCCTTAAGAACACCCATGCTTCTTAATTCAACGATTCTACCTCCAAGGCAGCAATCCTAAATGCAGCCAAAGCTTCTTGTATTAAAAAACTTCCTCACAGTGTTGTTTGCAGTGGTGAAAAGGAGAAGGCAATGGACAACATGGAGATCAAACCAGTCAGTCCCAAAGGAACTCAGTCCTGAATATTCGCTGGAAGGACTGATGCCGAAACTCCAATACTTAGGCCATCTGGTGTGAAGAACTGACTCAATGGAAAAGGCCCTGATGCTGAGAAAGACTGAAGGCAGGAGGAGAAGGGGATGACAGAGGAAGGGATGGTTGGATGGCCTCACCGACTCAATGGACATGAGTTTGATCAAACTGTGGGAGATGGGGAAAGACAGGAGAGCCTGGCGTGCTGCAGTCCATGAGGTCGCAGAGTTGGACATGACTTAGTAACTGAACAACAGTAAAGCTAAATGTATAACAGAAGGGGGAATACTTACATAAATGTTGGAATCCACTTGCCGGATTATTCTAGCTGTTAGTAATGAGTCCAACGAACCTGCATCTGTTCCTTGCTTAACTTCCCTGTGTCCCAGGTAATGCTGTTTACATTTCTGATCATGCTTCCTTATCATCTCTAAAATGGGCACCCTAGAGGGTGGTGGTGAGAATTTTAGCTTCCTTGCTTTTCTTGTTTCTCAGCCTTTTATGACTTAGCAGCTAGCACTCTACTTCCAAGTGTTAGGATAGATATTCCTGTGACTCAAAGGATCCCTGTGTCCAGAGGATTTCACCAGGGTCAACTACAAACTGGCCCTTGCCATGGGCCCTTGCCATCTGCTTCTATTAATACAAGGACTGAATCATGTGTTGCTGCCACTGTTGAACTTCGACACACCCTGAAGGGAGTTCAGGGTGGAGAACAGGAACGAGGCACTCTGTGCTCCAGGTCTTCAGACAGCTAGACACTTTCAGGAGCTGATCTTATGAGCCCAATCCTTGCATCTCCCCCTATCTCGAAAAGCACCAAATCCCTTCATGGTGACATCAGCTCCTCGTGACTAGTAGAAAACCTTTTGCAAAGGCAAGTGCTTGATTGCATGAAGTCCCCCTTCACCAAAATCACATTTATTGCCCTGTCCACCCCCCACCTCTCTGAAGCAGTTTCTCAGAGCTATCTGAGGTGCTGTCTCCCAGGCTGCAGTCCTCATTTTGCCACAAATAACTCACAACTCTCACATTGTGCTTTTTTTTTTTTTTTTTAAAGTAGACACCAGGAAGCCATGCATAGAGATAAGGAATTACAATACTTGGGGGCCAGAGGAGATGCAGCTGCTACATGAATCTATGGGGGAGGGTGCTCAAGGACCCCACATACTTCCCTCCCTCCCTCATTTTTCTATTGAAACTTTCCCAATTCAATTGCGACAGGTGTTTTGTGGTCGGCATTGAGGGCAGGGGTAAGGGTTGTGGACATGTTTAGAACATGGAGATGAATAAGCCATTCCTTATGTTCAATGAAAACTTTTCTCTTTGAGCATGCTTATCAGCACGTAATGTTCTCCATGTTCGGGAGAAAGAGTGAACCTCTCTCTGTAGGTTCATTGTCTTATTTCCATCTTCAATGTCAGCATGTTTTCTTTTTTCCTATGGTAGGCACAGTTTCCTGTGATATTTTTTCTTAATGGATAACATGTCTTCATATCAATCCTGTAAATCTTTTAATAAAAGAAAGTCAACTTGCAGCTGGAATAAATCACAGTTCTTGGAGAAAATCACCATCACTAGCTTTGTGACACATTCAGCAGGTATTTGATGAATACCTATTATGTGCCCACCTAGACACATAATACCAGTTATACCTATATATCTATTATCGGCTCTGAGTATAGCTATTATGTGTCTGTAATGGGCAGATGTAGAAGTTAATACATATTCTTGGTCCTCCACAAGAAATGATTGAGAGGTGAAAACATCCAGGTCAAGAAATAATTATGACAGATGTTAGGGGAGCCACATCAAAGTGCAAGAGAAGACTGTTCAGGAAAAAGCACCAAGATGTTTCAAGAGGTGGTGAATTTGAGCTGATCTTTGAGAGGGGAGTAAGTCTGTGAATGTTTGAAAGCAAAGCAAGGTAGGGGATGCTGTATCTTCTAGGGCATATAAGGAGGACTTTGAAGGCAGAGAGCCTGGATAAATCCTAGCTCAGTCAGCTACCAGCTGTGTCTACTGAAAATGCTAACCACTCTCACTTTTCTCATATGTAAGACGGGAAAACCAATACTTATGCTATGGGGCATATATAGCATGAGATCTTTCTCTTCTATGTGTCCAGGAATGCTCAGATTTCTGGTGATCATAAATAGAAAGTACTTTTCATAAGCTGAAGACTTTTATGCTCAGCCAGCTCCCTGTGTTACCCATCAGGGTTCTTGGATTTCTTAATCAGTAGAAATTGATAAGAAGCCAAACAGGAAATTCAGGCAAGGTTTTATTGGGACTCCTGCTGCAGTATGAGGAATAGAAAACAAGTACCAGGTTCCTTGGCTCCCTCCCTGGGGGTGGTGGTGATGATGGAGCAATCTGGGTCCTTATATGGGATGAGGGTGGGAGTAGGTCTGGAGGTCCTTATATGGGATGAGGGTGGGTTGGGCTGGAGGAGTGGCTTAGGTGGTCTGCCCACATCCTTGGTGATGCTGTGTGCAGGGTACATGCACAGTACTCGGCTTTTGCTCCCAATCCCCTACTTTTGTTTTGAACTCCTCAGAAGGGGCAGTAGGGTGTTTGGTCTTTTTGTTTTGGGCCCATAATTTGCCTCATCTGCACAGGCATGTAGATATTTATAATCCCTTATAGTTTCCTTGTATTTTGTTGCTCAGAGAGAGATTTGTCCAGGTTGCAAACACTGCAGCAAAGTGTCCCAGGTTCCAGACTGTCTCCCATGCCTGCCCCTCTCTGTCTGTCCTTTTAACAATGGGACTCTGCCAATTATATTCTCCTGTTACTGATTCACTGTGTGGTCTTGGAAAAACCACTTCCCTTCTCAAAACTTCAGTTTCCTCATCTACAATAGGAAGGTGGTAGACACAATGGCCTCTGCCAGTTATAATGTTCTATTCATGTTTCAGAAAGAGAAAACAGTATGTGCAGAGGTCCTGGGGTGATATATTTGAGGCAAATGGGTGAAGAGAAAGAATAAAGGAGGCACTGACTGAACTAAATCTGTAGAAGTATGGAGGAATCTGTGACTCAGTAGAGTTGCGCAGGCTTTCCTGGTGGTTCAGATGGTAAAGAATCTGCCTGCAATGTGGGAGACCCAGGTTTGATCCCTGGGTCAGGAAGATCCTGTGGGAAAGGAACTGGCAACCCACTCTGGTATTCTTGCCTGGAGAATTCCATGGACAGAGGAGCCAGGCAGGGTAGGATCCATGGGGTTGCAAAGAGTGGGACACGACTGAGCAACTAACACTCACACACACACACACACACACATACAAGGCCACATACCTTGTAAATAGGGGATGAGATTTGATCCCAGCTCCAAGCTACTATCAGCTGGATCATATAGAAGGCTGAGCACTGAAGAACTGATGCTTTCAAACTGTGGTGCTATAAAAGACTTTTGAGAGTCCCTTGGACTACAAGGAGATCAAACCAGTCCATCCTAAAGGAAATCAACCTTGAATATTCATTGGAAGGACTGATGTTGAAGTTGAAGCGCCAATATTTTGGCCACCTGATGCAAAGTGCTGATTTATTGGAAAAAACCCTGATGCTGGGAAAGACTGAGGGCAAAAGGAGAAGGGAGCAACAGAAGATGAGGTGGTTGGATAATATCACTGACTCAATTTGAGCAAACTCAGGGAGATAGTGAAGGACAGGGAAGCCTGGCATGCTGCAGTCCATCGGGTTGCAAAGAGTTAGATGGAATTTAGCCACTGAACAACAATAACAAAGTTACCAAAATCTGTGTCCCTGCAATCAACTATAGGTGAATGAGACTTGACCTCCAGAAAGCTTCCCTCACCCCACCTGAGCAGCAAGGTGGGCATTTGCCAAAAACTGGTTGGATGCAAGAATGTTGGCATAAGACCCTGACAGGCTGACTTAACTATCATCACTCTCCCTATTATGGAACATTTAAAGCCAGCTACATGGGGAGGAAGTGTTTGCTGGGCTCTGATAAAGGCTTCAATAGAGCAATGCCCTGCCTTGCTCAGTAGACTCCATCAAAATCCAACTGTTTATTTGATGAAAAATACAATTTGCCTTTAATTGACATTTCCCCCCCCAATGGTGAGGGTCTGCAGGCTGCAGCCTGGCTGGGATGGGAGTAGGACTTTGTAATATTGGGCTGATGTATCCTCAAGGCTCTGAGATTCTGCAGACCTAACGGGGAGTGTGTCAGGACACCATTGTTGACTCTCCAATGCACCCCCACCGAGTTTTTGAAAGAAGACCTTTTGTGCCTTAGAAACAGAATGTACCTTCCTAATGACTCTCTCTTAGGAGACTGAGGAACGAGAAAAGAAAATGAGGGAGATAGAATGAGCCTTTGCCAGAATGTATTTACAATTAAATTGCATTTTAAAGGGAATGTGGAAATCCTTACTCTGCAAAGAAGCCTGGTGGAGAGAAGCCAGCAGATTGTGGTAGGAAGTTAGAAAGTGACGCAGGCTTCAGAGGCAAGAAGACTTGAGTTAAAGTGTTGATCTGCAATTATCAGCTGTATAACCCCGGCCAATTAACCTAGCTGGGAATCAATGTCTGAAAATAAGGATAATAATATACTTACACAATGGTGTGATTATGCAGGTTGTGACACAGCAGTCACTGAATGTATTTTTTTTTCTGCTTTATTAACCAAGAAACATGTACAATCAACAGGAAACAGGAGATGCAGAGTATCTTGGAGTCATAAAAGTAGCCTCTAATTAGCAGTAGAGTAGGTGGCAACTTGGAATCAACTGGAGTTTCCCTGAGAGAGAATTGGCTTGTGATCCATTAAAAGTGGTATCTCTAGAGAAAGGAGTAGGGTCTGGAGCTTCACTTGGGAAGTAGACATATGCTCCCATGCTGCAGGAAAGGGGACATATGTAAGATATTTGGATTATAAGGGTTTAAGAGAAAGCCACTGATCTCAGGTCTGGGGAGGAGAAATGGATGGGACTTTGGAGTTCTGTGGAGAGCAGGGTGATGTCCCAAATACTACACAAATGAAATTCTGTAATATAGAGCTCACCTTTGGGCGTCTTTGGCCAAGCTCAATTCAGAAGGAGTGAGATCAAGCAACCACATTGGTGATTCAGGAACTGTAACATCAATGGAGAGAGAGAGAAGGCAAACATCTTCTGTTAGACTCTGTAGAATTCTCGTGGTCCACAGACCCATCTGGAAAGCTCTGAAAACCAATATGCATCTCTACCCCAGGTCTATTAAATCAAAATCACCATGCAGATCCAGGCTTGAAAACCACAGGTGTAGACCAGTTTTAAAAAGCATTAGATTGTTTTCAATTTGTAGCTTTTATAACTCAAGGCTGTATTTTGTCACCCTGCTTATTTAACTTATATGCAGAGTACATCGTGCAAAATGCAGGGCAGGATGAATCACAAGCTGGAATCAAGATTGCTGGAAGAAATATCAACAACAACCTCAAATATGCAGGTGATACTACTTTAATGGCAGAAAGTGAAGAGGAGCTAAAGAGCCTTTTGATGAAAGTGAAAGGGGAGAGTGAAAAGGCTGGCTTAAAACTCGATATTCAATAAACAAAGATCATGGTGTCAGGTCCTATCACTTCATGACAAACAGATGGGGAAAAATGTGGCAACAATGTCAGATTTCATTTTCCTGGGCTTCAAAATCAATGTGGATGGTGACTGAAACCATGAAATTAAAAGATGTTTGTTCCTTGAAAGAATAGCTGTGACAAATCTGCTGCTACTTCTACTGCTGCTAAGTCGCTTCAGTCGTGTCCAACTCTGTGCAACCCCAAAGACAGAAGCCCACCAGGCTCCCCTGTCCCTGGGATTCTCCAGGCAAGAACACTGGAGTGGGTTGCCATTTCCTTCTCCAATGCATGAAAGTGAAAAGTGAAAGGGAAGTCGCTCAGTCATGTCCGACTCTTAGCGACCCCATGGACTACAGTCTACCAGGCTCTTCCATCCATGGGATTTTCCAGGCAAGAGTACTGGAGTGGGGTGCCATTGCCTTCTCCGGTGACCAATCTAGACAGTGTATTCAAAAGGAGAGATATCCATTTGCTAACAGAGGTTCATATAGTCAAAGCTATGATTTTTCCAGTAGTCATGTATGGATGTGAGAGTTGGACCATAAAGAAGGCTGAGCTCTAGAGAATTAATGCTTTCAAACTGTGGACACCACAAGGAGATCAAACCAGTCATTCCTAACAGAGATCAACTCTGAATATTCACTGGAAGGACTGGGCTGAAGCTCCAATACTTTGGCCTCCTAATGCGAAGAGCTGACTCACTGGAAAAGACCTGATGCTAGGAAAGATTGAGGGCAGGAAGAGAAGGGGGTGAGAGAAGATGAGATGGTTGGATGGCATCACTGACTCACTGACAAGAGTTTAAGCAAACTCAGGGAGATAGCGAAGGACAGGGGAGCCTGACATGCTGCAGTTCATGGAGTCACAAAGAGTCAGAAATGATTTAGCAACTGAATAGCAACAACGAGTAATGCTGCTAAGAACATCTATGAGCAAGTTTGTGGACACTGATCAGTGGAAAAGTGTGGTCTATCTGTACGATGGGATGCTTTTCAACAGTAAAAAGGAACAAGCTACAGACACATACTCCATCAATGATGAGTCTCAAACACAAGGTTTGAAGTGAAAAAGAAGACATACAGAGACCACAGATTAAAAGACGTTATTTATACAAAATGTCCAGTAAGAATATAAAAGAGAAAGTAGCTTAGTGGTTGCCTGGAGCTGGGAGTGGGAATAATGATTATCTCTTAATGGGCATTTTAGGGACCTTACAGGGTGTGCCTGTGTGTGTATGTGTGTGTGTGTGCTGTGAGTGTGTAAATGTTCTCAAACTGATTGATGATGATGGTTAGTCCACTTAGTAAAGTTACTAAAATCATCAAAGTGTCTAATTGAGATGGATGGATTTCCTCATCAGAAACTATAACTTAATAAAGTTGTTTATAAAAGCAGTGCAATGAGGCAGCAAGAAGCAATGGTGATGGTGGGCTGTTTGAAAGCTGTGAATGTTTCTGCTTGAGTGTGGAAGTTGGACAACCACCCACTCCCTCCCCTACCTCCACCACATGTAAACATAAACCCCAGTTCTTCCTGGTGTTTGTGAAATTGATAGGGAAATCCATGAGAAGGCAATCAGGTTTTTATTTTTATTTTTTGCCAATCTAGTAGGTGAGGACTCTATGATTCTTCGGAAAAATAAAATAATTATCACCATATTTTCATAGTAAGTTTAAGAACAGCTTACACTAGTTTTGTGAGGATTAATGAAATGACACATGTTGAAATGATAAGGGTAGAGCACCTAGACAGGAGGAAGATGTACAACAGAGTCTCCTTTTCCTCTGCCTCAGGCAAAACCCATTGTCTTTCTCTTTACCGCCTACTCCCACCCCATTGTTTACCATCAGAACTATCCATGTTATCAAATGGGATTTTTTTTCCCCCACAGCCTTTAGAATCACCTATGTGAGTCTATGTGTCTAACTTTTCTGTTAGACTTGCTGATAATCTCTCTCTCCCTCTGTTTTAATTCAGGATATTTAAACTCTCGGGAGAACTAAAGCTACTGCTTTCTCTCATTTTCTAAACTGGGAAAGCCAGGGGATTAGCGCAGTGATGGTGATTTGGCCAAGCCTTTAGTTGATTACCACCAGAATTGGTAGTTTGCACTGCATTACATTGATTCAGCCCATCAGCTGTGAACAGTCTGCAGAAGTACTTCTGAAGACCCAATTTCTGCCTATGCACCTGGTCACACTGGTGCAAGCAGAGATCTCCCAGAGACGTATTGATGGTGTGACCTAACAGAGGCGTTTAGAAATCTCAGGCTTCAGTTGAGCAGCTGTGTGACTGTGATGGCTGTTGTTCAGTTCCTAGGTCGTGTCCGACTCTGCGACCCCATGGGCTGTCGCCTGCCAGGCTCTTCTGTCCTCCACTATCTCCCAGAGTTTACTCCTGCTGGTTCAGTGGTAAAGAAACTGCCTGCCAATGCAGGAGACCCGGGTTTGATCCCTGGGTCAGGAAGATCCCCTGGAGAAAGAAATGGCACCCCACTCCAGTATTCCTGCCTGGCAAATCCCATGAACAGAGGAGCCTGGCAGGCTACAGTCCATGAGATGGCAAAAGAATGACTGTGGGCAAGTTGCTTGACTCCAAACTTTTTTACGGTCTGAAATATGGAATGTCTATTGCACAAGGCAGTTATACAGTGGCTGAGACTCTGCACTTCCACTGCAGGGAGTTCTGGTTCGATCCCTGATCAGGGAACTAGAAGCCTGCATGCTGCATGGCCCAGCCATAAATAAATAAACATAAAAATTTTTTAAATAGATTATTCAACTTGTTAAAATAGTGAAACATAGAGTAACTACTATGGACATATGCATTCATTCAATTTACTATTGAATAAAATAAATATTTTTGTGATAATAAAATAAACATTTTTAAAAAATGAAATTCAATGAGATCATCATATACAAAAAGTCCAAGCACAGTGAACACTCAATCCTCTTCCCCAAGCCTCAGAAAAATTCAGATCAGATCAGATCAGATCAGTCGCTCAGTCGTGTCCGACTCTTTGCGACCCCATGAATCGCAGCACGCCAGGCCTCCCTGTCCATCACCAACTCCCGGAGTTCACTCAGACTCACGTCCATCGAGTCAGTGATGCCATCCAGCCATCTCATCCTCTGTCGTCCCCTCCTCCTCTTGCCCCCAATCCCTCCCAGCATCAGAGTCTTTTCCAATGAGTCAACTCTTCACATGAGGTGGCCAAAGTACTGGAGTTTCAGCTTTAGCATCACTCCTTCCAAAGAAATCCCAGGGCTGATCTCCTTTAGAATGGACTGGTTGGATCTCCTTGCAGTCCAAGGGACTCTCAAGAGTCTTCTCCAACACCATAGTTCAAAAGCATCAATTTTTCGGCGCTCAGCCTTCTTCACAATCCAACTCTCACATCCATACATGACCACAGGAAAAACCATAGCCTTGACTAGATGAACCTTTACGGAAGTGCAATATTGTCATCAACTGTCAAAGTTCATGGCTATCCATGTCTCTGAGATCAGAAAGCATTTGCATAACTGGCATATCTGGGTCATCAATCAAACATCATTCTGAGTGAGCTGGAACTGAAAATACAAATGTTGAAAGTGAATCTGGCCTCTCCCAACAAGATTGTTTCTAGGAATAAATCATTTGTTGTAACGACCTTGAGAAGGTCACTCCAGTGACCAAAGAAAGATATCTTAGTTTCCTCATCTAGGCAAAAGTAACAAATTTGGCTAGACAAGTGTCTATAACACATGCCATTAGCTTGCTTCCTTGTCATTTGAAGCTTCATAAAATCAAAACATAAAACGGTATTCTGTCCATCAGCTACTGGACTATTCCAAGGATTTGGGGAGCACCTCATAAACGGTAAAGCTGGGCCAGTTATCATTTTGATTTGTCACTTTTATTCACCTAAATTTTTCACTTAGTAGCCTAGCCCGTACTTGCTGGCCATGAATCCATCTTGATCCTCTGGATAAATCTCTAATTGTTATACACACCAAGATTGTTCGGCTTTAATGTCAGCTTTTGTGGTTTGATTACTTATATATATGCTTAAGAAATAACTTATACTGCTAATATCCTCTGGAAAACAAACTTTTCTTTCCTTGCAAATCAGTTGCAATGCCTTGAAGAGGTTACCCACTCCTATAGTTTCAGATGCAAAGGCTTGTAAATGGTTTTATTTTAAATTTTAATGAATTATTCCAGCCTCTAGGAGCTATGCTAGTGAAGTGGTTGTTAATTCCCCCTGGTAGAGATGATGTGGGCAAACGGAAGGGAGCCACAGTACTGCTGGCTGACTGTGAAAGGCGGAGGAAGGAGAAGGCCCTCGATTACGTCAAGTGGCTCAAATTCCATGCCGACTCTGTGTGGAATCAGAATGCCTGAAAAAGCCATTCACGCTGCCTGGAAGCTGGAAAAACCACTTAGCAATGATAGCCATCCCTTTGGAGGAAACCTAGTAGAATCAAACCGATTTCAGGGAGAACTTGCCAATTCCCAACAGCAGAAAGACATAAGCCCATGCTGTGAACCTAGTCATCACCCTCTTGTGTGTGTGCTCAATCGCTCAGCTGTATCCCACTCTTTGGGACCCCATGGACTGTATTACCCTCCTGGGCATCTCTGCCCATCATGGTATTTTCCAGGCAAGAATACTGGAGTGGGTTGCCATTTCCTACTCCAGAGAATCTTCCCGACCCAGGGATGGAACCTGCATCTCTTGCATCTCCTCCATTGGCAGGTGGATTCTTTACCACTAGCGCTGCCTCGGAAGCCCAGTTGTCCTCTGGTCAAGCACAAATTCCCAAGTTCCATTGGACATCCGGCCCAGTGTGCTGGGCATTGGGTCCATTTGTAGTGGAAGCATTGGTCATTTGATGCTGCAGGAGTATCTGTCATTCAATATCAAGTGTAAATTTCTAAAATCTGATGACAAGGAGGGCAGTCTAACTTCCTCCTCTACAGAAGGCATGGTCTGAGTTTAGCTCTGTTCTCTATCAGCCCTATGAGATTGACCAATAACAAGAAAAATAATCCCTACCCTGAGAGGATCAAGCGTGATATGTCTAAAACCCTTAATACTGGAACTGGTTAGGTGTTCAACACACGTTTCTTTTCAATATTTCCTATGCATATTTTTACATAATTGAGATGGCACTGCATATACAATTTTGTCTGATATAGAAATAAGAATTCAACATCATATTCTATAAGAACTCAAGAATTGGCTCTATTGCTCTAAAAGATGATGTCAGTATAGTTCTGATTTCTTTTTATATAAATGTTTTCTTTTTTCTTCACTATTTTAGCATTTTCTATATGCCACTATATTTTTAAAATTTATTTCATTGAAGTAGAGTTGATTTACAATGTGGTATTAATTTCTTCTGTACAGCAAAGTGATTCAGTTATACATATATACGTATGTATTTGTTTTTATATTCTTTTACATTATGGTTTACTACAAGATATTAAATATAGTTCTCTGTGCTATACAGCAAGACCTTGTTGCTTATCCATTCTATATATAATAATTTCTGCTAACCCCAAACTCCCAATCCATCCCTCCCCAACCCAGTACCCCCTTGGCAACCACAAGTCTGTTTTTTATGTCTGTGGGTCAGCTTCTGCTTTGGCGATAAGTACTGGGCTACCATTTTTCAGTTTTCACTTCAGTCGCTCAGTCGTGTCCAACTCTTTGCGACCCCATGAACCCCAGCACGCCAGGCCTCCCTGTCCATCACCAACTCCCAGAGTCCACCCAAACCCATGTCCATTGAGTCAGTGATGCCATCCAACCATCTCATGGCTTCTTTATCCATTCATCCATTGATGTACATTTAGGTTGCTTCTATGTCCTAGCTTAGCTATAAATAGTGCTCCTATGAACACGGGGATGCATGTATCTTTTTGAGTTAGAGTTTTCTCTAAACATATGTCCAGGGGTGGGATTTTGTTTTTGAGAGTTCTGATGTTTCCTTTCCTTTGCAGCCTATTCTTTCTTGCTGATGTGAAATAGCTTGATAAATTTCCTTCAGCTTATTGTGTTAACTGTTTCCTCCCACATTAATTTGTTATTTATTGTATTTTGAAATTCTTCTTCACACTGTTGCTGCTGCTGCTGCTGCTGCTGCTAAGTGCAGCTGCTGCTAAGTCGTTTCAGTCGTGTTCAACTCTGTGCGACCCCAGAGACAGCAGCCCACCAGACTCCCCCGTCCCTGGGATTCTCCAGGCAAGAACACTGGAGTGGGTTGCCATTTCCTTCTCCAATGCATGAAAGTGAAAAGTGAAAGTGAAGCCACTCAGTCATATCCAACTCCTAGTGACCCCATGGACTGTAGCCTACCAGGCTCCTCCGTCCATGGGATTTTCCAGGCAAGAGTACTGGAGTGGGTTGCCATTGCCTTCTCCCTTCACACTGTTCAGTTTAGTTCAGTCGCTCAGTCGTGTCCAACTCTTTGCGACCCCATGAATCGCAGCACGCCAGGCCTCCCTGTCCATCACCAACTTCCGGAGTTCACTCAGACTCACATCCATCGAGTCAGTGATGCCATCCAGCCATCTCATCCTCTGGCGTCCCCTTCTCCTCCTGCCCCCAATCCCTCCCAGGATCAGAGTCTTTTCCAATGAGTCAACTCTTTGCATGAGGTGGCCAAAGTATTGGAGTTTCAACTTTAGCATCATTCCTTTCAAAGAAATCCCAGAGCTGATCTCCTTTAGAATGGACTGGTTGGATCTCCTTGCAGTCCAAGGGACTCTCAAGACAGTTCAAAAGCATCAATTCTTTGGTGGTCAGCTTTCTTCACAGTCCAACTCTCACATCCACACTAAAACCATAGCCTTGACTAGACGGACCTTTGTTGGCAAAGTAATGTCTCTGCTTTTCAATGTGCTATCTAGGTGGGTCATAATTTTCCTTCTAAGGAGTAAGCATCTTTTAATTTCATGGCTGCAGGCACCATCTGCAGTGACTCCAGAAAGAATGAAGGGATGGAGCCAAAGAAAAAACAATACCCAACTGTGGATGTGACTGGTGATAGAAGGAAGGTCCAATGCTGTAAAGAGCAATATTGCATAAGAACCTGGAATCTTAGGTCCATGAATCAAGGCAAATTGGAAGTGGTCAAACAGGAGATGGCAAGAGTGAACGTCAACATTCTAGGAATCAGTGAACTAAAATGGACTGGAATGGGTGAATTTAACTCAGATGACCATTATATCTACTACTGCAGACAGGAATCCCTTAGAAGAAATGGAGTAGCCATGATGGTCAACAAGAGTCCAAAATGCAGTACTTGGATGCAATCTCAAAAACGACAGAATGATCTCTGTTCGTTTCCAAGGCAAACCATTCAATATCACAGTAATCCAAGTCTATGCCCCAACCAGTAACGCTGAAGAAGCTGAAGTTGAATGGTTCTATGAAGACCTACAAGACCTTTTAGAACTAACACCCAAAAAAGATGTCCGTTTCATTATAGGGGACTGAAATGCAAAAGTAGGAAGTCAAGAAACACCTGGAGTAACAGGCAAATTTGGCCTTGGGATACAGAATGAAGCAGGGCAAAGGCTAATAGAGTTTTGCCAAGAGAATGCACTGGTCATAGCAAACACTCTCTTCCAACAACACAAGAGAAGACTCTACACATGGACACCACCAGATGGTCAACACCGAAATCAGATTGATTATATTCATACTGTTAGGTTTCTTCAAATGTATGGTATTTATTAGCTGCTGTTCATAATCATTGATGAAATCTAAATTGAGCAATGTTGGCCCCAGGGAGTAATTCCTCAGCCCAATTGAAATTTCTCTTCCTCTTGGTAATGAAGGCAGATTTAGGTCATAAGTACCTTAATGTCAGTGTTTTTGTAAGAGAAGGGAATGGAGGAAGGGATGGAAGACCAAGTGGAATTTCCTTTAAGATGTGTAAGTGGAGAATGAGTTTTTCACTTTGAATATGTGACCTCTTTGTCTTTCCTTGAAGCTGTAATTTATCTGAGGCACAGTCTCATCTCACTGGCCAAACATCTCTCTCTGGGAGCCTTTGTCAGAATTTCAGGGTCAAAGATGATATGTAAAACATTGTCCTGGGGCCAAATGTCAGATGAAGACCTTCTGCTATGCAGAGCTTGCCTTAATTTCTCTACCTTATAACTACTCACTCTACTAAAAGCCCATGGCCGTTTGTCCTTTATCCCCTCTTCTCCCTCCGTCAGTCCTTTCCAGCCCCTTTTCTCTTCCATCAGATTGCTTTTGTGGTACCCTTCCCATCTTTCCAGGTCTACTATGGATTTTTTAAAACGTGTGTAATTCTCTTCTGCCATTTCAGTGCTGCGTACTCAACCAACAAATCTCTATGGACCATTTTGTACCTTATTTTCAGTTACCACCTGTCCCCAAGCATTTTCTTTGTCACTAAATGTATTCTGCTGCTGCTGCTGCTCAGTCGCTTCAGTCGTGTCCGACTCTGTTTGACCCCATAGACGGCAGCCCACCAGGCTCCCCCCGTCCCTGGGATTCTCCAGGCAAGAACACTGGAGTGGATTGCCATTGCCTTCTCCAGTGCATGAAAGTGAAAAGTGAAAGTGAAGTCGCTCAGTTGTGTCCGACTCTTAGCGACCCCATGGACTGCAGCCTACCAGGCTCCTCCGTCCATGGGATTTTCCACCCATGTAAAAATCAGACTCAAGAAGCCCAAATGAAACAAGCAAACAGCTCTGAGTGAGCCACTTGTCTGAGCAAAATGTAACAGCCAGTTTTTGGTTCTTCCACAATGATGATGAAACAATTAAACCAATATTAGGAAAAAGAGTAACAAGAAGGAACATGTCATTCACAAAGTCCATCTGAGGCATTTAATGTGTTTTTATGTATCCATAGGGGACAACTGTTGATGAAACATATCTTCCTTCTGCTTAGAACAGCAGAAATTGATGGACAGAATAGATTTTCAAGAAGGTAGTAATGGAATTAGCATATAAGACACATAAACTTCTTGATCTTCTTTATAAAGCCATAAAATGATACTTGCTATGTTTCCCTATTAAAAAGGTGAAGCTGTGGAATTTGTTTGGTTTTTGTTTATATTTTTGTAAGAACTGAGCTAAAGGAATTATGGTCATCAAACAATTAGGAGGTGGGGATAGGTTTGTATCTTTTTTCACTCATTATTTTATTGATGTAGCAATTAAACAAATACAAATTAAGTATTCAGAATGGACACCAAACACTACTCCTACAGTGAAGGAATTCACAGTCTAACAGAAGAGAAGAAAAGTAAGCACATCATTTAGGATACTATAAATTGATCCTACAGTAAGATTAATAGTGTGGTCTATGAGATCCCATAAGAACCTAGTTAAACTGGGGGAAAGAGATGGCTTCTCAAAGGAAGACCAACAGAAGCCAGCAGGACCAGTAGGAAGTAATCAGGTAAAGAGCAAAGGAAAAAATTTTTTAGACAGAATAGATGTTCAAACATTCTGAGGCATTAGTGAGAATTATATGGTCCAACAGAATTGTAAGTAGATCCACATGACTCAGGGCTTCCTAGGTGCTGCTAGTGGTAAAGAACCCGCCTGCCATTGCAGGAGACATGAGACGTGGGTTTGATCCTTTGGTCGGGAAGATCCGCTGGAGGAGGGCTTGGAAACCTACTCCAGTTTTCTTGCCTGGAGAATCCTATGGGCAGAGACTCCTGGTGGGGTACAGTCCATGGGGTGGCAAAGAATTGGACACGACTTAACATCCATGCCTGCCACATGACTGAAATAAAGAGTGTGAGAGGAAAAGAGCAAGAAATAATGTTGGAAACGTAAGTCCAACACTTTGATTTGTGCTGAGTTTCTGGCAGAGGGATAGCATGGTCAAGTTAGACTGCAGAATGTAGAATGGATTACAGAGAGCAGGTCTGAAGTCATGGAGACCTCTTAGAAGAGTGTTGTAAAAATCCAGGTGAGCAGTGGTGGTTCCTTTTCACTAAGGCATTGTCAACGTTAAGTGCAGGCAAACCAAAGAGTTCTAGAACTACTTAGTAGTTATAATAAGAAGCTGGTGTTTGCATTTGACAGTGGGGTAAAAGATTGCATCAGTGTGGATATTCTTTCACTGTGATACTCATCCACAGAGATGATGAGTGTGGCTGGGAACAATGATGGCTTTGGGAGAAGATAATACTCAGTTTGGGGCAGGAGGCACCAGTGGCGTATGCAGTGAGTAGCAAGATATGTTCATATGTAGCTCCTGTGGGAAATATGAGCTGCACATTACATCTGGGAGACCTAAATTGTAGTGGCAATTGAAAACATCAGTTTAGTCGCTCAGTTGTGTCTGACTCTTTGGGACCCCATGGACTGCAGCACGCCAGGCTCCCCTGTCCATCACCAACTCCCAGAGCCTGCTCAAATTCATATCCATCGAGTCAGTGATGCCATCCAACCATCTCATCCTCTGTCGCCCCCTTCTCCTGCTACCTTCAATCTTTCCCAGCATCAGGGTCTTTTCCAAGGAGTCAGTTCTTCGCATCAGGTGGCCAAAGTACTGGAGCTTCAGCTTCAGCATCAGTCCTTCTGATGAAAATTCAGGATTGATTTCCTTGAAAATTGACTGGTTTTATCTCTTTGTAGTCCAGGGAACTCTCAAGAGTCTTTTCCAACACCACAATTCAAAAGCATCAGTCCATTGAAAACATGGGATGAGGTAAAATTCAACCCCAAAGAGAGCATAAAGAGAAAAAATTTCAAAGAGATAAGAAGAAAACTAGATTAGACTGGTGTGTTAGCACAGGCTACCATATAAAATGCCACAGGCTGGGTGGCTTAAATGACAAAAATTTTTCTCACAATTCTGAAGACTGGAAGTCCAAAATCAGGGTGCCCAAATGGTTGGGTTTCTGGTGAGAACTCACCTCCTGCTTCATGGTTGACATACAACCACCTTCTTGCTTGTCTGTACATGGTGGAGGCAGAGAGGTTGGGGGTGGCGGAATTGGTTTGTTGCTGGATTGCTTTCTGGCAGCACAGAATTTCAGGATGTTTCCCAAATCTTTTCCTTTGATCACCGTAAGCTGCCCAGTTTTCTTTCCAGCCACACAATCCAAAAATTCCCTCTTTTCTTTAAATAGAGTTCGAGTTGTGTTTATGCTCCTAAAATGTTTGAAGACTCCTGACCAATACTGAGATTGTTGGGGTAGAGATGAAGCAAGAACACTGTAATCTGAGGAATCAATAAAAGATGAGAAAGTAAAGTGTGGTTGTTTTGTAAGAGAGTTTCCTTCTTTTCTACAAGAAACATTTACACTCCTGTGCACTGGGCGATTTAGCATTGACCAGAGATGACAGATCCAATGCAGGACACACAGGAGATACGCATTCAATCCCTGAGTTGGGAAGATCCCCTAGAGAAGGAAATGGCAACCCACTCCAGTATTCTTGCCTGGAGAATCCCATGGAGAGAGGAGCCTGATGGGCTACAGTCCCTGGGGGTCGCAATGAGTCAGACATGACTCATGAATGTATGCACACACAGGTGATACATATCTATATCTGAGTGTGAATAAACCTCTTTGATAAAAAGTTCTGCTGAACATCAAAATTTAGAGCCTATTTATGGAACGACCTAATCTTCACATCTACAGTATTGCATGTGAAGCAATAATATTGAATTTTTGCTTAACACTGCAAGAGCAAACATTTTCATTTGTGGAAGATGGCCAAAGCAGAACTTCTCCCTGAACTACAACAGTGGTTTGGGGAATTAAGATGTAAACAGAAACACACGTTCCCGACTTGAATCTTCTCCTTGTCATTCTTCCCCATGGTGAGCGTTCACTTATGCTTTTAGCCAAGATGAGCGCACGGAGGATGAAAAGGCACACCATTGTTAGAACCTGGGAGGAGGGAGGCTGATATAGAAACAGACCTTCTGCAACAGGGAACGTGGTATCTTGTGTTGCTGCCAATTAATTAGTGATGAGTTTGTCGTGTTGCCTGTTGCCCAGGATGATTAATCTGAGCCTGAATCCAACTAAACCATTAAGGAAAGTTCACAGCAAGATAAGCTGTGAGTGACAATGTTACCCTTTAGAAGAAGGGGAGCTGACAGAATGAAATGCAACCCCCTCCCTCCCCCTCACTGGCTTCCTGCCTGTCAGGATAAAATCCCTGAGCTCCTGCCGTGACTAAGGGGTTGGGAAGGATGCTTTAGAGTCAGACAAATAGGGACTATGAGAGCTTAAAGGGGCTTTGGGACATCTTGGTGGTACAGTGGATAAGAATCTATCTGCCACTGCAGGGGACATGGGTTCCATTCCTGGTCCGGGAAGATTCCACATGCCACAGGGCAAATAAGTCCATGGGCCACAACTACTGAGCCTGCGCGCTGCAACTGTGAAAGCCCAAGTGCCCTGGAACACATGCTCTGCCACGAGAGAAGCCACCACAATGAGAAGTCAATGCACCACAACTAGAGCAGCCCCTGCTCATCACAACTAGAGAAGGCTCCCAGTGACAAAGCTCCAGTACAGCCACAGATAAATAAGTATTACTGGGGACTCGCTTCTCCAACCTGCTCAGCCCACACATGCAGGGGTGGAGATCCAGAAAGTTCACTTCATTTGTTTACAGATCAAGGCTGTATGTTGTCAGGCTCCTTATTTAACTTATATGCAGAGTACATTATGCGAGATGCCAGGCTGGATGAAGCACAAGTTGGAATTAAGATTGTTGGAAGAAATATCAATAACATTAGATATGAAGATGACACCACCCTAATGGCAAAAAGTGAAGAGGAGCTTCATGGAAAATAGATGGGGGAAAAAAGGAAACAGTGACAGACTTTATTTTCTTGGGCTCCAAAATCACTGCGGATGGTGAATGCAGCCATGAAATTAAAAAATGCTTGCTCCTTGGAAGAAAAGCTGTGACAAATCAAGACAGCATATTAAAAAGCAGAAATATTATTTTGCTGACAAATTTCCATCTAGTCAAAGCTATGGTTTTTCCAGTAGTCATGTATGGATGTGAGAGTTGGACCATAAAAGAAGGCTGAGCACCGAAGAACCGATGCTTTTGAACTGTGCTGCTGGAGAAGACTCTTGAGAGTCCCTTGCAAGGAGATCAAACCAGTCAATCCTAAAGGAAATCAGTCCTGAATATTCATTGGAAGGACTGATGCTGAAGCTGAAGCTCCAATCCTTTGGCCACCTGATGCAAACAGCCAACTCATTGGAAAAGACCTTGATGCTGGGAAAGATTGAAGGCAGGAGGAGTAGGGGATAACAGTGGATGAGGTGGTTGGATGGCATCACCAGCTCCATGGACATAAGTCTGAGCAAACTCTGGAAGATAGTGAAGAACAGGGAAGCCTCTCATGCTGCAGTCCATGGAGTCGCAAAGAGTCAGACATGACTGAGCGACTGAACAGCAACAACCCAGCAAGTTGTTGACTGAGCTGGGGATAAAGCTCTTGTCTTTTGACCCTCAGGGTTGTCCCCTTCCTGCTGTAACACAGAATTCTACTTTCACAGCATTTCTTCTACAGAGGAGAGGTATGTGGGCTTCCCCAGTGGCTCAGTGGTAAAGAATCTGCCTGCAGTGCAGGAGACACAGAAGATGTGGGTTTGATCCCTGGATTAGGAAGATCTCCTGAAGGCAAGGCAACCCACTCCTGTGTTCTTGCCTGGAGAATCCCATGGACAGAGGAGCCTGGGCTATAGTCCATGGAGTCGCAAAGAGTCAAACAGAACTGAAGCGACTGAGCACACATGCACAGAGACGAGGTATAATGTTGAACACACTCTGAAAGGATACGGGAGTAGAGGCCTGCAGATCTAAGTTCTGGCCCAGCCTCTGGCATCAGTTTACTCTGTAAAGCAGCAGTAAAAGCAGAAGCTGACGGCCAGTGGGGCACCTAGGTTGTCTTCCACGTGGCTGCTCATTCTTCAGTAGGCCAGATCCACTTCCTTCCATGTTGGTCTCAGAGAGGCATTCCATAAGACTGCAAGAACTCTTGATACCTAGACTCCAAAACTTGTACAATATCATTTCCACCACTTTCTAGGAACTTGCCTGGTGGTCCAGTGGTTAAGACCCCACATTCCCAGTGCAAGGGGCATGGGTTTGATCCCTGGTCCAGGAACTAAGATCCCACATGCAGCAATGAAGATTGAAGATCCAGAGTGCTGCAACTAAGACCCAGGGCAACCAAAAAAAAATTTTCTACCGCTTTCTGTGGATCTAAGAAATTTACTGTGCCAACCCAAACCTGAGGTGTGGGGAGACAGACTCCAGCTCTTGCTGAGAGGAGTAGGCAAATTTACATCACCTGGGATCATATGGGATATCACTTATTTTTTTCACTAACCTTTGCAAATCACATCTTTTGTCTCTGGCCATTTAGGAAATCGAAGTTCCCACAAAACAGCCACATAACCCACTAACTCCATTATCCAAATACACTTTATGCATTTTCTCTGGATCATGTTTCTTATAAGTGAAAGTCACTCAGTCATGTTTGACTCTTTGTGACCCCATGGATTGTCTCCAGGCCAGAATACTGGAGTGGGTAGCCTTTCCCTTCTCTGGGAGATCTTCCCAACCCAGGGACTGAACCCAGGTCTCCTGCATTGCAGGCAGATTCTTTACCAGTGGCTTATAAAGTGCTCCTAATTATTTTGTGGTGGTGGTGGTGGTATAAAGGGGGTGGTACTGAGAGGAAATAAAAGCACATGTATGTAGATCATGCAATCACATATAAGTGTGGGTGTCAGTTTATGTCCAAGTGTATATGTCATTTGATATTTGATACTGTTCAGAAAAGATATCATATGACACAAAAGAATATCTAATATCAAAAGAGAAAGCCCAAATTCAAAATAGATGGAAGATCTTTTTAAAAACAGAAGAGCAATAAAATGGAGTCAGAAATGACTTAAAAAGTGTACCCTTATGTCCTTAGCCACTTTAAAAAATACTTAGTCTGTGCTAGGTCTTAGTTGCAGCATGTGGGTCTTCAGTTGTACCATGTGGGATGTTTAGTTGCTTAGTTTCAGCATGTGAACTCTTAGTTGTGGCATGTGGGATCTAGTTCCCTGACCAGGAATGGAACCTGGGCCCGCGGCATTGGGAACACAGAGTCTTAGCCATTGGACCACCAGGGAAGTCCCTATCCTTACTCACAATTGATAGACAAACTACAAATTTGAATCTAGGCTTCCAAGGAGACCCTATGAAGAGCACAACACAGGACTGCTCTAGAGGGGGATGGACAAAGTAGTGAGTTTTCATTTCATGGTCATAGAGTCTCTGGTCAAGGCTGCATTCCCTCCATTAGATTTCATGACCTACCCATGTAAGTTTCGCTGCTTTTTCCCTTCATAGCTTGAGTGGAGCTTCCCTATGATCAATTTCAGTTTTGTTTTAAAATGTGACTTTAATGAAAAGCAGAGACCAACTGTGGAGCCACCATGGCCTCTGTGTTCTGTCCTTGGTGCTGAACTAGGGAAAGGCCAAAGGTGGACTGAGCCCCTGATTTCTAAGAGCCTCCAGGGTGTGACTGACAGGGGCCAGGTACGACTCAGAATATGTGTGTGTTTGTCCTGACTGCTGCTTCTAAACCAGGCAGCACTATTTACAATAGTCAGGACATGAGAGGAATGGATAAAGAAGATACATGATGGAACTATTAGTCATAAAAAGGAATGGAATTGGATCATTTGTAGGGAAGAGGATGTCATACAGGAGGAAGGAAGTCAGAAAGAGAAAAACAAATATCATATATTAAGGCATATATGTGAAATCTGGGATTCCCTAGTGGCTCAAATTGTGAAGAATCTGCCTACAATGCAGAAACCCAGATTCGATCCCTGGGTCAGGAAAATTCCCTACAGAAGGGAATGGCAACCCACTCCAGTATTCTTGCCTGGAGAATTCCATGGACAGAGGAGCCTTGTGGGCTGCAGTCCATGGGGTCACAAAGAGTTGGACGAGACTGAATGACTAATACACACACACACAGACACACACATGGAATCTAGGAAAATGGCATAGATGCTCTTATTTGCAACACTGAAATAGAGACACAGACATAGAGAACAAATGTATGGACACCAAGGGGGAAAAGAGGTAATGGGATGAATTGGGAGATTGGGATTGACATATATACACTACTGATACTATATATAATGTAGATAACTAATGAGAACTTACTGGATAGCTCAGGAACTGTACTCTGTGCTCTGTGGTGACCTAAATGGGAAGGAAATCCAAAAAAGAGGGAATATATGTTTATGTATAGCGGACTCACTTTGCTATACAGTAGAAACTAACATAACATTGTAAAGCAATTATATCCAATACAATTAGTAATAATAATAATAAACCCAGGCCACTTCTAACACACTTTTTTTCATATCAGATAGTTGGAACCCTACAACAGAGGAGTTAGGTATCCCCATTCAGTTCATCAAGAAAGGCTTGGGTTTCTCTATATTGGCCCCGTCTTTTCATTTCTCTGATCTTTCTATTCAAACTCTGTTACCTAGCTCTGTGCTCACACCAAACCACGTGACAGATTTTCTGAGTTCTATTCCCCCACCTTTTGAATTCCATCTCAAATATCCACTGATCTCCATATTACCATCATGTAATGAGGAGGAAGTCTGAGAGATGCCCTCCTAGTCCTGTAATTGGCCATCTGATTCCTACCAGATAGCACAAGTCACTCGGCCAAGGGGTGGGGGGTGGTTATAGAGAAAGAAAGCTTAACTTTAAGACAAAGTCAGGGAGAAAGCTAAAGACTCTGAGACTGAAAGCCTGTCTCAAAAGTGACCTCTTCCAAACCTTTTGTCTAGGAGCAAAAGTTTTAGGGAGTCAAGCTGAATGAGGATTCTCTGTCTCCTTGCTGCCAGCATTCATGCCTTGGAATTAAAGAAAATATACATGCTACCTTTAGCAGAAAAGTCATTATTGATCTCTGCTCTAGAGAGAAAGAATGCTGCTCTGCATCAAACAAAAAAAAAATTTTTTTTAAAGAACCTGACAAAGCCAAGAATATCCAGGATTTTCTCCTTCCAAATAGTTGTTTATCTTGCTGAGTCTTGGCTACTGTATTAAATAGAAAAATTGAAGCAGCAAACAGATTTTAAATAGACTTCCAAAAGATTGAAACAAGTTCTCAGCTGCAGTAGACAACTTAGAAGTCGTCACAAAATGACCCTGTGATTGTTTTAAGAAATTTATTTGTTTATGTATGGATGTGAGAGTTGGACCATAAAGAAGGCTGAGCACTGAAGGACTGATATTTTGGAAGAGACTTCTGATTGTCCCTTGGATATCAAGGAGATCAAACTAGTCAATCCTAAAAGAAATCAGTCCTGAATATTCACTGGAAGGACTGACGCTGAAGCTGAAACTCCAATACTTTGGCCACCTGATGCATAATGCCAATTCATTGGAAAAATTTCCCTGATGCTGGGAAATTTTGAGGGCAGGAGGAGAAAGAGGCAACAGAGGATGAGATGGTTGGATGGCGTCATTGACTCAATGGACATGAGTTTGAGAAAACTCTGGGAAATGGTGAAGGACAGGGAAAGCTGGTGAGCTGCAGTCCATGGAGTCACAAAGAGCTGGATACGACTTAGAGACTGAACAACAAAAACAATTTGTTTATCACACTCTTTCTTTTTTTTTTTTTTCCTCTCTCTGTCACACACACACACACTCGCACACACCCCACTGCTAGATTCTCCTCTTCATTATTCCTGCCAAGTGATGTCAATTCCCTGCTTAGACAACTGCAATGCCAAGCATCTGTGTATCTTCAAAGCAGCTCATCCTATCCATGTAAAGTTTTGACCAATGAAAATTATTCCAAACATTCAAATCAAACTCCTCCTCCTTTCAAAACTCCTCCCACCTCTTTGCCTCTGTCCTGATTCCTTGATCCCCAGAGAAAAGTGAGAACCGAATATGTGACAATCCACCAAATCTTTGTTGACAGTAATCATTCTCCCATGGATCTTCTCTTCTTAGTGGGCTTTTTCTTGTTTGTCACTGTAAATTGGCACCTGCACACGCAGGACACACATTCTTCCCTAAAACAAATGAGAAGGTCAGGTTATTTTTGAACAGTTTTGAACTCCCTGTTCTTTACCTCTATGGCTGATCGACCACTAAGTTCTGCTTATTCTACCATTTGCAAAATTCTTATGTAATGCAGGAGCAGAGTCATGTAGTAGTTAGGAGCCCAGATACAGATCTAGACATCCTGGGCTTCAGTCTACCATTTGTAGGCTGCATCACTTGGACCTCAACATCATCAGCTATAAACGTGACGGAGCAACAGTACCTAATTCGTAAGATTGTTCCTTAAATAATGGCCAAATCATGAGCAGGAAGTGATGTTCACCTATTATGCTCCTAGATTTCTTGGTGTGAGGAAATTTGCACCTGGCTACTGCCCAAGGTGGCGCTACCCTCATGGATTTACAAAGGTCCTACACTGGCAAATCCTATATCATCATTTAAAACCACGAGTCTCAAACTCAAGTACTTACAGAGGTCAGGAAGGTAATACAACACAATATGTGTGTGTGTGTGTGTGTGTGTGTGTGTGTGTGTGTGCTCAGTCGTGTGACTCTTTGTGATCCCATGGACTGTAGCCCACCAGGCTCCTCTGTCCGTGGGATTTCCCAGGCAAGAATACTGGAGTGGGAGAATGGTTGCCATTTCCTCCTCCAGGGAATCTTCCCAACCCAGCGATGGAACTTGCATTTCTTGTGTCTCCTGCAATGGTGAGTGGATTCTTTACTACTGATCCAGAGGTCATAAAGCTAATACAATACAAAGTAATGAGTGAATTGAGTGGGTGATAAGCATAATGAAAAGGGGAGGTTATGTCCTACCTTGAGTGAGGGAGGTAATTGCTGAATGCCCCACCCTTGTTAATAGCAACATGTCTGTGTGTGTGTGTGTGTGTGTGCACGCGTGCGTGTATGTGAGCCCCTCAGTAGTGTCCAGCTCTTGGCAACTCAGTGGACCGTAGCCCAACAGGTTCCCCCATCCATGGGATTTCCCAGGCAAGAATATGGAGTGGGTTGCCAGTTCCTTCTCCAGGGGATCTTCCCAACCCAGCAACACAGTGTAGTAATTGTTCTAATACTTTTATATGCTAGACGCTGTTTTTTAAAAGTTGCTTAGGGAAGTCCCTGGTGGTCCAGAGGTTAGGACTCCACACTCACTACCCAGAGTCGGGAACTCAATCCCTGGTTGGGAAGCTAAGAAATAATTAAAATTTTAAAATTGTTTACATTAGTTTATTTAATTGCTACAACAATAACAAGACAGGTATTATTATTATTCCCATTTTTTGGACGAGAAAATTCAGGCACAGAGAGGTTTGATACTTTACTCTCAATCACAGAGCTAGGATTCTAAATCAGGAAATCTGGCTCCAGAATTCACATTCTCAAACATTGTACTCTACAACCAAAGGGCTTCCCTGGTAGCTTAGCTGGTAAAAAATCTGCCTGCAACACAGGAGATCCCGGTTCAATCCTTGGGTCAGAAAGATCCCCTGGAGAAGGGATAGACTACCTACTTTAGTATTCTTGGGCTTCCCTGGTGGCTCAGATGGTAAAGAATTAGCCTGTGATGCAGGAGACCTGGGTTTGATCTCTGGGTTGGGAAGATTCCCTGGAGGAGGGCGTGGCTCCAGTATTCTTGCCTGGAGAATCCCTAGGGACAGAGGGGCCTGGGGGGCTATAGTCTACGGGGTCCCAAAGAGTTGGACATGACACTCAGTGACTAAGCACAGCGCAGCACAGCTACAATCAAATCTTTTTATTTAAAAAAGTCAGAAATGCGGATTTTCACATGCAATCATTCACGATTTACATCTTGACAAGGCATTTAAATAAACAAAAATCAGCTGTGCAGACCAGGAAAAATATACTTACGGACAGAATTGGGCTGTGGACCTCTAGTTTAAGATCATTTTTCTAGAGTGTTGGTCTGTTCAGGACAATTCTATCATCTTGAATCCAGGGCAGCTGCCCAGACACTCCAGGTCTCCTATTCTTCTGGAAAAGTCCTGAATGCAATCAAAGCTTCAAAAGTCAGTCCGCAAGATCCCAGCAGTGTCTCCATGAAACTCTGGCTGAATCTCCTGCTCTGGCATTGATTGGTCCAGGGTATCAGGTAGTCACTGCTTGACATTGGCCCATCCTTGAGAGGGTGTTGGAAATTGAGCCCAAGGCAGAGACTGGCCTTGGTTTGCAGATCAATCTTGGAACTTGCTGACAGCCTTTTCACCTTGGGTTTTTTACCTTCCTCCAGGGACCTGAGCACGTAAGAGATGTGTCAGGTGCCAAGTAGGTGTGGCTTAACTTTGTTGTCAAGAATTGGCAGGGTGGAGAGAGGGATTAGAAGAGGGAAAACCCCAAGGAAGTCCCAAGGATGATGAAAAATTGATCACACAATGCACAGAGATGAACAGTGCCCAGGGTGTGCCAGAGAGAACGTTTGAAAATGCAGAGGAAGGAACGTTGATTCAGAGAACTTTTCCCCTCCTTTTCTTTGAGCCTTTCCTTGGATTGCCCCAAATCACACGACAAGTCCTGGTGGAATCAGGCCATGTCTCTTAAGCCTGTGTCAGACTCTGTGTGTCTATCAGTTAGAGAAGAGGAAGGATTTTCCCTGCCTTCCTTCCAAATCTGAAAAATGTCTCTTAATCCTCAGTCCTTCCGTCGGTCTTACCTGTCACTCTCATGGCAAAATCCAGCTCACCTGTGCTTTCAGGAATGATAACAGCCAAATCTCTGATTTAGTGCATTTCCTCCATTATCAACCCCACCTCTTCCTCTGTCAGTTTGAAAGAAGAGATTTTGAATTTTTTTTTTCTCTGCAAAATTCCCCACCCTCCATCTTTTTGGCAGAAACAGATACTGGGATTTCTAAAGGTGGGAAAATAAGTGGTTACATCCTCAAGTTATATTTTTTTTAGCATTTCATGTAACAAATCCTATCAATATTTACCCACCTGTGTTATTTGGATGGTTGTAATTTGCTATGCCTGCTGTATTTTGAACAGCATGGCGGGGGGTTGGGGGGAGCATGTTCCTGCCTCACGGTGTCCAGAAACTCTGGGAATGTGGCTGATAATATTCTTTTAGGGGGACCCCATTCTGTTGGTGGGACTGATGATCATATTCATGGCAACAAAATATATGATGGGATATATGAAAAAAAAAATTATTTATGTACCACAGGAAGGAGAGGTGAGATGAATGGAGAGGGTAGATGGAAGCATATACACTGCTACATGTCAGATGGATAGACAGTCAATGGAAATTCGCTGTATGACTCGGGGAACTCAAACCCAGGCTCTGTAATAACCTGGAAGGGTGGGAAAGGGTGGAAGGTGGGAGGGAGATTCAAGGGGGAGGGGACATATGTACACCCATGGCCAATTCGTGATGGTGTATGGCAGAAACCAAAGCAATATTGTAAAGCAATTATCCTTCATTTAAAAATAAATAAATTAAAAACTCACATAGCTTATAAAATTATTTCCTTATAGGTGTAATGAGTGTTCGTTGTAAACCTATCTTAGAAACTATAAAAGAGATGAAGAGAATATTCGCTCCTGTTTCTTTCCATCAGTGAGACATTTAGCACTTTGAAATATAGTCTCCCTTGCATCTCTTCAGAATAACACTGTAAGTAAATATTAATATCCAGATTTATTTTTTACTCTAATAGCATCCCTACAGTATTAAAGACTTAAAATGTCTGCATGGTGTTCCAACACACTGATGTGCAATAACATTTTAATCCATCCCCTTGTGGTTCAATATTTAGGTGATTTCCAATATTTTGCTTCCATAAATGCTACTTGGATAAATATTCCTGCTCATCATTCTTTGGATCTCATGTTATTACCTTAGGTTATTTGAATGAGTCAGATGAAACAGATTTTTTTCTTTTCTTCTTATCTTACTTGGAAAATAATTGCTTTACAATGTTGTGTTGGTTTCTGCCATACAACAACGTAAATCAGCCTTAAGTATACATATGTCCCCTCCATTCTGAACCTCTCTCCCCCCAATCCAACCCCATTCCACCTTTCTAGGTTGTCCCAGAGCACTAGATTGAACTTCTTGTGTATACAGCAACCTCCTCCCAGCTAGCTGTTTTACATATGTGATGTATATGTTTCAAAGCTACTCTCTCAGTTCTTCCCACCCTCTCCTCCCTCTTCTGTGTTCACAAGTCTGTTTTCTATCTCTGTGTCTCTATTCCTTCCCTGAAAATATGTTCATCAGTACCATTTTTCTAGATTCCATACATGTGCATTAATATACAATATTTATTTTTTTAAGTCTACTGATGATTTTGTAAGAAAGTGGTACAAATTTATCCTGTGAGGTCTTCTGAGACTGGGTCTATATCAGTCTATATTAGGGGCTTCCCTTTGTCCTGAGGGAGAAAACATTTTGAGAAATAGAGAATGCTGTGGCGGGGTTTAGATTTATAATAGCATAGTCAGGAATGGTGTTCCTTTGTGACTGTTATGGACTGAATGTCTGTATCCCCCCAGATTCATATCTTGAAACCTTACCTTGCAATTGAATGGTATTAGGAGGTAGGGCCTTTAAGAAGTAATAAGGATCAGATGAAATTATGAGGGTGGAGCCCTCATAAGTGGAATCAGTGCCCTTATAAGGGTCACAAGAGAGGGACAGTGCTTTCTCTCCCTGCTCCCTACCACGTGGGTATACAGCAAGAAGTCAGCTTGGCACATGGCAGAAGAGAGCTCTCATCAGATCCAGACCAAATAGGGAAAGAAGGGTAGCGTGAATTAGAAGATTGGGATTGATGTATATACACTCAGTTCAGTTCAGTTGCTCAGTCGCGTTTGACTCTTTGCGACCCCATGAATTGCAGCACGCTAGGCCTCCCTGTCCATCACCAACCCCCGGAGTTCACCCAGACTCACGTCCATCGAGTCACTGATGCCATCCAGCCATCTCATCCTCTGTCGTCCCCTCCTCCTCTTGCCCCCAATCCCTCCCAGCATCAGAGTCTTTTCCAATGAGTCAACTCTTCGCATGAGGTGGCCAAAGTACTGGAGTTTCAGCTTTAGCATCATTCCTTCCAAAGAAATCCCAGGGCTGATCTCCTTCAAAATGGACTGGTTGGATCTCCTTGCAGTCCAAGGGACTACTATGCATAAAATAGATCACTAATGAGAACCTACTATATAGAACAGGGAGCTCTTCTCAGTGCTCTGTGGTGACCTACATGGGAAGGAAATCTAAAAAAGAGGGGATATATGTGTATATGAAATGGTTGGATGGCATCACTGATTCAATGGACACGAACTTGGGTGAACTCTGGGAGATGCTGAGGGACAGGGAGGCCTGGCGTGCTGCAGTCCAAGGGGTTGCAAAGAGTTGGACATGACTTAGTGACTGAACAACAACAGCCACAATATGTATGTGTAGCTGATTCACTTTGCTGCACAGCAGAAACTAACACAACATTGTAAACTGACTCTACTCCAATAAAAAAGAAGAAAAGAACCAGACCGTGCTGGCACCCTGCTCCCAGACTTCCAGCCTCTGGAACCGTGAGAAACACATGTATGTTATGTATAAGCCACTGGGTCTATGATGCTCTGTTATAGCAGCCCATACTGACCAGGACAATGACAGACAGCTGAATGAGGTGAGAAAGAGCCATCCACCCATCTAAAGGAAGAAGTCCCCCCAAGGATAGAGCAGATACAAAGTTTCCCAGGCAACAAAGGTTTGATTTAGCAAAGGAAGGTGGTCTGACTATCGGCTTCATGCTTCCCGAGAGAGCAAGAAGGGGAAGTTAACCTCAGGTGCTCCCTGCTGGCACAGTTCTCAGGGTTTTCTGAGACACTTACCTTCGAAGCACTTGCTGGAAGGTAGGGAAATATACTCAGGTGTCTGATCCGAATCATGGATGCCTGCCACTCAACTGAAAAAAAAGGAGATTTTCATTCAAATACAGTAAGTCCCCATACGTGTGAACCTTCAAGTTGTGATCTTTTCAAAGATGCGAACATGCATTCCCACGGCCGTCTGGCGAACATCATCCTGTGTACACATCCCCTACATGTTGTTGAGCCTTTATATACTTTACTGCCCTGTATAGAATACAGTAGCACAGTTCTCTGTATTTCAAGCCCAGCATGTCTAGAAGAGAGTGTGAAAGCATCAGTGACATAGCTGGTACTTTTCAAGGTGCTGCACTGTAAGATTAAAAATGTTTTCTTTATTTTTTGTGCTTTTAAAAAATATATTATTTGCATGAAAAGTATTATAAAGCTATTATGGTACATTACTAGATAGCTGATTGTGTTAGCTGGGTACTAGGCCAACTTTGGTGGACTTACAAATGTGCTCTTGGAATGGAACTCATTCTTATGCAGCGTGACTGCTCACTTGCTTCAGTCGTGTCTGACTCTTTGCAACCCCATGGACTGTAACCCTCCAGGCTCCTCTGTCCATGGAATTCTCCAGGCAAGAATACTTGGAGTGAGTTGCCACGCCCTCCTCCAGGGGATCTTCCTGACCCAGGGATCGAAACCAAGTCTCATTTCTCCTGTGCTGGCAGGTATGTTCTTTACCACCAGCACCACTCCAGCAGGGGACTTACTATATAAAGATGCTCCCTTCCTCATGGAAGCTCTCCACAGGCTTCCTGGGCACAACCCTGTCCTTCTGATGGTTCAGAAGTTCACAGAGGTTGTAGATTTTGAGGGACCCCACTAAGTCAAAAGGAACTGATGATGAAATTCTTGCTGGAAAAAGTCCTCCTCTGAAAACTCTAGTTTCCATTAATTTATTACCTTTACTAATGATTGACATCAATATATTATCAATAATGAAAATAATAACACACAAATACTAAGCAATGATCGCCCAGGCATTTTGCTAAAAGCTTTACATGGATTATCTCATTTTCATCATTATGACAAGCTTAAGAAGTCAGTAATGGGAGTTTCCTGGTGGCCTACTGGTTAGGATTCTGGGTTTTCACTGCCTTGGCCCAAGTTCAATCCCTCATCAGGGAAGTGGGATCCCATAAACCACAGGTAAAGCCAAAAAATAAAAATAAAAAAATAAACAAAAAAATATTTTTAAAAAAGAAGTCAGTAGGATTACTATCTTAATGTTACAGAGAAAGAGGAAACCAGGGTCTAGAGTGGTTCAGCAATTTCTCCAGGAACACAGAACTGGACGTTAATGGAGCTGGGATTTGAACCCACTTCTGTCTGATGAACTCTGCCTTTTGATTTGCTTCACAGAGGGAGCTCTGTCCAAGCCACAGTTTATCTAGCGAATTGCTAATGTGTGGCCTTTTGGAAGAGTTTATCCAGTTAACTAGGTGCTGGGGAAGTAGAGCTGGAAATTCCCGTCTAACGCAGCCTGGCCGCCATGCTGAGATCTGGCCTCATTATGGCTCTCAGAGCCTGGGGAAGGCTCAGTGTGTCAGAAGGGCACATACACCCCTCTGCTGCCTGCCACTGAGTTCTGGTCACTGACGGAGTGGGAAGCTCCCTGGGCAAGGCGCCTAGAGGCCTGTCCCTAAATCCACTTGGCTCAAATGAGCAGTCTCCTTGGCTCCCCCTGGAGCTGCAAGAGTTAGGCAAAGACTGCCTCAGAGGGAACCCGCAGAAGGACGCTCAGAAGGGCAGCCAGAAGACTTCCTGCTCACATGATAAAGTCCAGCTGAGATATTCCTCCCCCTTCTTCTAAACCACACCCTCCAAAGACAATCACTTACTCCTTTATTGTACTGAATGTCACTGGTGGCTAAGAATGTAAAAATTCATTTACCACACTCTCATTAGCACTTGCCTCATAAGGCAATCACTGCTCTAATCACTTAGATACTCATCAGGGAAGGCTTCTCTGGTGGCTCAGATGGTAAAGAATCTGCCTGCAGTGGAGGAAACCTCATTTCGATCCTGGATTGGGAAGACCCCCTGGAGAAGGGAATGGCAACCCACTCCAGTAATCTTGCCTGGAGAATTTCATGGACAGAGGAGCCTGGTGGGTGACAGTCCATGGAGTTGCAAAGAGTCGGACATGGCTTAGCGACTAACACTTTTCGGGCTTCCCTGGTGACTCAGATGGTAAAGAATCTGCCTGCAATTCAAGAGACCTGGGTTTGACCCCTGGGTTGGGAAGATCCCCTGGAGAAGGGAATGGCTACCCACTCCAGTAATCTTGCCTGGAGAATTCCCTGGACTGGTGGGTTACAGTTCGTGGGGTCACAGAGTCAGACGCAACTGAGTGTCTCACATTTTTTTCACTCATCAGGCACAGAGATATTATGTAATTTTCTCAGGGTCACACAGCAGTAGGGTCAAGAGCTCAGATTCAAATATAGAATGAGTGGCTCCAGAATCATATTTTATTTATCTACTATTTTTTTAAATTGGAGTATATGTGCTTTACAGTGCTGTGCTAGTTGCCGCTGTACATCAGTGTGACTCAGCCATAAGTAAGTATATATATATGTATATCCCCTCCCCCTTGAGCCCCCCTCCCAGTCCTTCCCCCCATCTCACCCCTCTAGGTCATCACAGAGCACCGAGCTGAGCTCCCTGTGTTATACACCAGCCTCCCTCTAGCTATCTATTTCACGCATGGCAGTGTATATATCGGAGAAGGCAATGGCACCCCACTCCAGTACTCTTGCCTGGAAAATCCCATGGATGGAGGAGCCTGGTAGACTGCAGTCCAAGGGGTCACTGGGAGTGGGACATGACTGAGCGACTTCCCTTTCACTTTTCACTTTCACACATTGGAGAAGGAAATGCAACCCACTCCAGTACTCTTGTCTGGAGAATCCCAGGGACAGGAGAGCCTGGTGGGCTTCCGTCTATGGGGTTGCACAGAGTCGGACATGACTGACGCGACTTAGCAACAGTGTATATATGTCAATCCAGCTCTCTCAGTTCCCCAGATACAGATGTAAAGAATGGACTTGTAGACTCATACTCTTAACTGCTCTGTAGAACTGAGATGAGCAGATCCAGGTCCCCATCCTGGCTTTACCTCATCCCCCTCTGCCTTTGTGGGCACAGTCTTGAAGACTTCTGTGCCTCAGTTTCCCCATCAGTGAAATGCAGGTGCTAGTTCTACCTACACCATCAGATTACTGTGAGGATTCAGGGAAATGGCAGACATGAAGCTCCAGGAAGGAGTGTGGTTTCCCAAAAGGACTCCCCCCCAAGTTTTCTGTTCAGCCTCCATTTCCATCTCCATGCCCCTATTTCAAAGCAGTGTAGGAACACCCCTGTTGGCCCAGTAGTTAAGACTGTACTTTCACTGAAGGGCTGTTCAGTTGCTAAGTCATGTCCAACACTTTGCTACCCCAAGGACTGCAGCACACCAGGCTTCCCTGTCCTTCACTGTCTCCTGGAGATATCTCACTGCAAGGGGATGGGTTCAATCCCTGGTTGGGGAACTAAGATCCCACATGCAGTGCGGTGCAGCCAAAAAATTTAAAAAAATAAATAAATAAAATAAAACAAAACAAAAAACAGCAACAACAAAAAAGCAGTCCAGCTGTTTCTATCCTCCAGGATGTGAAACTTTACCTTGATTCAAGCAAAAGAAAGCATTCAAGGTGATGGAGGGAAGGGGAACAAGAGTCGAGAAGTAGTGGGCTCTTGCCCACCTTTCCCTCTAACAATCCTGAATTTCATGAGGTGCTGACTTCCCAGACTCGATCCACCCCCGATCCCATTTCTGAGTGGGACCCCATGATGTAACAGACTGGGAAGACAAGCCAGCTTCCCTAGAACAAGGACCTGGTTTTGGAGCTTCTCTGCAAATGTAACCCTGTTCCTTCCCCGCCCTTCCCCTAGACTAGCTCATCCACATGCGCCCTCCAGGAGGAAAAGCAGAGAGGTGCAGTGTTCCCTGCATTTCCCCTCTGCCATCTAGTCCACCCCCATCGGCAAAACGCACACTGGCATTACTGGAGATCTCATTTACTAATTGGGAATCGGAGCCCCTTTAGGAGAGAACTGGGCGATTGTGGAGGAGCCGAGCTGCAATGAAAGAATTTAATTTAAAGAACGAGTCGATTCAATTGAATCCCGAAAATCATTCTGATGTGCTCCCAGCGGAGTCTGTTTGGCATCAGTGAGTGCGCCTGTGTCATTGCCTCCTGGCTGCACGCTCCCAGCCTGAGGGGAAGTCGTGCAGAGGGACCAGGTTTCCTTTCGGAGAAATGGGGGTTCTGCCAACCGCACAAACTGGGGGCTCTTCTCAGCCCTGTGAGAGGATCGCTCTCTTTCCTGCTCCCCATACCCTCCGCCCGCTCCATTCATGGAGCACCTTCCTTTCTTTGTCCATATTCACTCTGGCTCCTCCTCCCCTCTCCTCTTTTTTCTACTTCTTCCTTTGCTTCTTTCAAAAATGCCATTAGGGGACTTCCCAGTTAGCAGTTAACTGTTCCAGTTGAGACTTTCACACTTAAGGCTCTGTGCTTCCACTGCAGGGCATGGGTTCCATCCCTGGTCAGGGAACTAAGATTCTGCATGGCACAGCCAAGCAAAACAAACAAATCCGCTAAAGCTTATGGAATCATTGCTTCTCTTCTTTTTAAAAAACATGCTATTAAAATAGCCAAATTCATAGAAGCAGAGGGTAGAATGGTGGTTACTAGGGGCTGGAGGGAGAAATTGGTCAAAGTTTACAAAGTTTAGTACTCAAGGCAAATAAGTTATGGAGACAAAATATACAGCAGTGTGGGCTTCCCTCATGGCTCAGATGGTAAAGAATGCCAGTGCAGGAGACGTAAGAGATGTGGGTTCGATCCCTGGGTCAGGAAGATCCCCTGGAGGAGGAAATGGCAACCCACTCCAGTATTCTTGCCTGGAGAATTTGACGGACAGAGGAGCCTGGTGGGCTACAGTCCATGGGGTCACACAAAGTCAGACACAACTGAGCGATGGACCCTTTCACTTTTCATGCAGCAGGTTGAGTGAACTTGGATGCACAGGGCAGCAGAAGAAACACAGGTTTTGAAAGTTCGGCCAAGACATTGGCTCGGAACCCGATTCCACCCAATTTATTTTCTTTGAACCTCACCATTCTCCTTGTCAAATGAGGGTAATCTTGTGTACCTTGCAGAGTTCTTGTGAAGGCTAAAGAAGATAGTGTGTAGAATGTGCCTGACACAAATTAGAGACTGAACTGATGGGGATAATGGTGCAATTTTGCTGTTGCAGAGGAATTGCAGTGTCTGGGGTGAAGAGAATACACTGGTGTTTAAAGATGTTGGGCAGTGGGAGAAGGTTTTGTTAGAGCATGGGGTGATTGGATCTAGGCTGCTCATTTCCTTCCTCGTGGTGCTGGAGGACCTAGACTTTTGTCTCTTGGTCCAGCTGAGTCATGATTGTTAATGGGAAACCAGGAGAGCCAGCTATCTGACTGTGTAATCTCTTGTTTCTGCCCCTAAAGAACTGAGATGTGCAGGCGGAAATTAACCTGCCCCCACTGCTTTCTTTTTAAAAAAGAAATCAAAGTCCATAGCTTGTGTCCCTGTGTGAGCTGGACAGAGCCCAAAGCCTATCCTGGGATACATAGTTCTTACTTAACCTGACAGAGATTAGTTCCTCTGACTCTGAAAGGTAAATAAAGATATGAGCAGGCAGATACCCAGGGAGGAGTGAATGGAGTGAATGGAGCCCTGTGGCCTGAGTTCTTTCCAGGCAGGACCTTGGCTGCAACCAGACTAAGCTGCCTGCCTCTGCCTCTGTTCATATCATCCTAGCATCAGCACCCCTTCTGCCCTGTTCTATCCCACAGGAGCAACTTGCTTCCCTGAGATAGTCTCGCCTCCTCCAGGAAGCCTTCCTCCATGCAGCTTTCAGTAATCAGTGAAAATGGCAATGACTTTTATGCCTCAGAGTCCTGATAACTCTAAACTTAAAGCATTCATGTTTTTTTCTCCACCTGTAAAAAAGTGAGATGAAGCAGTTCCTCAAAACACTAAACAGAATCACTACTGTTGTTGTTCAACAGCTCAGTTGTGTTCAACTTGTTGCCACCCCATGGACTGCAGCACACCAGGCTTATCTGTCCTTCGCTATCTCCTGGAGTTTGCTCAAACTCATGTCCACTGAGTCGGTGATGCCATCCAACCATCTCATCCTCCATCGCCTCTTCTCCTTCTGCCTTCGGTCTTTCCCTGCATCAGGGAATTTCCCAATGAGTTGGCACTTCACATGACAATTTTGCTCCTAGGAATATATACCAAAGAACCAAAAAGCAGATACAAAAATTCCTGTATACACAAAAATAGCTAGCTAGTGGGAAGCTGTTGTATAACACAGGGAGCTTAGCTCAGTGCTCTGTGATGACCTATAGGGGTAGGATGGGGCGGGTTGGGATGGAGGCTCAAGAGAGAGGGGATATATGTGTACTATAGCTGATTCACGATGTTGTATAGCAGAAACTCACACAACTTTATAAAGCAATTATACTCCAATAAAAAAATCCTGTTCACAGTAGCATTATTCACAGTTCCTAAAAGATGGAAACAGCCCAAATATCCATCAAAGATGAATGGATAAACAAATTGTGCTGTATCCATGCAAGGGAATATTATTCAGCCATAAAATGGAATGCGGTACCAGTACATGCTACAGTGTGGATGAATGTCAGAAACATTATGTGAAAGAAACCAGACACAAAAAGTCACCTATGTGTGATTCCATTAATGTGAAATATCTAGAAGAGGTAAATCCATAAAGACAGACTGCAGGTCAGTGGTTGCCCGGGGCTGAGTGTGGGGTGGGAAGGAAATGGACAAAAAGTGCATAATGGGAACAAGTTTCCCTTTAAGGGTGATGAGAATTATTTGCATCTATGAAGAAATGGTGGCTACACAATATTCTGAATGTACTAAATGTCACTGAGTTGTTCACTTTAAAATGGTTAATTTTATTATGGTGAAATAATTTCATTATTTGACATTGTTTTCAAAATGGGAGGATCAGAAAAACTACCCCCTAAAGTGGTTGGGTGACAGTGAAATGCAAATGCACTCTGTGGCTTAACAATTGTCACTCAATAAATGCTGTTTCCCATTCTCTTCCCAGACTTAATCTTTTTTCAGACTGTACAGATCACATCCCTGGGTTCTCTTAGCATAGCTGGGTTATCCTTAAATTTAAAAGGACTGTATTAATTGCATAGGGACTTCCCTGGTGCTCTGCAGTAAAAATCCACCTGCAATGTAAAAGACACAGGTTTGATCCCTGGATCGGTAAGATCCCCTGGAGAAGGAAATGGCAACCCACTCCAGTATTCTTGCCTGGGAAATCCCATGGACAGAGGAGCCTGGAGGGCTACGACCCTTTGGGTCCAATACTTATTGTACACGACTTAGCAACTAAACCACCAGCACCCATTAATTGCTTAGGGAAACCAAATGAAATTCTTTTAAAGAAGGAAATGTACACAAAAAAACCCTCTCCACCCTGATTTCTGTCTATACTACAGTTTTGTGGGGTCTGATTCTTGGTCCACTTCCAATCTCTATCTTGGGGCATCCACACTCTTGGAGGACCAATGGGATCTTACAGTTCCTTCCTTGTAATTTTCAATTTCTAGTTCTGGGAAGATTTGTATAGCAGTGTCTTCCACCATGCAGAAGCCTTGTTTCAGATATCTTGACCTTCATGGATAAAATGGTAATAATTATAACAACAACAACAATGGTAAAGGTTGCTGAATTTCCCTGGTGGCCCACTGGTTAAGACTCCATGCTTCCAATGCAGGGGACGCGAGTTCCATCCCTGGGTGGGGAACTAAGATCCCACATGCTGCACAGTACAGCCAAAAAATAAAAACAAAATAAAAATAAATTTTAAAAACAGGTAAAGGTTGCTTTTGTTTACTGAGGAGTTACATTGCTTTGGGAACCACTCTAAGAGTTTTTATGTGCATTTTTAGTCCTCACAAAAAACTTACAAAATGAGTCCTACTTTTAACCCCATTTTACAGATGGAGACTTAGAACATGAGTGAGGTCAAGCAACATGGCCAAGGCTGGAACACAGAACTAATGAATGGATGAACTGAGTTTAGAGATGGACTGCCATCCACCGAATACCCAGGAGTAGAGGGGTTGGCTCCTGTTTTCCGGGAGGGGTGCAGGGCAGGAGTTCAAGATGGTTCTTAGAGGAAGCACGCGAAAGCAAGTGATGGACACCCTAGTCTGGACCTGTTCTGAGAGACAAGGTCAAGATATTCCAGGCAGAGGCTCCTAAGGTATCTCCCAGTGATCCCCGTCACCAGGTATTTAGGCTCTCATTTAGTCATCTCTCTAGGATGGCCTGGTTTTTATTTTTGTTCAGTCTCTAAGTAATATGTCCAACTCTTTTCGACCCCATGAACTGCAGCACTCCAGGCATCCCTGTCCTTCACTATCTCCTGGAGTTTGCTCAAATTCATGTCCATTGAGTCGGTGATGCCATCCAACCACCTCATCCTCTGTGATCCCCTTCTCCTCCTGCCTTCAGTCTTTCCCAGCATCAGGGTCTTTTCAAACAAGTTGGCTGTTTGCTTCAGGTGGCCAAAATATTGGAGCTTCAGCTTCAGCACCAGTCCTTCCAATGAATATTCAGGGTTGATTTCCCTTAGGATTGACTGGTTTGATCTCCTTGCAGTCCAAGGGACTCCCAAGAGTCTTCTCCAGCAGCACAATTTGAAAGCATCAATTCTTCAGGCTGACCTGGTTAGTTGGCTTCTAATAAATATGTGGCCAAAGTGATGGGCTGTACTCCTGAGATTAGGTTACAAAGACTCTGGTTCCGCTTCATTTACCCTCTCTCACTCATTCTCTCTTTCCCCTGCTCTCTCTTGGATGGAATCCACCTGCTGTGTTGTAAGCAGCCCCAGGAAGCAGTCCAAGTGGCAGTCAGGACCTGTGGCTTCTAACAGCTGCATGAGTGAACCTGGACATGGACTGTTCTCCAGTTGATCCTTGAGATGAAGACTACAGCTTTGTGAGGCACCTTGAATTAAATGACTGAACAAAATCACACGAGATTCCTGACCCACAAAAACGGTAAAGCATATTCCATGCTAGAGGGGCCATATATCCTGAATGCACGGGCCTCTCGTGCACTGTCCCTGCTGTTGTTTTCCCTTGGCTTATGGTTGAGGCTGTAAGCATTCAGACATCCAGGGATGAGCTATCCCAGGGACCTCCCAGTGCAGAAAGGGGGTTTGCTTTCTGTTCCAGGAAAAGCACAGGATAGCTGCCTGTTTTGTACTTGCTGTATAAAAAGTCTAAAAATCACAGAACCTGATGCCAGTTATTATGCTGACTGTAGACATGATTAATTGGTTGTCTATTCCAAGCATTAACACTTATTCCCATAGATACCTGATTACAATGACTAATTAGACAAACGTTCTTTTCAAAACCTGCTTGAATTATAACTCTAGTGTAATAAACCCCTAAGTCTTTATTCAATTTGTACATGATTTTTTCCCCCTGCGCTTTCTTTTACAGGAATCGATAAGTTGTTTAGACACATTTAATAGAGAGGAAAAGAACAAAATTAGGTTTTGCCACTTTATGAAAGTCTTACCTCTAAAATAAAAAGACCATCCTTTTAATCCACTCAATGAGTTGGAATTTTCAGGAAAATTTAGATGGGCTCTTTTCCATGATGGGCTTCCGTAGTGGCTCAGATGGTAAGAAATCTTCCTGCAATGCAGGAGACCAGGGTTCAATCCCTGGGTCAAGAAGATCCCCTGGAGAAGGGAATGGCAACCTACTCCAGTGTTCTTGCCTGGAGAATCCCATGGATAGAGGAGCCTGGCGGGCTAAAGTCCATGGGTCACAAAGAGTTGGACACAACTGAGTACCTAACACTTTCACTTCACTGTCTCCATGATTAGGTGAGGACGACTAATGGTCTTGCCAGCAACTGAAGTTGGATCGCCTTGTACATAAAATGAACTGGCTCTCACAGAGCTCCTTGTGTTTATTCTGGGCGCCATACATCACAGACCCGGGCAGTTTGTTTTCTGTTCCTGCCTTGTGCTTCATCTCATGCTTATGTTTCCTCTGCTCTTTCATGACATTCAAAGTGCATCTGGGATGCTAAAATCCTCTTAGAAAATAATTATTTTGAGGCATCACATGAATAATAGGACTGTGGGAAAAAAAGGAATAGAATGTTCTGGGACTTTTTACCCCCCAAAGCAGCAGAGCGTATGAACTGCTCTATTATATTCATCAAAGTAGTCTTTGTTCCAGGATCATCCTCTTAGGGGAGTATCTTGTTCCGATGCTCATAAGTGAGGATGTGAGGAAAAGCATCAGATGTATTTCAGCTGTCATTGTTTGAGGAGGTGAAATGGCAAGACAAAAGACTTGCCCCTGCTGTCCTGACCTCGTCTTTCTCCATATCCTCTAACCAGCATGCTGAGGGGCCCGAGGTAACATTATTCAAATTAGACCATTTAGGCAGGAAAACAGGTGGAGATGATGTCAACCACATAGTGTATCTTCAGCATGGGTCTCAGGCAAACATTTTGGATATCACAAAAATGCAGCTCCTTCAAATTCTCTCCTGCCAACCCTGTTCCATTTCCAGTATAACCCCTAACAGAGCCATACCTTGGACTTCCCAGTTGGTACTAGTGGTAAAGAACCTAGCTGCCAATGCAGAAGACATAGGAGACACAGGTTTGATCCCTGAGTTGGGTAGATTCCTTGGAGGAGGTTATGGCAACCCACTCCAGTATTCTTGCCTGGAGAATCCCATGGATGGAGGAGACTGGCAGGATACAGTCTATAGGGCCATGCAGGGTCAGACACGACTGAAGTGACTTAGAACACACATAGCCATACCTTAGGAGACAAGGCATATGGGAAGAGATGGAGAAAACTTTAACATAAAAGAGGGTGTACAGTGATGATTTTAGTGTTTTGCCATCCATTTAATCATTATACCATCTCAGATTCTTTACCATCTGAGCCACCAGGGAAACCCAATCATTATACACAGGATACTTACCATTTGCCAGGCATTGTTCCAGATGCTGAAACCTTTTTATTGAGAAAGCTAAAATTCCAAATGGGTCACGATAATGCTCCTGGGACCTACAGACCAAATCTTTAAAAAAATGCAAGCTATTGTATTTTAAATATTAAATAAACTGCAAAGATATTTTTAAATCTTTTCTACCCAACCCATACTTAAGACAGTTTTAACTAAGTTCAAGAACTGTGATCAGGCTTAAAAAACCTTTTTTTTTTGTTTTTTACTGTGAAATATTTAGGATGCAAAACAAGTGTAAAGAATATTTTAGTGAGCTTTCAGGTCTTTACTACATGGTTTAAGAAATAAAACAACGTAAATTTAACTGAGATCCTTTGAGACACTTCCTTAGCCTCATTTTGCCCTGTCGACACACAGAATTGCTACCTTGATTTTTATGTTATCATTTCCTAGAGGCATGTTTGTTTAATAGAGGAATTCTAACTCATTAAGATAGGGATGAAAGAAAGAGTATTTTTGTGCAATTGTGTGTCCATTTGCTGCTGCTGCTGCTAAGTCGCTTCAGTCGTGTCCGACTCTGTGCGACCGCATAGACGGCAGCCCACCAGGCTCCCCCGTCCCTGGGATTCTCCAGGCAAGAACACTGGAGTGGGTTGCCATTTCCTTCTCCAATGCATGAAAGTGAAAAGTGAAAGTGAAGTCATTCAATTGTGTCCAACCCTCAGCGACCCAATGGACTGCAGCCTTCCAGGCTCCTCCATCCATAGGATTTTCCAAGCAAGAGTACTGGAGTGGGTTGCCATTTCCTTCTCCAATGCAGGAAAGAGAAAAGTGAAAGTGAAGTCGCTCAGTCGTGTCTGACTCTTAGAACCACCCTCTTTTGAAGAATTCTAAAAAAAAAAAAGACAGTTGAGAGATGGTTTGAATGTTGGATATCAATTCTCCACTGTGCTATAGTGAATGGCATTAATTTCACACTTGAACATTCACATTTTCTACTGAAGGGTTACCTTCTAAGGGTGCTTTGGTTGTAAAAGATGGGGGAGCCTAGGTGGGATCCAAGGCTGAGAATGTACGAAGGAACTGAGTCAAGGTCTGGGAGATACTTCCTCTCTCACATCTCTGCTTCTCTCTATGTGTCTGTTAGATATTTCCTGCTCAGCATGCAGACTTTCTCCAAAACAAGGGTATTCACAGGGCTCCTAGAAGCTGAAGCTCCAAAACTTTGGCCACCTGATGCAAAGAGAGTCGTCTCATTGTAGAAGACCTCATGTTGGGAAATATTGAAGGCAAAAGGAGAAGAGGGTAGCAGAGGATAAGATGGTTAGATAGCATCATCAACTCAATGGACATGAATTTGAGCAAACTCTGGGAGATAATGAAGGACAGGGAAGCCTGACGTGCTGCAGTCCATGGGGTCGCAAAGAGTCGGACATGACTTAGCAACTGAACGACAACAACATATGTGTGTGTGTGTGCGTGTATCTATATAATGTGTGTGTGTGTGTGTGTGTGTGTGTGTGTATGCATGTATGGTGGTGTTGGTTTAGTTGCTAAGTCGTGTCTGACTTTGCAACGCCATGTCCTGTAGCCTGCCAGTCTCCTCTGTCCATGGGATTTCCCAGGCAATTCTGGAAGTGGGTTGCCATTTTCTTCTCCAGGGGATCTTCTTGACTTAGGGATCAAACCTGCATCTCCTGCACAGGCAGGCAGATTCTTTACCACTGAGCCACCAGGGAAGCCCCATATACATGTATACCTGTATATATACATATTCATATATACTATATTTTATATATTACATATTATATCTTTTATTTACATGTTGTATGTATATATATGTGTATTATGACACTCAGTTAAATTTGAATTTCAGATTTAAAAAAGGTTTTTTTTTTTTTAAGTGTGTTTTCTTTCCAATATTTGGACATACTTAAATAAAAAAATTCTGTATTTTTTGTCAAAAATCTAAACTTCAGTGGGAATCCTCTATTTTATCTGGCTATTCTAAGTAGGTTCTACAATACATATTTTAAGCCCAACCCCATGAAGAGACGGGCTTTCCCTCCCTCTCAGTTCCTGGGAGGGAAAGGACTCTGATTGGTCCAGCTCGCTTGGACAATGACTTGGAGGATTTAAAAAAAAAAAAAATCAGCTCTGGGCTGAGTCATGTTGTTTAAGCAGGGCTTCTAGAAGACCATCTGGGGGGTAAGGGGAGCAAATATGGAAGGTGACTGTGAGGTAGGAAGATACAAAATTTGCACTACTAAAAAATCTGTGTTTACAGGCTAGTGGAGATTGCTCTCTTTGGTCCCTTCTGCTTTCATTTCTCTAGGACAATGTGTTATAATGTGGTAGTTAGGAGCGCAGGCTCTGGAGTCTGCCTCCCAGCCACGGTTTCTCCCCCCCCCCACCCACCAGTGCTATCATCCCGTGCAAATTATTTGATGTCAGTTTCCTTATCAACAAAAAAGTTATGATAATAGTAACTATTTCATAGATTGTTGTGAAAATTAAGTGAGTGGATGATATGTGAAGTCCTTAGTACCCTGCTTGAAAAATAGTAAAATTTTACAACTGTGTGTTATTCTTCTCCTGAAATAACAGTGGTTTTTCAGGAAGGATGTCTAGGAAGAGGGATAGAGATCTAGTTTCATTTACTAAAACCACCATAACCCAACCTTCAGCTTTATTCTTCCAAATCTTGAAGTCCAGAAGTCTATGAATATTTCTCTAAAGGCCCAAGTTGTGAATATTTCTCTAAAGGCCCAAGTTGTAAATATTTTAGACTTCATCGGTTATTGGATTTTTGTTACAGTGACTCAACCGAGCTGCTGTAGCAGCCACTGAATTTATAAACATATGGTCATGGTTGTGTTCCAATAAAACTTTATTTATGAAAGCAGGTGGTGGCCTAGATTTGGCGTAGACCATAATTTGCTGACCCCTGCTCTAGCCCTTCCAGCATCACAATCACCCACTTTTTCTTTTTTTTTTTTTCAAATGAGCTTGTATTAATTATTTCTCTTATCCCCAATCTTTATCATGGATTTCAGGGACATTCAGTGGTGAATATTTAGAATAATTCCAGGAAAGCCGTTTTGTAATCTTTTTTAAAAAATAATTTTTATTGGTTTTTATTGGTATAGTTGCTTTACAACATTGTGTTAGTTTCTCTCTACTGTAAAGCAAAGTGAATCAGCTATACATGTACATATATCCCTTCTTTTTTGGAGCCTAAGTAAGGTCGCCACAGAACATTGAGTAGAGTTTCCTGTGCTATACAGTAAGTTCTCGTTAGTTATTTATTGAGAGTCTTAAAACTGTTCACATCTACCACACTTTATTCATTGCTGTGACAAATATTATAAATTCACAGTATGTCAGGTACCCTACTGGCTACTATTGGGTATCTCTTCTAAAGAAACCATCAGAGAAGGATATTCAGACAAACACAAAAATCAAAGCCTTTTATCACAGTGTAATTTAGAATAGTGAATAATTACGGGGAAAAAATCCTCTTTTAATCCGACTTAAGCAATGGCACCCCACTCCAGTACTCTTGCCTGGAAAATCCCATGGACAGAGGAGCCTGGTAGGCTGCAGTCCATGGGTTGCTAAAAGTTGGACACGACTGAGCAACTTCACTTTCACTTTTCACTTTCATGCATTGGAGAAGGAAATGGCAACCCACTCTGGTGTTCTTGCCTGGAGAATCCCAGGGACGGTGGAGCCTGGTGGGCTGCCGTCTATGTGGTCACAGAGAGTCGGACACAACTCAAGCAACTTAGCAGCAGCAGCAGCAGCAAGCATTTGATGGTTAGGGAAATTGAGAAACAAAAACATCCAATGGAATACTATGCAGTCATAACAGATGCCCATTTTTCCTACTAGTGTAAATGTTGTTTATTTGTTTTCAAGTTTCAGAATCAACCTATAAAGAAAGCATTAATGTCTTAATTATGGAGTGAGGAGAGAATATAAGTATTATCAAAACCGACAAATTAAAAGGAAAACTAGTCAGGATTTTCCCTGGCAGTCCAGTGGTTAAGACTCTACACTTCTTCTGCAGGGGTCACAGGTTAAATCTCTGGTGCGGAAACTAAGATCTCACATGCTGTGTGGTGCAGTCAAAAATAAAATAAAATAAAAATTTTAAAAATAAAAACTAGAGTCAATAGAAGTTCAGAAGTGTAGGGAGGAAAACAAGACAAAGATCTTGAAAGTGAGGGTTAGGCAAGTTATCTACAATTATCATGGTGGCCAAGGAGGAAATAAGAAAAATAATGGCATAATTATTATAATTATTGGGAGAAGAATAAGGAGAAAAGATATATCTAGAGTTGGTGGTAGAAATAAACTCAATTCCCATCTATCACAGCAGGAAATCAACAGGTAATTATGAAGTAGAAAAATCTAGAAGTCACATATTAAGCTATATGGAGGTAACAGAAAAATTTTAAACACAGATGGTTGAAGCCAGTTCCCAAGGGGATCGCAATAGATGCATGTGTGAGCAGGGTAGGGTGTAGGCATAGAGCAGGAGACTATTGCACTTGAATATTGAAAAAGAAAATTGTTTACAAAGAGACTGTAATAACATGGGAAAATATTTATAATTTAAGTGGGAAGGCTGGTAACAAATTGCATACACAGTGCCTTCACAAGTATCTAAATACTAAAAAGAAAACAAACAAAAAGCTATGCATAGGAAGAGTCCTAGAAGGAAACATGCCAAGTTATCTACAGCTCTCTGGGTGGTGGGAAACAGGATCATTTTATTTTTGTCACAACTTTCTTTGTTTCTGTATTTTCCCAATTTTCTATGGCAAACATGCACAGCTTTTATAATTCCAAAATAAACTATATATTAAAAGACTTCAGTGGAAGCCCTTCAGTGCAGTTTGCATTCTCTTTGTGTTGAAGGTGAAAGTGTTAGTCACCAGGCTTCTCTGTCCATGGAATTCTCCAGGCAAGAATACTGGATTGGGTAGCCATTCCCTTCTTCAGGGGATCTTCCTGACCTAGGGATCAAACCCAGGTCTCCTTCATTCCAGGGAGATTCTTTACCATCTGAGCCACCAGGGAAGCCCCTTGCATTGAGCAGTTGGCAAAACGGATGGTTCTTGAAAGCCATGGGGTTTTGCCCTGGTTCTGCTAAAGAGCTCTGTCCTTCAGGCAGGTCTCCAGGCTCCCTTCTTCTGCTGAAAAAGAAGGTTGGAACTAAATGATTGCCAAAGCTTGCTTCTTATTCTGGCATCTTGGAATCAATTCCAGGGCAACTTATGTGTGTGCTCAGTCGTGTTCAACTCTTTGTGACCCCGTGGACTACAGCCCACCAGGCTCTTCTGGCCGTGGAATTTTCCAAGCAAGAATACTGGAGTAGGTTGCCATTTCCTACTCTAGGGGATCTTCCCAACCCAGGGATTGAACTCGTGTCTCTTGTGTCTCCTGCATTGGCAGGCAAATTCTTTATCTGGGAAGCCCAGGTAACTTAATATGTACTGAGAATAACTCCTATTCTTTGATCATCATGGTCCATAAGCCTTGCTTGGTCCCCTTGAAATGATCTCAGCATCCTTATCAGATAGATAAAGCCTACTGTTGGAAGCCATGGGGTAAATGGAGAGAGAATGGGTCTCAGAGTCCAGTAGACCTGGCTCGTCAGTAGTGGTGTGCCCTGCACTCCACTCTTGCACAACATGTGCAGTGGTGACTGGTCCATAGTAATTGTAAGGACAAAACCCCTCTGAACTTAGCTTCTCATCTTTAAGAGGAGGTAATAAAAATTCTTATTTCCTAGGGTCATTGTGAGGATGAGAGAGATTGCATGGTCAAGGCCATAGCCCAGCGTGTGGCATATGATCAGTGCTTGATAAATGAAAGCTGTCATGACAGTGTTAAACTTTCTTGTGTTTATAAAACCTGGCATTAAGCTATATATTTGCATTCATTATCTTGTTGAATCTTACCACACTCTTGCCATTGGGGAGGCATTTCTGTTGGGTTTAGGACACAACATAAAGTTACGGTTAAGAGCACATAACCCGGAGACTGCCAGCCTGCCATTGTCATTCACTGGGCAACTTCCAGAACCTCTTGAAACATCCCTTTTTACATCTGTTAAATGGGGATGTTAATAGAATGGCTACCTCAGAGATGGTTGTGAGGAGCAAATAAACAGTTGTGTGTTAACCTCATGGAGCAGTGTCTAGTCCATAATATTATCAGCTATTATTATTCTTGTCTTATAGCTGAGGCCACTGAGGCTAACAGCAGTTGGGTATTTTCCTATTTGGTCACATATTTAGGAGTGAAGCTGTGACCCTGGACAGTGACATACCAGCACTTGTTTCTTAATCATCATGCTGTATTTTCCATCTCCCTAGTTAACTATTGAATGAATACTGATAACAATGCCCAGATGAGCTGTATGCTCCTGTAGAATTGCATATTTAGGTCAGAGGAAATAAAATCTGATAAGAAGTGTTGTGATCTGTAACAATTACATCAATGACAACCAGAGAGTTGCAAATGCCTAATTTTGTGGCCAAGCTGAAGATGAGTAATGGCATTTAGAAAGGGCTTATCACTGGTCCTGCAAAGCCTGGATATGAAGCAATCACTTACTGTCGACTTCCTGGTTGCTACCTAGAGTCTGGATGACTTGTCAGTGTGCCAGGAAGCAGAGGTGGAGGGGTCAGCAGTTTTGTATTGCAAATTATGGAACAAAAGAGAAATATGATTGCAAAAGTTCCCTGAAAACACAGATAAACCTGTCCAAAGTGATTTATTGCAACCAGAGTTTCTTCATTTCTTCCTGGCTAGGGGCTTCTGTTTGTATATTCGTGTCGACCTCTCTCCCCATAAAGGGAGCCCAAGTGTAACCACTCCCTGACCTTCAATGGGTGTAAGTCTTCAAATACAACTTCAGGTAAAGCTCAAGCTCAAGAGGGATCTTTTTTAATCTCACAGTCACTGGGTGCTTATGATATGCTAGGAACTGGTGGTATAAATAGAAATAATAATTGCTAATATTTTAAGCTGTAAACTCAGGCTGTATCACTGAATCTAAGATGACAGCAATAACTTACTTTTATGTCATGTACTACTAAGGGGAAAAACACCCCATCTAGTGATCTGTATTGTATTATCCATTGTAAGCCACCTTCCAATTTTGAAAGATGATAAAATGTGGCAAATGTATCCCATAGAAGTGATGAATGCACTGTTAGCTCATTCGGTCTGTCTGTCAACTCTACAAAACAGATATTAATATACACCCCCTTCAAGAAGAGGAAACTGGTTCCAAAACATTAAACAGCTTGTCAAAGTTACACAGCTAGTAAGAGACAGGTAAGTAGGTAGGTTTAGTCACTCGGTCGTGTCTGACTCGTGACCCCATTGGTTGTTGCCTGCCAGGCTCCTCTGTCCATGGGATTTCCCAGGCAAGAATACTGGAGTGGGTTACCATTTCCTTCTCCAGGGGATCTTCCCAACCCAGGGATTGAACCCAGGTCTCTTGCACTGCAGACAGACTCTTTACTGACTGAGTCACCCAGGGAAGTCAGTAAAAGAGAGCCACAGTTTAAATCTCGGCAGCTTGGTGCAAGCCCATGCATGCATTTCCAGGAAACTGCAGGTCACCTACTCTCCAGGTACTTGAGGCAGAATGCTCTCTGGCTTCTTTAATCTCCTTCCTCTCCTTCCTCAGCTGAGCCTTGGGCCTGTCTTCACAGCTTCCAGCTTTCCCTGCTCCACAGACTGACTTTCTAGCTGCTTTAAGAGCCCAGTAGGGCCCAGGACATCCATAATTCCTTTCCTGGATCTTTTTCTGTACCGGAAATCTCTGGTTGCAAACAATAGAAATGAACAATGACCTACATTAGCAGAAGGTGGAGTTTATTGGTGAGAAAAGAGGCAGTTGGCAGAACGGACAGGAAAGTGGGACCCAGGGCAACACAAGGAATCTGGTTACAACTGCTTGAAGGGAAATCGATCAACCATTTCTGTTTCATTGTCACAAAGTTTAAGAGAGAAACTTCCAGGCCAGAAAGTCCAGTTGGCCTGATGTGAGTTATGGCAGGGGATGCTCACTGGTGGCTCCCCAATATCAAGCACAGTGGGAGTTCCCTCAAGAGGAAATTTGGGTGAAGAGTGCAAACTCTGGGGTCCAGCTGGCTTCTCGCCTGCAAGACCAGCTCTGCCTGCAAATGGGGTGATCTTGGACAAGTTCCCTAATCCCTCTGTACCTCTGTTCTTTTATCTGTAACATGGAGATCATTACAGCATGAACCCACAGGGTTGTTGTTGCGGGGGGCAGTGGAATGGAAGGGATAATGCATCACATTCTGCATATATTGGGCTTCCCAGGTGGCACTAGCAGCAAAGAACATACCTGCCAATGCAGGTAGATCTAAGAGACACAAGTTCAGTCCCTGAATCAGGAAGATCCCCTGGAGGAGGGCATGGCAACCCACTCCAGTATTCTTGCCTGGAGAATGCCATGGACAGAGACTTGCAGGCTACAGTCCATAGGGTCACACAGTCAGACATGACCAAAGCGGGACTTGTCACACACTTGCACATACTAACTGCTTAATAAGTGATAATTACAATTGTCTACTCACACAGCAAACATCAAAGGCAATGGCTTTTTGTTGTAGAATCTTCCTGATATCCAGAGTTTCATGCATTATTTTTTTTTTCGAAAGTACCCTGAGACCCTAAGGTTGGAAACACCTCATGTTCGACTTTCTGGAGCTCTCACTAGGTGCTCAGAGTTTCTATCTGAAATACCCAATATTTGACTGTATATAATGACTATATATACATATATATATAAATGACTATATATATAATGTCTAATAAATGACTAATTTATTGGTATATAAATGACTATATAAATGGTATATAAATGACTAATTTCTTTTTTAAATTTTTTGGTTTTTATTTATTTTTTTATTAGTATTTTTTTTTTACTTTACAATATTGTATTGGTTTTGCTAAAGCCTGCTGCTGCTGCTGCTAATGCACTTCAGTCATGTCCAACTCTGTGTGATGCCTTATTTAATTTTCTCCACCGTTTATCCTCTGTGTCCAGCACTTCAGTAGTGTCTATGATTTATGTGCCAGGAGAAAATATCTTTATCGTTCATGAGCTTATGACTTATTAGGTCAGGGATTTCCAACCTTTGCATCATTGGTTATTTTGTCCGTTCTTGGTTCTGGGGCCTGCCTTGTGTTCTATAGGATCCATGGTCTTCATTCCTATCTGCCAGTAGCAAATTTGCCTCCCTCTCCCTAGTTATGAAAACCAAAAATGCCTGCAGACATTTCCAAATGGCCTCTGGGAAGGCAATATTGCCCCTGGTTGAAAACCACTATTGTAGATGAATCAAAGTTGCATAATAACCTACTTATGTCTGTCTGGTTTATCCTCTATAAAATTTCCAGGCCCTGAAAGAGTAGCTGGAATGTAGTAGATGTCTAATATTTGCAAAATGATCAAATAAACCTGAATCACAGCCATCTTCCACTAGAAATATAACAAACCAACAAAACCCCACCTCCACCACCCCCTATCACTTTGTAAGTCAAGAGCAGACTCCTCAGCAGACATCCAAAGCCCTGCAAGATATAGGTCCAGCCTATATTCTCAGTCTCGTGCACCAATGAAGACTAAGGCAGTCCTCATGGACTAATTTCACCATATTTATTTTTTTGCAAAACAAACCCAACTGTTTGGCAAGAAAGCTCTCCAGCCAGCTGCATTTTTCCTGCCCTAAGAGATCTGTTTGGAGAACTCTCAAACAAATATCTCAGTCGCCAATGTGACACTAAGAGGTAAACTCTACATGAATAAGCAATGATAAGGATTTATCACACAAGAATAAAGGTGACTCTCCTCCTTGCTTGACACAGATTTGAAATGGTACAGCAAAGACTCTAGTTGGAAAGAGCCCAAGTTCAAGAAAGCCTTCCTTAACTTGTTTCTGGCTCCCTGACCTTGGGAATGGGGATGAGCATGTGCGTATATATGTGTGTGAGGGTGTGGTTCTCCAGGTCTGAATTTTAAGCCTTTTGATATCTGTCCACTGGGCTTCCCAGGTGGTTCAGTGGTAGAGAATCTGCCTGCCATTGCAGGAGATGTGTGTTCAACCCCTGGGTCAGGAAGATCCCTTGGAGAAGAAAATTGTCATCGTCTACGCAGGTTGGGAAAGAATTTCCAGACATGAGGCAGAATGAGGGGAGAATAAAGTTTATTAGAGTGGGAGATGTTGTTAGAACAGTAGACCAGCTCAAGGGAGAGCTAAACAGTTTTACAGGCTAGTAGCCAATTTTTCTAGCCTCAAGACAGAGAAAATCCCTACTGAAATGGTGGCATTAGGTGATTGGTTAAGATGCTATAGGTAGGTAGGTTTAGTCACTCAGTCATGTCCAACTCTTGAACCCCATGAACCCGCCATGCTCCTCTGTCCATGGGATTTCCCAGGCAAGAATATTAGGGTGGGTTGCCATTTTCTTCTTCAGGGGATCTTTCCAACCCAGGGATTGAACCCAGGTCTCCTGCACTGTTTGCAGACCCTTTACTGACTGAACCACCAGGGAAGGCTAGGATACTATAGGGTGGGTATTTTACCTGATACGAGGTCAAGGAACTGTATCTGTAGGCTCATGGCAACAGTTGCTATGAGGCTTGGTCAGTTCCAGAGATTTTTATCCAGTAACCTTAGTACAAGGCTCCACAGAAATGGCAACCCACTCCAGTATTTTTGCCTAGGAAATCCCATGAATAGAGGAGCCTGGCGGGCTACAGTCCATGGGGTTGCAAATGAGTTGGACATGACTGAGTGACTAAACAATAACCATCTGCCCACTAGGTGCAGCCCTGAGCTGATAGGAGGACTGGGCTCTCAGCTCAGGCTCTTCTGCGGTCCATCTAGGTCCCAACAAAGGTTTTTCTAGGGACTTGAGCACAGAGATGTGCACAGAGCTGATAAAAACAGGAGGAAGAACAAAACACGTATGGCTTTTCCAGTGGGGATGGTTCTTGTTTAAACTTTGGTTTTACACTTGTTTTGATATTTGAATTTGAAGCAAGGCCAGGAAAAAGGAAAATCTGCAATTATAATTGCTTCTTATCCTGTTAAAATGAAACTCTCATGTGAAATGGTAGGTTAGCGTGGAACAAAACAGCAATGGGCTCTGGGGTTAAGAGACTCAGGTTCCAATTCAGGTTCTATAATGGAGCGGGACCCAATGGGGCCTTTCCTGGACAGTCCCTTCCTCCATTTTCACTACTTTAGCTCCTCTCTGAAGGACCTAGATAACAGTGTCTAACATACATTTCCTGAGTTGTTTTACAGGTGCTAAAACACTCACCAGATGGAAGACATTAGTGACTTGATAACATATAGTGACTTGATGACCATGAGCACATAGCCCCCAGGCCTAGTGGAGCCTAAGGACTGATCATGTTAACCCCTGTGACCTCATCATCAGCCAATCAGAGAACTGTGCATAAACTGATCACAGCCCCTGGGATGCTCCTCCATTCCTTAGCCTTTAAATATGCTTTGCGAACACCCATTGAGGAGATTGGGCTTTTTGACCATTAGCTATCCTGGACTCCTTGTTTAGTGCTTGCAACAAGCATTGCACTTTCCTTCACCATAACTTGGTGTCAGTAGATTGGCTTTACTGCATGCAGGCAAGGAAACCCAAGTTTTGTTTAGTAACAGAACCTCTAGCAACTTAGTGGCAGACCCCAGGTTTAGCACTTGGCACTGAATCAGGTTTGACACCCTTTATTCTGTGAACCTTTGACCTGTGAGTATCTTCCTTGCTGGAGAATGAGACAGGTCATCTGCCTCTGGAAGTTTCTGTAGCTCAGAGTTGGTGAGGAGCCTCCTCCAGAATTCCAGACCAGTTTCCAGTCACGTTATGATTGGCAACCCCAAAGGACAAAGGGAAAAGAGCTCAGAATCTGTGCGACATAGCTTCACCTCTATGACTTGCAATAGATTTTGTGGGGTTTCTGTTTTGTTTTGCTTTTGTTTATTTTTATCTTTAGAAAGGAGGAGTATTTACCAATCTACTAAGGTTACATCAGAAGCTATGATTCTTTGGTCACAAGCAACAGAATCTGGCTCTAAATTGCTTAAGCCAAAAGGAATTAATTAGAAATTAATTTAAAAATTAATTAATTAAAAATACATGGAGTAGCTTCCAGTATAGAACAAAGCAGACAATAAAAAGTGTCTGGGCCTCTCCAAAAGGTCTTAGTAGCACAAATCTCTTGATGGTTATATCAGCCAGGATTTTCCAGAGAAAGAGTCAATAGATGCTTGGAAAGATTGAAGGCAAAAGGAGAAGAGGGCAGCAAAGGATGAGGTGGCTAGGTATCATCACTGACTCAATGGACATGAATTTGACCAAACTCTGGGAGATACTGAAGGACAGGAGCGCCTGGCATGCTGCAGTCCATGGGGTCACAAAGAGTTGAACATGACTTAGAGACTGAAAAACAACAACTATCTATCTATCTATGTGTCTGTCTTTCATCTATCTACCTATCACCTAGCTATCAAAGAAATTTATTATATGGAATTGGCTCACGTAATTATAGAGTTTGAGAAGTTCCACTTTCTACTGTAGACTCATAAAAGCTGGCAGTGTAATTCCACTCCAAGTTCGAAGGCCTGGGAACCAAGGGAGTTGACTAAGTTCCAGTCTGATGTAAAAGACCAATGTTCCAGCTTGAAAACAGGAAGAGAGAGCACATTTTCCTTTATGAAAAGGGAAAGTGTTAGTTGCTCAGTCATGTCTGACTCTTTGCAATTGCATTGAGTGTACCCCACCAGGTTCCTCTGTACATGGAATTCCCCAGGCAAGAATACTGGAGTAGGTTGCCATTCCTTTCTCCAGGGGATCTTCCCAGCCCAGGGATTGAACTCAGGTCTCCTGCACTGCAGGCAGATTCTTTACCATCTCAGTCGCCAAGGAAGACTCTATTTTTCTATTCAGGTCTCCAACTGATTGACTGAGGCCCATCCACATTGAGAGTAGCAATCCACTTTATTCAGATCAACCAGTGATCCAATCAAGTTGACACATAAAATTAACCAGCACAGTGGTCTCACCCAGATGATAACACTGGAATAAACAAACCTTAGTGGTTTCCATGGTCCTTGCACCATTTCACTTAAGAGTCAGAGTCCCAGGAAAGAATCGAACTGGTTGATATTAGGTCATGTGCCTGTCCCTACTGTATTGGGGTAGTGAGAAAAATAATCTGGCAGCAATATCCAGCACATCATAGGTGTTCCCTGTTTGGTAGCTATTGTTATTATTTTTGTCTCTCTCCTCTCTGTGCCTTATTATCAGTAACTCAGTGACTCATCATAGAATGTCTTTGCAACCTGATTATTCTGAAAACAATCTCAACACCCACCAGCCAAATTTGCTTCTTCCCCAGCAACAATATACACAATTTAGGTGTTAAAACAGTGTGATAACAGTTATTTCAGTTCTTGCCACAGTGGTTACCAATTTTTAGAAGTCTTGCCTGCAGGCAACACTAGACATTATCACTCTGTGAAAGTAATGCTCCAGGTTATGCTTCCTAATAGAACTAATCGAGCCCTAGTAACCCTTCTTCCTGCCCAACCCACTGGAGGCACAGCCAAGTCCTAACCAGGGAGGAAGGAGAGCCTGGGGGCGGGGCCTGCGGAGGGTGGAGCCTGATTGGTTGAAGTCTGTTAGAGTTGCGGCCTCTTGGAGGTGGGGCCTGTTGGGGTGGAACTGGAGCTTTCTGGTTGGCAGATCAGCCAGCTCACTTAAGGGCACTAGATCTTGAGTTTCTTCCAGCCCCAAGGCTGTACTTTGACACTTGACTCATCTGAAATGATTCATCATTCTTACATGTCCATATATTCATATATTATCTGAACAAATACCTGAAAAGATTCTACTTTTAACAATTATGCAAAAAGAAGAGTATTGTCTTTCCTGGCCCCCCTTCCCTCTACTCTCCGTTTCAAACTGGCCTGGAGTGGGTGCCCCTCACCACCAACCTCTCTAGCCCCTGCATACGTCTGCAAAACCTTGGACAGGTTGCAACAGCTTTGAAAGAGAAAAAGATCAATTTCCAGATGCCAGCTTGCTAGAAAGGATCTATTTTCCTCCTTAACTATACCAATGTGATTACAAGTACCTAGTCTACAGGACTGCCCTATATTAGCAACTATTTTTTCCTAAGATGTAGCCTACTGCATTGGGCTTGGGACCAAAAGATGTGAGTTAAAATTCGTGTGCTGGATTTTATTGTTGACCCTTCTTCACCCTTCTCTCTAACCATGCCCCTTGCCTTATGACTTTTATGTTCTTCCACCAAAGGAGTGGAAAATAATTTCCCATTCCTCTAATTTAGGTTCAGCCAAGAAACTTCCTTTAATCAAGAATGAAGCAGAAATGACGTGGTACCAGTTCTGAAATTATACCTTCTGAGGCTTTGCATGCTTCTCTTTGCTTTCTTGCATCTCTGCCATGTCAGGAGAAGAACATTCCCAGGTAGTGCAATAGATGAAAGGCACACAGAGCAGAACTGAGCCACCGTGCCCACTCCCAGCCAACCCTCACAACTGGAGCTACATAGATGCTTATTATTGCATGTTGTTGAGATATTGAGGATACTTGTCACGCAGCAGAATTGAACATTTATATTTGGCTCATGGGCTTCCTAGGTAGCTCAGTGGTAAAGAATCTGCCTGCCAATGCAGCAGACACTGATTCGATCTCTGGCTTGGGAAGATCTTCTGAAGGAGGAAATGGCAACCCACTCCAGTATTCATTCTGGGAAAATCCCATAGACAGAGGAGCCTGGTGGCTTACAGTCCATGGGATCACACGGAGTTAGACACAACTGAGCAATTGAGCACAAGCACAGTTTGGCTTAATCCTGTTCTGTCGTTTTGTTCCCGCTTGACTTTGGCCATGTCTGTTTCTTCTACTTTTTCCACAAGAGATTGAACTAGAAGATTCCTAAGGATCTTTTCATCTCTGAAGTTATTCAGTGTCTTCTCCAGACCTCCCATAATCCCATTAGTGGATTATCCCCCAGGATCTTTGGGTTGAGCTTTTATTACATCGAGCTAGTGATTTATTGAGGTGTTTACCTCTCCTGTTCACTGTGTGGTCCAGAATCAGCTGTGTCTTACTCACCTTTGCAGCACAAGTGTGCACATCAGTGCTGGAACATGTGAGCTCTCAGTTTATGTTTGTTGTAGAAATAACGAAATAGCTGAGAGACCATCTAGAGGCAAGTTCAGTTGCCTTCCTTCCACAGAGACAGAATTTTCAGATTTACTAGAGTACATGCCTGCTATCCCTTATGCAGTGGTGACTTGATCAATTAGCAAATTTTTCATTTAATAAATTTATAGCAAATTTACTCAATGCATACAATGTATCAAACTACCTTTACATTTTCATTTATTTATTCGTTTACCTAGCTATCTGGTTAGCCAGCTATCAAAAGGTAATACATGTAAGTGATAGAAATCAAGCACTGTAAATAATATTTAGCCAAAATTAAATCTCTCCTGCTCCTTATCTTCCATCCCCTAGGTCACCTCTCTGTCATAGTTTCCTGGGGCTTGTAAAGATTGTAAGATATCTTATGGACATAGAAGTGCACAGTCCATCAGTCCATTTCTACTCTTATGTAAATAGGAAATAGTTCCACATAACTTTGTATTTTACCTGTATCAGTTAAATTTCCTTAAGGATGGTACCATATTTGGTAGACATAGCTCTGTCTTAATATTTTGATAGCTGTATATCCTCCAATTTTAGGAGGTGACACAGGAGATGCAGGTTCGATCCCTGGGTCAGGAAGATCCCCTGGAGAAAGGTAAGGCCACCCACTCCAGTATTCTTGCCCGGGGAACCTCATGGACAGACGAGCCTGGTGGGCTACAGTCCATAGGGTTGCAAAGAGTCGGACATGACTGAAGCGACTGAGCAGCACACATCCCCCTTTGTGGACATGTCATAATTTAAACAATCCTATTTTAGCTTTTAAGGTTATTTCCAGTCTTTAGCAAAATTCTTTTGAAAACCTTGGCTTGATCTGAGACAGAGGGGATGAGCACTTGACCAAGAGGCCAACTGGAAGTGGCATTCAAGCTCACACTCCATTCATCAGACCAGGAACCCTAGAGTAGGACTGTGTCCCCCAGGTATACAGGTGTAGTAAAGGGGAGTTCCCTGGCCTGACCCCTGTAAAAGTCTTAGAGAAGCAGTCCTCTTTACCTAGTACCCAGCCAATCCCAAGGATCATAAGTCATCTCAGTGAGATGACTGGAAGCCACTGTGAGCTATACAGCCACTAACCACTCAGAAGGAGTAATTTATCATGAAGAGGCAGAACCAAGTAACAGCTACTGAACAGAAAGCTGGATGGAAGGCTGGTACTTGAGAAAGGGCCAGAAAAATCAAGGGTGCCAGAGTTGTGAAGTGTCCACAACTAGAGAGAAGGAGGGGATATCCCCAGAGGGGTGGGGATAGTGATGATGAGCTTTGGGCCTGAGGCAGATGGAGGAACCCCTGAGGGTCAGTTTGAGGGTTCCTGAAAGTTAACAGAAAAAGGGAAAATTTAATGGCTGTAAATAGAATCATGAACATCTGGTGAAAAAAATAGAAAATTTTTATTTAACATTTTTTTCCCCATCAAAACCTTTTAATTTTTTCAAAAAAAAAAGAAAAAAAGCTATTCCCCTTAAACTCCTTTCCTTCTTCCCATGTTCTCACGTCTTTAAATACACCAAACATGATAATTTTATGAGCAAAGCACATTATACATAATACATTTTTATGTTTCAAAGCTTACAAAATGACTTAAGTTCCATAAAGAGTGTTAAATAAAAAGAAAAAAAAAAAAACAAGAAATGCATATATTTCAGTTTTCCCACATTTCTGCTTCATCTGCTCTCTTCCATCACAGTGGGGGTTTTTTTCTCCCTGGCTTCAACATTTTGGGATATTTTGTAGCCGTAATCTCAAGCTTCCCTTCCAAAATGACCTTGTCTCTTCTCCAGACCAGTCCTGGGTTCTGATTCCAGTTCCACTATATGTTTGCAGTATAACTTCCAACAGGTCATTGAACCTTCCTGATCTTTATTTTCCTGTCTGGAGAATGGAAACAGTAATGCTATTATTGTAACTATAATACTACCCCAGGTTGCCATGATAACCTGGTATGCATTAAATAGCTGGTACAGTTCTTGATGTGCATTCGACTGGCTTCATGTTCTATCTCTATTCCCTAACATCCTTCAGAAAACACTCCCCATGATCTTGGGCTGGTTTTCCTTCTTGCTAATCTAGTTGGGGGTATAAATTAGATAGTGATATTTAGAAAAAGAAAGAGGGGGATGGCTGGAGTCTAGAGAAATGACTGGAGGTAGATTTGAAGCAAAGCGGTGCCACCAGAAAAAAAATGAGAAATCCAAATGGCAACCCACTCCAGTATTCTTGCCTGGAGAATTCCATGGATAGAGGAACCTGGCAGGCTACAGTCCATGGGGTCACAAAGAGTCAGACACGACTGAGTGACTGTCACACACACACTGCAGTTATATTGGGGCTTCCCAAGTGGTGCTAGCGGTAAAGAACCCCACTGCCAATGCAGGAGACTGGGGTTTGATCCTTGGGTAGATCACCTGGAGGAGGGCACAATAACCCACTCCAGTATTCTTGCCTGGGAAACCCCATGGACAGAGGAGCCTGGTGGGCTACAGTCCATGGGGTCACAGAGTCGGACATGCAGGGGGCATGGGTTCGATCCCTGGTCCTGGAAGATCCCACATGCACAGGGCAACTAAGCCCATGTACCACGACTAGCGAACCCCACTCTAGAACCTGCAAGCTGCAACTACTGAAGCCCACATGCCTAGAGCCCATGCTTAGTGGCAAGAGAAGCCACTGCAATGAGAAGCCTGTGTATCATAACTAGAGAGTAGGCACCCCCCCACTCACCGCAACTAGAGAAAGCCCATGTCCAGCAATGAAGACTCAGTGCAGTCATAAATTAATACATAAACAAACAATTTTTTTAAAAAAGCTTTCAAAAAAAGATATCCAGCTCTTCATCCTGCTTCTTTTCTTGGCAAGAGGTCCTCTGCAGTGTCTGTCTTCAGAAGTTAGAGGCCAGGAAGAGCTACCCTTCAGTGCAGAAAGGAAAACGTTCTTCAGTGCAGGAAGGAGGATGTTCTCTGGTCCAGCTCTTGGACCTTGTAGATTAGGGACCATCAGTGCACATGTATGATTGGTTGGAACATCCATCCAAACATCAAACAGGCTGACTTCTCTCTTTCAAGGGAAGGGAAGTGAAACCATAGCCAGGGGCAGGCAGGGCCACTTTGATTCTAGAGCTTTTTCAGCTGCAATCGAAGTTTCACCTGGTTCTTCAGATCATCTGGAAAAGAGGAAGCTGGTTTGGGGAATGTGTGAAATGTTATCACCCTGATGAAATTATCGATAAATTTCAAGCTGACCCCCAGATGTCCACTTGACCAAGATGCATATAGATCACAAACATTACCCTCCTGACATGCGTGGGGGGAGTTGTCAAGTCTGCCTATTTTGGTGTCATGTATATTTCATGGTGTCCAGGGTGAATGGAGATTTTAGACATCTTCCAACAATCTCACACTCAGAGCCAAGAGTCACATCCTGCATTTGAAGGAAAAAGTTGTCTAACTTTGAGAGATAATAACCCATTTATTCACTAAAGCATTTGGGAAAGATGGAAGAGAGAAATTAGCAAGGATGTCCCAAAATGGAAACAGAATGAAAATCACGGTGTAAATATCTGGTACCTAAACTTCCTGGTCATAAGTTAACCATCCAGTTTTTTCAGCATCAAAAAACTGTAGCAAAAAACACACGGAGGTGGTGGAGTTCTCTAGTGCCCCTGCTCTGACATAATTTCTGCTGCTTTGTTGAAAACAAAACTATAATTTAAAAAGATACATGCACCCCTATTTCACGGCAGCACTGTGTACAGTAGTCAGGACATGGAAGCAACTAGTTGTCCATAGACAGAAGAATGTATAAAGAAGATGTGGTACATATATGCAATGGAGTATTATTCAGCCATAAAAAGAATGAAATAATGCCATTTGCAGCCACATGGATAGATCTAGAGATTATCACACAAAATGAAGTGAGTTGGAAAGAGAAAAACAAATATTGTATATTCACATATATATATATGGAATCTGGAAAAATGATACTGATGAACCTATGTGCAGGGCATGAGTAGAGACACAGATGTATAGAATGGACTTGTGGACATGTGGGGGGAAAGAGAATGGGACAAATTGAGACAGTGGAGTTGGCATATACATGCTACCATATGCTGCAAACAGACAACTAGCAGGAAGTTGCTATAGAGCTGAGCAGGAAGCTCAGCTCAGTGCTCTGTGATGGCCTAGAGGGTGGGATGGGGGCTGGGAGGGAGACTCAAGAGAGGAAACACATGTGTACACAAGGCTGATCCATGCTGTTGTACAGCAGAAACTAACACAACACAGTAAAGCAATTATACTCCAATTAAAAACAAAAAGAGAGAGAACTCCATAACCTTGTTACATAGAATAACAAAGGCCTCATCTCTCGGACACAATCATCTTATCTAGCTCCAAACCACTTCTGCTCTAACTCCAACTGTGGAGATTAAAAAGACCAACTCCTTTTCATCATGTTTTTCTATTTTTGTTGATGTTCAGTTGCTAAGTCTTGTCCAACTCTTTGCAATCCCAGGGTTCCCCGTCCTTCATTATCTCCCTGAGTTTGCTTAAATTTATGTCCATTGAGTTGGTGATGCTATCCAACCATTTCATCCTCTGTTGTCCCCTTCTCCTCCTGCATTTTCTCTTTCCCAGCATCAGGGTCCTTTCCAATGAGTCAGCTGTTTGCAGCAGGTGGCCAAAGTATTGGAGTTTCAACTTCAACATCAGTTCTTCCAATGAATATTCAGGGTTGACTTCTTTTGGGATTGATAAGTTTGATCTCCTTGTTGTCCAAGGGAGTCTCAAGAGTCTTCTCTGGCACCATAATTTGAAAACATCAATTCTTCATTGCTCAGCCTTCTTTATGGTCCAGCTCTCACATTTGTATATGATTACTGGAAAAACCATAGCTTTGACTAGACAGACCTTTGTTGCCAAAATGATGTTTCTGCTTTTTAATACATTGTCTAGATTTGTCATAGTTTTCCTTCAAAGGAGCAAGTGTCTTTTAATTTCATGGCTGCAGTCACCATCCACAGTAATTTTGGAGCCCAAGAAAGTAAAATCTGTCACTGTCTCCACTATTTCTCCTTCTATTTGCCATGAAGTGATGGGACCAGATGGCGTGATTAGTTTTTTGACTGTTGAGTTTTAAGGAAGCTTTTTCACTCTCCTCTTTCACCCTCATCAAGAGGTTCTTTAGTTCTTCTTCACTTTCTGCCATTAAAGTGGTGTCATCTGCATATCTGAAGTTGTTGATATTTCTCCCGGCAATCTTGATTCCAACTGTGGATGGATGTGATTCATCCAGCCCAGCATTACACATGATATACTCTGCATATAAGTTAAACAAGCAGGATGACAATATACAACCTTGACATACTCCTTTCCCAATTTTGAACCAGTCTTTTGTTCCATGTCCTGTTCTAACTGTTGCCTCTTGGCCTGAATACCAGTTTCTCAGGAGGCAAGTAAGGTGGTCTGGTGTCCCCATCTCTTTAAGAATTTTCCACAGTTTGTTGTGATCCACACAGTCAAAGGCTTTAACATAGTCAATGAAGCAGAAGGAGATGCTTTTTTGGAATTCCCTTGCTTTCTCTCTGATCCAACAGATGTTGACAATTTGATCTCTGCTTCTTTTGCCTTTTCCAACTCCAGCTTGTACATCTAGAAGTTTTCAGTTCATGTACTGCTGAAGCCTAGCTTGAAGGATTTTGAGCATTACCTTGCTAGCGTATGAAATGACTGTGACTGTATATGGTAGTTTGAACATTCTTTGGCGTTGCCTTTGTTTAGGACTGAAATGAAAACTGATTTTTCCAGTCCTGTGGCCACTCCTAAAATTTCCAAATTTGCTGACATATTGAGTACAACACATTAACGGCATCATTTTTGAGGATTTTAAATAGCTCAGCTGGAATTCCATCACCTTCACTAACTTAGTTCATATTAATGCTTCCTGAGGCCCACTTGACTCTATACTCCAGGATGTCTCACTCTAGGTGAGTGACTGTACCATCGTGGTTATCTGGATCATTAATTCCTTTTTTTGTATAGTTCTTCTGTTTATTCTTGCCACCTCTTCTCAATCTCTTTTGCTTCTGTTAGTTCCTTACTGATTCTGTACTTTATCATGCCCATCCTTGCATGAAATATTCCTTTGATAGCTCCAATTTTCTTGAAGAGATTTCTGGTCTTTCCCATTCTATTGTTTTCCTTTATATCTTTACATTGTTCATTTAAGAAGGATTTCTTATCTCTCCTTCCTATTCTTTGGAATCCTGGATTCGGTTGGGTATATCTTTTCCTTTCTCCCTTGCTTCTTGCTTCTGTGTTTTACACTCATCTCAGTCCATTTGATTTCCCCAACCAAGTTCACGTCTCCAGTTTTCAGGATGAGAAAACTAGGGTTTGTTGATCTTTGGATTTTCAGGCCAAGTTTCAAAATTTATAATATCAAAGTTGAACATCAAGAAGAGAAATTCAATTCCTTTTCTCTCCTCATTGGGGATACAGTTGGCACTCGTCAATGAACTCTGTGCTTGGTTTTCCCTTTCTTGGGTTTTTCATGTTTTTACCATTCCTAAGAGGAAGAGTCTGCTTCTTGGTGGTCATTGGCCCAGTTGTCTGAGGTCTGAGCTGGTGTTGGTCACTACCAGCCCTCAAGACTGATGGCCGTGGGGAGAAGCATTTCACTGCTCCTGATCTGGAAATCTAATCCTGCCAACTGAGGCATTCTCCCTTCTCTGAATTTCATGTTTCTCTTCCATAAAATGGAGACAGTAGGATCCCCTGCCCAAGATTTTGTTCTGAAAGATCGATGAATGGATATGAATGTTTATTTACCCATTACTCACTGAGCTAAATAGGGTACAGATTGTAAAGTTTCCTGGCACATATTAGGTGCTCAGCAAATGTTACCTGCCCACCCTTCCTAGAGGTGGATATTCTACTCCTTCTGTATACTATGGTCCTAAGTATTCTAAGAGGCTATGTGAATCCCATCCTTGATTTGATCAATGTTTCCTGCTTCTCTTGGTTCTTTCCATGTGCTGTGCTTAGTTGCTCAGTCGTGTCTGACTCTTTGCAACTCCATGGGCTATAGCCCACCAAGCTCCCCTGTCCATGGGATTAGTTCTTTCCATGGGAAGAACAATTCCTGAATTCTCATTCCCATACAGAGGACCCAAGAGTTATGGGCCACATCTTGTCCCCCAACCCCTTATTATACACTGAAGTCCTAACTCTCAGTACCTGAGAATGTGACCTTACCTGGAGGTAAGATCTTCACAGAGGTAATCAAGGTGAAATGAAATCATTAAGGGTATTGCTGCTGTTTAGTCACTTCAATCATGTCCAACTCTTGAGACTCCATGGACAGTAACCCGCCAAGCTCCTCTGTCCATGGGATTTTTCCAGTCAAGAATACTGGAGTGGGTTGCCATTTCCTTTTCCATAGGATCTTCCTGACCCAGGGATCGAACCTGTGTCTCCTGCATTGTCAGGCAGATTCTTTTCTGCTGAGCCGCCAGGGAGATCTCATAAAGGGGATCCCTAAACTACCGTGGCCTATGACTGGTGTCCTTGTAAAAAAGAGGAAATTTGGACACAGAAACTGACACACAGAAGGAAGGTAATGAGCAGACACAAAGGGAGAAGATGGCCATAAGACAGGAGTGACGCATCTGTCAGTGAAGGGGGCCCCCGAGGCCACCAGAAGCTAGAAGAAGGGCCTGGAGCAGTTCCTTCCCTAGTGTTTTCAGAGAGATCATAGTTCTGCTTACACCTTGATTTTGGACGTTTGGCCTCTAGAACTGTGACATAATGCATTTGTGATGTTTTAAGTGGCCTAATTCATGCTACTTTATCACGGTGGCCCTAGAAAGCAAACACACCAGAAGTTGGATATCGACTCACCTGGGTCCTTCTGGTTTGGGGGTGTGGCTCAATTTATAATTCTTTCATGGCCTCTGTGCTATGACCCAGCTAATGCATGCTTCATTGCTTGGCCTCTTCTGCCCAAATCTTCTAAATTCAATCTTTTGCAGAAAGCCAAGCTGGGCACAGAAGCAGACACACACACACACACACACACACAGAGTCTCTTCTCAGATGTCAATTAACCAGAAAATGAGGAAAGGGGATAGTCAAGTCAGGAGGGCTGACCTGACAAGACAACATCTTCCAGACCCTTGCTCAGAAACCTGGTATTTTGGGAAGAGCTCACATTTTGGTTACTGGCAGTAGCCAGGGTAAAATCCAGCTCTACTGCTCAACTGCAGTGTGAACGTGGACAAGTTCCTCACCCATAAAATGATATACTAATAGTATTGACCAAATAGTGTTGTTGTAATGTTGAATGAAAAGCCATAGCATGGAGACCCACATAGATGGCACATTGGTGCTGCCTAAAGACTTATTCAAGCAAGGATAGAAATACTTGCTGAGCAAGTACTAGGTTCCAGAGACTCTCCTAGGCACTTCCATGGGCCTTAGGTCTTAGTTGAGGCATGTGGGATTGTCATTGCATCATGCAGAATCTTTCGTCATAGTGCATGGACTCTTGAATTGTGGTGCACAGACTCAGTTGCTCTGTGACACGTGGGATCTTAGTTCCCTGACCAGGGATTGAATCTGTGTCCCCTGCACTGCAAAGTGGATTCCTAAGCCCTGGACCACCAATTGTTTTGATTACAGTGCTAGCTAGATAGCTGTGGGATCCCTTAAAAAGTAGTTATTAATAATGCAATTGCTATTGTGTCCTAAAGAATGAAACAATCACACCTTGTTTCCCCAGATTTTCTTCCCTAATTGCATGGCTCATTAAAAACATTTGAAAAAGAAAGAGAACCAATTGGCCTAAATCCCTCAACTACTCATGAAAGATGGTTCAATAAGTCTTTTCTTCATCTGCACAATGTGCATTTTTGCATATGAAGATGGACTTTCTATAAACCAGGACTGAAAGCATTTGAATGGTTTGTTTAGTGGTGGTGGAGGCTTTTGCATTTGGTGCTTGCCCATAACATCACCTTCATCCTGACCAAGAGCATGATGTGACAACAATTCTAGGAATAAATCAGTGTCACAAGCACAGGGGAAAAATGGAACATGGGTTGTCACTCTCCACTCTGTGCCCAGGCAGACATGGCCAATCGATCATGGAACTCCTTCCCACAGAATGTGTTCATGGACTTAGCCTCTTAAGAACTCAGCCACTCTCATATAATCACAGTCAGACTTCAGTATGAACGATCAGTTCAGTTCATTTCAGTCACTCAGTCGTGTCCGACTCTTTGTGACTCCCGTGGGCTGCAGCACACCAGGCCTCCCTGTCCTTCACCAACTCCTGGAGTTTACTCAAACTCATGTCCATTCTGTCGTCCCCTTCTCCTCCCACCTTCAACCTTTCCCAGCATCAGGGTCTTCTCCAATGAGTCAGTTCTTCACATCAGGTGGCCAAAGTATTGAAGTTTTAGCTTCAACATCAGTCCTTCCAGTGAATATTTAGGACTGATTTTCTTTAGGATGGACTGGTTTGATCTCCTTGCAGTCCAAGGGACTCTCAAGAGTCTTCTCCAACACCACAGTTTAAAAGCATCAATTCTTTGGAGCTCAGCTTTCTTTATAGTCCAACTCTCACATCCATTCATGACTACTGGAAAAACCATAGCCTTGACTAGATGGACCTTTGTCAGCAAAGTAATATCTCTGCTTTGTAATATGCTGTCTAGGTTGTTCGTAACTTTTCTCCCAAGGAGTAAGCATCTTTTAATTTCATGGCTGCAGTCACCACCTACAGTGATTTTGGAGCCCCCCAAAATAAAGTCTCTCACTGTTTCCACTGTTTCCCCATCTATTTGCCATGAAGTGATGGGACCAAAACATTGGCCACCTGATGCGAAGAGCTGACTCATTTGAAAAGACCCTGATGCTGGGAAAGATTGAGGGCAGGAGGAGAAGGGGACAACAGAGGATGAGATGGTTGGATGGCATCACCGACTCGATGGACATGGGTTTGGGTAGACTCCGGCAGTTGGTGATGGACAGTGAGGCCTGGCATGCTGGAGTTCATGGGGTCACAAAGAGTAGGACACAACTGAGTAACTGAACTGAACTGAACTGATGGGACCAGATGCCATGAACTTAGTTTTCTGAATGTTGAGTTTTAACCCACCTTTTTCACTCTCCTCTTTCACTTTCATCAAGAGGCTCTTTAGTTCTTCTTTGCTTTCTACCATAAGGGTGATATCATCTGCATATCTTATGTTATTGATATTTCTCCCGGCAATCTTGATTCCAGCTTATATGAAAGATATTTGCTATCTATAGCTCAGGAGAAAACAGAAGACCTTAACTGTCTTCTCTTTTTTTGAGCAAAGAGGTAGCAAGTCATTTATCCCAAAATCTGATGGCCATAGTGGGGAGGAAGAGTAGGGCTTTAGGTGTGAAGGGCTAGTTGAGATCAGAAATGGGAGAAAACATAAGTAGGGAAAGAAATCAGACCCAGGAATAATTAATTCAGATACCCTGGAGAGAGAAAGAACTTAGAGGGAAGTGTTGGACAAAGAAGGATAATGATGCCTCACATCGGAGACCCACATAGATGACACATTGGTGCTGCCTAAGGTCTTACTCAAGCCAGGAGAGAAATACTTGCTGAACAAGTACTAGGTTCCAGAGACTCTCCTAGGCACTTCCATGGGCCTTTTCTCATTCATCCCTCACAATAACTCTGTAAGGTAGGAAGTATTGTTCTCATTTTACAGATGAAGACACTGAGACTCAGAAAGGTAACTTGTCGAAAATCAGATACATGCTACCTGCATTTTGAGTCTCTTCCTTTTTCTTTTCTATTACAGTTAAAGTTTGTAATATTAGATCTTAAAGGCTTTCCAGGCTACCAATAAATTGCAAAATAACAACAACAATCAGAAAATACAAAATAATAAGATGAACAAAATGCATAATAACAAGAGCAACTAACAACTGTAAGAAATAGGAAAGATTCCACAAACTTTGCCAGGTCATGTTGACTGAAATTTTTACTTGCTATCAAGGACCTTCAAGGTAGGAACTAATAATACCCAGACTGGAAATAGAGGTAAAAGATACTCTTGGAAGGTGGGGCTGAAACTGTTTGTAGCCACTCTGTCTATGCCAAGGTCAGAGTCAACACAGGTTAACAAGTTGGTGGTACCCCATCCCTGGAGGGTGTGCTTGGCAGTGAATGAGAGACAAGGCAGCATAATCGTGTGTGTGGCTCATCATGCCAGGGTGCTTGGGTTCAACCTGCAGCTTCACTTCTTCCCAGTTATGTCACCTTTAACCATATTACTTTGGGTGAGGTATGGTGTGACCAGATGCAGATCAAGAGAGAGAAACTGGTAGACTTTTGTGATTTGTCACACTCATAGCTCCCTGGGGAGAAAGAGCATGCTATGTAGAGCCACTCTGGGAGGCACCTGGTCCACCATGAGGCAGGGGGAGAGGGAGACGATAGTCAGGCTCCTTTATTGTGGTTTCTTCAGGAAGGAAAAGGAGAGGCAGAGTAAGCAGGTGTAAGATTGGCTCATTGAATAATTTCAGCCTTGGGGCATAGTTGCTTTCCCAGATTACCTTGTCTAGGGTCCTTGGGGTGGACAGATCTGCCTGGAATGTGAGCCCATTACGGAGGTGCATGGGTGTGGACGTTTCCACTCAAAAAGAACTAATTAACCTCTAGCCAGGGCCTCAAAACTGGGTCAAGACAGGATTTTAAAAGATGCATTAGCATTACCTTCAGCAAATTATGGAATTTCTGGACCCCATTTCCTTATCTATAACATGAGAATATACATACCCTATAGGATTGTGTGAAGATTAAGAAAATAATCTTAAACTGGTGTCAGTTCAGTTCAGTTCAATTCAGTCGCTCAGTCGTGTCCGACTCTTTGCGACCCCATGAATTGCAGCACACCAGGCCTCCCTGTCCATCACCAACTCCCAGGAAGCATTCAAAAGTATGTTATAATTTTTTAATGTTTTTGTGGTAAAATTCATAGAATATAAAAGATACTATTTTAACCATATTTAACTGCACATTTCAGTGGCACTAAGGACATTCACATTGTTGTGCAACTCTCACTATCAGCCATCTCCTGAATTTTTCACCTTCTCAAACTGAAACTCTGTTCCCATTAAAACACTAAGTACCCCTCACCCCCAGCCCCTGGCATCTACCAGTGTACATTCTGACTCTATGACTATTCTAGGTACCTATGATTTTAGCAAAGAATATTAGTGATAAAGTCATTAACAAAATCCTAAGAAGGACCCTACCTTTTACAACCCAAAGTTCACCATGCACAACACCCTCTTCTAGCTAAAATGGCCCCTGCCTCAGTCCTTACTCAGCTAGGCTGCTGACTCCATGGGGCATTGAATCTGGTGTCTGTAGTTCGTCCATTGACTGGCCAGTGACCAAGAAGGCAAAGTAGAATGGCCAGAGGAGTTGATGACTATCAGCAGAGCCAATCAGACCAGCCTCCTGGGGAATGTGGCCCAGCCTCCTGGGGAATGAGGACCAGTTAGGTGGGAGGGAGAGGATGACGGAGTTGAGATGAGATGCAGAGCCATCATTAGGGAGAAAGAGGGAAATGGATGGAATAGGTTGCTTGCGGAACTACCTTAAAGTGTGATAGCTTTTCTGGTTCCGTTTATACCATATATATGCTGAAAATGTCTACCCGCTCTGGTTCCCTTTCAAAGGAACTGTAGTTTTTATGGAGAAGGAAATGGCAACCCACTCCAGTGTTCTTGCCTGGAGAATCCCAGGGATGGGGGAGCTTGGTGGGCTGTCGTCTCTGGGGTCACACAGAGTTGGACATTACTGAAGCAACTTAGCAGCAGCAGCAGCAGCAGTAGTCTTTTAAAATATGGCAACCATATAGTTTTTCATGCTTTGCTTCAACACATGCAAAATAGGTTGTCACTCCCACATGAAGCTAGGGAGAGGTCATGCGACTGTTACACCAGTCCTATCCTTGACTTGCTGTGGACCATCCCACGCCCTCTCTGAGCCCCAGTCTTCTCGTCTGTCAAGCTCCCTGGACAAACTTTGAGGCTCTGACATCCCTCCAGGTTCTGATGCTCTGAGCCTTCAAGGGTGTCTGGGGTCACTGGAGGATGGGGCCGTGGAATCAGGTGGGAACCCCAGAGTGGAGGCATCAGCTCTGGGCAGGATCATCTTGGTGCTCGTGCCCTGTGTCCCACTCCCCCCCCCCCCCGCCCCCAGATGCCTAGAGAAGAAACAGAGAAGTGTTATCCACCAAAGAAACGGAGATAAATATAGCCCTTGCTGGATTAATATCCCCAGGATTACTCACGTCTCTTTCAAAGTGAAGCAAAGATCATGTGCCACCTGACAACCACCCATCTGGCCTGAGAAGAGTCGCCATATGGATGGTTCTCACTAATTATAGTTAAATACTGAAGGGAGGGCTTCCAGCACGGAGCCTCATCAGATCAGAACCCCTTTCCCAGGAGCTTAGTAGAAAGGTTGTGAGGTTACTTTGCTCAGACTCACCCAGGCATGTTCAGGCATGCCATCCCATCTTCCCAGAATCAACTTTCTCCAACTTAAACACAGAGGGATAATATTGATAATGTCCCTTATTTTAAAAAGGGGTCAATGGTAGTGGCCTCTATGCCAAATAAAGAGCCAATGAAGATCCCGGATCACGAAGGGAGCCAAGTAAATAATCAATAATTTAATAAATGCACACTTGAGGATTCCTATTATGAACCCAAGTCTCTGTTTAGGTATACCAGGACCCAGATTCATATAAAAGATGTTAATTTTTTTTTTTTTTTTTTGCTGGTCCCAGACAAAAAGCAGGCAGTGAATCATTCTAATCCCAGAAAGGAAGCTTCCTTGGTGAAAGCATGTAGCAATCCACAGCATTGCCTTCTTAAAATAGTTGGAGAGTTCTTTCTCTCCATACCAAGAGGATGACCAACTTGAAAGGTGAGGAATGCATTTCCTATGTATGTGCCCCTGAACCATCACCAAGAGCTATCAGTTTAGCTGTGGACCAAATGTTGGGCAGGGAATTTGGTTTGGGGTGAGAAGGAAGGGAAATATTCAAACTGTGGATGAATTTTCATCAATGGCTCCATTCTATTTGTACCATTCTGTCCACTCCTGGACCCTGGCTCTCTGAGTACTCTTACGCTCCTCCTCATCACGCCATCCAAGCAGCATGTCTTTCCCATGGAGGCTCACACTTCCATGCCCTCCAAAGCCAGGTAGGCAATCTATATAATTGAAGTGGGACAGGTCTAAGAAAACTCACAAGGGTCTCTCAGTTGTTCATTAATTGACCCACTTTTCTTAAAGACATGGCCACAGAGAAATATTTTTCTTCTAAAACAAAAACAGTGAGAGTATGGTGATGACTGACCATTGATGCCTGGCTCTAGAGTTTCGGAGACAGTAGAGTGTGGGAGGGATGGTAATCAACTGAAGAGTATGTGCTCTGTGTCAAGGGTGCACTTCTAAGGAGCCAGACTATAGTTACCATTTGCGAACCAAGGCCCAATATTGCTAGATCATCTGGCTTTTCCATAGATACTCTCAACTAGGATAGCCATAAGTAATAGTCTGATTTTTTTCTTGACTCAAATTTTTAGCAAATATTTGAAGATATTCTGCTAGTATGGAAAAAAAAATAAGCACAGTCTTTGTTTTCTTTTTGTTGAAGGGATAGGTTGTGAGTCAAGTATTCTCAGGGGCCTTCTTGTTGACTTGGGGAGCAAGCTTATCTAAACTGACAGCAACAGTTTAGAGAAGGAGAGCAGGACTGAGAGATGGTAGGAAGCTGAGTCCGGATGATGGCATTTGAACTCCTGGATCCAACCACACCTGAAACTTCCGACAGCATTGAGCTTCTAGTTACATGTACGTGTGTGCACTTAGTCATGTCTGACTCTCTGTGACCCTAGGGACTGTAGCCTGCCAGGCCCCTCTGGCCATGGAAGTTTCCAGAATACCAAAGTGGGTTGCCATTTCCTACTAAAGAGGATCTTCCAGACCTAGGGACTGAACCCACATCTCTTGCATCTCCTGCATTGCAGGTGGATTCTTTACCACTAGCACCACCTAGGAAGCTCCTTCTAGTCGCATAGCCTAACAATTTCTTCCTTTTATTTAAATCTGAGTTATTCTTTCTATTCTTCTTTTAGTTCCCTGGTGGCTTAGAGGGTAAATCATCCACCTGCAATGTGGGAGACCCAGGTTCAATCCCTGAGTCAGGAAGATCCCCTGGAGAAGGAAACAGCAACCCACTCCAGTACTCTTGCCTGGAAAATCCCATGGATGGAGGAGCCTGGGAGGCTACAGTCCATGGGGTCACAAAAAGTCGGACACGACTGAACGACTTCACTTTCACTTTCTATTCTTCTTTTGAGTGAAGTCGCTCAGTCGTGTCTGACTCTTTGCCACCCTGTGGACTGTAGCCTACCAGGCTTCTCTGTCCATGGGATTCTCCAGGCAGGAATACTGGAGTGGGTTGCCATTTCCTTCTCCAGGGGATCTTCCCGACCCAGGGATCGAACCCAGGTCTCCTGCATTGCAGGCAGACGCTTGCAACTAAAACAACAACAACAACAAAAAAACCTTAATCCATTCAAAGACCTCAGGGTCATGCATAAATAATTGATAATGGGATTGTTCAACATGACATGTCAAGAATCTGCTGTAGTTTGAAATGGTAGGGAAAAAAAAGTGTGACCAGAGAAAGACGCACAGATGGAAAGAAACTACATCACAAAGAACCTAGGATGCTTCCCTTAAAGTTAATCTCATCACTCATAGACAATAGTAAGCCAGTGAAAGGCTTAGAAAGTAGCTCTGGCTTTCTCTGCCTTAGGATTGTTATTTGGAAGTTTGACTCCTCTCCTGCAGTCCTATCTCTTTCTACCTGTTACTTCCAAGGCAGTGGACTAGCTTTCTCCTGCTTGATGGAGTGGAATGATTCAGCCTGTGTTTTGTGGATTTCTAACATCTCTGAGCCACTCTGCACACTCATTCGACCGGTCTGTAATCCCCTGGTGAAAATATAGTAAGCAGAAGCTCTTGGCACTTTGAATACATGATACAATAAAGAAAAAGACCCAATAATAGAAGAACAAACAGTACAATATTTTCCTAAGTGTATTTGGATTAGATTTATGTTAGATTCGGGGAGCTGGCAATTTAATAGGTGGGGTAACTTTCATTTAACTTCAGAAAGTACATGTATAATTCATCGCCACTCGGTACACGGAACTGCAAGGAGAGATTGTAACCAGAGAGAGAGAAAGAGAAAGAGAGTGAGATATACTGCAAGGCAGAGAGCAAAACAGAGTCAGCTTTTACCCTGCTGAACCTCCTCTAGCAATTTATGGGCACTGTCAGCTACTAACAATCTAAATAACTCACTTCTATGCCAGAAATCATAACTGAAGCAGAAAATACTGGAGATTAATCCTGTGTTGTGACTTTTTTTGTGTGAAAATGCAGACACATGTTGGTATGGGTATATGGGAGTCATGGGTGGAGTGGGAACTGGCAAAATTTAAGGGCTAATAGGCACTTTATCCAGAGAAGGCGATGGCACCCTACTCCAGTACTCTTGCCTGGAAAATCCCATGGATGGAGGAGGCTGGTAGGCTGCAGTCCATGGGGTCACGAAGAGTTGGACATGACTGAGCGAATTCCCTTTTACTTTTCACTTTCATGAATTGGAGAAGGAAATGGCAACCCACTCCAGTGTTCTTGCCTGGAGAATCCAAGGGACGGGGGAGCCTGGTGGGCTGCCGTCTATGGGGTCACACAGAGTCGGACACAACTGAAGCGACTTAGCAGCAGCAGCAGCAGGCACTTTATCATTTTGGTCTTTATTTTCTCACAAGGGTCCCAAAATTCATTCAAGAAGGGCTTCAGTGGAAGCAGTGGAGAGAGAATGATAGGAAAATGGTTTTCCTGTTCTCATGTCAATAGAACTTTGGAGTAAAATAGACCTGAATTTGAATCTTGATGCTGTCAGCTACAATCTGTGTTATCTTGAATGAGCCTCAGTTTCCTTATCAGTAAAATGGCATGTGAGCTCAGTCGTGTCCAGCTGTTTGGACCATGGAATTTTCCAAGCAAGAATACTGGAGTGGGTAGCCATTCCCTTCTCCAGAGGATCTTTCCAACCCAGGATTGAACCGATGTCTCATGTGTCTCCTTCACTGGCAGGCAGATTCTTTACCATTTGAGTTATTGGGGAAGTCCATCTCTTTGAGCCTCAGTTTTCTTATCAGTAAAATGGAGGCAATGATAATAGTATAAAGACAGTGGTTGTACAAAGTATATATTCTCTTGTGCCTCCTCTTTAAAAAGTATTGAGATAATAATTCATGAATAATAATAGTCCTGGTTGTTTTTTTTTCCTGTTTGGTGTGTGTGTGTGTGTGTGTGTGTTGAGAGAGAGAGAGCATGAGAGAGCTAGAGAGAAGGGGGTGGCAGGGAGGGAGACAGAGAGAAAATGAATAACAGAACAGAATGACCACCTGGACTCTGAGGCCAAACAGCTGGGGTTCAAATTATGTCTCTGCTATTTATTTATTTGTTTTTATATATCACAACTTGCAATGCTTCACTGTTTTAAATTTTAAAAACAAAATATCCTAGTGGGCACACAGGATGGTTGAAGTAAAAAAATTTTTTTTTCTTAAGTTGCTCAACTTTTTAAATTGAAGTATAGTTGACTTACAGTGTTATGTTAATTGCTGCTGTACAGAAAAGTGACTCAATCATATATATATATACATTCTTTAGTGTATTTTCCCTTATGGATTATCCTAGGATATTGGATTTAGCTCACTGTCCTATACAGTAGGGCCTTGTTGTTTATCCATCCTGTATATACTAGTTTGCATCTACTCACCACATAACCCCATCCATCCCACCCCACCCCCATGACTCTGCTATTTTTGCACCACTGACTCAATGGACATGAGTTTGAGTAAACTCCCAGAGTTGGTGATGGACAGGGAGGCCTGGGGTGCTGCAGGCCATGGGGTCACAAAGAGTCAGACACGACTGAGTGTCTGAAGTGAAGGTGGATTTCTAAGTAGCGCTAGTGTTAAAGAACCTACCTGCCAATGCAGGAGACATAAGAGACTCGGGTCCAATCCCTGGGTCGGGAAGATCCCTTGGAGGAGAGCATGGCAACCCACTCCAGTATTCTTGCCTAGAGAATCCCATGGACAGAGGAGCCTGGAGGGCTACAGTCCACAGGGTCTCACAGTCAGACATGACTAAAGTGACTTAGCACACACACATGCAAAGTAAAGGTAATAATACTATTTTATCCCATAAATTGTTATGAGGGTTAAATGAATAATTCCAAACACAGCAGTGCTTAGAACCATGCCTGTAACATGATGTACTATACATCTAAACCATCCATAGTAATGGTACTATTAATTGAACACTGCTATTATTGCTATTAAGAAAAACAATGATAATAATTTCTCATTTGATGTAGAGGGTTAGGAGATTTAGGGAGGAAAATGATGAAGAGTATATAGACTTTGAAGTTATTCCTGCTTTAAAATACACTCAACCTTCATTTCTACTTTTATAGAATAGAGATTGTAATTTTTGCCCCTTGGGATTAAAATGACACTATAATGAGATCATGGTGTACCAGCTTAGGAAGCATTGGCTCTTGTGATGATCTCTGACTTTGCAGAGGAGGAAGTAGGAGTGATTCAGCCATTTGTGTACAGACACACAAATGTTTTGGCCAAATGTCTTTCCCTAAATCTCTTGCCCTCATCCCTCCCCATAAGCTGCCTGCTCTGAAGGAGACTGGAAACATTTAGGGGGAAGTGTTAATCATGGGGTCTTCATTCATGGAAAGTGATGGTGTCATGTGAATGGATGTCACAGTTATCTGGGGGATTCTGGGGCTTCCCTGGTGGCTCAGCAGTAAAGAATCCGCTTGCCAATGCAGGAGACACAGGTTGGATCCCTGGGATGGGAAGATCTCCTGCAGAAAGGAATGGCAAACCACACCAGTATTCTTGCCTGAAAACTCCCATAGAAAGAGGAGCCTGGCGGGCTACACTCCATGGGGTTGCAAAAAGTTAGACATGACTCAGCAACTGAACACACAGGCACGTCTGAAAGTGAAAGTGTTAATTGCTCAGTTGGGTCCAACTCTTTGCAACCCCATGGACTGTAGCTCTTCAGGCTCCTCTGTCCATGGGATTTTTTCAGACAAGGATACTGGAGTGGGTAGCCATTCCCTACCGCAGGGGATCTTCCCAACCCAGGGATCGAACCCGGGTCTCCCACATTGCAGGCAGATTCTTTAATGTCTGAGCCACCAGCGAAGCCCACATGCATGTCTAGTACATCTTTTCTGAAAACTTCCCTGCAAGTGGGTCCTTGCCAGCCATGTGACCCTCTCCTTCTGTTACATGACTGGACTGGAGTTGGACCCCTGATCCAATCAGATTCACTCTCTGCAGAGGTGGGAACTGGAAGATGAGTTCCTCCAAACCTGATATCACAATTCAGCAAGAGTGATTTTTCTGAAAATCAATCACCTCCTTCCTGCTTCGAACACATCTGTAGCTCCCCTTTGCTCTTGGAACAAGGACCTGTTTAGTCTGACCTGAGACACCATGGACCTCCAGGGCCTCAACTCACAGCATGTCACCTTTCTTGTTAGTGCACTGGCCCTGTGCTTACCATGGGTCCTCTTCCTAAAGGGTCTTTGCTGATGCTGTTCCCTCTGCCTGGAACACCAGTCCTTCTGCTTTCCTCATCTTTCCTATATCATTTCTGTAGTTACTTTCACAAGGAAATCTTCCCTCACCTCCCCAACTGAGTCAGGCTTATGTCCTGTGGGCTTTCATTGCCCCGCGTGCCTTTTCATCCTAATACAAGCCGCAGTTGTGGTTACACATGTATATGCGTGATTATCTGATTGATGACAGTCCCTTCCAGCAGAATCCAGGCTCCATTAGGATGAAGTCATCTTCACTTTTGCTCTCTGCTGTATCCCTAGTGTCTGGCACAATGCCTTGTCCATAACAGATGCTCAATAAATGCTTGCTGAATGAATGAATAAGTTCAGTTCAGTTGCTCAGTCGCGTCCAACTCTTTGTGACCCCATGGACTGCAGCAAGCCAGGCTTCCCTGTCCTTCACCAACTCTCAGAGCTTGCTTAAACTCATGTACATCGAGTCGGTGATGCCATCCAACCATTTCATCCTCTTCTCCTCCTGCCTTCAATCTTTCCCAGCATCAGGGTCTTTTCCAGTGAGTCAGATCTTAACATCAGATCGCCAAAGTATTGGAACTTCAGCTTCAGCATCAGTCCTTCCAATGAATATTGAGGATTGATTTCCTTTAGGACTGACTGGTTTGATCTCCTTGCCAGGAATGACTAGAGCTACAGGGAGAAAGTCTATATACTGCAGCTGCTGAGATTTGAGATTTGTCCTGGTTCTCATCACCACTCTCCTTAAAGTGTTCTTTTCTTCACATTTTTAAAGATTCGGTGAGAGGCCCTAACCATCCTTTCATTGAATGCCTATGCTTTGTTCAATCTTATGTGAGTGGAGTTCTTTTATCTACAACCCAAAAAGACCCTTTATGCTGCCATAAGGAGATGGAAATTGAGAAACTCCCAAGAGATTTCCTCTTCCAGGGTGATTCAAAAGGAGGATACACATGAGGGATGAAGTGAGAGGTTAAGGTTAACAAATAGAAGTTTTTATATATAGAATGGGTAAACAGCAAGGTCCCACTGTATAGCACAGAAAACTATAATCAATATCCTTGATAAACCATAATGGAAAAGAATATACAAAAAAGAATGTTTATACATGTATACCCGAATCACTTTGCTGTGCAGTGGAAATTAACACAACTCTGCATGTCAACCATACTCAAATAAAATTTTTGGTTTTAATAAAAGAGGCTACACAGCACAGGCTTGTCATCAACAGACCATGGTTGTCATTATCAGCTGCTATTTATATTCTGGCTCAGCAGGTGACCCAGCCTAACCGGAGAGCAGCACTTTGGTTATGTCTAGTACTGGTGGGATCCTACCTTCAAACCTTAAAATGCCCTCCCTAACTTCTGTATCCACATTTCCACTGGCAACACTCTTTCCCACCACAGGTCTTAATTTGAGTTCATTAGTAACCTCGTCAAGTGCAAAAACTCCTTCCAGGAGATGAAATACTAAAAGTAACGAAGAAGGATCCTGTCTATCATAGCAGAAAGATCTCGTCCCTTCCATAATGTTCATCTTCCTAAACATCAATCTAATCAGGTGTAATAATCAATCTATTATTTCACCTCCTGTATACCTCAGTTGCCACATCAGGGTCACATCTTAGGACTCATGATCACTGAATGCTGCCCCGTTTACAGGCATCGCAAATGCCATCTCCCTTCTTTGTGAGTGCAAACTCCTCTTCTTCCAGCCTGAAGGCAGCTGACTCTCATAGGATCATTCTTTAACTTCATGATGACCCTAAGCCATTGACACCAAGTTCCCCATATTCCTAAGCCTCTCTTCATTCCCATTCTTATCCTGATTTCATGGCCCATCACTTGCAATTATCTGCTCCCAAAGGCCCACTATCTTGGATATACTTGACTCCTTTTCTCTCTATATACTGCATTTGCCTAGTAAAACCCAAGCCTATAGGCAATAAGCCTTCTGTCTTTGCTGTAGCTCCCCCTGGGTGACTAAAAGCAATAAGAAAACCAGGATACTGGTTTTACATTCTATAATGTATTTCTTTTTTATCCCTCTTTTTTTTTTTTTGTTGAAATATAGCTGATTTACAATGTTGTGTTAATTTCTACTGTACAGCAAAGTGATTCAGATACACACACACACACACACACACACACATATGCACTGTTGTTATTGTTTAGTCATTGAGTTGTGTCTGACTCTTTTGTGGTCCCATGGACTGTAGCCCACTAGCCTCCTCTGTCCATGGTACTTCCCAGGCAAGAATACTGGAGTGGGTTTCAATTTCAGTTTGTAGGAGATCTTCTCGATCCAGGGATCGAACCTGGGTCTTCTGCATTGCAGGCAGGTTCTTTAATGTCTGAGCCAGCAGGGAAGTAGTAGTTAATGTACATATATTTTCATAGTTTATGTATACCCAGCCAAGGTTGGGAATCAATTCAGTTCAGTTCAGTCGCTCAGTCATGTCCAACTCTCTGTGACTCCATGAACCGTGGCACGCCAGGCCTCCCTGTCCATGATCAACCCCTGGAGTTTACCCAAACTCATGTCCATGGCATCAGTGATGCCATCCAACCATCTCATTCTCTGTCATCCCCTTCTCTTTCTGCCCTCAATCTTTCCCAGAATCAGGGTCTTTTCAAATTAGTCAGCTCTTCACATCAGGTGGCCAAAGTATTGGAGTTTCAGCTTCAACATCAGTCCTAGGTTGGGGATATACACACACACACACACACATGTGCATATACATATATACACACACATGCGCACACGCACACACACACGTGTGTGTGTGCATGTGTATGCATACGTGTGTGTATGTGTGTGTATATATATATATATACACACACATATACACATACATATAATAACCTTAGGCTTCCCTGGTGGCTCAGACAGTAAAGAACCTGCCTGCCAATGCAAGAGACCCAGCTTTGATCCCTGGATCGGGAAGATCCCCTGGAGGAGGAAAGGGCAACCCAGTCCAATATTCTTGCCTGGGAATCCCAAGGACAAAGGAGCCTGGTGGGCTACAGTCCATGGCATCCTAAAGAATTGGACACAACTGAGCAACTAACATACACGCATATACAAACATCCTTTTTTATATAGTCTTTATTTCCACTGAGCTTACTTTCCCGCTCTTCAGGATCTAATCCAAATGCATAAGATTGTTGTGATAACTGAGTTAATATATGCAAAATGATTAAAATATCAACTGGCATCTGGGAATCACTCAATGAATGTTTATTGTTAATATTATTACTGTTGTTATGATTGTTATTGTCATTAACCCACCTTCCTCTTGCCTGATGATCTTCATGGTTAAGAAAACTGAAGAGAATTCCCTAATCTTCCTGTCATCAAATCTCCAGACCTCCAATAGTTCTGCTCATCTCATTTCCCAAAGTCAGTCCCTCAACATGTGATCTATATCTCGCACAGTTTTGCTTTTTAAAGACATTTACATTTTCCCATTTTCTGTCTTGTACCATAAAGTAAAATGCTAGTCATCTCAGAACTAAAGTATTAAGTCACCAGCTCCCATCTTCCATGCTCTGGACAATCCATCAAGTAGAGAATTTAAACCATGTTCCACAAAATGTCATTGGGTGTTGCTTGGTGGAGAAAATCTAGTAAGAAAATGAGCAGCAGTTACTAAAAATAAAGGGGAAAATCCTATTGTGTAGTAAATATCAACCCCCTTTGTCCTCCTAGTTTCTACCTACAAAATGCCAATGAGGTTTGCAAAGCCGCCATCAGTTTCGACTTTCCTATTGCCTGATACTGTTTGTCTTAATCACCCACAACATGAACACATGGTGAGTTAAAGGAAAAGAGATCTTTTATAGTGGCAGTCTGATTTTCTTTAGAAAATATCAAATTTGCCTAGATAAGGAGAGAGGCCGGAGTCACAAGGGACAGATACTACAGATGTGACTTCCCTGGTTTAGTACCAGGTCTCTGGAGGCCAAGCGGGCTTCCCTGGTGGCTCAACTGGTAAAGAATCTGCCTGCAATGCGGGAGACCTGGGTTTGATCCCTGGGTTGGGAAGATCCCCCGGAGAAGGGAAAGGCTACTCACTCCAGTATTCTGGCCTGGAGAATTCCATGGACTGTATAGTCCATGGGGTCGCAAAGAGTTGAACATGACTGAGCAACCTTCACTTATCCTTCTGGAGGCCAAGTACACGGTTCCTGAGGACCATGGAATAGAGATAGGGAAAGGCCTGGGGGCCTGGGAACCTTGTTTGCTCTCTAATCCATTGACAGAGCATTTCTGTTGCAACAAGTGCCCCTTAGTTAAGATGGCTAGGATTCTTTTTTCTTCCAAGTAGCACTTCTTTCTACATTTTATTTTCTGAAAGCCCGTTATAACTGACAATTGATGTGTACATTTATTTTTGTGTTTTTCTTCTAGAAAGGTGCTATAAAATCAATGACATGTCTTACAAACAGGGCATCTTAGACTCTTGAAAAAGTGGTAATAAATCTCATGCAGGAATGGTTACTGTTGTTTAGGGAAGCAGATTAAGGGCTCTGGTGTTTATCTGGTCTGAAAGGGAGGGATTAGGTCAGATATAAAGACAGACCTGATTCCTCAGAAGTGCAGAAGTTAGAACATCCATTACTTTCACTAGACTTTTCTGAAAGGCTCCAGAACTGATAAATGTACATGTTCGGTCCACTAAGATGAGCCTGGAACCAGCCTCAGGGCTCAGTCCTCTGAGAGCCATCCTTGGGAGCTTCAGGTCTGTGCCTCTGCATCCAAAATGCAGAGATGAATTTAGAGAAGTGAATCCTCTCCAGAAATGCATTTGGGCTCCAGAGGCACAAGTCATTCCGAGACTTACCTCAGCTCCTCTTTGCAGAGAGAGAGGCAGTGAGGATAAAGGGCGAGCACTGGAGTATTAACTCTGAATGGCTCATTGAGTTTTAAGATGTTGCTCCTTATAGCACAGAAGCCCTCTTCATTTTCCAAAAGAGGCTTTGGCACAGTTGGAGTAAGGAAGATCTCATCTCACCTGGAATCCAGCTGTTCCAGAGAACATGATGTCCTCACATCTTCCAGCAACACTGCTTCACTGATCCATGAAAGGCTTGCATTGCAGGTCTTCCCAATAGTAATAATCACTATCATTTATTAAGTCCTGATATGCAGGGATTAGGATTTCCCAGGTAAAGAACCCACCTACCAATGCAGGAGACCTGGGTTCAATCCCTGGGTCGGGAAGATCCCTTGGAGGAGGGCATGGCAGCCCACTCCAGTATTCTTGTCTGGAGAATCCCCATGGACAGAGGAGCCTGGCGGGCTACAGCATTGGTTCACAAAGAGGCATGACTGAAGTGATGTAGCATGCATGTGCAGGTACTCTGCTAAATTCTTTTTAAAAAATTTTTATTAACAAAATTCTTTATTTATTTGGCTGCTCTGGATCTTAGTTGTGGCATTCACGATCTTTAGTTGCCATATGTGGAATCTAGTTCCCTCACCAGTGATTGAACTCAGGCTTCCTGCATTGGGAACATGGAGTCTTATCCATCGGACCACCAGGGAAGTCCCTGTGGTAAATTCTTCATAGGAGTCAATTCTCTTTTTTTTGGCAATACCCTGTTGGGCAGGATCTTAGTTTTCCAACCAAGGATCAAACCTGTGTCCCCTATACTGAGAGCACGGAATCTTAACCACTGGACTGCTAGGGAAGTCTTTAGAGTCAATTCTTATATATGAGTTGTCTCAATCAATTTCCCTAACAACCCCCGTTATACCGATGAGGACATTGGGGATCAGAGAGATTAAGTAATTTTCTCAAGGTCACACAGCAAAAAGTATCAGAATACGACTCAAACCCAGATCTGCTGCTGCTGCTGCTGCTGCTGCTGCTAAGTTGCTTCAGTCGTGTCCGACTCTGTGCGACCCCATAGACGGCAGCCCACCAGGCTCCGCTGTCTCTGGGATTCTGGAAGGCAAGAACACTGGAGTGTACATCACTCTAAAGTCCAGTCTCTTAGTCAATTACCGGCGCTGCCTGCCACAGGCTGCTCTTATTTTTCTCTATCACAAGGGAGTCTGCCCAGCAGGTAGATAAAATAGGCTTCTAGCCAGCCAGTGTTAAAGCTAACAAGGAAAGCAAATGACAGCTGCTTCCACATAAACACACTTTTCTGTATAACTTGGTTTTCTGCCCTTTCAGGAACTCATAGACTGGTGGGTGGCAGAGACGAGAAAGGAGACAGAAAACACTGTGATGAGCAGAACTACCAACCAAGGACTCTTGATGTGCAAAGGAGGTTGAGAGAGCAAAGAAAGGAAGCCAGAACAGTTTGAGAGTCAGCCCAGGTCCTGGTCGCCCGCCCACACCCACAATCCTCTTTCCTGGCTGGGATGAGTCTGGGGAGGAGACGAGCAAATCAGTGTTTATTTCCTGAAGTTCATGGTCACCAGAGAGGACTGCATCTCCCCCTCTTTCACTTGGAAAAACTGATGTGTTGGAATAATTATGGTTCATCCTTTGATCTGTCTCTTTGTCTGCAAAGCATAAATAGTGTCAGCTGGCAAGGTCTGATTGCTCCGATATTTCAGGTTTATATTTTGAATAACACAAGACTTGGTTGCTAGCACTGGTAAATAATTTACTCTAGTCTGAAATACAAGCTCCAGGCAAGAAACATAAGATCAAACATGGGGAATGGCGGCACCATAGCAAACGCACAGCTACCCTGTGAAGAGTTTTTCTAAATTCTCTGCTGGAAGAAGTTCGGAGGGGGCAGGGGAGGGGATGACAACAGGTGGGGAATCAGCCATGGTGCCCGCTCCTGCGCAAATAAAATGCTTTTGCTGACATCAAAGCAGGCTGGAGAGATGAGTATCAATGACAGCTGAAAGAAGTGACGGCTGAAAGAAGCTTCTCCAACTTCTAGCAAAGACACCCTCCGCCCAAAAAAACTTTCACTTTGCCCAAACTAAGTAGCAATGCTCACTTCTTAGATCTCCTTTTTTTAAATGACTGTTTATTGTTTTTACTGGAGTATAATTGCTTTACAATGCCGTGTCAGTTTCTGCTGTACAAGGAAGTGAATCAGCTATATGTATACATATATCCCCTCCCAGTTGGACCACCCTCCCTTCATCCCACCCCTCTAGGTCATCACAGATCACCAAGCTGAACTCCCTGTGCTATACAGCAGCTCCCCACTAGCTATCTATTCTACCCACAGAGTGCAGAAGAGAGGGAGAGAGGAGTGCATGGTCTGATTTCTTTGTTTTCCTGTAACTGGGGCAGAAATAAAAAATGAACCAATGGAGAGCATTATGATAGGAGAGTCTGTTTAATGGAGAGTCTGTTTAATGCTTTTGTTATGATGATACATGAAAAAGGCAGCATTTGAAATGCAGCTGTGGTGTGATCACAATTAAGTTCAAGTCCACAGCAAAATTTCTGCAGTGAGAATAGACTGAAAAGAAATGTATGAATATGTTTTCAGTGGTTGCTGCTGGGGATGGGAGAAGTGTTATATGCCAACACTGTCTGTTGCCATGAAAGTGTGATCCTGGTAGAATCTAGGGTACCCTGTGTTGTCTTGGAATGACCTTTCAGATTGGTCTGGACAGCAAAGGTGTGGCTCTGTGATGGGCATGGCCTCCCGTGGAAGGAGAACCGTCTTTCTGCTAGCAAATCTTTGGTGTCAGTCACTCAGTTGTGTCTGACTCTTTGTGACCCCATGGACTGTAGCCTGCCAGGCTCCTCTGTCCATGGAATTTTCCAGGCAAGAATACTGGAGTGGGTTGCCATTTCCTATTCCAGGGGATCTTCCCAACCCAGGGATTGAACCCGAGTCTCCTGCACTGCATGCAGACTCTTTACCTTCTGAACCACCAAAGTGAAGTGAAAGTCACTCAGTCGTGTCCGACTCTTTGTGATCCCATGGACTATACAGTCCATGGAATTCTTCAGACCAGACCAGAGTGGGTAGCCTTTCCCTTCTCCAGGGGATCTTCCCCAAGCCAGGTATCAAACCCAGGTCCCCCACATTGCGGGCGGATTCTTTACCAGCTGAGCCACAGGGGAAGCCAGGGAGGCCTCAAATCTTTGGTAAGTCATGTGAAAATTAATAAAGGGAAATCTTATTGAACTCGGGAATCTGGAAGCCAGAAGGGGGCGCTCTCACACACATAACAAGGTGTCAATACAAGTCCTAAAGGGAAGAGAGTACTTTGCATCTTCAGCAGAAGCGACGCTCCTGTGGCCAGCCAGAGAAGAAAAAATGTTTTTTCTCCTGACCTAGCAACAGCTTAGCCAATGAGAGCCTGTCATCTTCAACCAACGAAAAGCCACTGTAAGTCAAACTCCCAGTTTTCTCCAATGGACTTCAGTTTATAACAGCCCCTCCCAACTAACGTCCCCTTCTCTATGAGAGTTTCCTCTTTTGTTTTACCAGGCTGGTACACGGTTCCCCACTGTTGAATGTTCAGTACTGAAATTCTCTGCAGTTCCTAAATAAACCTGTTTTGCTTGTAAAACGACTAGTCGTTCTATCGCTTTAGGTTAACAGAGGGAAGTGTATTAGTTGGCTCTTACTTAATTGATAGTGATTACTTGGGATACAGAAGGATTTTGAAGATCCTGATTGATTAGTGACGTCTATCCGGGGGTAGGAGAGGAATTTGTAGTATGAGGTGCTATAGTTGCTGTCCTGACAGCAACTGAGTCCAAATATTGGCTTTGAGCATGAGGGTTTTTTGTTTGTTTGTTTGTTTTTAATTGGAATATAATTGCTTTACAATGTTGTGTTAGTTTCTGCTGTACAATGAAGTGAATCTGCTATATGTATACATATATCCCCTCCCTCTTGGATCTCCCTCCCACACCCATCTAGGTCATCACAAAGCACCGAGCTGAGCTTCCTGTGCTTTATAGCAGGTTCCCCCTAGCTTGGCCATCATCAGAAAAATGTACAAACAATAAATGCTGGAGAGAGTGGAGAAAAGGGAATCCTCTTACACTGTTGGTGGGAATGTAAATTGACATAGCCACTGTGGAGAACAGTATACAGATTCCTTAAAAAACTAAAAATAGAAATATCATATGACCCAGTAATTCCACTACTGGTCACATACCGTGAGAAACCATTATTCAAAAGGATACATGTACACCAATGTTCATTGCAGCACCATTCATAACTGCATGAAAACAACCGAAGTATCCAATGGAAGATGCATGGAGAAAGATGAGCATGAGTTTTTGAACCTTAAAAAGTCATCAACTTGTCAGAATTAGATGAAATTATGAAGAATTGAGCTTCCCAGGTGGCACTAGTGGTAAAGAACCCGCCTGCCAACGTGGGAGATTGAGACTCACGTTCAATCCTTGGGTTGGGAAAGATCCCCTGGAGGAGGGCATAGCAACCACTCCAGTACTCTGGCCTGAAGAATCCCATGGACAGTGGAGCCTGGGGAGCTATGGTCCACAGAGTTGCAAAGAGCTGGACACGACTGAAGTGACTTCACATGCATTTATGCAATCTATAAGATGTATTGGGCATAAATAAATGCTCAGTAAATTTCTCTCTACTTTCCTCTCCCCTTTCCTTTCCATCCTTCAGAACATGAAAATCATAAGAAAATTTTATTCTATTATCAGGGCTCTCAGATTCAGCACAATTCTAAATTGTTCAATCATCTAGTGGAAATTCTGAAGGTTAGAGAAGATAAACACGATATGGTTGATAGGCCTAGAAGACAGAGTTTTTCAGTTCAGTTCAGTTGCTCAGTCGTGTCCAACTCTGCAATTGCATGGACTGCAGCACACCAGGCCTCCCTGTTCCTCACCAACTCCCAGAACATGCTGAAACGCATGTCCATTGAGTCAATGATGCCATCCAACCATCTCATCCTTTGTCGTCCCCTTCTCCTCCTGCCTTCAATCTTTCCCAGCATCAGGGTCTTTTCCAATGAGTCAGTTCTTTGCATCAGGTGGCCCAAGATTTGGAGCTTCAGCATCAGCATCAGTCCTTCCAATGAATATTCAGGACTGATTTCCTTTAGGATTTCCTAAAGTATTTTTAGGACCAGTGTTAAAAGGTCTGTTAGAATGAGGAAAATGGAAAAGTACCTTAATCCACTGGGTACAATGCTGAGCTAAGCAGATTATACGTGGAATTTTTGGAATTCCTCCTCCAAGGACAAAAGCCTGGAACTTGAAGGACTACATATTTCTGGAGGTAAAGGATGTCTTGACTGGGCTAAGAAATGCAGTTCCCATCCCTCAAATTTGAACTGGAGAAGAATTTCCAATGTTGAATTCGTTGTGGCTCTCATTTTCCTGTTTAGAGTCTGTTATGTGTCTGGTCTCTCAAGAAATGGGTATTTTTAGGTCCTGGTCTGGAAAACAGTCAGCAAAATTCCAATAATTAGTCCTGGGAAGAATTGGCCCATTGATGCTGTTGCCATGTTCAATTTAATAGAATCCTTTGCTGAAGACTGGCAGCATGGTAGCTCAGACGAGAGTTTTGAATTCCATCCCATGTGGGTTTAAACCCCAATCTACCACCTAACAGATGCCACTCTTACCCATGTGTCACTTTCCCTTAGCCCGTCTCTGATTTTTGTAGTTGTTCAGTCACTCAGTCGTGTCCAGTTCTTTGTGACCCCATGGATTGCAGCACACCAGTCTTCCTTGACCTTCACCATCTCCCAGAGTTTGCTCAAACTCATGTCCATTGAGCCGGTGATGCCTTCCAACTGTCTCATCCTGTGTCACCTGCTTCTTCTGCCTTCAGTCTTTCTCAGCATCAGGGTCTGATTTTAGCTGAGCTGAATGGTCACTGCCAGTGTCTGACTTCAGGTCCCCACAGTGTCTCCCCATTTTGCTGTCTTAGGGATTTTTTTTTTTTTTTTTTTTAATGGTGGCAGCTCACTCCGATCACACATGGAAACATGGTGGAGTTAATGCCAGCATGGTGACCCTCAGCCAATGGGAGACAAAGAGTCAGGGGATAAATGCCCAAACTCCTAGTCATTAGAGGAGGCTTTCTGAAATGCCTTCTACACAGCTTCTCCAAGGAGCTCCAGCAGGGAGCTTTCTGGTTGCCCACAGTGCTAATAACTCAATAATGCACCCCCCACCCTCCGCCATGGAACTTCCTTGGTGATTCAGTAGCTAAAACTTGGCGCTCCTAATACAGGAGGCATGGGTTCCGTCCCCGGTCAGGGAACTAAGGTCCAGATGCTGCATGGTGTGGCCATAATAATAATGCCCTTGTTATCAGCTTTTCTTCCTTTCTCGTCTGATTTGTACTGCCCCCTCTTCCGACTTTTAAAGATAACCTCTCCAATACACTACCTGAGAACTTGTCTCAGGTTCTGCTTGGGGAGATATAAACTAACACCTCACCTCATTCTTCCTCTTTTCTAACACTCCTACTGCATCCTTCATTTCCCACACTCATAGATGATTCAATTTCTACCTTAAAGGCTGAGAAAATCCACCATCATCTTTTCTTCTGTATCTCTTTGCCCACCTTTCTCTTTCTTCCATTCTTAGGGAAATAGGACTACAAGATATGTTTTCTTGAAAAAAGCCTGATTCTCCACCAGGACCATATGTTTCAATTCATGGTACTGTGATGCCCTCAGCAACTTAACCCAGAAAACTGGCCAGGGCAAGGTGGGGGGAGTCATTCTCTTCTCATTCTTGAATCAATCACCAAATAGCAATCATTTCTCTCTTTTGTCCACATCCCTCTAAATTAAGGAGAAGGCAATGGCAACTCACTCCAGTACTCTTGCCCAGAGAACCCCATGGACGGAGGAGCCTGGTGGGCTACGGTCCATGGGGTTGCGAAGAGTCAGACATGATTGAGCGACTTCACTTTCACTTTTCATTTTATGCCTTGGACAAGGAAATGGCAACCCACTCCAGTGTTCTTGCCTGGAGAATCCCAGGGATGGTGGAACCTGGTGGGCTGCCATCTATGGGGTCGCACAGAGTCAGACACAACTGACGAGACTTAGCAGCAGCTCTAAATTAATAAAGGCTAACCTTTTATTTTTTAACTATTTATTTGGCTGTACCAGGTCTTAGTTGTGGCTTGTGGGAGCTTCAGTCGTCATTGCAACACATGGGATCTGAACGGCAGCATGTGAATTCTTAGTTGTGGCATGTGGGATCTAGCTCCTTGACCAAGAATTGAACCCAGGCTCCCTGCATTGTGAGAACAGTCTTAGCCACTGGACCACCAGGGAAGTCCCTGACCTTCTTTTTTTTTTTTTGAATATTTGCTAAATTCAAAGCATCTTATGAACTTTTCATGCTTAATTTCATTGACATCCCTATACGGACGATACTATTTTTTCTCCCATTTTAGCAATGATGAAATTGAGGCACAGAGAGGTCCAGGAACTTGCCCAAGGATGTTTGAGTGAGGGAGTGGGACCTGGGGTGTTAATCTACTTCCCAATTTCAGAACTCCTGCTTTTAACCATCTATGTTCTTACCTGTACATCTTATGAGCATCACGCCCCTACCTTCCCATCCTAGCAGCTCCACCCTGTCCTTCTCAAAGGGCTGCTTCCCTTCCATCTTCACCTAAGTTGATGCCTCCTCTGTTTCATATTTCAATACAATAGTCTCACATAAATGGTCTATGGAATGAAGGGGCTTTATTTAACTGACTAGTTCCCCTGTACCTCTTGTTTGCATTAACACTGAAATATTCATTGTCACTTGTCATTACAGAAGGAAGGTAAAGAATTTCAGGCTTTAGAGTCAGAAAGGCCTAAGGTCATGTCCTGTTGCCATCACTTAACAGTTAAGTGACCTTAGGTAATTTACTGAACATGTCCCAGGGTTAGTTTTCTCATCTGCAAAATATGAATTTTAAAAATAGCTCCTCTCCCATAGGTTTGTTGAGAGAGCTGGATGAGCTTTCTTTAATATGCAAATCACTCAATGTTTCTGCCACATAATGCTTATTACTCTATTGTAATAAAGCAGCATAGTAATCACAAAGTACTTTCCTAGTAATAAAGTACTAAGCAGCAGTAACTATACCAGTCACAGTAGTAATAGTAGTAGTTATATTACCACCCTCACTATTAGTAATTATTATTTACTGCAATTGTAGTAATAATAAGTAATAGTAGAAGTAGCAGTAGCACTAAATCCAGATGTTAAGAGGGCCTCCCAACTGTATGCAATCTACAAGAGAGGGATATAAATCTCAATTCCATGACCAGGGGAAGTCCAAAGTCTTGCTCAAGATTTCCATTAATTCTGAAGATCATTTGGGCTCCTTCTTCTCACTCTCACCACTTATTGTCTATTTTACACACAGAAGCCAGAAAAAGCCTTTAAAACTCAAATCAGATCATGTCACTTCTCTGCTCTAAACCCTTCAATGGTTCCCCATCCCACACCCCCCTCCACTCAGGGTAAAATCCAGAGTCCTTGCCAATCAGCACCCCAAGTGATCTTCTCCCTGTTGTCTGGCAACCTCCTCTCTTTTCCTCCCAGCATTCACTCTGCTCCAGAAGTGCTGGCAGCCTTGCTGTTCTCAACTGGACCATTCTCGATCTCAGGACTGGTTTGCTTTTTCCTCTGCCCAGTGGTCTCTCACGCAGATTGCCTATGGCTCTTTATTTCGGCCAGGTCTCTGCTCCATCAGGGCTTCCCTGGTGGCTCAGACAGTAAAGAATCTGCTTGCAATGTGGAGACCTGTGTTCGACCCCTCCATTGGGAAGATCCCCTGGAGGAGGGCACGGCAGCCCACTCCAGTATTCTTGCTGGAGAACTGCCATGGAGAGAGGTGCCTGGCGGGCGACAGTCCATGGGGTCACAAAGAGTTGGGTATGATTGAGTGACTAAGCCCAGCACAGCTGCTGCATCACTTCCTCCTCAAAGAGGCTTTCCTCAATCACCCTGGACCATCATCACACCATCATCGTGCCCTATTTCATTCTCCTGCTTAGCGCTCAGCACTCCAGTTGTGTTAAATGTCTCCTCCACGTGCATGTGAACTCTGTGGAATCAGGGACTTTCCTCCCCCACTGTGTTCACTGCAGTATCCCCAGTTCTACAAGCATGACCAGCACCCAATCATGCTCAGTGAGTATGTCTTGACTGGCATTCTGTATCACTTTATCTCTAAGATCATCTTACCATCGTCCCAGGAATCCTGGCTCCAATCCTCAGTGTGCTGACCCAGACACAAAACTCAGACTCTTCCTTTATTTGCCAAAAACAAACATTAACAGAAAGCACTTGTAAAAGGCATTTGTGAGTTGGTGGATTTTATTGAAAATTATGGGCTACACAGGACACACATAGAAGAGATTCCTAATCAAAGTGATATAAAAACTTCATCTGTTGCTGAAATGCTTTGGTCACCCTGGAACCAGAGAACTTTCCCTGGCTGCTTCATCCCATCTCATGCCTTAGTCTCAGCCCATCTCACTGGTGACAGATGCCCCTCTTTCCCAATCTCTTTCACTCATCACTAGTCCTATTCCATTTCCCTTTCTTCTACTATCATATTCCTTCTCTCCCTACCCCAGGAGCAAAGCCACCTTCCTTTCATCTTCTCACACAGAGCCAAGTACCCTTTTCTTTCATCACCTTGAATTTTCCCCCCAAAGTTCAGATGCTCTGAGCTTTCATTCAAGCCTCAAGTGGCTTCTCAAGGGATTCTTCTTAACCAAAACAGGCAAGCACATATAAAAAGGATTCTGAGGCCAACTAATAAAATAATTAAGGTTTCCGCATCTGCTGCACTCCTGTCAGTATAAGGTTGTTGTGTTGAACTGCGAAAGCCTTTGGAAAAGATTCAGCCACATGACCAACTAAGTACAGAGGAATGAAAAGATGTGGATTTGGCCTTCCAAGAGGCCGTAGTCTAGGGGGAGAAGCAGCCATAGAAAACAACCATTTCAATGTTGGAAAATAAGCCCTACATTGAAATATGTGTAGAGCAAAATACAAAGGCAGTGTCACAATTGGGAATTTTAATTCTCCCTCCAGATTGTCATTTGTTTGAGATTTTTCCTTGAAGAAGAACCAAGTTTCCTTAAGGGAGGGTGGTCCTGAGGAAAATGGCACCTGAACTGAGCTCTGAAGCATGACACAGAGAAGTGGGGGAGAGTATTCCGAACAGATCAAAAACGTGTGTGCAAAGATGCTAAGGTGCAGACGTGCTTTTGAATCTGGAAGCCTGCAAGTGGCTTGGTGAGCTTCCCCGGTGACTCAACAGTAGAGAATTCGCCTGCAAGGCAGGAGACACAGGTTCCAACCATAGGTGGGAGAGATGCCCTGGAGGAAGAAAGAACAACCCACTTCAGCATTCTTGCCTGGGAAATCCCATGGACAGAGGAGCCTGGTGGGCTACAGTCTTTGAGGTTGCAAAAAGAGTCAGACATGGCTTAGCAACTGAGCGCGCGCGCGCACACACACACACACACACACACACACAGCACAAGTGACTTGGTAAAACTGAGACATAGGACAGGGCTTGGGGGTGACAGAGGCTAGAGTTCCCGAGGCCAGCAGGGCCCAGCCTTTCCTGCAGCCTTGATGCTGAACCTAGCACAGTGCTGGCTTCAGAATAGGCTTGCATGGCACTGATGGTCTTAGCCTTTGGGGTACACTGTCCATAGAATGTGAGACACATACGTGTATTCTCAAGTCCCAGAATACTCTGATGCAGGACTTCGGGGGCAGAGGAGCCACATCAGCATCTCCTGAGAACTCGTTAGAAATGCACACTCTCAGGCCCTCCCGGACCTTCTGAGTCAGACACTCAGCTGGTGGGGCCCGGCAATCTGTATTTTAATAAGCATTCCATGGGATTTCTGGTTTTAAATAGCATTTTCCTTTTAAAATTTTATGTATGTATTCTGTTACGTTTGGCTGCACGGGGTCTTTGTTGCCATACACCAGCTTTCTCTAGGTGCTGTGAGCAGGGCTACGCTTCATTGAGGTGTATGGCTTTCTCATTACAGTGGCTTCTCTTGTCACAGAGCATGAGTCCTAGGTGAGCAGGATTCAGTAGCCGTGGCACACAGGCTCAGTAATTTCAGCTTGCTGGCTCTAGAGTGTGGGCTCAGTAGCTGTGGCGCACGAGCTTTGTTGCCCCAAATCATGTGGGATCCTCCCGGACCAGGGATCGAACTTGTATCCCCTACATTGGCAGGCGGATTCTGAACCACCAGGCCACTAGCGAAGTCCCTCCATATGATTTCTGGTGCATGCTTAAGTGTGAAGCCCCCTGATCTAAGACGTGTGGCTAAAAGTCTATAATAAAAACAAAATAAAACTTATCTTTGATGATCTGCTCAGTTTGAGGAACTATAACACCTCTAGACAGTTTCCTTATCTTCACTCCCATTGGCTTAGTAAATCTGCTAACAGATTTACTTTGCCTTTTAGAACTAGCTTGGACTTCTTCAGAAAGACCCGTGTCCACTAGGTTCTTAAAAACAATATGAAACAGACCAGAATCTAGGGAGGGAGGAATAAGGCTAGTCTCTGGTGTTGGCATGCTCCAAGGAACAGGGAAAAGCAATTGTGTCTCTGCCAAAGACACTGAATCACACAAAGACAAGAGACGCCCTGAGAAAATAAAGAGAAGCAAATTTAGAACCAGCAACAAGAGATATTTCCCCATTCAGCATTCACTCAACTTGCAGAATTTGGGTGGTTTATGTCTTTCAATGAATATGCAAGATGATTCTTTTCACCCAAATATAATTAACACCATTGAGTATTTTTATTCAACAGACAATATGCCATATAGACAATATTAAATAGACAATACCCAATTATAATGAACACCAGGGAATATTTTTATTAAATAGACAATTTAATGATAAGAGTTTCTTGAGATATCGTTTCATATTTCACTTATTCTCTGATCAACATCTGAAAGAGACTTGATTCCCGATGTCTGAGGAATTGCGCTCTCTGAATGGATTCCTTCCATGGACATTAATTACTTTTTGAATAATGCAAATGACAGTGATAATAAAAACTTCTGTATCTGGTGAATTTCTTTGGTTGGAGAATCACGTTCATTTGACCATGATGCTGGGCAATGTCAGAGTTAGGGGCTCAGTTCTTCTGTGGTCAATAAGAATGAGGAAATGAGCCATTTGGGGTATGGAACAATGAGGAGGGCAGAGAGGATCATAACGTACAAGGACCTTGGGACTTCATATTTGTGTTCCAAAAAGGATGATGATGGTGAAGATCAGGAATGACTCCCAGGTTTCTATCTGTCTATGGGACTCCAGGGACAACCCAGGCGTGAACCACTGAAAAAAATGAGGACAGCAAGAAATTTCCCCCAAGGATGGGGACTTCCCTGGTGGTCCAGTGGCTAAGACTCTGCTCCCTTATGCAGGGGGCCTGGGTTTGCTCCTCAGTCAGGGAACTAGATCCCACATGCCACAGCTGAACGATCCGGCGTGCTTCAGTTAAGACACTGTGCAGCCAAATAAATAAATAAATATTAAAGAAAGACATTTCCACCAGGAAAGTTTTATCTCCTAGAAAGTTAAAACTCCCCTGAAGTCTTCTAGATTGCCTTGAGTTGAGATGCATGGAGCCCTTATTTTGGTGTTATCATCACATGGTATAATATTGGTAATTTTGTCTTGCCACTGGTCCAGAAAATAAGGATCATTCAAGGGCCATGTGAAGAAGGTATATACAAAACTGCCATCAGTTCACCTTATGACAAAATATCCAATATCTTGTTTCCATGGCTCACATCATTTGAAAAGATATTGCTGATAACTCAACAGGTAGTGCTTTAATGCAACACTGAGTCTTGTCCATTCACTTTCTGTAGTGCCAGCTCTAGACAGTTAACCTGTGTAAATAGAGGTGACATCTATCTAAGGAGAGTGGAAGTGTGTTTTCACATGTGGTATAAATATTTAGGTAAAGACATTTCAAACTTTATTGTGCAAGCACATCACCAAGGATTCTGTTAAAATCCAGATTCTGACTCAGTAGGTCTGGGGATGCTGAGATTCTCCATTTGTACACAAGCTCCCAGGTGATGCCAGCGTTGATGGTTTCCAGGGCATCCTATGAGCATCAAGGATCTAGACTTGTAAATACCTGACTTAGTGTGTGTCAACGATTCTCTCCTCTCTCAAAGATCTTAGTAACCTCAAGAATCATCTGTGAAACCAGTACAGCAAGCAGTTCCAATCAACAAAATTTAAACTCTAAGAATTAAACAAACTACCAGGGCGAACTTCTAAATAAATGTCCAACAATATGTGCCAACAACCATTCAGAAATCAAACACTATCCACTGCTGTGTGTGGAATGCTTATTGAATGCCAGACACCATTCAGAGTATACTCTGTGGTACCCAATCATGCTGAGATCTGAATTTGGGCAAAATGGATACATAAAACAGAGGAAGGAGAGATGGGTCTCACTTAGTAAGCTCTTATGCTGTGCCAGGCACTTTATAGACATTCTCCCACTTAATCCTCACAATGGTAAGAGGAGAATATTATCATTGTCCCCATTTTTCAGAACAGGAAGCCAAGAGGTAGAGAAGTCAAGCAGTGTGCTCAAATTTGCTTCATCCTTGGGTGGGAAACTAAGAATTGAACCATGGGTCTCTTGATTCATTATTCAGCTTCTACAGCATTTTGCATCATTTGGAACGAAAATGCTGCTCCTTATCCTAAAACAAGATGAACAGGCTGAGAAAATGAAGATCACTCCCAAAATAGGTGGCAGACAGACAGACAGACAGACACAACTGAGCTGGTCTCGGTCTCCTTTCCCAAAATCTGGATGGAGAAGAAAGATCTGCTAACGAGCCCTTACTTATCCCTGGGCATTCCACAGTCTTCCAGGCCATTAGCCTCATAGTTGCAATTCAAATCCATGTTGTCAATGGCTGTAATCATCTATAATTCAGAAAAGGCTTCTCCCAAGTACCCACAGACTGGCAATTCCCTACTGTGCTTCAAGTGATTAATCAACCAAGTTAATCAACAAGTCCTTAAAATTGGGCTGAAATCACCTGCAAAGGCGTTTCTAATCAGCCATATCTGAGCCATGGGCACTAGTAGGTGTAATCATGACAATGATTTTGCAGCCATGTTTCTAGCCTCCTGGGGAGCCAGAGGTTGGTTCTTCCACAGTGAGATGGGAAGAGGGGGAGCTTCAAGGAATTTTCGTACCGTAGGTAGGCTCTTCCTTGTAACTGCTATCCGAGGAGTTGCAACAGACCAAACTCACACTAAATCAGTATCAACTGTATACAGAGACATGATCATTCGAAGGAACATGACTTAGGACTATCAGAGGAAAGACCCCTGGGAGCTCAGAACCTGTTTGGATTTGAAGGTTTTAAATGTGAATGGGAGAGGGAGAAGCTATATGGATGAGGAGAAAGAAAGTGTGTGATGCAGTATGGGCTTGTTTTAACACTGAGAAAAGACTTAAAATTTTTTTATTGAAATATAGCTGATTTTCAATGCTGCATTAGATTCAGGTATACAGTAAAGTGATACAGTTATATACATATATATATATATATATATATATTCTTTTTTTATATTCTCTTCCATTATAGGCTAGTAGAAGATATTGAGTATAGTTCCCTGTGCTATACACTAAATCCTTTTTGGTTATCTATTTTGTATATGCTGTGCTGTGCTTAGTCGCTCAGTCATGTCTGACTCTTTGAGATCCCATGGACCACAGCCTGCCAGGTCTGTCCATGGGGATTCTCCAAGCAAGAATACTGGAATGGATTGCCATGCCCTCCTCCAGGGGATCTTCCCAACCCAGGGATCAAACCCAAGTTTCCCGCATTGCAGGCGGATTCTTGACTGTCTGAGCCACCAGGGAAGGCCATTTTATATATAGTAGTGTGTATATTTTAATCCCAAACTCCTAATTTATCCCTCTCGACCTCTCTCCTATTAAAAGACACATGCAACTGGTGAGAAAATGGAGGGTTGTGTTGATCAAAATAGGGTGAGACAAATTGAGAGAGTAGCAGTGACATATGAAGTCACTCAGTGGTGCCCAACTCTTCGCGACCCCGTGGACTGCAGCCTACCAGGCTCCTCCATCCATGGGATTCTCCAGGCAAGAGTACTGGAGTAGGGTGCCATCGCCTTCTCCGATATATACACTACCATGTGTAAAACACAACATTGTAAAGCGATCATCCTCCAATAAAAAAAGAAAGAAATTTATAGGGGGAAAATGAATTCTTTTAGGAGATAGAAAACCATTCAGTTAAGTTAAAGATGCATTTGTTAGAGCAATGGCCTCTGAAGCAAGACAAGGTGCATAAAAAGTCACATTGGGATATGGGGAGAAAATATTATTAATAGAACTTTTAACAATATTTATGTTTGCTCACAATGAAGAACGAAATTAAGGGGCTTCTCTGGTGGCTCAGTGGTAAAGAACCCACCTGCCAACGCAGGAGACGTAGGTTCAATCCTTGATCCAGGAAGACCTCACATGCTGTGAAGCAACTAAGCCCGTGAGCCACAAGTACTGAGCCCATGTGCTGCAGTTACTGAAGCCCATGCACCCTAGAGCCCATGCTTCACCCAAGAGAAGCCACTGCAGTGAAAAGCCCAAGCACCGCAACTAGAGAGTAGTCCCACTCGCTGCAACTGGAGAAAAGCCTGTGCAGCAATGAAGACCCAGCACAGCCAAAAATAAAATAAATAAATACATAAAACGGTTTTTTTAAAAAGAAGGAAATTAAGCTTTATGGATATTTAACATGTGATTGACAGTGGGTAAGTGCACAATGTAGAAATGAATATGCACACATTGGGGTTCATAATCCAACATTTTTTTCTGGAAAAGAAGAAACTCTTTAGCCAGTAAGATCATTTTTGTGTGAATAGGTGTGTTTGGAAAGATTTTAAATGTTCTGTTGGTAGAAAGATAATGCACTAGAATGAATAAAGTGTTAGACAGTTACACAATGGAATGTTACAGAGGTGTTAAAATGAATACACTGAATTTAGATAAATCTCAAAATGCTGTATGAAAAAAGTAAGCTGCAGAATAAACATCCAGTGTGATTCCATTCATATATAGTTTTATAAACACACCAAACAATATCCTTTGTTACTTATTAACATTTGTATATAGAAAGGCTTTAACATCCCCAAAATGAGAGGGATGCTCACTAATCTGAGAGTGATGGTAACACCTGGGAAAAAATTAAGAGCACAAGATTAGAAAAGACCATAAAGGAAGTATGAACAAAGCATTAACATTTGTTCACCCTGGCAGACAGGTGTGGCGGCTTGCTAGCTTATTAAATGAATCTATCCTCTTCCATATATTCCAGATAGTTCATAATGATCAAGGAAAGGAAATGTGCTACACTGGTGGATTGAGGAGACTATATCCTGGACAGTGAGATTTGTAAGTCACGGTGTGGGGAGGCTGCAGAGACGACTTTCTTGGGACCCCAAGAGTGAGGTGAGTCGAAATGAGATGAACAGGGAGTTTAGCCAAAAGAAGGGTGCAAATGCCACTCTGACTGCTGTGAGGTGATACCTAGTAGCACTGGCACGTGTACACTAGCATGTGTAACATAGGTAGCTAGGGGGAAGCTGCTGCACAACACCAGGAGGCCAGCCGAGTGCTCTGATGACCTAAGAGGGGTAGGATGGAAGAGGGGAGGGAGGCGCCAGAGGGAGGAGATGTGTGTGTGTGTGTGTGTGTGTGTGTGTGTGTGTGTGTGTATTTAATTATGGCTGATTTGGGCTTCCCTGGTTCAGATGGTAAAGAATTTGCCTGCAGTGCAGGAGACCTAGGTTCAATCCCTAGGTCAGGAAGATCTCATGGAGCAGGGAATGGCTTACTCACTCCAGTATTCTTGCCTGGAGAATTCCGTGGACCGAGGCACCTGGCTGATTCACATTGTTGTATGGCAGAAACCAACACCACATTGTAAAGCAGTTATCCTCTGACAAAAAAATTCTAAAAGTGAGAGAGAAGCAGAGGGTGTGGCCAAGACTAAACTGTGCTGTTGCACTTCCAGGTCGATCCTGCATGGGGCTTTTTCCTTCATGCTTATAGCATCCTAGTTAGCCACGTGCAAATGAAAATCAAGTGATCTGGAGCAATGTGATCTGTGATCACCTATGAGCCTCATCTTGAAGGATTTGGGGTGAATTTGAGAGGGATATGAGAGAAAGATAAAAACTGGGATCATGGAGGCCAGTTAAGTCAATGGTTCTCTGCCCTAGCTCTGTGTCATTAATACCTGGGCAGCTCCAGTGTGCCTGCTCCCTATCCAGACCAACTGGATCAGCATCCCTGGGAGTGGAGACCTGGTGTGGGCATTTAATTTAAAGTCCCTTCGCTTATTTCAGCATGCAGCCTAGACTGAGAACCTTGGGCTACGTGTGTTCCAAAACTCCACAATCATGGGTTCTGTCTGTTTTTCCTCCTTATGGGCTGGTAACAATCAATGTAAATAGTGTTTATAAATACAAATCACCTTGCGCCTTGCTGGGTGCCTTTTCTGCTCAGACACAGACCTCAGTGGGAAATAAAGGGTAGAGTCATTGGCCTTGAAAGGGATCTCTGAGACTGTATGATATAATAGCAACATTTTCAAAATGAGGACATAAAGGTCCTGAAACACAAAAATACCTTTACCCAAAGACACACAATGAATTTGTAGCAGATCCAGAATTCAAATGATGATTTTCTTTTTTTTTTTAATTAATTTTTATTGGAGTATAGGGCTTCCCTGGCAGCTCAGATGGTAAAGAATCTGCCTGCGATGCAGGAGACCTGGGTTTGATCCCTGGGTTGGGAAGATCTCCTGGAGAAGGGAATGGCACCCACTCCAGTATTTTTGCCTGGAGAATCCATGGACAGAGGAGCCTGGTGGCCTACAGTACATGGGGTCTCAAAGAGTAGGATGTGACGGAGTGACTGATACACACATACACACACACACACACACACACAGACACACAAAAACACACACGGCTGCTTTACAATGTTGTGTTAGCTTCCACTGTACAGCAAAGTGAATCAGCTCTATGTTTACATAGACCCCCTCTTTGGGGGATTTCATTCCCGTTTAGGTTACTACAGAGCTTTGAGTAGAGTCCCCTGAGCTATACTGTAGGTCCTCATTAGTTATCTATTTCACACATAGTATCAATAGTGTATATATATCAATCCCAATCTCCCAATTCATTCCACCCACCCTCTTCCCCCTCATAATCCACATATTTGTTATCTATGTCTTGTCTCCATTTCTGCCAAATACTGATTTTCTGACACCATCTTGAAAATAAAGTTAAAGGAAATTCTGTTAATAAGGATTTATTTTCCGGAGGTGATAGCTCAAGCCCTGAACTGGCTTGAGAAGATGCCTTTGAGTGGGCATTCGTTCAAGCACAAAATAATTTATAATTATCCTAATTGTATGGAAATGAGAGTTTCTAAAACATCAGAAGTTTCATTAAAACATCATGTTCAGTTAACTATTTTAAGTGTTCCCACCATGATCTTATTATCTTTAGCACAAATTTATTTTTTTTTTTGAGGGAGTGTTTACTTAGTAATGAAAAGTTCCCATCTACCTCTGTTTGGTTATGCATTAATATTATTAGAAGCCAAATTAGTAAGGTTCTGAAGGGCTCTTTACTCCTTACTCTGAGCAAAAGGCTTAGACCAGAGTGGGCTCAATAATAAAAAAAAAAAAAAAAAAACAGAAAACATCTATTAGCACTTGCTGGGTATGCTAAATGATAGTTGCCAGATTTAGCAAATAAAAACACAAGAAATCCAGTTAAACTTGGATTTTAGATAAACAGTGAGTGCTTCTTTAGTATTGTAAGTTTCTGTATTTTTCTTTGCTGATTCTGTCAGTTTACTAAGTGAATTAGACCCATTTATTCCTTACAACCCTATAAGGGAGATTCTAAGTCCCATGATACAGTTGAAAAAACAAAGGCGGGGGGTTAGGTTAACTCACCCAAAATGGCAAAGCTAGTATGTGGCAGAGTTGGGATTTGGATGAAGGAAGTCTAGCTCCAGAGCCTGTTACTTTATGCACTGCCTCTCTAAATTCAAAAGGTGAAAGCCATTCAACAATTATTCAGTCATCAAACTTTTACTGTGTGTCTGCTGTGGTTAAGCTCTGTGTCTGGTGAGAGGAACTAAAACCTGGGAGAGACAGACTTGGAAAGTCTCCTTCCTTTCTGGGCATCTGCTTCTTCCTGTGTGAAGCAAAAGGATGAAGGCAGATCACTGGTTCTCAACGGAGGGATTTGCTAAATTCCAGATGGCTCTCCTCACCTCCATGGATTTTGAGAAAATGGGCGCAGGGGTGGATTCTTGGCATCTGGGTTTTTTAAACAAGCTCTCCAGTTAAAGCCAAGAAACCTGAAGTTTGAGACACTACAAACACACCATTGAATTGAAGTAGAGCTAGAAGGCACTGAAGCACTGCTTCTCAACCTTGGCTCCCACTGTGGAATCAGCCAGTGGGCTCCACCCCAAGCCCCATGAGTCACAACCTTCCCAGGTGATTCTAATATGCAGCCAGGGATGAGAATCATGAAGTACAGTTAACTGCAGTAAGATAATTGATTTTGGGGGGTATAAAGTTGATTTACAATGACCTATTCATTTCAGATGTACCACATAGTAATTCAATAGATTCATAGGTTATACTGCATTTGATGTTATTGTAAAATATTAATTATGTTCCCCATGTTGTACCTTATATCCTTGTAGCTTGTTTATTTTGCACATAGTGGTTTGTATCTCTGAATCTTGTCGATTTAAAAATTAGCCACAACCTAAAAGTTGAAAGTTATGTTTTATTTGGTGGGAATTTTTAGGACTTTAAGCCCAGGAGACAGCATCTCAAGTAACCCTGAGAGAACTGCTCTGGAGGTGAGGGTTCGAGTCAGGTTTTATAGATGTTTTGCAACAAAGAGCAGGTAGTCTGAACATCAAAAGATTATTGGGAATTAAAGAAAGCCAGATTTCCCAAGTTAAGGAATTTAGAGCACTTTTCTATGTATCGGAAGATACAAGAGTCTGGGCTCCCTGAATTCATTCCTTTCATATGAATCTCAGCTGCCTTGTGGCCAGTATCCTGTGTTTTTCACATTCTGAGCTCTCTTGGGCTCACCCAGAGGGAGTAACTGGAATAGGATGGCTTTGAGACTGCCGGTATTCTCCTTCTTGATTGCCCTTAGGGCTCAGGAATTCACATTGGAAAGCTGAAATCCCTGATGACTGTGACATCTTTGTTTGCTGATATGGCAGTCCATTTCTCAATCTCACAGCTTCCCTGGTGGCTCAGAGGGTAAAGCGTTTGCCTACAATGTGGGAGACCTGGGTTCAATCCCTGGGTCAGGAAGATCCCCTGGAGAAGGAAATGGCAACCCACTCCAGTACTCTTGCCTGGAAAATCCCATGGACTGAGAAGCCTGGTAGGCTACAGTCCATGGGGTCACAAAGAGTCGGACATGACTGAGTGACTTCACTTTCACTTCTCAATCCCATATCCTTATATTGCCTCTCCTTCCACCTCTCTTCCCTCTGGTAACCACTAGTTTGTTCCCATACCTGTGAATCTGTTTCCATTTTGTCTTTTTTTTTTTTTTTAGATTCCATATGTAAGTGGAAACATTGAGTATTTGTCTCTGTTTGACTTATTTCACTAAACTCCAGGTCCATTCATGTTGTTGCAAATGGGAAAAGTCATTCTTTTTTTTAAAGCTGAATAATGTCCCATTGTATACATATGTACCGTATCTTTCTTAGGTTGTTACCATATCTTAGCTATTGTAAATAATGCTCCTATGAAAATGGGACTTCTATGAACATTGAAGTTAAGTGGGCCTAGGAAGCATCACTACAAACAAAGCCAGTGGAGGTGATGGAAATCCTGGTGAGCTATTTCAAATCCTAAAAGATGATGCTGTGAAAGTGCTGCACTCAATATGCCAGCAAATTTGGAAAATTCAGCAGTGGCCTCAGGACTGGAAAAGGTTGGTTTTCGTTCCAATCCTAAAGAAAGGAAATGCCAAAGAATGTTCAAACTACAGCACAATTGCACTCATCTCACACACTAACAAAGTAATGCTCAAAATTCTCCAAGCCAGGCTTCAATAGTATGTGAACCCAGAACTGCCAGATGTTCAAGCTGGATTTAGAAAAGGCAGAGGAACCAGAGATCAAATTGCCAACATCCACTGGATCATAGAAAAAGCAAGAGAGCTCCAGAAAAACATCTATTTCTGCTTTACTGACTATAACAAAGCCTTTGACTGTGTAGATCACAACAAACTGTGGAAAATTCTGAAAGAGATGGGACTATCAGACCATCTTACCTGCCTCTTGAGAAATCTGTATGCAGGTCAAGAAGCAACAGTTAGAACTGGACCTAGAATGATGGACTGGTTCCAAATCAGGAAAGGAGTACATCAGGGCTATATATTGTCACCCTGCTTATTTAACTTATATGTAGCGTACATCATGTGAAATGCCAGGCTGGATGAAGCACAAGCTGGAATCAAATTTGCCAGGAGAAATATAAATAACCTCAGATATGCAGATAACGCTGTTAAGTAGGTAGAATAGGAAACAGGAGTCCAGAATGGTGGTGGCTAAAAGATAAGGAAGGGAAAAGCCTGCAAAAATAGAACAAAGGAAGGTCCGAGGACCAGAGTGAGGACCTCAGGTAGAACAAATAACACTCCCAGCTAGCCCAGTTTATATAGGGCAGGTCCAGGGGGAGAAAAAAACATATAAAAGGAGGAGCCAAAAGGCCGGGGGTCTCTCTCTCTCCCCCACTTGCTGGGGTGCTCTTCTCTTCGCATCTTTGGGTCAACATGCCCTCACGCCTCGAGGATGGATTTTCGTGCTATTTTCTAAATAAAATAGAGCTGTAACACAGAGGTGAAACACTGATTTGTCTAAGAGCTATAACATGGTCTGTTCAAGACCTGAGAGCTATAACATAATCTAAGACCCAAGAGTGTGATGCGATGAAGGCTTTAATGTCCGTCACTCCAAATCTTTGTTGTGATGAGGCAGAACTGAGGAACATACCCTCACCTGACAACACCATCCTTATGGCAGAAAGTGAAAAGAAACTAAAGAGCCTCTTGATGAAAGTGAAAGAGAGTGAAAAAGTCAGCTTAAAACTCAGCATTCAAAAAACTGAGACCATGGCATCCAGTCTCATCACTTCATGGCAGATACATGAGGAAGCAATGGAAACAGTGACAGGTTTAGTTTCTTGGGCTCCAAAATCACTGCAGATGGTGACTGCAGTCATGAAATTAAAAGACGCTTGTTCCTTGGAAGAAAAGCTATGACAAACCTAGACAGCATATTAAAAAGTAGAGTCATTACTTTGCCAACAAAGGTCTGTCTCGCCAAAGCTATCTTTTTTTCTAGTAGTCAACTATGGATGTGAGAGTTGGACTATAATGAAGGCTGAGCACCGAAAAATTGATGCTTTTGAACTATGGTGTTGGAGAAGACTCCGGAGAGTCCCTTGAACTGCAAGGAGATCAAACCAGTCAATCTTAAAGGAAATCAGACCTGAATATTTATTGGAAGGACTGATGCTGAAGCTGAAGCTCCAACACTTTGCCCACTTGATGTGAAGAACTGACTCACTGGAAAAGACCCTGATGCTGGGAAAGATTGACAGTGGGAGGAGAAAGGGATGACAGAGGATGAGATGGTTGGATGGCATCACCGACTTGATGGACATGAGTTTGAACATCTCTGGGAGTTGGTGATGGACAGAGAAGCCTGGTGTGCTGCAGTCCATGGGGTCTCAAAGAGTTGGACACGACTGAGTGGCTGAACTATACTGATGAACATTGGGGTGTATATATATTTTCAAGTTAGTGTTTTCATTCTCTTTGTGCATATACTCAGGAGTGGAATTGCTGGATCATATGGTAGTTCTATTTTTAGTTTTTTGAGGAACCTCCATACTGCTTTTCATAGTATGATGTCTGATAAGGGGTGCAAAATATATAAAGAACTCATATAACTCAGTATCAAAAAACCAAACAACTCAATTGAATAATCAGCAAAAGACCTAAATAGACATTTTTTTCCCGAAGGAAAAATACAACTGGCCAACAGGCACATGGAAAGGTGCTCAACATCACTAATCATCAGGAAAATGCCAATCAGAAACACAAGTGGGTACCACTGCACAGCTGTCAGAATGTCTAGCTTCAAAAAGACACCACATATTGGAAGAATGGCATCACTGACTCAATTGACATGAGTTTGAGCAAACCCTAGAAGATAGGGAAGGACAGGGAAGCCTGGCATGCTGCAGTCCATAGTGTCACAAAGAATCAGACACTACTGAGTGACTGAACAACAACAACAATTGGGAAGATGTGGAGAAAAGGGGGACTTCTCTGGCGGCTCAGTGGTAAAGAATCTGCCTGTAGTGCAGGAGCTGCAGGAGACAAGGGTTCAGTCCCTCAGTTGGGAAGATCCCTTGGAGAAAGGCATGACATACCACTCCAGTATTCTTGCCTGGAGAATTCCATGGACAGAGGAGCCTGGTTGGCTATAGTCCATAGGGTCATAAAGAGTTGGACATGACTGAAGCGATTTAGCATGCATGCATGGAGAAAAGGGAACGTTAGTTCACTGTTGTGGAGGGGTGGGGGGAAGTAAATAGATAATTGATTAGTTCTAAAATTTCATTTTCTCTTGGTTGGCTATGGGGAAATTCATTTATTCCTTGACACATCAAATACGTAGTGAATGCTTGCTACACTGTATTGTACAACATAGTGGAATGGGCTTCCCTTGTGGCTCAGCTGGTAAAGAATCCGCCTGCAAGGTAGGAGACCTGGGTTCCATCCCTGTGTTGGGAAGATCCCCTGGAGAAGGGAGAGGCTACCCACTCCAGTATTCTGGCCTGGAGAATTCCATGGACTGTATAGTCCATGGGGTCGCAAAGAGTTGGACACGACTGAGTGACTTTCACATAGTGGAATATGATAAATAAGAAAACCTGAACTATTGCCCTTGTGGAGCCTCTGGTTTAATGAGAGAGACACTTAGAAAAAAAAAAAGGATTATAAAAGTAAAGTATTTAGGCTCAGATTTAACATCCATCAGAGGAACATCAGTGGGAATGCCATTGTAATGAACTTCAAAAATCTGTTGTTCCATATATACAATACTAGTAAAAATTGTCAAAACCCAACTTTTTCAGAACTCTGGAGGTTAACCAAAGGCTTGCAACAATCTAAGAAATATTTGTCAAGAAAAGCAGATAAATATCAATAAGAAGAGAGAGCTTTGTGGCATTTTAACTTGCTCCCTTTAAGTCCCTCTCTCCAGGTCCACGATAGCCTTTAAAATCAAAAGCCTGCAACCACAGTGAAAACTCTTCCCAGGTGGTGTTAGTGGTAAAGAATCTGCCTGCCAATGCAGGAGTCATAAGAGATGCAGGTTCAATCCCTAGGTTGGGAGGATCCCGTGGAGTAGTACCTGGCAACCCACTCCAGTATTCTTCCCTGGAGAATCCCATGGACAGAGGAGACTGGCAGGCTCCAGCCCAGAGGATCACAAAGAGTCAGACACGATTGAAATGACTTAGCATGCATGCATGGGCTTCCCTTGTAGCTCAGTTGGTTAAGAATCAGCCTACAGTGCAGGAGACCCGGGTTCCATCCCTGGGTTGGGGAAGATCCCCTCGAGAAAGAAATGGCAACCCACTCCAGTATTCTTACTTGGAAAATCTCATGGACAGAGGAGCCTGGTGGGCGGCAGTCCATGGGGTCACAAAGAGTCGGACACAACTGAGTGACTAACACTTAGCATGCATGCATAGGGGCCAGTGAAAGGAGAAAACAAGTTTGGAGCTCTCCAGAAAAACCATTCTCAGGTAATTATCATTTTTAACCTATCTGACAATTGCCTGGAAACACTCACTAAGGCGACTTGTATTTACCTGACCTGTCTCAGAGCCTTCTCTCTGTGAATGCCCTTTTCCCTCTAGGCATTTGTCAGAAACAATTCATGGCAATTGTTTAACATGGAAGCTGCCTGAGGCAGCAACAAAAATTTGGGAAAACAAAATAACCTGACCAAAAATAATTAAAAGGAAAAGGTGAAAAATGAGATGTTCGTTGAAGGTTTTGTAAATTTCTGACATGTTCCTGAGAATCTAGGCGAGTACACACATGAACAGTGCTGCACATGATTAGGAAAGAAATGGGAAGGCCCTAAGTTCTCACTACTGACCTTGAGGCTTTACGCAAGTAGGAGGTGAAGGCTGAGGAAGAGTTGTAAACTGCCTGCCATAGAACTGAAGGGAGTCTCCACATACAGACACAGACTAAACAAAGCCTGTATGACTTACTGGTTCCAAGAATCCAAGAAAATTTCTGTCCAATTATTAACTGACTATTAAGCCAAGCAAACAGAAACTTCAATGTCTACACATAACAATGAATAGAAAAGTTAAATAATTAGTTCAGGAAAGTCACTAAACACACAGCAACAACAGCAGTGACCAAAACAACGACAACAAAATGTGGTGGGAGAATCAGAAAGATCTCAAGGCAGTAACTTGGTCTTCTACATTAGCAAACTAGAAAAGGAAGACCAAACTAAACCCAAAGCAACTAGATGGAAGGAAATAATAAATATTAGGGAGAAATTAGTGGTAGAGAAAAGAAAAATAACGGAGAAAACTATTAATGAAACCAAACCTTGGTTCTTGGAAAATATAAACAAAAGTACCAAACTCTATCCAGATTGATCAAGAAAAAAAAGAGGAGACTCAAATTACTAAAGTTAAAAATGAAAGTGGGGTCATTAATACCAATCTCATAGAAATAAGAACTATAAGAGAATATTATGTACACCTGTATGCCAGCAAATAGAAAATCAAGAAGAAATGGGCACATTCCTAGAAAAACAAAGATTACCAACACTGACTCAAGAAGGTCTGAATATCAAGTTAAGAAAGATACATACACAAAACAAATCCCAGACTCAGATGGCTTTACTGGCAAATTCTACCAAACGTTTTAAAAAAAAATCTTAAAAAATAGAAAAGGAGGGAATACATTTCAACTCATTCTATTGGGATAATAGCACTCTGATACTGAAACCAGAAAAAGGCATCACAAGAAAAGAAAACTACAAGCTAATATCCCTTGTATTATGTAGTCACAAAAATCTTCAACACAACGCTAAGAAAGTATATCCAGCAAAATATAAAAAGGATTGCACACCACAACGGAGTGGAATTTATTCCAGGAATATAATGTTGGTTAGATATATGAAAAATCAATCAATGTGATGTGTCACACTAATAGAGTTAAGGACAAAACTACATGGTAATTTCAATAAATGCAGAAAAGGCATTTGAGAAAATCTAATCCTCTTTCCTGAGTAAAAATATTCAATAAACTAGGACTAGAAAGGAACTTCCTCAACTTGATAAAGGATATCTATGAAAAATTCATATCTAACATCATACTTAATGGTAAAGGAATGAAAGCTTTCCCCTTAAGATCAGGAACAAGACAAGGATGTCAACTTTTGCAACTTTTATTCAACATTGTACTAAAGTTTCTAACTAGGGCAATTAGATATGAAAAAGAAATAAAATTGTCCATCCTGCAATAAAAGAAGTAAAACTAGCATCTTGGCATATTTTTGCAAATGACAAAATCTTTTACACAGAATATCCAAAGGAATAAAAAAAGACTGAAGCTAACAGATTACTTCCACAAGATATAGGATATAACATCAACATGCAAAAATCATTTGTATTTTTATACACCAGTAATGAACAATTCAAAAAGGAAATGAAAAAACAATTCCACTAACAGTAGCCTTAAAAACAATACAATGCTCAGGAAATTTAATAAAAGAAATGTAAGGCTAGTGCACTGAAAACTGAAAAAATCCTTGCAGACAACTAAAGAAGTAAAAAAAAAGGTGGGGGGAAGATAGAATGTATTCATGGATCAGAAGACTTCATACTGTTAAGATGACAACACTCCCCAAATTGATCTACAGATTCAACACAGTGTCTATTAAAATTCTTTTCCCATTTTTGCAGCAGTTGACAAGCTGATACTAAAAATCATATGAAAATGCAAGGGATCCTAAACAGCCAAAACAGTCTTGAAAAACAGAAAATCTGGAGTACTCACATTTCTTGATTTCAAGTTACAGCAACCAACCTAAGTATCCAAGATGATAGAAGAAGTCCACCCTGGAATGTCACTGATAGTGTTGCAGAGAAAAAGGAGAGGAAGTGGACTACTAGATGATGACTCTGTTCATGATCGGTTGATGTCACTTTGGTTCACATTCTACTTGCCAAAACAAGTCATACGGTCAAGCCTGATATCAGTGGGAAATATGTACAGTCTTCCCTTAGAGAAAAGCAGTGAATATTTTCAGCAGCGATATAACATACCATGGACAATATTTCAATTAGACTGATGGCATACTAATATGAATAGTCAAAGCTATGGTTTTTCCAATCATATCCAACTTGGCTTTTACAAATACAAGATTTGGACCATAAAGAAGACTAAGCACCAAATAATTGATGCTTTAGAATTGTGGTGCTGGAGAAAACTCTTGAGAGTCCTTTGGACTGCAGGGAGATCAAACCAGTCAATCCTAAAGGAAATCAACCCTGAATATCCACTGGAAAGATTGATGCTGAAGCTGAAGCTCCAATACTTGGGCCACCTGATGCAAAGAGTCAACTCGCTGGAAAAAACCCTGATGCTGGGAAAGATTGAAGGCAAAAGGAGAAGTGGGCAGCAGAGGATGAGACGGTTAGATAGCATCACTGACTCAATGGACATGAATTTGAGCAAACTCCAGGAGACAGTGAAGGACAGGGGAGCCTGGCATGCTGCAGTCCGTGAGGTTGCAGAGTCGGACACGACTTAGCAGTTGAACAACAACAAAGTCACAATGGGAGAGTACATTGGGACAGTCCTCTGTCTTCTCTTCCCTGCAAATTTATGAGGCATTAAAATTTAGAATAAATGTGACATTCAAAATATAAATGAATGATTAATAGTTGGCAACACAAGGCAAAAGAACTGATGGATTGCCAGAAACTGGGCAGCATATTCCCTTAGTGCCTAGTTCCTTTCAATACTCAGATTGCCCCATAACAAAGTCAATCCATAGTTTTCTGTTCCTGAGCAGCTTGAGCAATGGTACATATAGGCCATTCATGTACGTATAGACTGTTATGGCAATTGCCATCCATATTGGTAGAAGAGCTCTTTATCCCTTATCCATTTGAGACACAGTCTGGCTCATGGGGGTTCACCCTGTTCTCTATCACTGGTGAGCATGGCACCCTCGCTGCCTGCTGAGATGCTGTAACCCTTGCCTTTCTCCTGTCTCCTGAAAGGAGGGAGGTGTCATTAAAGCTTCTTTTGTTTTACATTCCCTTTGGGTAAATGCCTTCTTCATATAAGATCTCATCATTTATAGAATAAGAAATATTCTCTCAACTCTAGGAAATAGAGAAATGTAGTTTTTAATCAGCCTAAAATAAATTAATTTGCTTATTCAGAGGCATAGTCCTCCTTCTGGTTTTCTGCAATTTTAATCTCTCTTGGAATCACCACACAGAAAAACAAACAAACAAAACAAAACACCTCTGGTCATGAAGATAAGAACTGGAATGACTTCAGATACATTAGGGAGTTCCCATCTGTTTCTAACTAATATGTAGGCTTCTAAGTGGCTCAGATAGTAAAGAATCTGCCTGCAATGCCAGAGACCCAGATTTGATTTCTGGGTCAGGAAGATCCCCTGGAGTAGGAAATGGCAACCCACTCCAGTATTCTTGCCTGGAGAATCCCATGGACAGAGGAGCCTGGTGGGCTACAGTCCATGGGTTCACAAAAAGTCAGACACAACTGAGAGACTAATGCTTTCATTTTCACAAGAAGCATACAGTCATGAGTGCATTGACATCATCTCACATTTTCTGAGGGCTCTGCCAGAGAATCAGTCAGGCTCTAGGAGCAGGGCAAAGAGGTGTTAAAGTAAAACCTCCTTCTGAAAGGGTGAGTTTCCTGGTCCTGTAGCAACAAGGGGCCATTTCTAGGAACTTCAGAATTTAGGCACACTGAAGATGTTCAATCATGCTCATTAGTAATGAAATGGTATTCTGAATAGCAGCTAGATCCAGTTATTTGGGGCTTCCCAGGTTGGACAATGGTAAAGAATCCATCTGCCAGTGCAAGAGATGCAAGAGACTCGAGTTTGATCCCTGAGTTGGGAAGATCCTCTGGAGTAGGAAATGGCAACCCACTCCAGTATTCTTCCCTGGGAAATCCTATGGACAGAGGAGCCTTGTGGGCTAGAGTCCATGAGGTCACAAAGAGTTGGACATGATTGAGCACACACCAATTATTTATCTATCAAATGGACTAAAGTTAAAATGCTTGGTAAAACACAGGATGAGTGAATGTGAGGAATCGGATATTCTTATTCATGGATGTGGCTGTGTAATCCAGTAGGGCTTCTTTGAAGAGCAACTTGGAAATAACTCTCAAAGCAAAGAGAAAATACTTTCCCTTTGACTTAGTGATTGACCCTCTGTGAATATATCTTACAGATACATGAATTCTGGGCCCAAAGACATGTTCAGACTCTTTGCTGCATGGTATTGTACTGTACTTGTCTTATACAGTAAATAACCTAAATGTTTTTCAATAGCAGGCTAATTAAATGAACTAAGACCTATCTACATAACTGAGTATCATGAAGCTATTTAAAACACTGAAAAATATCAGTGTAAGCTGATATGGAAAGAGACAACACACGGCTAAGTGTTGAAAACAAGTTGAAAACAGATTCCTTTAAAGGAGAGATTTTCAACTTCAGCACTATTGACAATTTGGACCAGATAATTCTCTGTTGTGGAGGGGCTGTCCTGCACATTGTTGGATGATCTGCAGCATCTACCAACCAGATGCCAGAGGCAATCCCTACCACTCTCAAGCCGTGACAGTAAGAAATGTCTCCAGGACTTCCCTGGTGGTCTAATGGTTAAGAATCTGCCTTCCAATGCAAAGGACAAGAGTTTGACCCCTGGTCTGGGAAGATCCCACACGAGCTGCAGAGAAACTAAGCCCATGCTCCACAACTACTGAGCCTCTGCTCTAGACCCTGGGAGCTCCAGCTACTGAGCCCATGTGCCCTAGAACCTGTGCTGTGCAACCAGAGAAGCCACCGCAAGGAGAATGCCATACACCATAATTAGAGAATAGTCCCTGCTCACGGCAACTAGAGAAAGCCCATGTACAGCAAAGAAGACCCAGTGTGACCAAACATATAAATAAATAAATTTTAAAAAATTAATTAATTTTAATTGGTGGCTAATTACTTTACAATATTGTGGTGGTTTTTGCCATACATCAACATGAATCAGCCATGGGCGTACATGTGTCCCCCCATTCTGAACACCCTCCCACCTCCCTCCCCACCCCGTCCCTCTGAGTTGTCCCAGAGCACCAGCTTTGAGTGTCCTGCTTCATGCATCAAACTTGCACTGATCTTCTATTTTACATATGGTGATATACATGTTTCAATGCTATTCTCTCATATCGTCCCACCCTCGCCTTCTCCCACTTAGTCCAAAAGTCTGTTCTTTACATCTGTGTCTCTTTTGCTGTCTTGGATATAGGGTCGTTGTTATTGTCTTTCTAAATTCCATAAATGTGTGTTAATATACTGTATTGGTGTTTCTCTTTTGACTTACTTCACTCTGTATAGTATCTCCAGACATTACTAGATGTTCCCTGGGGAAAGCAATGCTAAAGCACTGCTGGTTAAGAATGATGGCCATAGATGCATGGAACTTAAGGGCTATGAGTGTTTGCGTGTGCACAGATCATCTTTAGAATAACCATGTGACTCATCAGTGGTAGCTGTCCCTGTTACAGCTGGGGCTAGGATTGTAGGTGGGAGAGAGACCTAGTCTTCATTGTAAATACTTTTGTACTGTTTGAATTTTAGCATGTGTGCTATTTAAAAAATAAGATTTTATACAGAGTGAAGTGAGTCAGAAAGAGAAAAACAAATATCATATATTAACAAATATCATATATTATATCCCATATATATGGGACCTATAAAAGTGATATGATGAACCTATTAATATTTGCAGACCAGGAATAGAGAGACAGATGTAGAAAATGGACTGGTGGACAGAGCAGGGGAAGAAGAGGGTGCGATGAATTGAGAAAGTAGCACTGACATACATATTCTACCATATATATAGCATACTTATGGTTGATTCATGTTATTGTAGGCAGAAACCAACATAACATTATAAGGCAATTATCCTCCAATTAAAAATAAAAAAATAAATAAGAGAAGAAAACCAGATTAAAAGTAAACTATACAGTGATATTTCCATGACTGTTGAAGGGAAAGGTAGAAAGAGCATTTTTTTAAAAATTTATTTTACAGAATTTTGTTGTTTTCTGTCAAACCTCAACATGAATCAGTCATATTTATATATATCCCCTCCCTTTTGAACCTCCCTCCAATCTCCCTCCCCATCCCACCCATCTAGATTGATAGAGTCCCTATTTGAGTTTCCTGAGACATACAGCAAATTCCCATTGGCTATCTATTTTACATATAGTAATGTAACGTTCCATGTTACTCTCTCCATTCTTCTCACCCTCTCTTCCCCACTTCCCCTGTCCATAAGTCTATTCTCTATGTCTATTTCTCCATTGCTGCCCTGCAAATAAATTCTTCAGTACCATTTTTCTAGATTCCATATATATGCGTTAGTATATGATATTTATCTTTCTCTTTCTGACTTACTCCACTCTGTATAATAGGCTATAGATTCATCCACCTCATTAGAACCGACTCATATGCATTCCTTTTATGGCTGAGTAATATTCCATTGTGTACATGCACCACAACTTCTTTATCCATTCATCTGAAGATGGATATCTAGGATGCTTCTGTGTTCTAGCTGTTGTAAATAGTGCTGCAGTGAACAATGGAATACATGTGTCTTTTTCAATTTTGGTTTCCTCAGAGCATATGGCTAGGAGTGGGATTGCTGGGTCATATGGTGGTTTTATTGCTAGTTTTTTAAGGAATCTCCATACTGTCTTCCATAGTGGCTGTATCAGTGCAAGAGCATTCCCTTTTCTCCATACCTTCTCCAGCATTTATTGTTTGTAGATGTTTTGATGATGGCCATTCTGACTGGTGTGAGGTCATAGTTCATTGTAGTTTTGATTTGCATTTCTCTAATAATGAGCAATGTTGAGCATCTTTTCATGTGTTTGTTATCCATCTGCATGTCTTCTTTGGAGAAATGTCTGTTTAGGTCTTTTTCCCACTTTTTTATTGGGTTGTTTGTTTGAGTTGTATGAGCTGCTAATATATTTTAGAAATTAATCCTTTATCAGTTGTTTCATTTGTTATTATTTTCTCCCATTCTGAGAGTTGTCTTTTCACCTTGCTTATAGTTTCCTTTGCTGTGCAAAAGCTTTTAAGTTTAATCAGGTCCCACTTATTTATTTTTGTTTTTATTTCCATTACTCTAGGAGGTGGGTCATAGAGGATCTCACTTTGATTTATGTCATCGAGTGTTCTGCCTATGTTTTCCTCTAAGAGTTTTATAGTTTCTGGTTTTACATTTAGGTCTTTAATCCATTTTGAGTTTATCTTCGTGTATGGCATTAGAAAGTGTTCTAATTTCATTCTATTGCATGTAGCTGGCCAGTTTTCCCAGCATCATTTATTGAGAGGGTGTCTTTGCCCCTTTGTATATTCTTGCCTCCTTTGTCAAAAATAAGGTACCCATAGGTGCATGGGTTTATTTCTGGACTTTCTATCTTGTTCCATTGGTCTGTATTTCTGTTTTTGTGCCAGTACCATACTGTCTTGATGACAGTAGCTTTGAACTATAATTTGAAGTCAGGAAAGTTGATTCCTCCAGCTCCATTCTTCTTTCTCAAGACTGCTTTGGCTATTGGGGTCTTTTGTGTTTCCATATGAATTGTGAAATTTTTTCTTGTCAGATCAGATCAGATCAGTCGCTCAGTTGTGTCTGACTCTTTGCGACCCCATGAATCGCAGCACACCAGGCCTCCCTGTCCATCACCAACTCCCAGAGTTCACTCAGACTCACGTCCATCGAGTCACTGATGCCATCCAGCCATCTCATCCTCTGGAGTCCCCTTCTCATCCTGCCCCCAATCCCTCCCAGCATCAGAGTCTTTTCCAATGAATCAACTCTTCGCATGAGGTGGCCAAAGTACCAGAGTTTCAGCTTTAGCATCAGTCCTTCCAAAGAAATCCCAGGGCTGATCTCCTTCAGAATGGACTGGTTGGATCTTCTTGCAGTCCAAGGGACTTTCAAGAGTCTTCTCCAACACCACACTTCAAAAGCATCAATTCTTCGGTGCTCAGCCCTCTTCACAGTCCAACTCTCACATCCATACATGACCACTGGAAAAACCATAGCCTTGACTAGACAAACCTTTGTTGGCAAAGCAATGTCTCTGCTTTTGAATATGCTATCTAGGTTGGTCATAACTTTCCTTCCAAGGAGTAAGTGTCTTTTAATTTCATGGCTGCAGTCACCATCTGCAGTGATTTTGGAGCCCAGAAAAATAAAGTCTGACACTGTTTCCACTGTTTCCCCATCTATTTCCCATGAAGTGGTGGGACCGGATGCCATGATCTTCGTTTTCTGAATGTTGAGCTTTAAGCCAACTTTTTCACTCTCTACTTTCACTTTCATCAAGAGGCTTTTGAGTTCCTCTTCACTTTCTGCCGTAAGGGTGGTGTCATTTTTTGTTGTAGTTCTGTGAAAAACGTCATTGGTAATTTGATAGGGAATGCATTGAATCTGTAGAATGTGTTTGGTAGTATAGTCATTTTCACTATATTGATTCTTCCAACCCAGGAACATGGAATATCTTTCCGTCTGTTTATGTCATCTTTGATTTCTTTCATCAGTATCTTATAATTTTCTGTGTACAGTTCTTTTTGTCTCCTTGCTGCTGCTGCTGCCAAGTCACTTCAGTTGTGTCCGACTCTGTTCGACCCCAGAGATGGCAGCCCACGAGGCTCCCCAGTCCCTGAGATTCTCCAGGCAAGAACCTTGGAGTGGGTTGCCATTTCCTTCTCCAAGGCATGAAAATGAAAAGTGAAGGTGAAGTTGCTCAGTTGTGTCTGACTCTTCACGACCCCATGGACTGCAGCCTACCAGGCTCCTCTGTCCATGGGATTTTCCAGGCAAGAGTACTGGAGTGGGTTGCCATTGCCTTCTCCCTTTGTCTCCTTAGGTAAGTTAATTCCTAGATATTTAATTATTTTTGTTGCAATGGTGAATGGGATTGATTTCTTATTTTCTCTTTCTGATTTTTCATTGTTAGTGTATAGAAATGCAAGTGATTTCTGTGTATTGATTTTATATCCTGCAACTTGGCTAAATTCACTGATCAGCTCTAGTAATATTCTGAAAATATCTTCAGGGTTTTCTATGCACAGTATCATGTCATCTGCAAACAGTGAGAGCTTTACTTCTTCTTTACCAATCTGGATTCCTTTTATTACTTTTCTTCTCTGATTGCTGTAGCTAAGGCTTCCAAAACTATGTTGAATAATAGTGGTGAAAGTGGACACCCTTGTCTTGTTCCTGATCTTAGGCAGAATGCTTTCAGTTTTTCACCATTGATAATAATATTTGCTGTAGGCTTATCATATATGGCCTTTACTATGTTACTATCTTCATGACCCAGATAACCACAATGGTGTGATCACTCACCTAGAGCCAGACATCCTGTAATGCAAAGTCAAGTGGCCCTTAGGAAGCATCACTATGTACAAAATTAGTGGAGGTGATGGAATTCCTGGTGAGCTATTTCAAATCCTAAATGATGATGCTGTGAAAGTGCTGCACTCAATATGCCAGTAAATTTGGAAAGCTCAGCAGTGGCCACAGGACTGGAAAATGTCTGTTTGCATTCCAATCCCAAAGAAAGGCAATGCCAAAGAATGCTCAAACTACCACACAATTGCACTCATCTCACACACTAACAAAGTAATGCTCAAAATTCTCCAAGCCAGGCTTTAACAGTATATGAACTGTGACCTTCCAGATGTTCAAACTGGAATTAGAAAAGGCAGAGGAACCAGAAATCAAATTGCCAACATCTGTTGGATTATCAAAAAAGCAAGAGAGTTCCAGAAAAACATCTACCTCTGTTTTATTGACTACACCAAACCCTTTGACTGTGTGGATCACAACAAACTGTGGGAAATTCTTAAAGAGATGGGAATACCAGACCACCTGACCTGTATCCTGAGAAACCTGTATTCAGGTCAAGAAGCAACAGTTAGAAGTGGACATGGAACAACAGACTGGTTTCAAATCAGGAAAGGAGTACTTTCCTTTATATATAAGGTTGTATATTGTCACCCTGGTTATTTAACTTAAATGCAGAGTACATCATGTGAAATACCTGGCTGGATGAAGCACAAGCTGGAATCAAGATTGCAGGGAGAAATATCAATAACCTCAGGTATGCAGATGATACCACCATTATGGCAGAAAGCAAAGAAAAACTAAAGAGCCTCTTGATGAAAGTGAAAGAGGACAGTGAAAAAGTTGGCTTAAAATTCAACATTTAAAACTAAGATCATGTCTTCTGGTCCCATCACTTCATGGCAAATAGATGGAGAAACAATTGAAACAGTGAGAGACTTTATTTTCTTGGGCTCCAAAATCACTGCAGATGGTGACTGCAGCCATGAAATTAAAAGGTGCTTGCTCCTTAGAAGAAAAGTTATGACAAACCTAGACAGCATATTAAAAAGCAGAGACATTACTTGCCAACAAAGGTCCATTTAATGAAAGCTATAGGTCTTCCAGTAGTCATGAATGGATGTGAGAATTGGACTATAAAGAAAGCTGAGCACCTAAGAATTGATGCTTTTGAACTGTGGTGTTGGAGAAGACTCTTGAGAGTCCCTTGGACTGCAAGGAGATCCAACCAGTCCATTCTAAAGGAGATCAGCCCTGGGATTTCTTTGGAAGGAATGATGCTGAAGCTGAAACTCCAGTACTTTGGAGTTGACTCATTGGAAAAGACTCTGATGCTGGGAGGGATTAGGGGCAGGATGAGAAGGGGACGACAGAGGATGAGATGGCTGGATGGCATCACTGACTCAATGGACATGAGTCTGAGTGAACTCCGGGAGTTGGTGATGGACAGGGAGGCCTGGCGTGCTGCGATTCATGGGGTCACAGAGAGTCAGACATGACTGAGTGACTGAACTGAATCGAACTGAATTGAATCATAAATGGGTGCTTAATTTTGTCAAAGGCTTTTTCTGCATCTATTGAAACTATCATATGGTTTTTATCTTTCTATTTGTTAATATGATGCATCACATTAATTGATTTGCATATATTGAAGAATCCTTGCATCCCTGAACTAAACCCAACTTGATCATGGTATATGAGTTTTTTAATGTGTTGTTGAATTCTGTTTGCTAAATTGTGTTGAGGGTTTTGGCATCTATGTTCATCAATGATACTGGCCTGTGGTTTTCTTGTTTTATGTTGTCTTTGTCTGGTTTTGGTATCAGGATGATGGTGGCCTCATAGAATGAGTTTGGAAGTGTCTCTTCCTCTGCAATTTTTTGAAAGAGTTTTAGAAGGATACGTATTAGCTCTTCTCTAAATGTTTGATAGAATTCTCCTGTAAAGCCATCTGGTCCTGGGCTTTGGTTTGGGGGGAGATTTTTGATCACAGCTTCGATTTCAGTGCTTGTAATTGGGTTGTTCATAATTTCTATTTCTTCCTGGTTCATTCTTGGAAGATTGAACTTTTCTAAAAATCTGTCCATTTCTTCTAGGTTATCCATTTTATTGTCATATAGTGGTTCATAATAGTCTCTTATAATCCTTGGTATTTCTGCATTGTCTGTTGTGACCTCTCCTTTTTCATTTCTAATTTTGTTGACTTGATTCTTCTCTCTTTTTTTCTTGATGAGTCTGGCTAAAGGTTTGTCAGTTTTGTTTATCTTCTCAAAGAACAAGCTTTTAGTTTTATTAATCTTTACTATTTCTTCTTTCATTTCTTTTTTTTTTTTTTTTTCATTCATTTCTGCTCTGATCTTAATGACTTCTTTCCTTATGTTAATTTTGGAGTTTTTTTTGTTCTTTTTTCAGTTGTTTTAGGTGTAAAGTTAGAAATTGTCTATCTGATGTTTTTCTTATTTCTTGAGGTAGGATTGTACTGCTGTAAACTTCCCTCTTAGAATTGTTTTTGCTGATCTCATAGGTTTTGAGTTGTTTTATTTTCATTGTAATTTGTTTCTAGAAATTATTTGATTTCCCTTTTGATTTCTTTGGTAACCTGTTCATTGTTTAAAAACTTGTTGTTTAATCTCCACGTATTTGTGTTTTTTTACAGGTTTTTCTTGTAATTGCTATCTAGTCTCATACTGTTGTGGTCGGAAAAGATGCTTCATACGATTTCAATTTTCTTAAATTTACTGAGGTTTGATTTGTGACCCAAGATGTGGTCTATCCTGGAGAATGTTCCATGTGTACTTGAGAAGAAGGTGTATTCTTCTGCATTTGGATGGAATGTCCTGAAGATATCGATGAGATCCCTCTCATCTAATGTATCATTTAAGACTTGTGTTTCCTTATTTGTTTTCTATTTTGATGATCTATCCATTGGTGTAAGTGGGGTGTCAATGTCTCCCACTATTATTGTGTTACTGTCAGTTTCTCCTTTTATGTCTGTTAGTGTTTGTCTTATATATTGAGGTGCTCCTATATTGGGTGCATAGATATTTACAATTGTTATGTCTTCCTCTTGGATTGATCCCTTGATCATTATGTATTGTCCTTCCTTATCTCTTGTAAACTTCTTTATTCTAAGGTCTATTTTGTCTGATATGAGAATTGCTACTCCAGCCTTCTTTTGCTTCCCAGTTGCATGGAATATATTTTTCCATTCTCTCACTTTCAGTCTATCTGTGTCTTTAGGTCTGCAGTGGGTTTCTTATAGGCAGCATATATGCTGGTCTTGGTTTTGTATCCATTCAGTCAGTCTGTGTCTTTTGGTTGGAGCATTTAAATCATTTACATTTAAAGTAATTATTGATATATTTGTTCCTAGTGCCATATTCTTAATTGTTTGGGGCTTGATTTTATAGATCTTTTACTTCTTTTGTATTTATTGACTATATAAGACCCTTTAACATTTGTTGTAAATCTGGTTTGGTGGTACTGAATTCTCTTAACTTCTGCTTGTCTGAAAAGCTTTTTATTTCTCCATCAATTTTGAAAGAGATCCTTGATGGGTACAGTAATCTTGGTTGTAGATTTTTCCCTTTCAGTACTTTAAATATATCCTGCCATTCCCTTCTGGCCTGCAGAGTTTCTGCTGAAAGATCAGCTGTTAAACGTATGGGGTTTTCCTTGTATGTTACTTGTTGCTTTTCCCTTGCTGCTTTTAATATTCTTTCTTTGTGTTTAATCTTTGTTAGTTTGATTAATATGTGTCTTGGCTTGTTTCTCCATGGGTTTATCCTGTAGGGGACTCTGCACCTCTTGGGCTTGATTGACTATTTCCTTTTCCATGTTGGAGAAATTTTCAACTATACTCTTCAAAATTTTTCTCATTTTCCTTTTTCTTTTCTTCTTCTGGGACCCCTATAATTCAAGTGTTGGTGAATTTGATATTGTCCCAGAGGTCTCTGAGACTATCCTCAGTTCTTTTCATTCTTTTTACTTTATTCTGCTCTTCAGAAGTTATTTCTACCATTTTATCTTCCAGTTCACTGATTTGTTCTTCCACTTCAGATATTCTGCTATTGATTCCCTCTAGAGTATTTTTAATTTCAGTAATTGTTTTGTTTGACTCTATGTTTATTCTTTAATTCTTCTAGGTCTTTGTTAATTGATTCTTACATTTTCTCCATTCTGTTTTCAAGATTTTTGATCATCTTTACTCTCATTATTCTGAATTATTTTTCAGGTAGTTTGGCTATTTTCTCTTCATTTATTTGGACTTCTGTGTTTCTACTTTGTTCCTTCATTTGTGCAGTATTTCTCTGCCTTTTCATTTTTTTTTTAACTTACTGGGTGTGAGGTCTCCTTTTCCCGGGCTTCAAGGTTGAATTCCTTCTTCCTTTTGGTTTCTGCCCTCCTAAGTTTGGTGCAGTGGTTTGTGTAAGCTTTGTATAGGGTGAGATTTGTGCTGAGTTTTTTGTTTGTTAGTTTTTCCTCTGATGAGCAAGGCTGAGTGAGGTGGCAATCCTGTCTGCTGATGATTAGGTTTGTATTTTTGTTTTGTTTCTTATTAGGATGAGGCCTCCTGCACAGGGTGCTACTGGTGAATGGGTGATGCCAGGTCTTATATTCAAGTGGTTTCCTTTGTGGGAGTTCTCACTATTTGATAATCCCTAGGATTAGTTATCTGGTAGTCTAGGGTTTTGGAGTCAGTGCTCCCACTCCAAGGGCTCAGGGCTTGATCTTGACGTTATTTTTCTGGGCTCCAAAATCACTGCAGATGGTGACTGCAGCCATGAAATTAAAAGACGCTTACTCCTTGGAAGGAAAGTTATGACCAACCTAGATAGCATATTCAAAAGCAGAGACATTACTTTGCCAACAAAGGTTCGTCTAGTCAAGGCTATGGTTTTTCCTGTGGTCATGTATGGATGTGAGAGTTGGACTGTGAAGAAGGCTGAGTGCCAAAGAATTGATGCTTTTGAACTGCTGGAGAAGACTCTTGAGAGTCCTCTGGACTGCAAGGAGATCCAACCAGTCCATTCTGAAGGAGATCAGCCCTGGGATTTCTTCGGAAGGAATGATGCTAAAGCTGAAACTCCGGTACTTTGGCCACGTCATGCGAAGAGTTGACTCATTGGAAAAGACTCTGATGCTGGGAGGGATTGCGGGCAGGAGGAGAAGGGGACGACAGAGGATGAGATGGCTGGATGGTATCAGTGACTCGATGGACGTGAGTCTGGGTGAACTCCGGGAGTTGGTGATGGACAGGGAGGCCTGGTGTGCTGCGATTCATGGGGTCGCAAGGAGTCAGACACGACTGAGCGACTGATCTGATCTGATGTGATCTGATATATTCTTTTCCGCTGGTCAGATACTCCTGTCTGCTCTTAGCTGGTGTTCTGCATACACTTCTGTGTCTGAAGGTATATTCCTCATGTATCCGTGGAGAGAGATGTACTTCATATCCACCTACTCCTCCATCATCTTGTTCTCCAAGAGCATTTTTTTAAATGCCATTTTTACCCAAAAAGCTCAGTACTTTCTCTTCCCTTGGGTATTGGAAAGTACACAGGGTGAAGAGTTTTGGAACAGCAGCAAGCAAGATGGACTGTAGCTGTGCACCACAGCGAAGGCATTCTTGGAGATAAAATCAGATCCCCTGTAGATACCACTGAATAAGTTTGGAAAACTGATTTTCTGGAAAGAACATGAAAGGACCTTTGGAACAAGAGCAGTTCCAGTTCCAATCCATGATTTGCCTCTTAATAGTAAGTGATCTTGCCCAAGTTAACTCTCTGAACCTCAGTTTTCTCATTTGCAAAGTGAGCATAAAAGTATCCAACTCATAGATATTTTGTTATTATTAAATAATACACACACACATGCATGTGTGCACAATTTCTATTAAGTCATGTCCAACTCTTTGAGACCCCATGGATGGTAGCCCACCAGGCCCCTCTGTCCATGGAATTTCCCAGGCAAGACTACTGGAGTGGGTTTCCATTTTCTTCTCCAGAAAATCTTTCCAACCCAAGGATTGAACCCGGGTCTCCTGCATCTCCTACACTGAAGGTGGATTTTTTACTGACTGAGCCACTGGGAAACCCCCTTAAAATTCTGGTGATTGATAGTTAAGAGTACATTTTATTTATTTTTAAAATGTAATTGGGGGATAATTGCTTTACAATGTTGTGCTGATTTCTGCCATACAAACTAGAAACAGTCATAAATATATGTATATCCCCTGCTTCTTGAGCTTTCTGCCATGCCCCCACCCCAGCCCTCTAGGATTCAACAGTACATTTTCTGAGTATAAGTTATATGGGGCCTCCATCATGATGATGAAGAGCTTTTTCTTTGGAATCAGACTAACTTAAATCCAAATCTCAACTCTGCTATGTGGTAGAGATGTGATCATGTGATCTTAGGAAAATAATTAACTTCGCTGGATCTCATTTTTCTTATTTTTTTTTTTCTGTATAAAAAATAAAATCTCATTTTAGGAATTGCAGACACCTGACACATGGCCCTCTTTGATTCTACAAAGGCTGAAGAGTTGGGAAATATTAATATGTATCAGATTCTATATTAGTTAGGAACAGAGCTCAAACTGGCTTAGATCAAAGGGGAGATTTAATGATCCACGTCAAGGCATCCCTGGGAGATACTGAGGGCTCAGTTCTAGACCACTGCAATAAAGCGAACATCACAGGAAAGGAATGATGCTGTTAAAGTGCTACATTTAATATGCCAGCAAATTTGGAAAACTCAGCAGTGGCCATAGGACTGAAAAAGATCAGTTTTCATTCCGGTCCCAAAGACAGTGCCAAAGAATGCTCAAACTACTGTACAATTGCAGTGATTTCACAGGCTAGCAAAAGAATGAGCATAACTCTTCAAGCTAGATTCAACAGTATATGAACTGAGAACTTCCACATGTACAAGCTGAATTTAGAAAAGGCAGAGACAGCAAAAGAGACACTGATGTATAGAACAGTCTTATGGACTCTGTGGGAGAGGGAGAGGGTGGGAAGATTTGGGCGAATGGCAATGAAACATGTAAAATATCATGTAGGAAACGAGTTGCCAGTCCAGGTTCGATGCACGATGCTGGATGCTTGGGGCTGGTGCACTGGGACGGCCCAGAGGGATGGTATGGGGAGGGAGGAGGGAGGAGGGTTCGGGATGGGGAACACATGTATACCTGTGGCGGATTCATTTTGATATTTGGCAAAACTAATACAATTATGTAAAGTTTAAAAATCAAATAAAATTAGAAAAAGAAAAGAAAAGAAAAGGCAGAGGAACCAGAGATCAAATTGTCAACATTCTCTGGATCACCAAAAAAGCAAGGGAATTCTAAGAAAACATCTTCTTCTGCTTCACTGACTATGCTAAAACCTTTGACTGTGTGGATCACAACAAACTGTGGAAAATTCTTTAAGAGATGGGAATACCAGACCATCTTACCTGCCTCCTGAGAAACCTGTATGCAGGTCAAGAAGCAACAGTTAGCACCTGACATGGAACAATAGACTGGTTCAAAATTGGGAAAGAAGCACACCAAGGCTGTATCCTGTCACCCTGCTTATTTAACTTATATGCAGAGTACATCTTTTGAAATGCCAGGCTGGATGAATCACAAGCTGGAGTCAAGATTGCCAGGAGAAACATCAACAACCTCAGATATGCAGATGATAACACTCTAAGGGTAGAAAGTGAAGAGGAACTAAAGAGCCTCTTGATGAGAGTTAAAGAGGAGAGTAAAAAAGCTAGCTTAAGATTTGGCATTCAAAAAACTAAGACCATGACATTCTGTCCCATCACTTCATGGCAAATAGATGGGTAAAAAGTAGAAATAGTGACTGATTTTATTTTCTTGGGGTCCAAAATCACTGAGGATGGTGACTGCAGCCAAAAAATTTAAAAGACAATTGCTCTTTGTAAGAAAAGTTATAACAAACCTAAGCAGTGTATTAAATAGCAGATATATCACTTTGCCAGTAAAGATTTGTATAGCGAAAACTGTGATTTTTCTAGTAGTCATGTACAGATGTGAGAGTTGAACGGGAAAGAAGGCTGAGCACCCAAGAATTGATGCTTTCAAACTGTGGTGCTGCAGAAGACTCTTGGGAGCCCCTTGGACTGCAAGGAGATCAAACCAGTCAATCCTAAAGGAAATCAGACCTGAACATTCATTGGAAGGACTGATCCTAAAGCTGAAACGCTAATACTTTGGCCACCTGATGTGAAGAACTGACTCATTGGAAAGGACCCTGATGCTGGGAAAGATTGAAGGCAGGAGGAGAGGATGACAGGATGAGATGGTTGGATGGCATCACCTTCTCAACAGACAAACTCTGAGAGATAGTGAAGGACGGGGAAGCCTGGTGTGCTGCAGTCTATGGAGCTGCAGAGACAGACACAACTTAGTTACTGAACAACAATGGTAAAGTATCACAATAAAGCAAGTCACACAAATTTTTTGGTTTCCTAGGAGAAGGCAATGGCACCCCACTCCAGTACTCCTGCCTGGAAAATCCCATGGATGGAGGAGCCTGGCAGGCTGCAGTCCATGGGGTCGCTGAGGGTCGGAACACGACTGAGCGACTTCACTTTCACGCATTGGAGAAGGAAATGGCAACCCACTCCAGTGTTCTTGCCTGGAGAATCCCAGGGACGGTGGAGCCTGGTGGGCTGCCGTCTACGGGGTCACACAGAGTCGGACACGACTTTAGTGACTTAGCAGCAGCAGCAGTGCATATAAATGTTATGTTTACACTCTACTGTAGTCTGTTGTGTATGCAAAAGCATTATGTCTTAGAAAGCAATGTGTATATCTTAATTTAAAAATACTTCACTGCTGGGGACTTCCCTGGTGGTCCAGTGGCCAAGACTCCATGTGCTCCTAATGCAAGGGTTCCATTCCTGGTCAGGGAACTAGATCCCACATACTGCAACTGAAGACCTTACATGCCAAAACTAAGATCTGGCACAGCCAAATAAAGAAATAATTATTTAAAAAAAATACTGTATTGCTAAAAAATATGCTGTCATCTGAGCCTTCAGTGAGCCAAAGTAGTAAAGTCCAAGATCACTGATAACATGATGATCACTGATCATCATAACAAATATAATGTGGAAAAAATTTAAATATTGTGAGAATTACCAAAATGTGGCACAGAAACATAAAATCAACAAATGTCAGAAAAATGATGATGATAGACTTGCTCCATGTAGGATTTGCATAAATCTTCAATTTGTTAAAAAAAAAAATGTATCTACAATGCACTATTAAGTGAAGCCCCAAAATTGAGGCCTCCCTAAAATCCCCAAGAGTTTAGGGATTACTCTTATATGACTACTTTAGGTATGACTGGTTCCAGGCACTCCAGTGTCAAAAGGGTTTGATTTCTTTTCATCTCTGCTCTATTTTGCTCCTCATTAGTTTTATTCTCAGGCAGACTCTCTCCTGAATATTCACTGGAAGGACTGGTGCTGAAGCTGAAACTCCAATACTTTGGCCACCCTGTGTATAGAATAGACTCACTGGAAAATACCCTGATGCTGGGAAAGATTGAGGGCAAGAGGCGAAAGGGATGACAGAGGATGAGATGGTTGGATGGCATCACTGACTCGATGGACATGAGTTTGGGCAAGCTCCGGGAGATAGTGAAGGACAGGGAAGCCTGGTGTGCTGCAGTCCACGGGGTCTCAAAGAGTTGGACATGACTGAGAGACTCAACAACAACTCTCTCTGCATATGGTAGCAGGAACACACTGAGAAACCCTAATATAAACACATGCCTTACTCCAATGGTCCCAGCAGTGTCCCCACAAAGTGTTGCATTATTCAGTCTGAGTCCTGCTCCATCTCTGAAACAAGCACTGTGTTCAGGAAGGTGCAATAGTGCCTCTGAAACACACAGAGAAATCTCTAGAAGGGAGAAGTGAGCTGTTACCTAAGTCATCCCCCACAATATATAATATGTTTTATAGATTTCTTTTCTTTTCCTAACCTTTTCTTCTACACCCTGAGTAGAACAAAGGCTTGGACTTTCTATGTTTCTATAAGCCCAGTGTCTAGTACAGTACCTAAAATATGTAGGTGTCCCTATAATGCAATGAACTACAATGCATAATGCATATGCATACTAAGAATCTTGTCTGGGGTCTGTTCCACAGCTCAAAACTATTTCTTGAATGAACTGATAGTTCCTCTGGAGATAGAAGCCTTCCTAGGTGGCACTAGTGGTAAAAAACCTGCCTGCCAATGCAGGAGACATAAGAGACATGGGTTTGATCCCTAGGTTGGGAAGATCCCCTGGAGAAGGGTGTGGCAACCCACTCCAATATTCTTGCCTGGAAAATCCCATTGACAGAGGAGACTGGCAGACTGCAGTTCATAGGGTCATGAAGAGTCAGGCATTACTGAAGCAACTTACCATGTATGCATGCCAGAGATAGAAATCATATCTGATTCACTGTGTTCTCAGCAAAGCACACATTAAGTGACCAATTAATACTTGTTAAATAAGTCGTTGGTTCAGTGAATGACTTCTAGGTTCCACCACAGCAGGGATCCCATCTCTTTCGCCTCTCAATTTGTAGTGACAGGTCCCTACACTCTTAGGGTCCAGACACCTCCAGCCACACTCTCCCTCCCCCCCACCCCCAGGTGGACAGCTGCTCCTCAGTTATTCCCCAGAGATGTCCAGAGGATGGAGACCATGATGGGAAGGTAACAGGTTTCAATATAAAGAAGAGGCAAGAAGACAAATGAGGAGTTCATTCCAAGTTCATGTCTATCTTATTTTGGAAGGAAGTGGGAAAGGAGAACACAGTTTTCATGAATAATGCTGCTTATTAAAATGCCTGCTCTCTCCGATGGTGATTAAGATGGATGCAGCATCACACTGACTTTCAGAGAGAGTGGGAGTACAGCTGACAATTTTCCCATCAAAGTTTTTCACAAAGAAGGAGCAACTCCAAGGTCCCCTCCCTTTCCTCCTCCTGTTCCAGGAGGCCTTTCCTGCAGAGCTCCTGGCTGCTTCAAGGCACTGGGGGAGGAATTCATCAGGGGCTGACAAGTGGCAAATGCCATTAGCTTTCAACTATACTAAAGGATGTGAATAAAAGCAGGAATGGTACCTTATCGCCCTCTCCAAGGTCCCAGCCCCTGGGCCTACAATAGTGCCTGGGCACTGGTTGTTGCTGTTCAGTTGCTAAGTCTTGTCAGACTTCTTTGCAACCCCATGGACCACAGGGCACCAGTCTTCCCCGTCCTTCACTATCTCTCAGAGTTTGTTCAAACTCACGTCCATTGAGTCGATGATGCCATCCAACCATCTCATCCTCTGGTGTCCCCTTCTCCTGTTAGGTATATATACCTTTGAATCATTCTTTCATGGCTATCTGTCCTTTTTTGGCATTCCACATTCCTTTCATTTTCTTCTATTATCAATGCCTTTTTTTTTGTTTGTTTGTTTTAAAGAACTACTCCCTTTGCTCAGTCCATGGTTCTGGGGATTAAAGGAGCTAATTTCACAAAGTTCTTAAAATACTCCATGGTTCAACTAATATTAGCTATCATTATAGCTACTTTTACAATTCATGAAATAGCCACGAAACAGGAAATCATAGATAAACTATCAGATGTATGAAAGAGATCTTTTAAATTAAAATATCATAACCAAACTTTTTAAAGAACAAAATAAACATAAGAGTTGAAAGATAAAATCAAAGACATCTCAGAGGAAGTAGTACCAAAAGATAAAAACACAGAAACACATATATACATACTTTAAATTTGACCATGAATCCAAGAGATTCAATATTTTACTAAAGAGAGTTAAAAAAAAATAGAACAGGAATTACAGAGAAAGGAAAAACCTATTAAAGAAAAAATACAAGAAATATTTTCCAGTTTTGAAAAACACTCTCTTTCTAACCCAATGACCAGAACAAAGCAATAATAATAATAAAACTAAGACACATCATTATTTAATTTTAAAACAAGAGGAATAAAGAAAAACTGAAATGCTTCAAAAGAGACAAAAAGGAGACAATATACAAAGAACTGGAAATGAGTATGGTATTAGTTTTCTTAGCAATGATGTTGGAAACTAGGAGACAATAGAGCAATGATTTCAATTCTCTGACTAATAATGATTTCTGAATAAGAATTCTATGCCATTCAAACGAGCGACCAAGTATTAAGGGAAAGCTTTTTTTTTTCTTAGTATTTGTAAGTTCTCAGAAAGCTATTGGACAAAGTGTTCCTCTAAAAAGAAGTAGCCAAAAGACAGAAAAATAAGATTTCTAGGGGAGGCATCCAGCAGAAAGCAGAGGCAGAGGCCATTTTAAGAATGGTTTTGAGGGGATGTCTCTAGATGACGTTGGGAAGTAGGCCCAGCGAACAGCCACAACAGATCAGAACAGGAACACAGAGGCACTTGAGAAAGATGAATTATAACTGTCTCACTTGACTGTGAGGAAAACAGTAAAAATGATCTCTAGAGTTCTGTGGAGTGTGAAAGCTAAGCAAATGAAAAACTGAAGCAATTATCAACTCCAAGAAAATATAAAGTTACATTACTGAGAAAAGATAATCCATGTATACAGCTTAGCTCAGCAGTAAACTTATATGTACTAACTAGGCCATGACCTAGTTAGATTCATGATCATTGAACACATAGTTATATTGGATAAATGTAAATAGAGACTAGAAAAAAAATAGGAAGGTCAATGATACTAACAGTTGAGTTTTTGTGAAGATAAATGAAATTGAGAAGTCTTTAGCAAGACTAAGACAAAAAGAGATTAAAATAAATAAAAATGAAAGAGGATATATTACAATTGATGCCACAGAAACACAAAGGATAATAAGAGACTACTGTGAACAATTACATACCAATAAATTGGACAACCTGGAAGGAATAGATAAATTCCTTAAAACCTGTGAACTACCAAGTCTTAATCATGAAGAAATAGGGAATCTGAACAGATAAATTATTAATAAGTAGATTAAATCAGTAATCAAAAAAGCCCTAACAAAGAAAAGCCCAGGACCAGATGGCTTCATGGGTAAATTCTACCAAACATTTAAAGAATAATTAATGTCAATCCTCCTCAAACTCTTACAAATATTTGAAGAGGAAACGAATTGCTCCTAATGAGGCCAACAGAACCCTGATATCAAAGTCAGATGAGGATCTCCAGGAAAAGAAAATTCCAGGACAATATTCCTGATAAGTATGAATGCAGAAAACCTCAATACAATACTAGCAAACAAATTCCAACAGCACATTTAAAGGGTCATACAGTACCATCAAATGGGATTTATTGCCAGAATGTAAGAATGATTCAACACATACAAATCAATATACATGATACACCACATTGACAGAATGAAGGATAGAAATCATATGATCATTTCAATAGATGCTGAACAAGCATTTGCCAAAACTCAATATCTGCTCATGATAAAAAAAAATCTCAGCAGATTAGGTGTGGAGGAGATGAATGTCAACATAATAAAGGCCAAATGTCCAATAAAGGACAAACCCACAGCTCACATCATACTGTAATGGTGAAAAACTGAAGCCTTTTGCTCTATGATCAGAAACAAGACAAAGGTATCACTCTCAACACTTCTATTTAACATACTATTGGAAGTCTTAGCCAGAAGTAATTAGGCAAGAGGAAGAGACAAATGGCACCCAAGTAGGAAAGGAAGAAGTGAAATTGCCTCCGTTTGCAGATGACATGATTTTATATATAGAAAATCCTAAAGATGCCACCAGAAAAACTGTTAGAACTAGTAAAGGAACTCATTAAATTTGCAGGATATAAATTCAACATGGAAAAAATCAGTTATATTTTTACATGCTATGAGTAAACTATGGCATCAAAAGACCTGGAATACATTTAACCAAGGAGGTGAAAGACATGATACTGGAAATTACAAAACATTGATGAAAGAAATTGAATAACATAAAAATAAAGGGAAAGATACCCCGTGTTTGTAGACTGGAAAAGTATTTTTTAAGTGTCCATGTTGCCTCCCCAAATTTAGAGACTCAATGCAAATCTTATCAAAATTCCAACAGAGTTTTTCAGAGATAGTAAAAATAATTCTAAAATTCATATGGGATGTATGGAACTTTTGATTCTTCATGCAGGAAAATTCCATGTGCTGCAGGGCAACTAAGTCCCATGAGCCCCAACTACTGAAGCCCGGAAGTCCTGAAGCCCGGAAGTCCTAAAGCCCGGAAGTCCTGAAGCCCGGAAGTCCTAAAGCCTGTGCTCTGCAACCAGAGAAGCCACCGAAATGAGAAGCCTGTGCATCACAACTAGAGAATAGCCCTCGTTCACCAAAACTGGAAAAAGCCTGTGCACAGCATCGAAGACCCAACACAGCCAAAAATAAATAGATAAAATTTTAAAAGTACATACAGCCAAATACACACATATGAATGAGTAAAAATAGGTGCATTTATCAGTGGATATACCAATGTCAGTGTCCTGATAATGATATTTTACTACAATTATGCAAGATCATATTATCAGGGGAAACTGAGTAAATGATACACAAATCTCTCTGCATTATTTCCTACAATAGTCAAAAAGTTAAAATCCTATTGATTACTAACTGGAGTCATGGATTCCCCTCTACTCATTTCTGAAGATGAATGCTCAGGACTTTTGTTTTTTTTTCTTTTGGTCAACTATCATTTTAATTCCAATTACATAGTTACAAAATATTAGCTCTATTAGAAGGCACACATACTAACTTAATGATCAGAAGAAAACATTCACAAAACTTATTTTTCTCCAGCTAATAAAGTAAAACCTGTACCTTACAGAAAAATTATAAAATGCAAAAATATACCAAGAATAAAATATCAGTAATTTCAATGCCACCACTGGTAATAATCTGCTTAGTCTTAGATAATTTTTTATATGTGTGAAATCTTTCTATGCACATACCCACACAGACATGTACACGCACACACGTGTGTGTGTATGTATGTGTGTGTGTGTGCTTATACTCACTGAGAATACGCTACATTCATAAGCAAGGAAGGTGAGCAAGGTGGTCTCTAACATTACCTCCAGCTCTCCTGCAAGTTCCCTGAACATAGTAGGTTTATCATGATGACTAAGAGTAATTAAGGGAAAAAGCCAAAATACATTTTTTAGAGAAATACTTAATGTAATGGGGGTAGTGTTCATAATAGACTTGTAAATGAAAAAAGCAACTTATAAGATGGTATGTAGTATATTCCCAGTGAGTATAAGCACATTCATTATTTTAATGTGCATTCTTCTGGAATACATAAAACAGCCTGGAGTGGAAAGAGTTCTTTGAATTCAGACAAGCCTGGATTCAAATTCTGATTCCACCAGGTAATATTTTTGGAGACGTAACTTAACCTCTTTGTGCCTTAGCTTCATCTTCAGTAAACGGGCTATAATAATATAGTAGTTAATTAGTTCTGAGAAGTTAATAAGTTATTATATGTCAGTCTGTTGGAACACAGCCTGAAATATAGTAAATGCTCAATATTATTTTTTATGTTTGTATCCTCAGACAACATGTAATATACTTTTTTTTTGATGTTGACTTTTTGTGTTTTATTCAAATGGTATGTTTCCTGTGTCAGTCTGTTGTGTGCTTTTTTTCTCCTCACAACAAGCTATCTCAGATTTCTTTCCATGTCATGAAATGTCACATTATCTCATTCTTTGTTATTGCTGCATAGTATTCCATGATTGGCTATATCTCAATTTATTTACCAAGAGATTTAGATTGTTCCTAATTTTGTGCTATCTAAACTCAACGTGAGTGTGTCTCTGAGCTATACATGAGAAATGGAATAGCTGGTTCACTAAATATGACTTGAAACTTTCAGATGGTGTGTTAAGATATAGTGCTGGCTGACTATATGAACTTCAGAGTCCCAGCAATGGTTTGAAAAATCTCCTTGCCACTCTTTAAAAATTACTTGATTTAAAATGTTGACCTGAAACAAATAGACTGCTGGTATTTTTTCTCCATGAAAGATGGGTTTATTCAGAATTAGCAGAGAATGTTAACTTTGGGGTCTGCAACCATATTGAGTCACTGCAAGTCCCCGAGGAGCAAGAGAAGGAGAAGGCAAAAGCCTTCCTCCAAAAGAGGAAAAGCAAGTTGGGTGGGGGTGGGGGTAATAGTAAACAAAGTTTCCATGGCTTTTCACTGGCTGAGTCCTTGCCGGCAAAGAAAAGGAGTCCTTCTTTCCTTTGGGCTGTGCTATCATCAGAGGGCATGAGAGCTCCCCCTTCTGGTTTCCCAACTCTACTTTATTGAGGTTTCTGTTTATTCATTTTTTACAAAGTTTAACTTACATATTATAAAATATACCTATCCCTGTAAACTTACATACATTTGCAAGCAAAACTATGATTTTACTTTGCTGTGTATTGAATTGTGTACATCAAATAAGATATATTGAAATCTCGACCCCCAGTAGCTCAGATTATGACCTTATTTGAAAATAGGATTGTTGAAAAGGAGAAAAAAAAAAAAAAGAAAATAGGATTGTTGTAGGTATAATTTAGTTCAATGTGACTTTGTCTTGTTTTAAGGTACCAAGTTGGTGGTACTTTGTTACAAAAGCTCTAAGAAGCTAAGACACATTCGTTTAAAAAATTTTTTTTACTGGAGTTCAGTTGATTTCCAATGTGTTAACTTCTGCTGGAGAGCAGATTCAGTTATACACGTACATACATTTTTCTTTACGTTTCCACTATGGTTTATCACAGGATATTAAATGTTGTTCCTGCGCTATACAGTAGGGCCTTGTTGTTTATCCATTCTATACATAATAGTTTGCCTCTGCTAACTCCAGACTCCCAATCCATTCCTCCTTCTCACCTCTTCTTCTTGACAACCACAAGTCTGTCCTTTAAGTGTATATATTAGTTTTTAGTGCTTTCAAATATAGCTGTTTTTTTTTTTTTTCAGTAAAAATACATGGTACACATTTAGAGCACTTCCATCACCTTAGTAAGATCCCTTATTCTTTATGCAATTTACAGTTCATTTTCACCCTGACCCTAGGAAAGCACTGACTCCTACTGGAGCACAGGAGACTCAAGTCTTTCAGCTGATGCCTGGCTTGATATTATCCCTGAGGACTCATTTTCACTCATGAAAATGACTCAGTAGGGAGACGCTTGGATGATCAACTTCGGGATATAATTTCATTCCACCCTCTCCTCCACCTTTGGTCTTAAAAGTTCTCAACTTTTGGGTCAAACTAAAATTTGAAAACCTAGTGTAACTCTTCTCCATATATGTGTATACTCCACACTCAAAATTTGGCAGTTTTAGATGGTCCACAGTTCATTTGTGAATCCCAATTGAAGAATCCTTGTTTTTCTATCATCTGCTTGAATATCTGTGGTGATGGGGAAGTCATTACTACTGAGGCAGTCCATTCTACCCTGGGGAGCTCTCTGCCCTGTGGAGCAATTTCTATTAGTTGAAATCTGGGTCCAGGTGGCTCCCACGTATCAGTTCTGGGACAGTCTTAGTGAATTGCAATATGAAACAGGAGACTGAGGAGTTTTCAATCCCAGGAGTTAAGTAGGAAGCTACAGAAAGCTGCATGGAAATGACTGCCAAACCTCTAGCAGATTCTCAGGATGGAGAAGCAGTGGGAAAGCTCAGAATTTGGAAAATCTTGTGTTTGAAAAATCCTGGTTCTTTTATGTGCTGTGTCCTTTGGAAATATTGATAGCCTGTCTGAGCCTAAGTCTCCTTTGTAAAAGAGAGAAACTTGGCTCATAGTAGTTGTTCTATCAAAAATCAATTTGAGGAGGAGATGGAAAAATCAAAGAGGAAAGGGAATTTTCATGTTTAATAGCATCCTAACAAATGAGATTATCAAGTCTTTAATACATAATCTCTTTTAAAATGTTTGTGTTATTGTTTAGTTGATAAGTCATGTCCAGCTCTTTGTGACCCCATGGACTGCAGCACACCAGGCTTTCCTGTCTTCACTATCTCCTGCAGCTTGTTCAAACTTATGCCCATCGAGTTGGTGATGCCATCCAACCATCTCATCCTCTGTTGTCCCATTCTCCTCCCGCCCTCAATCTTTCCCAGCATCAGGGTCTTTTCCAGTGAGTTGGCTCTTCTCATCAGGTGGCCAAAGTAAGGGAGCTTCCAGCTTCAGCATCAGTCCTTCCAATAAATATTCAGGGTTAATTTCCTTTAGGATTGACTGGTTTGATCTCCTTGCCATCCAAGGGACTCTCAAGAGTCTTCTCCACACCACAATTTGAAAGTAAAGGCCTTATTTTTTAGAGCAGTTTTAGGTTCACCTCAAAACTTAAAGAATGCTGTACAGTATGTAGCATTTTTAGATTGGCTTCTTCCACTTAGTCAGTCATCAGCATTTAAGGTTCCTTCATGTCTTTTTATCGGAGAAGGCAATGGCACCCCACTCCAGTACTCTTGCCTGGAAAATCCCATGGACAGAGGAGTCTGGTAGGCTGCAGTCCATGGGGTCGCTAAGAGTCCGACACGACTGAGCCACTTCACTTTCACTTTCCACTTTGATGTGTTGGAGAAGGAAATGGCAACCCACTCCAGTGTTCTTGCCTGGAGAATTCCAGGGACGGGGGAGCCTGGTGGGCTGCCGTCTATGGGGTCGCACAGAGTCAGACACAACTGAAGCGACTTAGCAGCAGCAGCATGTCTTTTTATGGCTCAATGGGTTGTTTCTTTTTAACAGTGAATAATATTCCATTGTCTGAATATACCATAGTTCACATATCCATTCACCTATTGAAGAACATGCAACTTTTATTGAATTAAATTAGGTCTCCATCTTACACTCAAGTGACCACAGAATGGAATGAGCAGATAGCAATGTTCCAAGACCATTTGGAAGGGAAATAATTCCTCTTAATGATTCAGGGTCCCACCAACATACCACAAAAGATAGGTCTTAGGTCACTAGCATCCTAACACCTACCACACTAAGAAATTAAAGAAATAAAATTGATTAGCTGAGGCTACTGGAACTGGCCTGAAAAATCACAATGCAATACCTCTACCAATTATAACCACCAACAGGTTCCATCCACCCCTACTTCCCTACGATGGGTGCTCTTGGAACTTCAGATCCAGGAAATGCAGCCCCATCCTGCCTTGTTATCCCCACTTACTTCTAATGAAACTACTAGGTTCAGTTCAGTTCAGTTCAGTTCAGTCGCTCAGTCATGTCCGACTCTTTGCGACCCCATGAATCGCAGCACGCCAGGCCTCCCTGTCCATCACCAACTCCCGGAGTTCACTCAGACTCACGTCCATCGAGTCAGCGATGCCATCCAGCCATCTCATCCTCTGCCTAGTGGAACCTTAATGGCTGGATAGACCCTTTATTTGCCTTCCTTCTTCCTGTTTTCTGTTTATCAACTGATTTACTGCACAGATATTCTTCCACCAAGAGAAATGATAAGCAAAAATTGATCACTATTATCCCTTCAGTTCAGTTCAGTCGCTCAGTCATGTCTGACTCTTTGCGACCCCATGAATCGCAGCATGCCAGGCCTCCCTGTCCATCACCAACTCCTGGAGTTCACTCAGACTCACGTCCATCGAGTCAGTGATGCCATCCAGCCATCTCATCCTTTGTCGTCCCCTTCTCCTCCTGCCCCCAATCCCTCCCAGCATCAGAGTCTTTTCCAATGAGTCAACTCTTCATATGAGGTGGCCAAAGTCCTGGAGTTTCAGCTTTAGCATCATTCCTTCCAAAGAAACCCCAGGGCTGATCTCCTTCAGAATGGACTGGTTGGATCTCCTTGCAGTCCAAGGGACTCTCAAGAGTCTTCTCCAACACCACAGTTCAAAAGCATCAATTCTTCAGTGCTCAGCCTTCTTCACAGTCCAACCCTCACATCCATACATGACCACTGGAAAAAGCATAGCCTTAACTAGACAGACCTTAGTTGGCAAAGTAATGTCTCTGCTTTTGAATATGCTATCTAGGTTGGTCATAACTTTCCTTCCAAGGAGTAAGCGTCTTTTAATTTCATGGCTGCAGTAGGTTAGGCATTGGATTTAACAAGGTCTCTGAAGATTTCAATTGGCAAGTGCCAATGATGAGACTTGGGAAAAAAATCAGAATTTTTTGCCTTGGTTTTCTGAAGGCTGAATTAAACAAGACTTAAATACAATGTTTTACTTTTTTTTTTTTTCTCTTCTGGCTTGAAACTAGAAGTAAAGGGGATTTTTTTCCTCCCTTTTCAAAAGACACCAGGTGAACCAGAAACAAACACACATTTTCCAAAACCAGTGAACCATGACATCAGAATTTTCTTTCAAGCCATACCTGAGTCAAACTTGTACTTCATACAGTTGGAGATTCTCAGCTAAACTGGCCCCAGACATGGACTTGTTTTTACCCAATTCACAGCCAATACAAAGTGTGTTCACCAGGGCTCTCTCTGGCTCTGTGATTGTTGCTGCTGAGGTTTTTATGGTCCCATTCTGTTTCTTCTTCTTTGTGTCTTAGTGGCTGTCTCTCTTCATGCCCCCTGTGTCTCTGTCTTTCATCTTTCTGCTTTCTACTTTCTGTCTCTCTCCTTCACTGTAATCTTTCTTTCTCACTTCCCCTTCTGAAATGCTCATAATATAAAGACCCTGGAGCACAAAGCCTGGGCTTGAAATCTACCCCCATCTCTGGCTATGTCTCCTTATCTGTCAGAGGTGCTAAGAAGCGTGCCTGGCACGTAAGAAGCATGCTCTAGTCAATCACTATTATTATTTCCCAGGTTTGTGCAGCCAACTTCCCTAGGTATAGTTTCTGGGACCAGCAAACTGGATGACATAGCAGATTTGGAAAGAGAAGACCGTAGGAGAGAAAGACTTCATGGGTTGAGGGAAAGAGAGACCTACTTAGTTCTCTTGGCTGCGTGGTTTCTCCTAACATCTTTTACAAGAAGCAATAGGAGGTGTCCCAGAAGATCGTAGGGTTTGCACATATAATGTCTTGATTGTCAGAGCATTTTAGCTATTGAACCTACACTGCCCCTACCCCAACCTGTGAAAGTGGTGAGAGTAACAGTTTTGAGGATAGAAAGGGAAAGAGAGAGACAACGTGGGAAGGAACATAAGAGAAGAGAAAGGGAATGAGAATAAATGAGAAGATGGAAAGAGAATCAGAGAGAGAGAGTAAAAGGAAAAGAACCCAGGAGGCAGAGAGAGCAATGCACTGTGGCCTCAGACCAGTGTTTTCTGCTGAATAGAGTAAGCAGGACCAAACTGCATCCTTGGGGAAAAAAAGATGCTATGGTCCACACAATTACTCCTGATCATACATTGTACTGAATGCAAACCTATTTTCTGTTCTATTCCATTTTACTACAATTCACTGTGCTGCCTCGGTTTCCAGCTGAGGTGCTGCTTGTGTAAGCCAAAGTCGAACTTCATACGGCAAAGATTTGGCTCCTTAGCAGCCGACAGAAATTAAAGAAAATAGAGCATGTGGCCCTGCAGAGTTAAAGAATAGAGATATTGATGCATTTCATTCAAAAGCAACGAACAAAAGACAACCTCCGACAAACCTATTCCATGCCATCTGCAATCAATATGCATCATTACAGCTACGCAGATGGCTAGGTTGTGGGAGGGTTCCAAGCCAGCGGTTCTCAGCCTCCGCTATGCACTCTGATCACCTGCTGCTGCTGCTGCTAAGTCACTACAGTCGTGTCCAACTCTGTGCAACCCTATAGACGGCAGCCCACCAGGCTCCGCCATCCCTGGGAGCTTTCAAAAGAAAAACAGTCCAGTGTCCAGGTTGCACCCCCCAGACTTGTTCAATGGTGGGGCCCAGGCAGCATTTTCAAAGCCCCCCAGAGGACTCCAGTGTGTAGCCGAGGTTCACAACCTCTGACCTTGGATGAGTCAAGCCACAGTGTTTCCAAACTCTGTAACCTGACTGCAGCAGGTAAGGTAGTGCAAGAGACAGCCGCACCTGTTGGGTAATTGCAGTACAAATTCAGAACGGTCAGGGGACTATGAAAAGTCCATCTGTTTTGTATAAGTAATCAAATGATATTCTTTTGTATAAGTAATCAAATGATATTCTTCATGAGAAACTTTCTCATTCCCTGACATTTGGTTTGCCCTGGTGTTTGATGGTCCTGGTTTTCTCTGTCTGTTTAGGGCCATCTGCTGCCTGTGATTGTGGAGAGAGGAGCAGAACGCAGCCAGGTGAGGCGGGGGGTGGGGGAGCTTCCCTGCCTGCCCGTGTCCTGGGAGTGAAGAAGTCTGTGTTGGGGCATGGCCCTGCACCTCGGCCTCAAGCTCCCACCACACCCCGGTTGTGGGTTGAATTGTGTCTCTGGTCAGATTCATGTGTTGAATTCCTAGCCCCTAGTGCTTTAAAATTTTATTTTTTATTTTATCATTAGAGTATAATTGCTTTACAATGTTGTGTTAGTTTCTACCGTACAGTGAAGTGAATCAGCTCTCTGTATACATATATCCCTTGCCTCTTGGACCTCCTTCCCACCCCCCAACCCCATCTGTCTAGGTCACCACAGAGCATTCAGCTGAGTCCCCGGTACTATACAGCAGCTTCCCACTAGCTATCTTTTTCACACATGAAGTGAAAGTGAAAGTCGCTCAGTCGTGTCTGACTCTTTGTAACTGTATAGTCCATGGAATTCTCCAGGCCAGAATACTGGAGTGGGTAGCCTTTCCCTTCTCCAGGGGATCTTCCCAACCCAGGAATCGAACCCAGATCTCCCACATGGCAGGCAGATTCTTTACCAGCTGAGCCACCAGGGAAACCCTTCTATACAGGAGCTTCCACAGGAAGCCCTCTTACACTACCTTTTATACAGGAGCTTACACAGCTGAGCTCCCACAAGAGCCCTTTTACACTACCTTTTTACACATGGTAGTGTGTATATGTCAGTCATACTCTCCCAATTCGTTCCACCCTCTCCTTCCCCCTGGGTCCATATGTTTGTTCTGTATACCTGTGTCTTTATTCCTGCCCTGGAAATAGGTTCATCTGCACAGGCAATGGCACCCCACTCCAGCACTCTTGCCTGGAAAATCCCATGGACGGAGGAGCCTGGTGGGCTGCAGTCCATGGGGTCATGAAGAGTCGGACACGACTGAGCGACTTCCCTTTCACTTTTCACTTTCATGCATTGGAGAAGGAAATGGCAACCCACTCCAGTGTTCTTGCCTGGAGAATCTCAGGGACGGGGAAGCCTGGTGGGCTGCCGTCTATGGGGTCGCACAGAGTCGGACACGACTGAAGCGACTTAGCAGCAGCAGCACCAGCACTATTTTTCTAGATCCCATATATTTGTATTAGTATGTAGTATTTGTTTTTTCTCTTTCTGACTTACTTCACTCTGTATGAGAGACTCTAGGTCCATCCACATGGACCCAGTTTTGTTACTGATTATGACTAAGTAGTATTCCATTGTATATATGTATTACATCTTCATTTTCCATTCATTTGTCGTTGGACATATAGCTAATCCCCAGTGCTTTAGAATGTGACTTTATTTTTTTTAATGGAACTATAATTGATTCACTATGTTGTGTTAGTTTCACGTGTACTGCAATATAGCTCAGTTTTATCTATGTATTTATATATACTCTTTTTCAGAGTCTTTTATAGATTATTACAAAATATTGAGCAGAATATGATGTTTAGAAATAGGGTCATGGCAGATGTAATTATTTAAAATGAGGTCCTATTGGAGAAGGATGGACCCTCCCCTTAATCCAGTATGAGTAGTGTCTTATGAAAAGTGGGACTTTGGACGCAGACATGTACCTGGGCAGCACATCAAGTGAAGCTGAAGGCAGAGATCAGGGCAATGCCTCGACACAAGCCAAGGAACACCAAAGATTGCCACCAGACCTCCAGAAGCTAGGGAAGAGGCATGGGACTGACTTCTCTCACCACCTCCAGGAGGAACCAGCCCTGCAGACACCACAGTTCCTGATTTCTGGCTTCCGGAGTTAGGAGACAATGTGTCTCTGTTGTCTAAGCCACCCAGTGAGTGGTTACTATAACAGCAGTCCAGGTCGGAAGAACCAATCCTTCACCTGATGGGAACATGTGGAGGGTTTCAGGCCTGGCAGAAGACACGTGCTAAACCCATCAACTGCTCTGGTTGTAATGTGTGCTCAGTTGCTCACTTGTGTCCAACCCTTTACCACCCCATAGCCTGCCAGGCTCCTTTGTCCATGGGATTATCCTGGCAAGAACACTGCAGTAGGTGGCCATTTCCTCATCCAGGGGATCTTCCCAACCCAAGGATTGAACCTACATCTCCTGCATCTCCTGCACAGGCAGGCAGATTGTTTACCATGGCACCACGTGGGAATCCTGCCCTGGTTATAAATCTGATTTCAAACCAATCCCCATGATTGTTGCTCTTGGCCCCCTCCTGCACATGGTACCTGCTGCCTTTAGCCGGCCAGCTTCATCGGGCATGTGGCCTGTGCAGTGTCCATGGCTTTTCATTGGCTGAGCCCTTGCCAGGAAAGAAAAGGAATCTTCTTCTTCTTCTTCTTTTTTTTTTAAAACAATATAGATTTATTATCTCATACCTTCCATCTTTCAGAAGGTTACGTGCAGCTTAGCTTGGTGGTTTCTCTACTTAGAATCTCATGAGGCTCACGTGATTACACTGGGCCCAGTTGAATAACTTAGGATCCTCTCTGTATTAAGGTCAACTGACTAGTCACCTTGATGGAATCTTTCTTCTTCTCAATGGGCTGTACACGTAGAAGGGCTCTGGGCTTATTTGAGTTCTCTGGTGTCGCCATCTAGAAATCCTGAATCATTTCTTAACCTGGGCCCAGCATCTTCACTTTGCACTGGGCCCTGCAAAGCCTGTAACCAGTCCCATCCCCAAGCCTCTTACCAATTTTCCTTCCTTCAGTCACATCCTGTTTACTTGCTTGTAGTGATTTCTCATTGTTTCTGGTCCACTAATGTCCCTCTCTTGTTGTTTTTCATTGATGTTATGTTCACTGACTCGATGGACATGAGTCTGAGTGAACTCCAGGAGTTGGTGATGGACAGGGAGGCCTGGCGTGCTGCAGTTCATGGGGTTGCAAAGAGTCGGACATGACTGAGCGACTGAACTGAACTGAACTGATGTTTTCCATTGATCATTTGTTTTCCCTTTTAGTCATATTATTTTGGCCATTTCCAGGGATTTGGGACAGAAGACGGCAGAAGGGGACTGTGTTGGACATCCACTCTGGTGTATTGTTGGGGCTTCCCTGGTGGCTCAGATGGTAAAGAATGCACTTGCAATGCAGGAGACCTGGGTTCAAATCCTGGGTTAGTCCTATTAAGGACCACAGCTGAGGGAAGGGGCAACAGTTCATTAAAGGTTGTGTGAATCTCTGAGAACAGATAGGCCAGCTTTGAGGCTCAGGTGACCAAGTAGGATCAAGATCCATGGAGGAAGTGCTGCACCCCTCAGGACTCTTGAGAGTGGTGGCTGTTCACATTGGCATAACATTTTGCTCATCTGATCATTTTATTCATAGCTCTCCTTGAAACCCTGGCATGGGTTTCTATTACCCCTAGGATTACAAGTTGGGCTACTGTTCCCACTTCTCTCTTCCCTCCCTGAATTAGAAATCGCACCTCCCTGCCCTTTCCCATGGGCGTCTGAAGTGTGTCTCTTCCTCTGCGGGCAAAGTGACCTTTCCTGCCCTGGCCAGGTGACCGGCCAATGGAACTTGAATGGAACTCCCATTGTGCCAGTTCCCAGCTGAGACCCTAAGAAACATTACATGCTTCCTCTCACCTTGTTGCATATCTGCCATCTACCATGAGAAAAACATGCCTCACTTAGCCACTGGTCCAAAGAGAAGGAGGAAGCAGGTGGAGTCAACCCACTGCCCTACCTAGATTCAAATCTAGCTGATTCTAGTCAAGCCCAGAAACACAACTGCCTCTCCAGAGACCCATAAGCAAAACTGAAATGCTTTTTTTTTTTTTCAATAGCCCACGTAGTTTGGGAGGTTTTTGTTAGGCAGAATTACAACAGCAAAAGCTGACTGATACAGAAAAGTTGTTAACTGGGTTTGTACGGCTTTCCCTGGCTGAGCCTTTCTTATCTACCCAGACTTATCCCCCAGCGTCATCCCCTTCTCTCCAGCACGTGCTCTGCTCTTTAATTCTTTAACTGTGCCATGTCTTGATTGGCTTTGAGTTAATAACATATTGTCTCCTTCCACCCCCCTCCCCCCTCCGAATCCCACTACCCTTTCACTTGGTTAATTCCTCATTCTTTGGCTCTCACACTAAATTCCATTTCCACCAGTAAGTTTCTGTATGATCAGGCCCCTAAGATGGCTGTTTTCTTGCTCTCTGTACATCCCCTGCTTGACCAATGCCTGCTTCATCTACACCCTACTCGCATAACTGACCTTCCTACATACAGTGCCTCTGCCCCAGCTAGTGATTGTTCCAATCTTCAGATTAGAACATCTCAACCATGATAGCTTATCAAAGGGGTGGTGAGCAGTGTGCCCCTCTGCTTGTTTCCCTGGTAACGGATGAGCCAATCTGACGTCAATTCCCTCTATAACCGGTAACCTCCTGCCATGTCCCACCTACCATCTGCCACCCATGGTGGGGTGTCGCTCCAGGAACTTGCTTGTAAGATCCCCCCATTCATTAAACCATTGATGTCTCTGTCACTGACTCCAAGCTCTTTCTTCCGTCCTGAAGCTAGCTAAGTACAGGGCTTGCAGACTGCTGGGTGCAACCCAACAATCTTCCATCAGACTTGCTAGAAAATGCCAACGGCCCCTGGTATATGCTCCTGTTGCCCCATGTTCTTCTCCTATTACAGCACTTGAAACGGTATAATATCATCATTAGTTTGATGGGAAAATATATGAAGACATTGGTGTTCCATTGCCACTTCTGCAGAACGACAAGAACAGAGGAGAAATAGCCATGCCTTGCTTTCCAAACTCCCCCCAGTTCCCCACACTAATCCCAAGTTGTCTATGAGACCCCTTCTTCCGTGTCAATTTTTTGTTTGTGAATTTATTTTATTATTGGAATATAATTGCTTTACTGGAGAAGGAAATGGCTACCCACTCCAGTATTCTTACCCGGAGAATTCCATGGGCTGAGGAGCCTGGTGGGCTACAGTCCATGGGGTCACAAAGAGCCGGCCACAACTGAGCGACTGAGCACATAACTGCTTTACAAGGTTGTGTTAGTTTCTGCTGCACAACAAAGTGAATCAGCTGTATGTATACACATATCCCCTCCCCCTTGGGCCTCCCTTCCCCATCCCACCCCTCTAACTCAGTGTTCTGTGATGATTCTCCATGTCATTTTAAAGCAAAGTAAGAACCTGGGTTTGTTTTACTTTTCCCCCTGCATCTTATGAAATTCTAAGCCATTTCTGGCATCATCCCAGCAGGGGAACAGGAAGAGAAGAGCTTGACTTTGGGGTCTAGCTTTGAGACAAGAGAGTCCCCCAGAGCGAGGATGGACAGTGGGCATGGATGCTTGGCACAAGGACTTGGAGGTCTGGTGCACCAAAGACATTGGATCACAATGTCTGGGTTGCTGGTCTGTAAGACTGGTCTCAGGTGTCATGGAAACCACAGCAGGAACCGTGAAGGCTCACACACAAGGACACTCACAGAAACCGGGAGAGATGTAGGGAAGGATGGGAGACCCTCTGTATTTTTGTTCTACTGCTGCAAAACCACCACTAATCCAAGGGCTTAAAACAATACAAATTTATCGTCTCACCATTTCCTGGGGTCAGGAATCTGGGCCGAGCATAAGTAGTCTGCTAGAAGTCTCACAGGATGAAATCAAGGTTCTCTGCAAAGTCCCACGTTAAGAGACTGAGCCTGGTGATGTCCAAGACTGAATTACCTGCCAACCAGACACAATTGGGGCTTGAAATGAGCCTTCACTTGGTTTACAGACAATAAATATCTTTGCTATTTCTTGCAACCTCACTATAAAAAAATAATTTGACTGGAGTATAGTTGATTTGCAATATTGTGTTAGTTTCAAGTGTACAGCGAAGTGATTATATATATAGGGCTTCCCTAGTGGCTCAGTGCTAAAGAATCTGCCTGCCAAGCAGAAGATGCAAGCTCAGTCCCTGGGTAGGGAAGATCTCCTGGAGAAGGAAATGGCAAGCCACTCCACTATCTTTGCCTGGGAAATCCCCTGGACAGAGAAGCCTGGCAGGCTACAGCCCATGGAGTTGCAAAAGACACAACTTAGCAACAAAAAACCAGCAACAATATATACGTGTGTATGTGTGTGTGTGTGTGTGTGTGTGTGTATTTTTTTTTTCAAAAAATTCTTTAGATTCTTTTCCATTATTTTCTGTATTTCAAGATGTTTGTGCTATACAGTAATCCTTGTTGTTTACCTGTTTTATATATAGTGCTAACATTTTGGGCTGAAATTCACATCTGCTGTTCTTTAAGCCTGTCTTTCCTGGTAGACCGTGAGCTCTTGGCAGCTGGGATGCTCCTGTTTTACTCTGTTGTATCTCCAGAGTTTCACTCAGTGCTTAAAACATACAGAGAGGGAATCAATGCATTTGTCAAATGAGTGACTGACTGTTAGGTGCTCAAGAAATGCCTTCCTACTGCACAAAACTGAGCCAGTTCTCATAAGCATCATGGGGCTCACAAAGACTGTTTTGGCAAGGAAGCAACCGGGTGTGGGAAGTTGAGGTAAGAGGTTCAGGGTCACATAAATAGTAACAGCAGAGCTAGAACTTTTTCATTATCTTCACCAAAAAAAAAAAAAAAAATTCCTTTCTATTTGGAACGTGGCTCTGAAATGTGACACTGACACATTCTAAATCGCATGACTCACGCTTTCATCTTCCACGATCAAGAGCGGGGTGGGGGGGGGCGGTGCAGGGTGAAGAGTAACAAATTAGAAACCTATAAGACGAGATTTTAGGTTGAGCCCTGAGATGCTAACGTCTCCTAGAAACTCCAACCCCGCAGTGCCTGGATTTTCCAAATGGATGACTCTCCTTTTGTAAAGGAGCACAAACCAAAGCAATCCCGAGGGCTCACAACAGAACTTGGTTTGTCTCAGACAGACTTGACTCTTAGTTCAGGATTTCTGTTGCTTAAATAGGGTAGGGCTATTCAGTGAGCAGCAATCTAGGGTGTGGGTTATATTTCTTATAAATCTTATGTCGTTTTTGTTCAGTAACCAAGTCGTATCTGACTCTTTGCGACCCCATGAACTGCAGCATGCCAGGCTTCCCTGTCTTTCACCATCTCCTGGAGTCTGCTCTACTTCATGTCCATAAATCATGTGCCACTCCATTAATTCTTGCCTCGGGGCCTTTGTGCATGCTGTGATGGCTGCTGAGAAGGCTCTTCCACCTTCCATGTTTCCATCCTTCAAGAATTCTTGACTTAAACATCAATCCTCAAAGGGGGTTTTCCTGGTACTCAATCTTCAGGCATCTTCCTTCTCCCTTTATCCTTCTCCCTATATTCCACATTTAGCATTTTTCATAATCTTTTGAATTATATATTAATTTTATGTGCTTGTCTGTCCCTCACTAGGTTACAGGCTTCACAAGGGCAGCTAACAATGTGGTTTATTCACCAATGTTAACCCAGCTCTAACACAGTGCCTGGACAATATTATATTCACTGATTATTTGTTAAATAACTGAATGGATGAATTGATTAATAAATGGAGTTCCTCAGGGCATTTAGCAAGTATTGATTAAGCCCCAATTTTGTGCACCTGATGCTGGGATTAAAAATCATGCAAGACCCGAGTCCTTCCTTCTAGGTGTTTACAGTCTAGCGCAGCAACATGCACAGATATATCCAAAATGATCCAGGTTTCACCTGGCTTACCCACACATGGAGCCAAATTGGCACAAACACTTAAATTGCCATGACCCTTTGTCTCTAGCAAAGAACTACATGGCCTTTTCCTTCCCCACCATCTCCCTTGGCTATTTGTGAGGCCCCAGCCATGCTTCACACATGCTCAAAGACCAGCCCACTGATGGTCTCATCACTAACATCCGGGTCACACTGCCACATCACTCCTGGCTCTGTTGCTTCTGGGTCCTATCAGGAGTGTGGCTTTCTGGCCTCCCATAGGAGTTCTTCAATACCTCCGTGCTCCATAAAAGGCCAGCTGGGGGTAGCCATGGTTTTCCAGAACAGAAATGAGGAGAGTGTGTATCTATTAATCCCAAACTCCTAGTTTGTCCCTCCCCTTGCCTTTCCTCTTTGGTAACCATAAGTTTGTTTTCTATGTCTGTGAGTCTATTAAATTTATTTCTTTATTGAAATATATTTGACATAATAACATTGTATAAGTTTAAGGCATATTACCCATTAATTTGATACATTTACATAGCACAATATAATGATCATTGTAGATTTAGCTAACACCTCTATCACAACACATAATTATCATTTCTAGGAATAAGCATTCTGAGCCTAATTAAATTCTAGTCTCTTAGCTATTTTGATATTTATATTACAATATTATTGTGTGTAAACACTATGCTATGTTTTTGATATCCAGGACTTATTTATCTACTAGCTGGAAGTTTCTACCCTTAAACCACACCTTCACTATGGTGAGAGAATAAGATAGTCACTTTTAACCAATCTCCTGATACCTGGAAATCTCCATTGTAATAAGCAATGACTCTAAAGGTTAAACAACTTCCTCATTGTCACTTTATAAGCCATCCTGTAAAGTCATGCCCCTGAGCTTCATATCCTTTTTAAGTCTGAAAGTTCCCCATTCACAAACTGTTCTTGTATGTAAGAACATACTAAATACTGTTACTTAGTACATCTTACTAGACATTGTTTATTGATTTGATTACTTCAAGTTTGCTATTTCTGGATTTTTGGCAGAGTCAAATCATTATAACATAAAGTCACTATTTTTCTTTTCAGAAAGACCAAGTGTGATCATGCATGTTAAGTCACTTCATTCATGTCTGACTCTTTGCAACCCTATGGACTGTAGCCCCCCAGGCTCCTCTGTTCATGGGATTCTCTAGGCAAGAATGCTGGAGTGGATGGCCATGCCCTCCTCCAGGGGATCTTCCTGATCCAGGGATCGAACCTGAGTCTCTTATGTATCCTGCTTTGGCACGTGGGCTCTTTACCACTGGTGCCACCTGGGAAGCCCCAGTGTGATCATGGATGGGAGGCACATTCAGATACCACCCACCAACTCTCAGTGGGGATGGGGGGGGCAGGGCAGCCATGGCTCTCCTTGGCCTCCCAATGGTGTCTTTCTCCAATAAGGGAAACAGTTGCTGCCAGGGTCCCCGCAGTGGTGACTTAACTGGATGACAACTGAAAAATTCATTCTGAAAATCCTCACTCCATGTCTAAACACATCAGCTTGCCTGTTTCCATTTCATGCAGATCACATGACCCCAAATGGCCAGCTATTGAAGGACAGAGACTAGAAGGCACTGGATGTGCACCCTGTCTTCTTGACATGGACTTAATTGATTGAGGACCAAAGGAGGAAATTGCTGTGAACCAAATAAATTTACCCAACATCTCTTAGCAGGTAAGCTGGTGATTCTCCAACATAAGCCTATGTCCATGTCACTTGGGGAGTGCACTAAAATGCATATTTCTAGGTTCAGACCTAGAGAGTTTGGCCACACTTGGGGAAACACTGCTGTAAGTTGTCAGAGTAATAACCATATTGCTGGATCTTCCAAAGTTTAAAGAGAATTTATTGGGTGCCTAAGTGAAGAGGAACTCAAAAGCCTCTTGATGAAAATGAAAGTGGAGAGTGAAAAAGTTGGCTTAAAGCTCAACATTCAGAAAACGAAGATCATGGCATCCGGTCCCACCACTTCATGGGAAATAGATGGGGAAACAGTGGAAACAGTGTCAGACTTTATTTTTCTGGGCTCCAAAATCACTGCAGATGGTGACTGCAGCCATGAAATTAAAAGATGCTTACTCCTTGGAAGGAAAGTTATGACCAACCTAGATAGCATGTTCAAAAGCAGAGACATTACTTTACCAACAAAGTTTAGTCTAGTCAAGGCTATGGTTTTTCCTGTGGTCACGTATGGATGTGAGAGTTGGACTGTGAAGAAGGCTGAGCGCCGAAGAATTGATGCTTTTGAACTGTTGGAGAAGACTCTTGAGAGTCCCTTGGACTGCAAGGAGATCCAACCAGTCCATTCTAAAGGAGATCAGTCCTGGGTGTTCATTGGAGAGACTGATGTTGAAGCTGAAACTCCAGTACTTTGGCCACCTGATGCAGAGAGCTGACTCATTTGAAAAGACCCTGATGCTGCAAAAGATTGAGGGCAGGAGGAGAAGGGTATGACAGAGGATGAGATGGCTGGATGGCATCACTGACTCGATGGACGTGAGTCTGGGTGAACTCCGGGAGTTGGTGATGGACAGGGAGGCCTGGCATGCTGCGATTCATGGGGTCGCAAAGAGTCGGACACGACTGAGCGACTGATCTGATCTGATGCTCCAATTATTTTTCTGAGCGCTTTACCCACTTTCATTTCTTTAATCTTCTTAATAGACTTATCCTAAAGGAAATCAACCCTGAATATTCATTGGAAGGACTGCGGCTGAAGCTGAAGTTCCAATACTTTGGTCACCCAATGCGAAGAACGGACTCATTGGGAAAGACACTGATCCTGGAAAAGATTGAAGGCGGGAGGAGAAGGGGATGACAGAGGATGAGATATTTGGATGACATCACCAACACGATGGACATGAGTTTGAGTAGGCTCTGGGAGTTGGTGATGGACAGGGAAGCCTGGCGTGCTGCAGTCCACGGGGTTGCAAAGAGTCGGACACAACTGAGCAACTGAACTGAACTGAACTGAACAATAATAAACTGAGTTTGGAGCAGCATATTTGATGTGTGGTATATCTTGTGGAATGAATGAATGGATGTGTAATTGACCAGAAATGAGAGGTACCCTGTGGAATGCACCCTTGATAGCAATCATATTAATCTCATGTGGAATATTATTCATGATCTCTATTGGGTTTGACATCTCCCAAACACCCTATTGGAAATGGAGACAGTAATTCAAAAGCATTACTTAATCACAGTATTAGATGGTGCTGATAAGTGTCATCATAGACATACTTCCACAAGGAAAGAAGCATGTTATTAGCATTAAACGATCTGAGTAGGTTGTATAAGGAACTGAGTACAGAATGATGCCTTCCCAGTTCAGGGTCTAAAAGATAGACTGAATAACAAGTAACTCGAATTTGTAGATGAAGGCTTTGGTAATAAGTGGTTGGGATTTGGGGGCAAGTCACTAATTTACTATTATGGGCCTCAGTTTCCTACCCTGTGAAGGAAAAGGGGCATGAAGCCGATGGTTCCTCTGATTTTCCTTTGACCCCCATCAAACTATCCCCCTCTGAAAATATAAGATATTGCAAGGGGAAATAACAGATCTTGAAATGGTAGATTTCTGATTCAAACACAGTCTTTCTTTACCCTTAATCCAGTCATGTTCCACTATTATTTTCTTTATGTCATCTCCACTACCTGAAATGCCCTTCTTCACTCAAAAAACAACAAAATGTGTCTTGGGTACCTGTAATGGTCCCTATTGAAATTTGATCCCTGGACTCAGAACAGAGGCCCCTCTCCCTCTTTGACCCTTTGAGACTTTCTGAGTCTCAAAGTTCTGCTGTCCTACACTCCTTCCTCCCATGCTCCCCAAAGTTCTACAGAGTGTAGTGTGTACCAGTGGCCTTGTGGGTTGGGAAGGCTACATGACATAGTATAAGATATCAGTTGAGTCCCAGAGTTAAACACATATGGGCTTTCTAACTTCACGACTTCCAGTGCGTGACTCTGGAAACACAACACTTTATATCACTAAGCCTTAACTTGTTTATGTAAGGGGACAGAAAGGAGACAGTGATGCTATTGTGAGACTGTGAGATGCTATTGTGCTGTTGCCTAACCAACAGTCATCCCATCTTTGTTGAAAAAAGAGTATTGTTTCATTTAGGTACTCAAGGCAAGGTATCTTGTGCCAGGGGATGAATTTTGACTTTTAGAGTGATCATAATAATCCTAGTCCATTCAGGTTAGGCCATGCAATCATTTCTGGATCATGCAGTCCAAAGGGAAACCTGCTGCAGAATGCTGGGGAAAGACTTCCCTCCCTAACAAGAAGAAAGAGAATGGAGAAAAGAGTGAGCCCATCTTCCTTCTTCATAGTTTTAGACATTAATGATTCTATGATGGTTGGTGCTACAGCAGCCATCTTGCAGTCATGAGGGGAAAGGCAAGAAAATCACAGAAAAGTCATACAGAGCCCTGACAGTGTCTAGGTGCTGAATCTACTTTCTCTGAAACATTTTTCTCTAGATGCTTTATCATATGAGAAATAAATCTCTCTACTGCTTAGCCATTTTTACATTTTATGGGATCTTCAAGTTATTCTGTGTTGTATACACTCTTTAAAAGAAAGCAAAATCAAAACTATGAAAATTAGGTACAGAAATAAATGTTAATTTAGAATTAAAAAAGAAGCCACAGCAGATTTCAAATTTTAAAAGATGATAAATGCCCACATCACCAAATTTTTGAAGATAATAGTTTTTACTAAGAGACTAATCAATCTCTATAATATTTTTACCCTCTATGCTCATGCTGCTTACTCTGTCTTCATAAGACAATAATTTTATAAAGATACTTTCTATAAAGAGAATAAAGAATTCTAACGTTCTCTTTTCAAAACTATTTATTTGGCTGTGCCACGTCTTGTTTGCAGAATGTGGGATCCCTGACCAGGGATTGAACCCAGGCCTCCTACATTGGGACCTCAGAGTCTTAGTAACTGGACCACCAGGGAAGTCCCTTTAACTTTTTCTAGCATGGTTGATAAAATACTATATGACTATTGATTGTTTAGAAAATTTTGTTTCAGCTGCACAACTCACTGTTTTAGTAATGTCATGTAAATTTGTATTGTCACTAAATTTGGGGAAAGCTCTAATGAATTTGTTTCATATATGAGTTATAAGCTTTAGAAGAATTTCCCACAGACTAGTTTCTGACTCCGTAAACTTCCAACCTAAATTCTCCTCTGGTACCTGCATTTCTTCTGGCCCCATTGAAGTACCACCTCTGCCCCTGCAGTTTTGGATCAAGATATCATATGAGTCAGCGCAGTGGCGGCGGGAGTGTTCCTGGAAACCATAGGGATAAGTCACTCCCGGGTAGAGTAACTTAACTATTCATGGAAATGAGTGAGAAACACATAAATATATCCCACAAAACCCTACCCTGATGTGTTACTGCTGCTGAATCCCAAATCCCCAAGTGCTCTCAGCCTCTCCAGCACCAACCACGATGGAATATGTAATAAAGGACAAGCTCCAGGAGAAAGAATTCACAGCCTTAAGCCACTGCCAGGCAAACATTTTACTTTTACAAATTTTCAAAGCAATATGTGATGATGGAAACACGTTGCTTGGGCCTTAGAAATGGTCCATATGAGGGAGGGGACCCTAAAACGTAAGTTTTGTGTTCTTCACATTGAATATATCTTGCTCTGATGACAGGCATGCCAAGAACTGAATGAACCCACAATATAAATAAAGTGCTTATCACAATGTCTGGCACATGATGAAGTCTGAAATATGGTAACAATGATTATATTTTTGCTGTTGCTGCTAAGTCGCTTCAGTTGTGTCTGACTCTGTGCGACCCCATAGATGGCAGCCCACCAGGCTCCCTACTCTCTGGGATTCTCCAAGCAAGAACAATGGAGTGGGTTGCCATTGCCTTCTCCAATGCATGAAAGTGAAAAGGGAAAGTGAAGTTGCTCAGTTGTGTCCGACTTTTTGCAACCCTACCGACTGCAGCCCACCAGGCTCCTCCATCCATAGGATTTTCCAGGCAAGAGTACTGGAGTGGGGTGCCATAGCCTTCTCTGGATTATATTTTTAGGAGTTTTATTATTATTTAAGATGGTACCTCCCATACCACCTCCTTTTTTCCCTCCTGAATGTGTTTTCATTGCTGGGATAAAGGGCAGAAAAAAGTCTTTGACTCACACTTTTCTCCCTCTGGGTTGTTGTTGCTTTTCAGCCTTGAAGTTGTGTCTGACTGTTTTCGACCTTATGGACTGAAGCACACCAGGCTTCCTTGTCCTTCACTATCTCCTGGAGTTTGCTCAAATTCATGCCCATTGAGTCTGTGATGCTATCTAACCATCCCTTTTAGTTTTTTGGTGTGAAATCTGTTCATGGGGGCTCTAGTTTTCAAGGGTTAAAAATTCCTAAGCCTGGTAAGGATGAAGGTTTCTTTAATTGCAGTGAACAGGAAATGAGTGATATCGTTCCGATCAATAGTTTTATGATTACTTTTTAAAATTACATCTTTGCCCTAAAATCGGCATGCTATATTTAGGTACCATCACCACCAGACATCTGCCCAATGAGGCAACAGCACTTTTTATAAGTGATACGTCATCTATTTATTTCGGCAGCTAAGTACCTTCTGGCACAACAAACAGCCACCTTTGGAAACAAAGATGGAATTTTGGGTGCCTTAACAGATATGGGTTGTCTAAAATTACAGACGGTGCTAATTAACTGGAACATAGAATTAGAACCTACAGTTCAGAAAATATGCAAGAAAAATAGAGTGTTTGTCAGAAAGTCGAGCACTGGGGAACGAAGCTGACTGTTTCAAGGATGCTAAATTGATGATAAGAATTAGGTACTGCTGTTAAATCTCAATAAACAAAGCCTGACAGGTTGTGGCTGAATTAGATCATCTGTTTGCTCAAAGAGAGAGTGTTTAAACTCCATTTCATTGATACTAATAAAAATTCTGAATAAACCTAGTGAAAAAGATACTACTCTCTGTGGGAGGGGAGACTGAAATTGACCATAACTTCATTTATGTCTAACAAATTAATTTTCCCCTGTCAAATATACCTTAATTCAAAGAAAATAGCTGTCATTAGTATTCTTGAATTTAATATCTGAATGAATGGCTTAGAGTAACTAAAAAATATTAGGAGAGGCTGGTGGAGTCTGGTGCTTCCAAGAGAGCCTGATGGATAAAGTCAAGTAAAAGAGGCAATGTTGCAAAGTTTCAAAGACTAGGACTTTTATCCTAGCTCCATCTCTAATTCACTGGATGATTTTAGTCAAATATCTAAGTGATCTGGCTAATAACTACAGTAATAATTCCTGCCTCCTTAACTAAGTAATAATCATGGAACACTTGGGAAGCTGGAAGGCACTGCATAAAAGCAAAAGTGAGAATGACAGTTAAGCCTGGAGATTAGAAGCCCAAATTGTATGTGAGTCAGGCCTAAACTCTACTAGAATCTCAGCCACTAACCGGGTATGTGGTCAAGGGCAAAGTTCTTAACTTCTCTTCAGAAACAGCTCCAGCGATGGCCAGATGAGATAATGTGTGAATTAGTTAGTTTACCTGTGTGTATCAACAGCCCAGAATAGTAATAACTTAAACATAAAAAAGATGAGATGCAAGGAAAGCAATCCAGGCAAGCATGGCCTCTCTGCTCTACAAGGTCATTCAGGGATCCAGGACCCTCCTCTCTTGTTGCTCTGCCATCCCTAGGCTGTTTTTGTTTCTGCATCAGCAAGGATGGCTTGACAGCGATCTGAATTCCAAAAAGCAAGATGGATGAAGGAAAAGTAAGGTGAATACGGGCATATCCCTTGTCTGTCTGTCTGTCTGTCTATCAACCTACTTAACCTGTTATTTCTGTCTGTGCCCATGTGCTCACTCAGTTGTGTCTGACTCTGTGACCCCATGGACTGCAGCCCGGCAGGCTCCTCTGTCCCTGGAATTCTCCAGGCAAGAATACTGCAGTGGGTTGCCATTTCCTCCTCCAGAGTATCTTCCTGACCCAGGGATCAAACCCAGGTCTCCAGAGTCTCCTGCATTGGCAAGTAGATTTTTTTTTTTTTTTTACCATAGAAGCCACTTGGGAATCCCCCATTATTTCTATCTACATTTCTATAAATAACATGTTTGACTTTTATCATTATGAGACTTAACAATTAAACAATGTTTTTATACAAGGAGTTTTACAACTCATTGTTGCAAAGTTCTGAAATTCTTGGAGACAGGTCACCATCATTTTAGGCTCTTCAATGTCTGATCTGTTAGAGGGAGCCTTACCCTTGGGCTGCAGCAGCTAATGGGAATATGTCAGTCTGGGGAGTCAATCTTGTCCCAATTTCCTGGGATGTTCTAGGTTTCAGAACTAAAAGTCCTGTGTCCCCTGATCCCCCCTAAGTCCTGGGAAAGCTGAGATGGTTGTTCACCCAAGATGCCCCATCATGGGATTCAGAGAGACCTCTGGGGATGAGACTGGTTTGGAGCTTCAGGAGAACCAGATGAGGCACCTGGGGTGTCAGAGATAGAAGGGGCTTTGAAAATATAGGCCAAATCCTTGTTTTATGGTCTGTTGTTGTAGTTTAGTTGCTAAGTCATGTCTGACTCTTTTGTAACCCCATGGACTGTAGTCCACCAGGCTCCTCTGTTAGACTTGCTATATAAAAGGAAAGGAATGATGTACCCGTGGTTATGTCATTCCTAACTGGAGAGGTGTGTGTATTAGTCACTCAGTCGTGTCTGATTATATGTGACCCCATAGACTGTAGCCTGCTAGGCTCCTCTGTCCATGAAATTCTCCAGGCAAGACTACTGGAGTGCGTTACCCTTTCTTCCTCCGGGGGATCTTCCCAATCTAGGAATCAAAAGCCAGTCCCTTGGATCGCCTGCATTGGCAGGTGGATCTTTTACCTCTAGTGCTACCTAGGAAGCCTAACTAGAGTGGTAGGTAGAATAAATTGCAGAAGGCTGAGGAGGCCGTTGTCCAAACACACCTCCAACATGGGTCTGCCCAGGCATGGCCTTTCCCTCCCACCTAACAAGAAAGTTCATTCACAAGCTGGTTATTGGGTTCAGTTCAGTTCAGTCGCTCAGGTGTGTCCGACTCTTTGAGACCCCATGAACCACAGCATGCCAGGCCTCCCTGTCTATCACCAACTCCCAGAGTCCACACAAACCCATGTCCATAGAGTTGGTGATGCCATCCAACCATCTCATCCTGTCGTCCCCTTCTCCTCCTGCTCTCAATCTTTCCCAGCATCAAGGTCTTTTCAAATGAGTCAGCTCTTCCCATCAGGTGGCCAAAGTATTGGTGTTTCAGCTTCAACATCAGCCCTTCCAAAGAACACCCAGGACTGATCTCCTTTAGGATGGATCTCCTTGCAGTCCAAGGGACTCTCAAGAATCTTCTCCAACACCACAGTTCAAAAGCATCAGTTCTTTGGTGCTCAGCTTTCTTCACAGTCCAACTCTCACATCCATACATGACCACTGGAAAAACCATTGCCTTGATTAGATGGGCCTTTGTTGACAAAGTAATGTCTCTGCTTTTTAATATGCTGTCTAGGTTGGTCATCAGAGAAGGCAATGGCAACCCACTCCAGTACTCTTGCCTGGAAAATTCCATGGGCAGAGGAGCCTGGTAGGCTGCAGTCCATGGGGTCGCAAAAAGTCAGACACGACTGAGTGACTTCACTTTTCACTTTTCACTTTCATGCATTGGAGAAGGAAATGGCAACCCACTCCAGTGTTCTTGCCTGGAGAATCCCAGGGACTGGGGATCCTGGTCGGCTGCCGTCTATGTGGTCGCACAGAGTTGGACATGACTGAAGTGACTTAGCAGCAGCAGAAGCAGGTTGGTCATAACTTTCCCTCCAGGGAGTAAGTGTCTTTTAATTTCATGGCTGCAATCATCATCTGCAGTTATTTTGGAGCCCCCAAAAATAAAGTCAGCCACTGTTGCCACTCTTTCCCCATCTATTTGCCATGAAATGATGGGACTGGATGCCATGATCTTAGTTTTCTGAATGTTGAGTTTTAAGCCAACTTTTTCACTCTCCTCTTTCACTTTCATCAAGAGGCTCTTTAGTTCTTCTTCACTTTCTGCCATGAGGGTGGTGTCATCTGCATATCTGAGGTTATTGATATTTCTCCTGGAAATCTTGATTCCAGCTTGTGCTTCCTCCAGCCCAGCATTTCTCACGATGTACTCTGCATATAAGTAAGTTAAATAAGCAGGGTGACAATATAGAGCCTTGACATACTCTTTTTCCTATTTGGAACCAGTCTGTTATTCCATGTCCAGTTCTAACTGTTGCTTCCTGTTATTGGGTTAGACCATGAATATTCAATCAGTGGAGAGGACCTAGAAGGTACCTAGAGGACCCAAAGGTACCCAAAGCCTGTCCTCTTATTTTTCCTTACTTTTTTCTCTTTTCTCCTTCTATAACTCTTGTGTTAATTGGAGTTCTATTGATTATAGACAGATGAAAGACATCTAACTCAAACTGGTTTCAGCCAGAAAATGGAAATGTATTGGCTCAGATGACTAGATTCATAAAATAATCCAGCTTCAGGTACAGCTGGATTCAGGGGTTCAAATCACAGCATCAGGAATCTATTTTCATCTCTGCTTCTATCTGAATAAGTTTTGTTCTTTGGAAGATTTTTCCCCTCATGCTGACAAAATTGCTTCTGATAGACCCAGACACACTCCCTTGAAACTTGTGAAAAGAGAGCTTCTCCTTTTAGTAGATCTCATAAAATTCCCAGAATTGAGTGATACCAGTCTGACTTGGTCACATTTGCCCATGATTATGGTCAAAGAATGAACCAAGCTGCTTGGACACCCTGCTTTGTGTGTGCATCCCTAGAGTAGGGGACTGTGAGGTCAGCCCCACATGAGGTCCACAGGCTGGGTGAGAGTAGAGAGGTCTGGTTTCCCAGATGAAAATGTTGATGCTAGAGCTGGAAGAAGGGGATAGAGATGCTCAGTAGGCAATATCAGCAGATGTCCATAACATCTCCTAAATTCTCTCCTCTCTCTTTTCTTTCTTTTTTCTTCTTTCCCCTACACTATATTCTCTTTCTCCCTCCTCTTTCTTTTTCCTCTCTCTGTCTCTGTATATTTCTCTCACTGTGATAGCCATTATGCAAGCCATTATGCAATCTGATAGCTGCCTGAAGTCAGGTACCTGACTTTAGGTATCAGATTCAAGAAGACAAGGGACGATTAAATAACAAATCTAGTAAAATGTGATGTTCTTGGGGAATGCAATCATACATACACACATGAATAAACAAATAATAAATGAATGAGTGAAATGGTATAGTCGAGAAATATGCAAAATTACCCTAGGCACACAGAAAAAGGAGGGATTGATTTCATCTGGATCAACTGAAAACTCAGGGAAGTTCTCACAAAGGAAAATCTGACTCCGAAGGATGCAGAAAGAAACCCCCACATAATCACAGTTAAGATCCACACCATCAGTTCTGTGCTCACCTCCAAATTTCTTTATGGAATTTGAAGAAAATTCAATGATTGAAAATCAGGAAATTTGAACAAATAAAACCTGTCACTAAAATTAACCTTGTGTAGCCATCTATGGGGTCGCACAGAGTCGGACACAACTGAAGCGACTTAGCAGCCCCAGCAACAAGCAATTTATCACTCTCGTCACCGATTTTATCATTTGTAACAAGCAGATGGAACTGTTTCTGAGGCTCTTCACCGGGCTCTCAAAACAAGGATTTCTCTCTTGAAAATATTAAAGACACTGGCTTTTAGAATGAATGAAAGGCTCTTTGATGATGAGATTCTGGTTAACTATGCACCCCTGCTTTGAGGTCTCTGCATGTATACACCTGTGGAGAAATTGGTCTACCGATGTCTGAATCAGCCAGTTGCTACTCTGGGTATCTATGAGTATATCTTTAATGGGAGATTAAGCAGAAGAGAAAGCAAGATGTCCCTAAGCTAAACCTGGGCCATTTTATTACATTGTCAGAAGTCATCTTGGAAATGTAGCAACAGCTAAGAAGTTAAGGCAACTGCAGAGCCAATAGGGGATTTCTGTGGCCAGATTAATCTCTTCTTTCCAAGTCCTGTCATTTAAGGATTATCTTGGTAAGTCCTTTTTGTGGCTTTTCCCCCATGAGTTAAATTTGACTTTCTCATGGCTGAGATATGCCACTTGATCACCACATGAGATAGAGTTGGGTGTCCTAAAATATGTGTACAGTTTTAAGCTATCCCCAGGTTCTGTTTTCACTTCTTAATTTAGTAACTAGGAGGAAAACAAAGCCTCCACTACCTCTCCGTGTTGTAATCTTGCATGCAAAAGTCCTGTAGAGAGAGCAGCATGACCCATTAAGCCCTGACTTTTCAACCACAGAAATTACTACCTCGACCTAATGATTACAATGTGTTATTGGTATATAGCACTGGCAGATGAGTAAGTTCTAGCATCCAGGGAGAAAATGGACTTGAAAACAGGATGGAGTAGGTGTTCACAAATGCCCACACAGCATTCCTTGAAACAAGGGCTTTGAATTCCCTGGGGATATTATTAGCCTCATTTTAAACTCAGGGAAATAGGCTTAGAGAAGTAAAATGACTCACCATGTCACACATCTAGGAAGTAGATTTGGTAAATTCGAGTTAGGGGCTCAAATTTAATATAATTTTTTTTTTTTATTGTAGCATTCTTCTCACTGTTCTTTGCTAGACAGATTTTCAAAAGCAAACCCAACACACCTACCAAAATGGTTAAAATGGAAAAGACAGAAAATGCTAGTGGCAGAAATGAAGAGAACAAAAAGCTCTCATATACAAGGGGTGGGCATGTAAAGTGGCACCATGGCTTGAAAAACTGTTGGCATTGTCTATTAAAACCACATTTATTGGACTTCCCTGGTGGTCCAGTGGTTAAGAGTCCGCATGCCAGTGCAGGGGACACAGGTTTGATCCCTGGTCTGGGAAGATCCCACATGCTGTGGAAAAACTAAGTCCATGTGCCACAATGAGCCCACATGCCCTAGAGCTCCACAGCTCGAGAAGCCACCGCTATGAGCCTGCACACAGCAGTGAAGATGCAACGCAGCCAGAAGTAAATTTAAAAAATCTACACATGTATCCATTCTCCATGACCACTCATTTCATTGCCAACAGTAATGCGTATGTATGTCCACCCAAAGAAATGTTCAAGAATGTTTGTAACACTCTCCATAACCTCCCCAAACTGGAAGCTACCCAAATTCCGATCAGCAGTAGAACAGATAAATAAACCCTAATGTATTCATATGGTGGGATAGTACACATTCAGCATATTATACATGCAAAAGTATGGGTGGCTCACACAAATACAATATTGAGCAAAATAAACCAGACCCCAAAGGGTATGTACTGGAAGATGACATAAAATTCAAAAACAGGCAAAACTAATCAATGGCATAGAAATCAGAAGTGCAGTTCTCTTCGGGAAGTAGTGACTAGGGGATGGGGGAGCAGGGAAGCTTCTTGGGTCCTAGTGATGTCTGTTTTTGCTCTGGGGCTGCTCACATGACTATGATCAATTTGTGAAAATCCACTGAGCTGTGCTGTTATGACCTTGGCACTCTTTTGTACATATAATATACATGAATAAAATCTCAAAAAGTTAAACAAAAACTTCACACAGTTAGGAAACAAGCTAGACAGTAGCTGTCAGAAAGCTTTATAAATAATAACAGCAGGACCTGGCACTTTATCATAGGCTTACTTAGAGTCTCAAATTTTTATGCATTTATTTATTTAATTCTTTCAACATCACAAAGTGAATGCAGTTGTTATTCCATCCTTAGAAAGTAAAACAAGACTGAAACGCTTAAGTGCCTCACCCTAGACCATACAGCAGAAAAACAATAGAGCATATACTCAAACCAAGACAACCAGCCTCCAGGGTCCACATCTTAAGTATCATGTGATGTAGCCTCTGAGAGGCTGGATCATCCAGGAGGACTTTGATTCACACATTAATTCCTGTGAAAACTACCCAGAAACCTAAGAAATTTGGATAAGTCCCTTTAAGTTATCTCCAGAAGAAATGTTTAAATCAAAATGCAATGGTAACTGAGATGGAGAAAGCCTGCCTATCAAAAATTTAGGGCAGCCACAGAGAAAATCATGCAGGCTATAACTTTTTTCTTACTGAAGGCTCCTTTTGAATAAATCACTGCTCGCATCACTCTGGAGCAACTGGAGAAGACGTGAATGGATGCAGACATTTTCAGGATGTTAGAGGACTGTTAACATCAGTGCAGGATTCATGACAATGTGTTGAAGGATGGTTGGCACCTGAAGGAGAGAATGGTATATGTTTCATGTTTTATGATATGTTTTGTCACTTGAAGGAATTCAGAGATGGAAGCACTTATAAAGTGAAAATGGAAGCCAACATTACATTCCCTTCTTGTCCCTTGTGTTATTTGGAAGGTTTTAAGTTAAAAAAGAGAAAATCAGAGACTAACTGTACACAAAAGGACAAGGGAGTTGCTCCTAAGAACTGGATTGGAAATGAGCAGAAACAGCATTAAGACTGAGTGAATAGCTACTTGTTTGATGAATTCACTTTCTGTCTTATTAATAATTGGGTTCCTGTCATGGAGTCTTCCTGGAGGAGGAAATGGCAACCCACTCCAGTATTCTTGCTGGGATAATCCCATGGATAGAGGAGCCTCATGGGCTACAGTCCCTGGAGTCGCAAAGAGTTGGACACGACTGAGCATGGTGTCTTCATGTCTTTCTACAAGTCTATGCTGTTGGTCCCTTTAGACCTGCTAACCACTACTGTGTTACTTGTTCCTAAACCAGAAGAAGCTTGACTGAATGGCTCGGCCATGGGCATCACATGCATTGGGCAGATGTCACCATCACAGATTTCTGTCTGTGTAGGTACAAATCAGTCCTGAATATTCATTGAAAAGACCGATGCTGAAGCTGAAACTCCAATACTTTGGCCACTTGATGTGAAAAACTGACTCATTAGAAAAGACCCTGATTCTGGGAAAGATCGAAGGCAAGAAGAGAAGGGGACAACAGAGGATGAGATGGTTGGATGGCATCACCAACTTAATGGACATGAGTTTGAGTAAACTCCAGGAGTTGGTGATGGACAGGGAGGCCTGGCTTGCTGCAGTCCATGGAGTCACAAAGAGTCAGATATGACTGAGTGACTGAACTTAGGTACCACCTACAAAGACAATCTACAAAGAACAGCCCATCACAGATTCCCTGAGTGGGGACAATGGGCAGATTAACTCCAAAGAGCAGAGCAAGGAGGGAGGGTAAGTTTACCCTATTGACATGGTCATTATGACTTATCTACTTAACACTGGAGTCAAGCAGAGGATGCTTGAAGCACTGGTGTGGTGAAGCTGGCAGAACTTTGAAAATCACTTGGGAAGGTTTTTGCCAAATGATACCCTTCATAAGTGCCATCTTATATTTTTCTTGCTGAAACCATGAACCTCTTACTTTGTTCCTCTTCCCCTTCCTTCTTTGAATCCTTCCTTTTTTCCCTTCCTTTCCTCCTTCATCCATCCAATAGATACCTGACAAGTTTGAGAGGGGAGGCCCTCTCCTGAAATTCTGTTATATTCATCTCTGAGAATATGGCTTGTCTAGGCATGTCTAATTTGCTGTTTCAGTGGTTGACCTATGCATATTTGAATGACTAGAGATGATGGACCCTCAACTGGGATGTTTTTCTGAGTCTTCAATTCATTACCTTGTGGCATCTGCTGGACTGTCAAAGATGTCTGCCTCACTCACATGCCTGGTGTCTGGGCTGAGATGGCTGAAATATTTCAGGGGTGGACTAGCACTGCTCTTCTGCGTGTGACCAGGTTGGGTTTCCTCACAATGTGATGGTGTCAGGATACTCAACCTAGATATACAATAGCTGACGTCCCCCAGAGCAAGCGTTCAACAAAACCAAGATGGACGCGGCAAAGCCTCTTAGAACCTAGGTTTAGAAGTCACATGGCATCACTTCTGGTACATTCTTTGAGTTACACAGGGGGATGGTGGAGCCTGGTGGGCTGCCGTCTATAGGGTCGCATAGAATCGGACACGACTGAAGCGACTTAGCAGCAGCAGCAGCCCCATTTCACGGTGGGATGAGACAATTTAAGGGCATAGATACCAGAAAGTGGGGTTCTTGGTGATGGGACTCCAGCCTTCAGAGATTCATTAGCACAGAGGAAATAATGTGTATAGCAAGAAGTCTGTTTGGCTCACCCAACCAGATCCGGAGACTCCTGCCTGGGTACCTGGAGAGAAGAGAAGCTGCAGAAGCTCTAATGATGGGGGACCAAGCAGAGATGTTCTCTGGGCAAAGCAGCACATGGGTGGGGTGATTTTATTCACCTTATGCTTGACTTGATAACAATACACTATGGCTTGAGCATCTTAAGTCCTGCAAGTCACAGTCTAGCTTTGGGCACACAGGGGACTCAATGCTTGTCATGTCACACTAGGATACCATTAGCCCACCCAAGGGGCAGAATAAACAGCCCAGGGCAGAGCAGCAGAGAAAGAACATTTTACGTTATCACACAGTGGTCAAGTCAACAGCCTGGTTAATGAGCACAAATGAGACAACCCTGGGGAGATTCCCAGACATAAACTAAGGACACTCTATAGAGACCGGCTGGTTCCTTGTGAGTAGTTGAAGCAAAACTAGTGAAATGTGACTTTTTGATCTTATATAAGCCCATTTAAACAAACTGGATTATGAAGGAGCGAATTAAACTTGATAACATTTTTAGTTCAAGTTTGGTACTTAATGACCTCACCCTTGGGGGGTTAGCATCTAATTGGGAAAATAAAATTAATATACATTAAATAATGCCATAAGACAATATGAGAGCTGTCACCAGGGAGCCCCAAAGAAATGGCTCATGCATTAAGTTTTATAGGAATAACCTCCAAGGAAAATAAACATTCTGAGAGCTGGACGGAACAGCAGGGCCTCCTGAAAACGGGAAACATGATCTGTGCTCTGGAAGTTGGTAAGATTTAATTAGGCGGAGAAGCAGCAGAGAAAGGAAAAAAATTTAAACCTAGAAATGTTTTTTAATGACTTTTGACCCAAGACACAATTATTTTTTCCCCTATACATTTTAAATTCTTAAACCTTAGATATTTTTAGTGTATAATGTGTGGAACTCTGCAGTTTAAAGATTAATGGGAAAACTAAATGTGGCTGGAGAAGGCAATGGCACCCCACTCCAGTACTCTTGCCTGGAAAATCACATGGATGGAGGAGCCTGGAAGGCTGCAGTCCATGGGGTCGCTGAGGGTCGACACGACTGAGCGACTTCACTTTGACTTTTCACTTTCACGCATTGGAGAAGGAAATGGCAACCCACTCCAGTGTTCTTGCCTGGAGAATCCCAGGGACGGGGAAGCCTGGTGGGCTGCCGTCTATGGGGTCGCACAGAGTCGGACACGGCTGAAGCGACTTAGCTTAGCTTTAAATGTGGCTATAAGCAGAGAATGAAAAATCAAAAGGCGAGGAGGTATTTTCAAGTAGTTAATTACTTATATCTCTTCTTGGGCTTGAAAGGAAAGAATCTAGACCTGTAGTTGGCCAGATATTATACAAACTATTCTTGGCTTGGTGGGCTGTGCAGTCTTTATTGCAATCACTCTGCTTTGCTATTGTGATACACCATCAGCCATACTGCTACTGCTGCTGCTAAGTCACCTCAGTCGTGTCCGACTCTGTGCGACCCCATAGACGGCAGCCCACCAGGCTCCCCTGTCCCTGGGATTCTCCAGGCAAGAACACTGGAGTGGGTTGCCATTTCCTTCTCCGATGCATGAAAGTGAAAAGTGAAAGTGAAGTCGCACCGTAGTGTCCGACTCTTAGCGACCCCATGGACTGCAGCCCACCAGGCTCCTCCATCCATGGGATTTTCCAGGCAAAAGTACTGGAGTGGGGTGCCATTGCCTTCTCTGCAATCAGCAATAGAGGATCCATAACCAAGTAGGCATGACTGCGTTTCAGTAAAATCACATAGCCGGCTGGATTTGGCACATGAGCCAGAGCTCAATTAACCTTGCTCTAGGCATTCTATTTTATCTTGTGAATGTTTACTGAGCTCTATTGTAAGCTTCCCATCATTGATAACAATGTGATACAAAAGCTAGGGAGAACAGTATGGGGACTCCTTAAAAAATGAAAAATAGAGCTCCCATATGATTCAGTGATCCCACTCCTGGTATATATCCAGACAAAACTGTAATTCAAAAGGTACATGTACCCCTATGTTCATAGCAGCACTATTTACAATAGTCAAGATATGGAAGCAACATAAATGTCCATCGACAGATGAATGAATTAAGAAGTAGATACATGCATATATGTGTGTGTGTGTATATATATAGGACTATTACTTAGCCATAAAAAAAGAATGAAATAATGCCATTTGCAGCAACAAGAGTCAGTTCAGTTCAGTTCAGTCGCTCAGTCGTGTCCGACTCTTTGAGACTCCATGAATCGCAGCAAACAACAGGGGTAGACCTAGAGATTATCACACTGAGTGAAGGAACTCAGACAGAGAACCCAAATGTCACAAGATACAACTTACGTGTGGAATCGAAAAAGATGATACAAATTAACTTGTTTACAAAGCAGACTCACAGTCATAGAAAACAAATTTATGATTGCCAACGGGAAAAGGCAGGGGAGGGATAAAATAAAAGTTTGGAATTAAAATACACACACTACTGCTACTGCTATGTCACTTCAGTCGTGTCCGACTCTGTGCGACCCCAGAGACGACAGCCCACCAGGCTCCCCCGTCCCTGGGATTCTCCAGGCAAGAACACTGGAGTGGGTTGCCATTTCCTTCTCCAATGCATGAAAGTGAAAAGTGAAAGTGAAGTCACTCAGTTGTGTCGACTCTTAGCGACCCCATGGACTGCAGCCTACCAGGCTCCTCTATCCATGGGATTTTCCAGGCAAGAGTACTGGAGTGAGGTGCCATTGCCTTCTCCAAATACACACACTACTACATATAAAATAGATAACAATATCCTACTGTATAGCACAGAGAACTATACTCAGTATCTTATAATAATCTATAATGGAAAAGAATTTTGAAAAATATATATGTGTGTATATATATATACGTGTGTGTGTATATATATGGCTTTCTTGATGGCTCATTGAATCTGCCTGCAATGCAGGAGACACAGGTTCAATGCCTGAGTTGGGAAGATCCCATAGAGGAGGGCATGGAACCCACTCCATTTTATTTTTGTCTGGAGAATCCCACGGACAGAGAAGCCTGGCAGGGTATACACACACACACACACACACACACACACACACGCATGCATGCATATATATATATATATATATATATATATAAATATGAATCACTTTGCTGTACAACTGAAACTAACACAACATTGTCAGTCAACTAGATTTCAATAAAAAAATTAAAAAAGAAGAAAAGAAGACCAGAAAAAGCTGTTCACTTAGCAGATACTTACTCTAGCTTCAGTGTGTGCTTAGCATTGTTCTGGTCAATGGGAATACAAAGCTGAACAGGTTGGTGTGACCCTTCTCTCCCAGAGTGTCCAATCTAGAAGAGATGCCTGGAAGTGGGAAGGAAAGATGCAGTGGATATCACCTAATCTTAGAGGATGGAGGAGCCAGAAATGACTTCCCTGAGGGAGTGAGGTTTAGTCTGAGACAGGAAGAGTCCTGTTTTAGCACCGATGGTTTGTGGAAGGAAGGATGTTAAGGAGGGTAGAATTGTTCCATCTAGAAGAAACAGCTGTTTCAAATGCATCAAGGTGAGATAGAGTGTGTTTCATTAGAGAAAGTAATAAAAGTTCAGGCTGACAGCAACAGGGAGAGGGAGGGAGGAAGGAATGGGGAAAGACAAAATTGGAGGTGTTGAGAAATTGGAGTCACCCCAAGAAATACACAAGTGAAGTGTCCCTGACCCCCCCTCCCCAGCCCCAGCATGAGCTCATAGCCTCTCCAGCCTCAGGATGCATTATAATCAACCTTGTTTGGAAACAACTTAAGTTCTGCAAACAGCAAATACCGTGAAATCCTCTCACCCAGACAAGCTTCCACTCAGGAGAAGATGGTGTTAGGGCTACTCCAAGCCAATCAGCTCAAATCTGCTTCGGGGAAAGCACTGATTCAATTGCTCTTCCCACACACCAGGCAAGAAGAGAGTGGATTTCCACATCATTTTCAGCACTGATTAAACTGGAACCAGTGAATGCAAACTTAGAGAACATTTGGAAGTGAGCCTTTTCCATCAACAAGAATATGCAGTTGGCTGGAACTCCCCAGCCCTGGCCCATGCCAGGTAAGAGTTCGCATTGCATTCAGATCTCCTGGAGGCAATGCCGTTTCTAATCCCTGTCTTTACCGACAACAGGCATTTTCTCTGTTCTGCGTAATTCCGATATACCATCCTTCAGCTCTAATGAACCCAGTCTTGAACTTCATTCAGTGGAAGTCAATAAACCGTCAGTACATTTTAATTGCTGCAATTCTGTTGTATGTTAAAGGACCTATCGCAGTGCATGAGGTGCAGGGGATATCAGCAGATATTTGTTCTCTTCCCTTTCTTCCAGGCCATTCTACTGTACACAATTCTTGCCTGAAATCTCATGAAACCTGTTACTGGCCTTCCCCACTTCACCTAATACCTTGAGTGCATCTGCACAAATAAATGCCGGGTTGGAGCAAATCCTGTCCAATAACACTGTGTAATCCAGCAGGACCCCGGGTCTTCCCAGGACAGGCCCCCCACCCCCCATATCCTCTGCTGTAGTTCTTCTCTAGAGTATCCAGATAATAGGATCTGATGCCTATTCCCTGAGTTGTTTTACAGAGGCTAAAACCCCTACAAAATGGATGAAGTTAACTACTCGATGACTCTGAGCACACTGGCATCACCAACTCAAAGCACATGAGTTTGAGCAAGCTCCAGGAGTTGGTGATTGACAGGGAAGCCTGGCATGCTGCAGTCTATGGGGTCACAAAGAGTCAGACACGACTGAGTGACTGAAATGAACTGAGCACATAGCCCCAGTACCTACTAGTGCCTAAGGATTGATAATGCTAACCCCTGTGACACCACTCTGTTACCGCATCAACAACCAATCAGGGAATTGGGCACAAGCTGACCAGATACCTTGTAGCCCCCCCACCTCCCTCAATGGCATTTGGCTTTGCTGAAACCTGGGGAATTTGGGTGTTCTGAGCACTAGCTACCCTGGATTCTTTGTGTGTTTTGGTCATTTGTGTCTGATTCTTTGCGACCCTTTGGACTGTAGCCCACCAGGCTCCACTGTCCATGGCATTTTTAATTTTGGAGTGGGTTAGAATTTCCTTCTCCAAGGGATCTTCTTGACCCAGGGATCAAACCCAAGTCTTCTGTGTCTTCTGCATTGCAGGGGGATTCCTTACCTGCTGAGCCACTGGGGAAGCTAAATACTTACTTATGTGCTGGGTATTAGTTGCAGCACTTGGGCTCTAGTTCCCTGACCAGGAATTGAACCAGGCGCCCTGTATTGGGAGTTCATTCGACATTGGACCACCAGGGAAATCCCTTGCTTGGCATCTTGCAATAAATGTTGCACTTTCCTTCCCCACCACCAGGTGTCAGTAGACTAACTTTACTAGAAGCGGGCAGTTCAGTTCGATCGTTCAGTCGTGTCCGACTCTGCAACCCCATGGACTGCAGCACTCCAGGCCTCCCTGTCCTTCACCATCTCCCGCAGCTTGCTCAAACGCATGTCCCTCGAGTTGGTGATGCCATCCAACCATTGCGTCCTCTGTCGTCCCCTTCTCTTCCTGCCTTGGGAGCGGGCAATGGGACCCAAGCTTGGTTTGGTGACAGCACTGAAAGTAAGGTCTAACCAGAAGGAAGCAGAGGAAAAGATGAATGGCTGGTGACAAGCACAGGGAATGCCTAGATTGGGCCCTAAATACTGGGCTGGCCAAACATTTCGTTTGGGTTTCTCCATGGTGAACGAACTTTCTGGCCAACCGAGTACTTCGTGGGGCTTTTCACTCCATACATTTTCTTTTTCTTTTGTAAGTGGAGTACAGTTGATAGTCAATGTTGTGTTGGTTTCAAGTGTACAGCAAAGTGATTCGATTATGCATATACATATGTCCACTCTTTTTTAGATCTTTTCCCATATAGGCCGTTAAATAAGTAAGTGTAAGTGGGTTGCCATTTCCTTCTCCAGGGGATCTTCCCAACCCAGGGACGGAATCTGGGTCTCCCGCATTGCAGGCAGAGTCTTTACCACCTGAGCCACCAGGGGAGCCCCTATACGCCAGTGCTCTCCTATGTGTTCTATTGTGGGACTGAGTTTGCAGAGACAGCTGAGCCGGACCTGCTCAGTTTCCCTTCCCTCTGTGGCCACAGGAGAAAAAGGGCCACAGGAAGCATCGCTCCAAAGACCCAGGTTCACCCCCTAGTAACATGTGGCCCTTGATGTCACACACAGGTGCATCCTGCAAACAGCCCCCTTAAGCAGCACAGAGGGGCAGGGAGGTGCTAATGTGTGTGGGGTATAGCTCTGCTCCCAGGTTAAAGCAGAAAGCAAATGACAAATATGTTTATTTCCCTGCCACGAGCACCAGGTGAAAAAAAACAAGTTTCTCCATGCCACCAACCTTCAAATAGACTGGAGAGAACTACATTTGAAGTGATCAATAGAAAACCATTGGGAAGAGAGTGAAATTGGAATTCTAACCCTGTGGCTTCCACTCTCTGGCAAGTGATCTTGGTGACAGCATTACACCAATTTTGTGTCTCTATTTCCTTGTCTCCCTAATGAGGATCTTGCCCCAGCTGAGGGTGGAGATTCCTTTCAGCTCTAAAAGGAAATGTTCCCGTGGCAGCTTTGGAGTGAAGAGGAAAGAGGGCAGGATGGGGAGGGAGGAGCTTGGATTCCTACCCCAGTTCTACCACCAATCAGTTGCATGGATTTGAATAAACTAGTTTCCCTGAGAACCAGTTCCTTTACCTACAAAAAGAGTGGGATAGGTTTGATCACCTCCAAGTTTTATTAGTGATAAAAATGGCTTGCCCTGGGCATCCAGGAGTTCACAGAGGTCAGGTATCCAAATGTGTGTCTGAAAAGAAGAAAGGCTTTGAGCTGCCAGGGAGGGCAGAAAGGATCGCCTACTCACTTTATTGTCTCTGGCCATCTGACATCTGCCTTGTGTTTCCCTGGAAATTGTTTCCTTTATTTTTGTCTTATGGTGAAATTTAGAAAAGTTCTAAGGCAGAGAAAAGCAAAAAATAAGAAATAACCTACCCTGTAATCTGTCCCATCCCTTAAAGATACTCATAGTTACATTTTGTTTTATATTCTGTGAACCTGTTTTTCAGTATTTCCAAGTGAGAGTCATCATTTACCCAGGCTCCTCTGGCCATGGAATTCTCCAGGCTAGAATACTGGAGTGGGTAGCCATGCCCTCCTCCAGGGGATCTTTCTGACCCAGGGATCGAATCCATGTCTCTGATATTAGAGGCAGATTCTTTACCATCTGAGCCACCAGGGAAGCTCCTATCATTTACCCAAATCATCCCTAATTTCTTTGGCTTTCTGGGGCCAGTTTTTCATTTAATATACAAATAAAGTAACTCACTTGCCCTGTGTTAGTTCTGCATAACAAATCATCACACATTTAGGAGCTGATAACCATACCAGGCACAGTATGGTTGAGAACACTGCTCAAGCTTTTATGGGGCTGAAATCAAGGCATTAGCTGGGTCATGTTCCATTCTGGAGGCTCTGGGAATGAAGCCACTTCCAAGGTCATTCAGGTTGTTGTCTGAATTCAGGTCTTTGCAACTGTAGGGCTGATGCCCCTGCCTCCTACTGTCTTCAACCAAGGACTGCTCTCAGCTCCAAGAGGCTGCCTGTATCCCTCACCTTGTCTGTCTCCTGTTAAACAATAATCAGTATCAAGATTGCTAGGCAAAGAATAAAGAATTTTATTTGCTGCTGCTGCTCCTTAGGCCTTTAGTCACATTTGACTCTCTGCGGTCCCATGGACTGTAGCCTGCCAGGGCTCCTCTGTCCATGGAATCTTTCATGCAAGAATACTGTAGTGGGTTACCATTTCCTACTCCAGGGGATCTTCCCAACCCAGGGATTGAATCCGCATCTCTTGCATCCCCTACCACTAGTGCCACCTAAGAAGCCCAAACTTTATTTGAGGTCCTTTGTTGGACAGGCCTTTGTTGGCAAAGTAATGTCTCTGCTTTTAAATATACTGTCTAGGTTGGTCATAGCTTTTCTTCCAAGAAGCAAGCGTCTTTTAATTTCATGGCTGCAGCCACCATCTGCAGTGATTCTGGAGCCCAAGAAAATAAAGTCTATCACTGTTTCCATCTTTTCCCCATCTATTAGCCATGAAATGATGGGACTGGATGCCATGATCTTAGTTTTCTGAATGTTGAGTTTTAGGCCAGCTTTTTCACTCTCCTCTTTCACGTTCATCATGAGGCTCTGTAGTTCCTCTTCACTTTCTGCCATTCAGTTCAGTTCAGTCGTTCAGTATTGTCCGACTCTTTGCAACCCCATGAATTGCAGTACACCAGACCTCCCTGTCCATCACCAACTCCCGGAGTTCACCCAAACTCATGTCCATCGAGGCAGTGATGCCATCCAGCCATCTCATCCTCTGTCGTCCCCTTCTCCTCCTGCCTCCAATCCCTCCCAGCATCAGAGCATTTCTGCCATTAGGGTGGTGCCATCTGTATATCTGAGGTTATTGATATTTCTTGATTCCAGCAATCTTGATTCCAGCTTGTGCTTCATCCAGCCTGGCATTTCTTATGATGTGCTCTGCATATAAGTTAAATAAGCAGGGTGACAATATACAGTCTTGATGTACTCCTTTCCCAATTTGGAACTAGTCTGTTGTTTCACGTCCGATTCTAACTGTTTGAGGTCCTAGGAATTGCCATTTGGGAAGACACAGATTTGGGTATAACTGAGTGTTCCAAGGGAACGTTAAGCCATCAGAGAAGCCCTGAGAAATGATGAGTCTCTTCTTCATCCTTTGAGAGTGAAGGAAACTCCTGTCCCAGATCACCAGAGGAAAGGAAAACTGTAACATTCAGAGAAAATCTTCTTTGAAAGAGAACTGCTCATTTACATTAATATGAAAAACAGAACTTCCCTGGTGGCCCAGTGGTTAAGAATCTGCCTGACAGCTGCTGCGGACATGGGTACGATCCCTGGTTTGGAAGATCCCACAGGCCGAGTGGCAACTAAGCCCATGTGCTGCGACCACTGAGCCTGTGCTCTGCAGCCCATGTTCCCCAACAAGAGAAGCCTTGTTTGGCAATTGCAGAGATTCCCCCCTGCAATGAGAAGCCTGCCCATCGCAACCAGAGAGTAGGCCCCACTCGCCACAGCTAGAGAAAGCCCGTGCAGCAAAGAAGACCCAGCACAGTCAAAAATAAATAAATATTTTTTTAAAGATATGAAAAACATGTTTAGGTTTCTATTGTCCTGATTTCCATTCGCGATTAACATTGTTTTGGAAAGACCAATTTGAAAGTCATTATCGGTGTTTATTTACTCATCTCTTTCCTCCCAGAGAATCCTTAAGCAACTCAAAGACCAGGAAACTAGAAATAAGAGTTATTATTGTTGTTTTGCTGATCCTGTAGATATAGATGGAGTTCATAGGCATGGTTCAAGGTCAAATTTCCTGTGCTCACCTCGCCATAGCCACTCTGTAAGGGGAAGCTAATGCGTGGGAAGCAGACAACAGAAGACTGATCTACTCTTTGCTACACCAACATCAAAGGTCCCTGTTAACTTTCTTTCTTTCTCCTTCCTGTTATAATAGAAACTTCACAGTTCATTGGGTTGTGTAAAGTATTTGGCAGAAAATGTAGTTTGAGCTGCATCTTGCTGTAATAATAATAGCTACCATTTATTGGGAGCTTACTCCACACCAGGCACTTGGCCAGGTGTCTTCTATGTGTTATCTCATTGAATTCTCACAACAATTCTCTGAGGTAGGCACTGTTGCTCTTTCCATTTTATGCAAGGGAAACTGGAGTGACAAGGGGTTAATCAGTTTCCCCAGGTTCATGGAGCCAGAAGGCAGCGGAGTCAGTTTTGAACTCAGGTCTCTCTGACTCTAAAACCACTTCCTGCAGCCACTACACCAAGGAGCCCCTACTTCTGAGACCGAGTCCCTGGTGACACACGCTGTGTATAGTCCATCTGCTCCCAAGGTGCCAGAAGGAAACGGCCCCTCTTCTTAAGGGCACCGTAGAGATTTTTTTTAATTCAAATTAATGTCTATTGGAGTATTGTTGCTTTACAATGTTGTGTTAGTTGCCACTGAATAGCGAAGTGAATCAGCTATATGTATACATACATATATATATATATATATATATATATATATGTATGTATGTATGTGCTGCCTCTTTTTTCAATTTCCTTCCTATTTGGGTCACCACAGAGCACTGAGTAGGGTTCCCTGAACTGCACATAGGCTCTCATTAGTTATCTATGTTACACAGAGTATCAGTAGTGCATATATGTCAATCAATCTTAAGATCAAGAGGACTTACTAAAGTACTTATATTGATGCTCTATTAGTTAAGCCAGGCTGGAAGACTTAATTTCATACTAGTAAATTAATATTAGGGGGAAGCAAGTGCCACAGAGCTAACTTAATAAAGCTCCTTTATTTGTGGGGTCTTTCAGACACATCAAAATGTAATACTGAAATGGGATGGCTGTACATAGATCATTTTTTTTATTTTAAAAAATTAATCTATTTTTTATTGAAGGATAATTGCTTTACAGAATTTTGCTGTTTTCTGTCAAACCTCAACATGAATCAGCCGTAGGTATACATATATATCCCCTCCCTTTTGAAGCTTCTTCCCATCTCCTGCTCCATCCCACCCCTCTAGGTTAATACAGAGCCCCTTTTGAGTTTCCTGAGCCATACAGCAAATTCCCGTTGGATCGACACCCTCTCTTCCTCACTCTGTGCTTTACAAATGATGACTGAGCACTTCCAGTCTGCCAAGTACCACCAAGCATTATTCTTACCTAATTGTATTTAATTCTCATCATAACCCTCCACACCAGTCAGGATAGTCTAGGCTATGCTGCAGTAACAGGCAATGCTCAAATGTCAGAGGTTATAAGAAGAGGTTTATTTCTTACTCTTGCTGTACATCTATAATAGTCAGCTGGAGACTGCTACTCTGGAAATCAGGCAGAAGAGCAGGCACTCTCAGGAACACCACTGCTCGGCCTTGCAGAGAGAAGGGGAGTTTGGGAGCATCTCACTTCACCAATTTAGTGCTCAAGACTAGAAATGCCACATGGGCCTTTAGTCCAAACTCACCTGCCAGAGCAGCATGAGAAAGGGAAAGAAATGAATTCTTTGCTCTAAGGCAAGTGTTAAAAACTTTCCTTTTATAAAGGAGGGAAGAGAAGCTAAGGAGCCTATCCAGGGTATATAACTAGATAAAGTCACTCTTTCCTCTCTGATAAAGAAATGTAACAAAAAATAAGCAGAACACAGAGAACAAACTAGTGGTTACCAATAGGGAGAGGGAAGGGGGAAGGAATACTGTAGGCAGAGAGGATTAAGAGATATAAACTTTTATGTATAAAATAAGCTACAAGGATCTATTGTACAACATGGGGATTATAGCCAATATTTTATAAAAACTATAAATGGAATGTGGGGCTTCCCCAATGGCTCAGCAGTAAAGAATCTGCCTGCCATGTAGGACCTACAGGAGACATAGGCCTGATCCCTAGGTTGGGAAGATCCCCTGGAGGAGGGTATGGCAACCCACTTCAGTATTTTTGTCTGGAAAATTCCATGGACAGAGGGGCCTGGTGGGCTACTGTCCACAGGGTCTCGAGAAGTCAGACACAACTGAAGTGACTTAACACCCACGCACGCATACATGGGATAAAACCTTCAAAAAGTGTGCATCACTATAGAGTACACTTGTGAGTATATAATAGGGTACATCACCTATACTTCAGTTGAAAAAAAGAAGTGTAAACGGATGACTGTCATACAAAACAGATCGAGGCAACTGCAGTTTACATGAAAAATCAAACTCAGAAGAATTGTAAGGGATGAATCATTCTAATTGGGAGGTAGATGAACTGAAAAAGAAGAGACAAAGCCTTGTGAAGGAGATGTGGCTTGAGTGGAATCTTGAGAGATGGAAACTTGCGTTCCAGGTAGTACAGTCTAGAAGGAAGTAAATGCGTGGAGATGGAAGAGTAGATGATAAGGCAGGATATTTGAAGCAGTGTGGACAGAGTGTGAGGGGGACTGGAGAGGAGACAAACAGAGAGGAAGCGGGAGATGAGGTATTTACAGGGCAGACTGGTGACAGACTGTAGGTTTTGTTCTCCAAGCTGTAAGGATATGCCAACAGGGCATTATTCTAGAACAACTCATATTCACAGATAGAAAAAAAAAATCATTGATGATACAACCCACACGATAATGAGTCAAAAGCATCATCTTTTACAGAAGTATAGCATTTCTGGAGTTTTATATATGGCACATCACACTGGAGGTGTTTAATAAATATTTACTGGACATTGAATGATTTCCAGGAGAAGTCAATTTGAGGTTTAGAATCTGTCCTGAGGACAAAACAGAAAGAACTACTAGAAATCTAGAGATAAAAAGAACCCTGCAAGGCATTTTCTGGGTTGAATTTGTCACCAAGGGACACAGAATACCACATGCTGGCAAATAGCCAAGGCAACAAGAAAGATGACACACGAGCACAAACTGTGCCATCAAGGTTTAGCTAGTCTTGCAGTGAATGCGGCTGCCATATGGAATTGTTTTTATTTGCTGTGGGTAATTTTCTGTGGAAGAGCATCCTCCTAACCCAGCATAATAAAGTCGGTTATTCATGCTCAGAATCACCAGCAAGGGGTGGTGGTGGGGGAAATGAGAGAAAGGCAGTCATCAAACACTTTTATCACTGAGCCACACCCTTGGTTGGATTCCATCACTGGGGATCCTCTTGGATGGGCCACCAAAAAGATGACAAAGGCTGGATTGTCAAGTACACTGACCAAGAGCTCAAAACAATGAGGGGTTCCTTATCTCCAAATAAACACACCCTGAGTGGAGAAGGTCTCCTTGGGAGGCCTCCGTGATTGTCAGTCCTAAAGACAGATATCCAGTAGTCTTGTACAGATGTGAGAGTTGGACCGTAAAGAAGGCTGAGTAGCAAAGAATTGATGCTTTTGAACTATGGGGCTGGAGAAGACTCTTGAGAGTCCCTGGGATGGCAAGGAGATCAAACCAGTCAGTTCTAAAGGAAATCAATACTGAATATTCATTGGAAGGACTGATGCTGAAGCTGAAGCTCCAATATTTGGCCACCTGATGCGAACAGCTGACTCATTGGTAAAGACCCTGATGCTGGGAAAGATTGAAGGTAGGAGGAGAAGGGGATGACAGAGGATGAGATGGTTGGATGACATCACTGACTCAATGGACATGAGTTTGAGCAAACTCAGGGAGACAGCGAAGGACAGGGAAGGCTGGTGTGCTGCAGTCCATGGGGTCACAAAGAGTCGGGCACGACTTAGTGACTGAACAACAACAACGAAAGAGATCTATCTGTTTCTGGTGCTAGCTTCCCAAAGGTAACTCAATTTCCTGAGACTGCGTTCTCCTTTCCATTTCATGTCCAAGTGAATTCTGACCCCTAGAAGAAATTCACGAGATCCAAAATTTGGACAATGCTCCCAGAAGAGAAGTAATTTTATTAATGGGGGACTGTGTTCCTGGATGTTGGGCTGACAATCTTGGCACACATCCTGAGGATAATGGTGAGGATTCTGTACAAGGTGACATTTGAATGGTGGAAAGGTCACCATGCATGTGAGTGGAGAATAAATGGAAGGAGACAGTGTTAGTCTTGTGGAGGGAAGAGCACCTGAAGCTAACTGGGATAGACTACGTGAGAAATGATGAAAAGATGGTGAACAGTTTCAGCTGTAGTTATGGGCTGTCAATCTGAAACAAATAGACTGTTGATGTTTCTTTAGCAAAGATGGATTTCTTTGGGGATCAGCAGAGAATTGCAATTTTGGGTCCACAACCATGGGGAGTCACACACAAGTCCCTACATGGCCAGAGAAAAAGAACCCTTTTACTGAGGTGAAAAGGAAGTCCTGAGGGCTGTAGTCACTGGCTGAGTCCTCACCAAGAAAGAAGCCTGTCTTCTGCTGATGGGTTGTGCTATTATATCGTGGCAGGGTGTGAGAGCGCCCCCTTCTGGTCTCCTAACTCTATTTAATTGAGATTTCTATTTATTAATTTTGTACAGAGCATATAGAGGAGATGACCTGTATTAGTTTTTCGGGCTGCTGCAACAAAGGACAACAAATTGGGTTGCTTAAACTACAGGAATGTACTGTGCTACAGTTCTGGAGGCTAGAAATTCGAGATCAAGGTGTCAGATGTGTTTCCTGAAGCTTGTGAGGTCCGGAGAGTCCGCTCTGCTCCTCACTCCTAGCTCATGATGGTTTGCTGGGAACCTTTGGCATTCCTTGGTTTCTGTGACAACATACAAATCGCTCCTTCCATCTTCACATGCTCCTTCCCTGGGCTCGTTGTCTCTGTGTCCAAACTTTGCTTTATTCTAACGATACCAATCATAATAGGGACCCACACTATTCCTGTATCACCTCATCTTAACTAATTACATCTGTGAAGTCTCAGTTTCCGAATAAAGTCTCATTTTGAGGTACTGATGTTAGTACTTCAACATATGGATGTGGGGGGCAAGCGGACACAACCCACGACAGAACACATTTCAAAGGTATTTTGGAGTTTTTGGAGTTGTAATTGATTTGATGACTAATTGAGTGTGTTTTTCTTATTTATAAATTAAGATAGTTTACAGATGAGGAAGATATTAACATATAATATACAACTTAGCAAGAGGTAAACATGAGTTGCAACATTCTTGTGTAAGGCTGAATTATTTCCCCTTCACCAAAATTCATATGTTTAAGCCCCCATAATCTCAGAATGCAACTATATTGGGGCCTTTAAAGAGATCATGAAGGTTAGATGAGGTCATTAGCATGGGCCTTTATCCAATGACTGGCATCCTTAAAAGAACAGATGATGAATATGTTAATTGGCTTGACATGGTAATCATTTACAATGTGTACATATATCAAAACATCATGCTGTATACCTTAAGTACATACAATTTTTACTTGTCAAGTGTACCCAGTAAGGCTGGAAAAAATAAGGAAGAAAGGAGAGAAGAAAACACATAGAAGAAACACGATGTGAGGATATTGGGAGAAGACAGTCATCTGTAAGCCAAGGAGACAGGTCTCAAAAGAAGTAACCCTGCAGGAGCTTTGATCTTAGACTTCCAGCATCTAGACCTGGAAGAAAATCAATTTCTGCTGTGTAAGTCATCTGGTTTGTGGTACTTTGTTATGGTAACCCTAGCAGACAGATATAGTCCTTAACAATCTAATGATGCTCCTTTAAGATGCCTGATCAGTAGAGGACATTACATGTGAAAGTGGGGAGCGCTGAGTCTTTCTAGGTAACTGGATTCTTAATCTGCCAAAGGACAAGATTAATGCTGCCTTTTTGCAAACTCCAGCAGGCTGGAAGCTTACAGGAAGAAGCATTTATAGGGCACCCACCTCAACAGGACCTGGTATCCTAGATTCCACCATGCTGTTTACCTCTGGTCACCATTACCATTGGGGTTTTTATTTTTAAAAATTAAAAAAAAAAATTTGGTCGTGCCCCTAGTTCCCTGACCAGGGACCAAACCCATGCCCTACTCCATTGGAAGCATGGAGTCTTAACCATTGGACCACGAGGGCAGCCCCACCATTTGGGGTTTTAGATGAAAACCTTGTTCAGTGAGGATAAGCAGAGTTTTACTTTATCTGTCATCTACTGAGGAAGGAAGTTGAACAGACCAGAGGAATCGAAAGAAAAGGGAGGAAGAAAGAATGGGAAATAAAAAACAAAATGGAAGAAGGGAGGAAAGGGAAGCAGAGGGAAGAGGAAGAGGAAATGACGATTGAGAGACAGATGCATGAACGTAGGGTTTCTCAGCTTCAGCGTGACTGACTTTGGGGGCTGGGTCACTCTCTGCTGTCCGGGGCTGTCCTGCCCATTGTAGGATGTTCAACAGTATCACTCCACTAGAAGTCACTTACACCCACTGCCACACCCACACTCTCAGTTGCGACACCCAAAAATTCTCTAGACATTGCCAAATGTTCCCTGGGGTAGAAATCGCCCATGGTGTGATTTCTCATAAGATATGTAAGCGGTCATTTTGATTTTCTAGGATGAGGGCAGAAGGTGGAGAAATGTATAAAAACACAAAAACATAGGAAGACAGGGACTTGCTGAACCCCACGGTTTCAGGGTCTGAGATGGACGGGTGTGGTGGAAGAGCTGGCTTGTGATGTGCTGTGTTTATCAGACACGAATACCACTGTGACTTATCCCTCACTATTTAGACAGAGGAGTCCGTGTACTTGTGATGGTGACACATTGCTTCTAACAAAAACATCGTCCTCCCTACCCAGAACATGGAGTGCCAAGTCAAGTACAATTATAGATAGGGGCTTCACTTTGTTTTCCTAACTGGTTCCATGGCATCCTACTTCTTGGATCTCATGCTTTTCCTCAGCTAAAAGGGAGAAAAGGGTACTGCAAGCCTTTGCCTTTGATCATTTTAATGCAATCAGCGGGAATCTAGGAGGCACAGTTATTGCTGAAAGCTAGGGTTCCAGTGGGTTACTTTGAGCAGGTTATTTTTCTAAGTCCTCACTTTCTCATTTATAAATGGGATAAAGGGACCTCCCTGGTGGTCTAGTAGTCAAGATTCCACACTTCCAGTGCAGGGGGCATGGGTTTGATCCCTGGTTGGGGAACTAAGATGTAACATGCTGAGAAGCTCGCCAAAACAACAACAACAACAATAGGGGCTTCCTGGTGGTCCAGGGGCTAAGTCTCTGTGCTCCCAGTGCAGGGGGCTCAGCTTCAAACCCTGGCCAGGGAACTAGAATTCATATGCTGCAACTAAAGATCCCTTATGCAGCTAAGACCTGGCACAGCCAAATAAATAAATAGGGTAAGAAGAACCTTTCAAAGGATTTGTCGTGAGGATGGAGATAAGCCAAAAGTGCTTAGTACAGGCCCTGAAAGGGACTCAATGAACATTTAATTTTATTTTTATCAGCAAATGGTGATCAGAAAGATGAAGGAAATTGATATTAAGTTATATGAGGAGTGATTACAAGATGTTTATTTTTATGGGGGAGAGTTACAATGGACATAAAGACTATCTTCAACTGTCTGATGGAATTCTGTAAAAAGAAGAGTTTTTCCAAAAGACAAAACCAGAGATAAGAGAAGTGTTACAGGAAGGTGTATTTGGGTTCCAGAAGTTTTCCAACAACTGCTCCCACATGGTTAATGACTAGAAAAGGAGAGAGACTCTCCTCATGAGGAATGCCTTGGGAAACCTCCTTCGCTGGATAGGGGAAAACTCCTACACATCCATCAAGATCCATCTCAGTTGTCCCTACTTGAGAAAGTCTGTGATCACCTTCATGGTCCAGCCTAAATTCAGTGTCTTGAACTTGACCTCCCCAGATTTTACAGGTTACCTGTTAACCTGCCTCTTTCTGCATCTATATGATAAACTTCTTTTGTTCTCAGTTGTTTAGCTCTTTAGACACATTGCCCATCATAATGCCTGGGACTGAGTAGAAACTCAGATGTCAAGGGGAGAAAGAATTGAATGGACAGAAGTGATTTCTGATTTAGGAGAGGAAACTGACACCGGTTGTGTATAAATTTTCATCCAACTGGAATATGCGATGTGTTCTTGGTTATATTTTCTAATATCCAACTGATTTTTACCAAGATCTTATCAGGCTGTATATCCAGCAACAAAACAACAGCTTGAAGCAAGAAAGGGTAAACAAACAAACCAAATGTATTTGGTTCCTCTAGCAATCTCACTCCTGGGCATATACATGAGGAAAACCATAATTGGAAAAGATACATGTACCCCAATGTTCATTGCAGGACTATTTACAATAGCTAGAACATGGAAGCAACCTAAGTGTCCATCCACAGAGGAATAGATAAAGAAGATGTGGCACATATATATACAATGGAATATTACTCAGCCATAAAAAAGAATAAAATAATGCTTTTTGCAACACCATGGATGGACCAAGATTGTCATACTGGGTGAAGTAAGTCAGACAGAGAAAGACAAATATACAATGTTACTTATTTGTGGAATCTAAAAAAAAAGGTACAGCTTTTTTGTTGCTGTTGTTTGTTTGGTTTTCCAACTCCAGGCCCATGGTCCATTTTCTAGTAAGCACAATTTCTTCCATGGTCAATCTGAGAGTCAATGGACATAAACAACTGGTTTTGGACTCACTCAGCTTCCTGTGTTCCAACAGTGACTTTGTTGTCCTACCTGTTGAGGAATTCAGACTTGTAAGGAAATACACACTCAATTCCAATAATAAAATTAAAATAACATGTCTTTAGGTTGTACCCAGGCTTGTAAAGTCTCATGAATTTCTTTCCCGCAGTCTCTGAAAGATGAAAAGCTGAACAACCAATTGAAAAAGCTGGTCAATCCATCCTAATTTCTCTTTTCTGTACTTCCAAGTTCAGAATATGTAGGACATCTATAATCTCTTTAAACATCTTAGAATAGATGCCATTCCCCTGTGCCAGTGGGCAGGTGACTATTTGCAAGGCTACAAAACAAACAAACAAAAACAGAAGCTGCAAATGTGGACTGGAAGGTGAGAATTATTTTCTAAGAGTCCTTATTGTGAGGGACCGAGAGAGGGGAAAAAAAAAAAAAAAACCTGGAAGCTAATGAGCTGTGAAATGATTGCAATGGAGGGTGACATTCTAAAATGCTCAAAAATTTGCATTTTTGCATTAGTCTCTAGGGTCATGAAGAAACATTGATTCAAAAACTTGATAGAATTATAGTTTAAAATAGTGTATCCCTTAGTTTTTATTTGTTTTCTTTTGTTGTTTCATTTTCAAGAAAAGCATTTCAACTCAACAAACAAATGTTGTGGACCTACTATGTGCAGAACACTAAAGAAGGAAGACAGATGAATAAATATGATGTGCTTTTTGTTTCACTATGTTATTAACATAGTGCTGGGAAAAGATGATTAAAATTGTGTATATTATCAGATCAGATCAGATCAGTCACTCAGTCATGTCCGACTCTTCGCGACCCCATGAATCGCAGCATGCCAGGCCTCCCTGTCCATCACCAACTCCCAGAGTTCACTGAGACTCACATCCATCGAGTCAGCCCATCGAGTCAGCGATGCCATCCAGCCATCTCATCCTCTGTCGTCCCCTTCTCCTCCTGCCCCCAATCCCTCCCAGCATCAGAGTCTTTTCCAATGAGTCAACTCTTTGCATGAGGTGGCCAAAGTACTGGAGTTTCAGCTTTAGCATCATTCCTTCCAAAGAAATCCCAGGGCTGATCTCCTTCAGAATGGACTGGTTGGATGTCCTTGCAGTCCAAGGGACTTTCAAGAGTCTTCACCAACACCACAGTTCAAAAGCATCAATTCTTTGGTGCTCAGGCTTCTTCACAGTCCAACTCTCACATCCATACATGACCACAGGAAAAACCATAGCCTTGACTAGACGAACCTTTGTTGGCAAAGCAATGTCTCTGCTTTTGAATATGCTATCTAGGTTGGTCATAACTTTCCTTCCAAGGAGTAAGCATCTTTTTATTTCATGGCTGCAGTCACCATCTGCAGTGATTTTGGAGCCCAGAAAAATAAAGTCTGACACTGTTTCCACTGTTTCCCCATCTATTTCCCATGAAGTGGTGGGACCAGATGCCATAATCTTCGTTTTCTGAATGTTGAGCTTTAAGCCAACTTTTTCACTCTCCCCTTTCACTTTCATCAAGAGGCTTTTGAGTTCCTCTTCACTTTCTGCCATAAGGGTGGTGTCATCTGCATATCTGAGGTTATTGATATTTCTCCTGGCAATCTTGATTCCAGTTTGTGTTTCTTCCAGTCCAGCATTTCTCATGATGTACTCTGCATATAAGGTAAATAAGCAGGGTGACAATATACAGCCTTGACGAACTCCTTTTCCTACTTGGAACCAGTCTGTTGTTCCATGTCCAGTTCTAACTGTTGCTTCCTGACCTGCATACAAATTTCTCAAGAGGCAGATCAGGTGGTCTGGTATTCCCATCTCTTTCAGAATTTTCCACAGTCTATTGTGATCCACACAGTCAAAGGCTTTGGCATAGTCAATAAAGCAGAAATAGATGTTTTGTCAAATCACTTCAGCAGTGTCCAGCTCTTTGTGATTCTATGGACTGTAGCCTGCCAGGCTCCCCTTGTCCATGGGATTCTCTAGGCAAGAATACTGGAGTGGGTTGTCATGCCCTCCTCCAAGGGATCTTCCCAACCCAGGGATCGAACTGCACGTGTCTTATGTCTCCTGTATTGCCAGGCAGGTTCTTTACCACTAGCGCCACATAGGAAGCCCATATTAATAGCCATCACTTATTAATTTTATGCCTACCATGTTCTTCTAGAAAAGTCAGTAGAATAGAGTAGTACAATCATGAAGACTAGAGGCAACATATCTCAATTCAAAACTTCATTTCACCACTTAACTCACTGTGTCACATTGGGAGAGTTCCCTAAACCTCTCTGCATCTCAGTTTCTCATCTGAAATAACTAAAGTGCCTACTCTGTAGGGTTATTGTGAGGGTTAAATGAGTTAATATACCTAAAGCACTCATAAAAATTCAGTTAGTTCTGTGTTCATTATAATTACTATTATCTCTGAGTGCATGTGGAGAAGGCAATGGCACCCACTCCAGTACTCTTGCCTGGAAAATCCCATGGATGGAGGAGCCTGGAAGGCTGCAGTCCATGGGGTTGCAGAAGCATGCTGCATTTATGATTTTTTTGGCCATACCCCATGGCTGGTGAGATCTTAGTTTCCTGACCAGGGATCAAACCCAGGCCTCTGGTGCTAGAAGCTCAGAGTCTGAACCACTGCATTTCCAGGGAATTCCCATGTGTATGATAGCTTGTAGAAAGTTTTAATTATTCCTATTTCACAGGTGAATAAACTGAGGTCCAGAGGGGTTGATTCCTATGCTCAAGGACACAGGGCAAGGAAAGATTAAAGCTAGGATGCAAATCTCAATCTGACCATAAAATTCACATTCTGACCACCATGCTTCACAGCATCAAGGTAACAATAATATAACACAAAAGGAAATAAGTGAAAATGAAGCTATTGGGTAAAATCTTTAGGAATGCAGGGGGTAAATAGACGAATGGGTTCATGAACGAGAAACCATTTGCGCACAGCCTGGAGGATTTGCCCACCTGACTTAACCTCATATCCTTAGGATAGACAGATTATATGTGCTTTGATTCTAGATCATTTACTGTCTGCTTTTGTCAGCTTGGTGACATTTCTGTGATAGACAAGCTATGCCTGGTACACAGTATCTACTCAATGATTCTTACTGGAATGAAGAATTAATTAAGTAACAGGAGCTGGTGTTCCAGGTTTTTAGCAGAACTTTAGCTAAGTAATTCAGTAACATTCAATAACCTATTAACCATTCTTCCTATTACAAAGTAGTTGTATTCTGTTTTGACTGGGAAGAAATTGGTATTTTTCTGAATATACCATGAACAGAGAATGCCTTTAGGCTTTGTTAATAATCCCTCTTTAAGACGAAAAATATACAAACACTGCAAATGTATCTCATGACAAGGTCTCAGCCCTGTAGGTAATCTGTTCTTTTTCAAACATAATTTCTTCCCTGTTTACTTGATCCATTATGCTAATTAATGAAAACACCAGCTTTCAAGAATGTACCAAGGTTCTGTTTTTGTTTTGTGTAGTGAAACTTCTATTACTTTAACAATATGTATTGCCGGAGAGGATAGATACACACATTCTTTGAATCATTTCTTCAGGAAATATAGGGAGATAACTCTATGTCATGAGTATTCAGAAGTACAAAGACTTTAAAGAAGTTTAGTGAGAATTCTCTCTACAGGAATCTGAAATGTGGTTGAAAAGAGAAGATAAATACACAACAATTGAATAACAAACCACTGGGCAAATGATGGTAAACTGTCTTCAGAAAAGGCAGTCAACTGCATAATTGAGCCCAGCTCAATGAAGAATGATGTCTATTCCAAAGGGAATTCTTTTTTTTTTTTTTTTTTTACAATTTTATGTTCATTGGCCTGTAACTGGGAAAAAGTAGTTTTCAATGAACAGCTATCAATAATATACAGATTATCCAGACATTAAAAAAAATGATTTCTGGTGGACTCAACCATGATCAAAACCTGAGGGAAAAAATCGATGCACGATACTGGATGCTTGGGGCTAGTGCACTGGGACGACCCAGAGGGATGGTATGGGGAGGGAGGTGGGAGGAGGGTTCAGGATGGGGAACACATGTATACCTGTGGCGGATTCATTTTGATATTTGGCAAAACTAATACAATTATGTAAAGTTTAAAAATAAAATAAAATTTTAAAAAAATCAGTTCCTCCCATAGCTTCTGTTAGTTCAAGCAAAATGATTTCTTTTTAAACATTTGAATATTATCATTCCTCATTAGGGCTGTGTGTATGAATATGGATTAAAAATAGTGAAATAAGGTGAGAGAGGTTCATTCAATGTTTTGTCCCCTGATCTGGATGTCAATTACATCTGGGTGTGCTCAGGGACAGGGGAGACTGGTGGGCTGCCGTCTATGGGGTCGGGGACACGACTGAAGCGACTTAGCAGCAGCAGCAGCAGTGCTCATGTTATAAAAGTTCATTTAAGATTTGTATCCTTGCCCATAGACGTGTTATACTTCAATACAGTAAGTCCCCTACATACAAACCCTCAAGTCTCAAACTTTCAAAGATGTGAACATGCATCTGATCCCAGCAAGGAACCAGTACCTGTGCCATCAATGTCAGACATGAGCGAAATTGCAGCCCGCCCTCCGTCTCCTATTGCTGACGATCCTTCAGCTCTACCATCTCCCACCTCCTATCCCTCCTCCAGTCTGTAATTCCTCTTGCCTGTTCACTCGATGCCAGCCCTGTATGCCAGCTCTTGTACTGTACTAGATACTGTACTGTAAGATTAAAGTGTTTTCTTTATTTTTTGTGTGTTCATTTTTTAATGTATTATTTCTGTGAAAAGTGTTACTAACCTACTACAGTCCAGTATGATACAGCCAATTGTGTTAGTTGGGTACCTAGGCTACCTTTGTTGGATTTATGAACAAATTCGTCTTAACAAACATGCTCTTGGAACTGAACTTGTTCATATGTAGAGGACTTACTCTACAAATTTTATATTTAAGAAAACAGAAGGGAATAAACTACTCAAGTAAGCAAGGACGCTTTAGAATTCTTTCCATTTTCTATTCCTGCTGGTTTCCACAGTCACCTTAAAACACAATGACCTTGTATTTCAGATAGACTTGAATTTTGCCTCATCCATTTGTGTGGTTAATTGCTTTAGGACATCCTGTCTAATCCCCCATATCCTTGCTTAAAGCATTTTACAGCTCTGATGAAAATTTAGATTCCTTTTGGCCTGGAAGAATTAGATAGCTTTGGTTTTCAAAAGAGATTTTCAAGTTTTTGCTTAAGGAAAAAAAAAATGTCATGGAAACATCTACAGGGGCTGTTTGCCATGGTTACCATAAAGGCGATACAACTCCTGAAAGATGGACATTAAAAGCTGGGACACCCTGGGGAGAAGACATTTCTAGGACAGTGATGGTCACTAATTACTCAGCACTTCATCTATTTCAGACTCAATTCTTTCCACTTTTAACATATGAATACACCCAATAGTGCAGCGAGGTCAATGCTACAAATATTTTGATTGCACAAATGGGAAAATGGAAGCAGAGAGAGGAGAAGCATTTTTCCTAAGGCTTCACAGCCATTAAGTGGGGGAGCTGGGATGAAACCAGCTTGGTCCCAGGGGCCATGCATTCATTCTCCATTCTGTACAGCCTCCAGTACCACGAAGAACAAACAGGACGTGGTGACTGCATTGGGAAGGTCCTGATGGGTTTCAATTCTCTCTCCTGTAAACTCCCCCTTGGTTTTTTTCTTTTCTTTAAGAATTTTTTTTTTTTAATGTGGACCATTTTTAAAGTCTTTATTGAATTCATTACCGTATTGATTCTGTTTTATGTTTCAGTTTTTTGGCCACAAGTCATGTGGGAGCTTAGCTCTGGATCAGGGAGGGATCAGACCTGGACCCCCTGCATTGGAAGGCAAAGTTTTAACCACTGGATCACCAGGGAAGTCCCTCTCCATTAGATTCTTGGAGATGATGTTTATCGTATCACTAATAGTTACTAATATTGTTGCAGGAAGGGGGACCCCTTCCAGGGCCCAAAACTGGGCTCTTGTCTAACACTCTGAAATGAATTGTCGAGGCAGACACATGTGTTGACAAAGCATGAGATTTTATTGGGAAAGGGCGCCCGGGCGGAGAGCAGGAGGGTAAGGGAACCCAGGAGAAACACTCTGTCACATGGCTTGCAGTTTCGGGTTTTATGGTGATGGGATTAGTTTCCAGGTTGTCTTTAGCCAATCATCTGACTCAGAGTCCTTCCTGGTGCTGCACGCCTTGTTCGGCCAAGATGAATGCCAGAGAGAAGGATTCTGGGAGGTGGTCAGACATGTGGTGTCTCCTTTTGACCTTTCCTGAACTCTTCCAGTTGGTGGTGGCTTATTAGGTTTGTGTTCCTTACCAGGACCTCCTGTCATAAAACTCATGCAAATGGTTACTATGGTGCCTGGAAAGGGTGGGCAGTTTCAGTGTGCTTCCCCTAACAATATCAGCTTTGTGTTTTTAAGGTGATGCTTGACTTGTAAGATAAGAGTGCCAAGGTCATAAATGTAAATATAGCAAAAACCACCAAGCCACTGACTGGCTTTCGGTCAAGACAAGTTGGAGTTTATATCACTTTTCTAGCACTTAATTAGGGGTTTTCCTGGTGGCTCAGATGGTAAAGACTCTGTCCCCAGTGTGGGAGACCTAGGTTCAATCCCTGGGTCAGGAAGATCCCCTGGAGAAGGGAAACTGGAGCTATGCACTCCAGCATTCTTGCTTGGAAAAGTTTATGGACAGAGGAGCCTGGCACGCTACAGTCCATGGGATCGCAAAGAGCCAGACACGACTGAAGTGGCTTAGCATGTACACGAAGTACATAGCACACGCTTCCATAGCTTGTAGGGCCTCGATAATGCATTGAAAATACTTCCAATAATCATTTTATTTTGTAGATAAAACATTTAGCTGCAAAAAAATAAAAAATAGAGAGCCTAGCTGATGTGTTTGGTAGGAACACCGTTGCAGAACTACAGCTGAAAATTAGGCATATAATTTTTGTTAAATATTTCTCAAAAATGGGAGTCTACTCTTACAAAGAGGGAGAAAATAGTAAGCATTTCATTATGGCTATTGAAAAGCTTTGGCAAACTGTGAAGCCTGTGGCACCTCTAGATGAGGACCAGAACTAAGCAGTGAAAATTCATTCGAAGGTCAGAAAAAAGGGCCCATGTAAAAAGGTTAAAATATAATTGGAATTAGTTAGCCTAGATAGGAAAAGATGACACAGCCACTTAATTATTGTCTTCATCCCTTCGCTAAATGAGGTGATCGCCTCCATCTCTGCTAATAAGAAAACTCAAGAAGCCAACTTAAAAAGAATGCCAAGGATATGTAGGCACAGTGCTCGGGGTATTTTTATTTTATAAAGTACACTTAAAAGGTTGGCTTCTCAGGTGGCGCTAGTGGTAAAGAACCTGCCTGCCAATGCAGGAAACATAAGAGATGAGAGGTCGACCCCTGGGTTGGGAAGATCCCCTAGGGGAAGGCATGGCAACCCACTCCAGTATTCTTGCCTGGAGAATCCCATAGACAGAGGAGCCTGGCAGAAAAGGGTCGTGAAGAGTCGGACATGGCTGAAGCAACTGAGCGTGTACGCACACACACTTAAAAGGTTACCTGCAGGGATTCTAGAAATGTCTGTCCAGGAGAGCCTATCTTTCAGGTGTGACATACCTGGAATATGGAGGCCAAGAAGGGGGATTTGTTACCTCTCCATGAAGAATGGTTGAAACTGAAAGCAAGTGAAAGTCGCTCAGTCGTGTCCGACTCTTTGCAACCCCATGGACTATACGGTCCATGGAATTCTCCAGGCTGGCATACTGCCGTGGGCAGCCGTTCCCTTCTCCAGGGGATCTTCCCAAACCAGGGATTGAACCCATGTCTCCTGCATTGCAGGTGTATTCTCTACCAGCTCAGCCACCAAGGAAGCCCAAAAGCAAGAGACTGGACCACATGCCTTTTGGGTGTTCCTTGAGCTTTCAAACTTTTTATAATTTTATTTATTTATTTTTGGCTGTGCTGCATCTTTATTGCTGTGAGGGCTTTTCTCTAGTTATGGTGGGCAGACTTCTCATTGTGGTGACTTCTCTTGCTTCAGAGCACAGGCTCTAGGGCTTGTAGGCTTAAGCAGCAGCACATGGGCTCAGTAGTTGCGGCTCCAGGGCCCTAGAGCACAGGCTCAATAGTTATGGTGCATGGGCTTAGTTGCTCCACAGCATGTGGGATCTTCCCGGATCCGGGATCCAACCCTTATCTCTTGCATTGGCAGGCAGATTCTTTACCACTGAGCCACCAGGGAAGCACCTCTCAAAATTTTAATTCCTTGACTTTGAGTCTGACTCTCCATCTTCCAAGCGTCTTTGCTGATGCCATTGTGTTAAACCCAATTATGGACCGTCTTAGGAAACTTTATTTCTGCTACAGAGCCATGGAGGAAATAAAAGGTCAGCTCTCAAAAGCCCAGTTGGGAGCCAGCTCTGATTCTTTTTGACCTTCCAAACTTTCCATTAGAGTGGCAGTGATCTCAGCCATTTACCAGCATGGTAAATGCTGGTAGTCACAGCTGGGGCTGTGATTAGATGAAATGCTATTAGAGGGCTGGGTTAAAATTTAGGCACGAAGGAGGAGGATGTGTGTTCTTGGGGGGTCGTGATCTTTCTACACACATGGGAGGAGGACAGACCTGGTAAATCCTCAGTTTTAATATGACACCCTCAAATGCCCCCACAGGAATTATGAATTTGCAGATGGCTTCTTTCTGTATGTATTTATTTTTAAATCTTTGTTTTTACATTTTTTTAATCAAAAAAAATTTTTTTGGCTGCACCACATGTCAGGTGGGATTTTAGTTCCCTGACCAGGGATCGAACCCATGCTCCCTGCATTGGAAGCAGAGACTCTAAACCACTGGACTGCCAGGAAATTCCCACAGATGGTTTCTTAATAGTGACTGTGTATATGGGTAGGGATTCATTTTAGATGTTTGGGGCTCCCTTTCCTTAGAAACTTCTCCCCTTTTTACCTTGTCTATTTCCCATTGATAGTGTGCGTGCTCAGTTATGTCCAACTCTTTGCAACCCCATGGACTGTAGCCCACCAGACTCCTCTCTTCATGGGATTTTCCAGGCAAAAATACTGGAGTGGGTTGCCGTTTCCTTCTCCAGGGGATCTTCCTGACCCAAGGAGGGAACCTGCATCCCCTATGTCTCCTGCATTGGCAGGTGGATTCTTTACCACTGAGCCGTCTGGGAAGCCCAGTTTGTGGCACCCTATCCCCTTAACGGGGTTCTCAGGTGGCTCAGCAGTGTGTGTTTGATCCCCAGGTCAGGAAGACCCCCTGGAGGAGGGCAGGGCAACCCACTGCAGTTTTCTCCAGTATTCTTGCCTGGAGAATCCCATGGACAGAGAAACCTGGCAGGCTATGGTCCACAGGGTCACAAAGAGTGGACACAACTGAAACGACTTAGCACATCCTTTTAATGTGCCATCGCTTCCCCAATAATTATCCTCTCCTCCTCTCTTTGGCTTCAGGGCAGTCATTGGATTCGATCTGTCCAATTCCCTGCTGTGTTGGGAACCAGGGATGGAGTTTAAGTCACTTTATTGGAGAAGAAAAAGAAAGGAAGATTTTGCTATTGTCTGGTGTAAAACAGAGTAAATACAAAACATCCACATTTGGAAAAGTCAACACTGGCCATCTTTTAGTGCGTTTCCTAGTTATTCTATTAACGGTCTCCTTTTGTTTCTGCTTCACAGTTTTCTTTCCAAATGTCTTTCTCATTAGCTTAGAGCCTGCATATGTTTTGTTTTAAGAAGGGATATGGGCATGTTCGAAGGCCCAGGATTACTCCAACTCGCAACAGCAAAAATTAGATGAAGTGATGGGGATTGGGAAGGGAGTGAAGAAAAACAGTGGGTGGCAGAGGAGTCAATTTGCTTTCACAACTTGAGCCACCTGGGAACCCATGTATTTATTTATATATATATATTCATATAAATACATGCGTTCCCAGGTGGCTCAAATTTATGTTTATTTATATGGGCTTCCCTTGTGGCTCAGCTGGTAAGGAATCCGCCTGCAATGCGGGAGACCCGGGTTCTATCCCTGGATTGGGAAGATCCCCTGGAGAAGGGAAAGGCTACCCGCTCCAGTATTCTGGCCTGGAGAATTCCATGGACTGCATAGTCCATAGGGTCACAAAGAGTCGGACACAACTGAGCAACTTTCACTTATTCATATATACCATGTCTTCTTTATCCACTCATCTGTTGATGGACATTTAAGTTACTTTCTTATCTTGGCTATTGTAAATAGTAGGAAATATAATCACTAATATTGTAACAATTTTGTATGGTGACAGATGGTAACTGGACTTACTGTCGTGATTATTTCATAGTGTATAAAAATATTGTATCACTATGTTTCACATCTGAAACTAATGCAATATTGTATGCTAATTGTAACTTAGTAATAATAATAACTCCCCTTTCCGAAGAATGCACTGAAAACTCAGCTGCCTCCAGAGGCCAGGCAGGTAACACCAGTGAAGAAATCCTCATGGACCTGTCAAGCGCTTGCCTGCGGACAAGGGACAGCATCACTAGCCACCTTTACTGCCCAGGCAGGACCACACTGCCAGATCTTCCAGGTTTTCAAAAAAGACCAGAACTCTAACTTTCTTGTTAGATCTCCTAGCTTTGTTGTTAACATTTGCTTGCTTGTTTTGATTTAATCTTGATAACTAATTCAGAAAAAAATTAAATGCTTTGCAATTAATATATATATTTATATAAATATATATATATTTAATTTTTATGGGAGTATAATTGCTTTAAATGTGTGCTAGAATTAGTTATATATATATATATATGTCTGTGCTCAGCAGCTCAATCATGTCCAACTCTTTGTGACCTCGTGGGCTATATTCCACCAGGCTCCTCTGTCTATGGGATTTTCCAGGCAAGAGTACTGGAGTGGGTTGCCATTTCCTTCTCCATGGGGTCTTCCCAACCCAGGGATCAAACTCACATGTCCTGTGTCTCTTGCACTGGCAATGGATTCTTTACCCACCTGGGAAGCTGATGTATATGTGTGTGTGTGTGTATATATGTATATATAATCAGCTGTATACATATATCCTCTCTTAGGATTTCCTTCCCATTTAGGTCACCACAGAGCATCGAGTAGAGCTTCCTGTGCTATATGTAGGTTCACATTAGTTATCTATCTAATACAGAGTATCAATAGTGTATACATGTCAACCCCAATCTCCCAATTCATCCCACCCCCCTTTCTCTCTTGGTATCCATAGATTTGATCTTTGTGCCCATGCCTTCATTTCTGCTTTGCATAGAAGATCACCTCTACCATTTTTCTAGATTCCACATATATTTGTTAATATACGATATTTGTCTTTCTAACTTACTACCCTCTATGACAGTCTCTAGGTCCATCCATGTCTCTACAAATGACCCAATTTTGTTCCTCTTTATGACTGAGTAATATTCCATCGCATATACACACCACATCTTCTTTATCCATTCCTCTGTTGATGGACACTGAGGTTGCAAAGATATTGTACTATAGATTTATCAGATGTTACCATTGGAGGAAGCTGGGGGGTAGGTGAAGGGTAGGTACACAAGACTCTGCACTGTTCCTGTAACTTCCAGTGAATCTATAATGATTTCAAAATAAAAGTTTAAAAGTGAAAGAAAATGGCTCAAAACAATATACTCTGCAAATAAAACTAGGTTGGACAGTTTATCCTACTCTCTCCTCCAGTTCTGAGAGGCATTCCTTCTCTAGAGTTATAACTGGAGAAGATAGTACTAAATCTCCCATGGGAGGACTTCTGATCAAATTTCGTTTCTTTTGAGACAAAAAAAAAAAAAAAAAAAAAATTTCAGGGGTTGGGGGAAGTTCACTGGGCTTCTCTGGTGTCTCAGGGGTAAAGAATCTGCCTGCAATGCAGGAGATGCGGGTTCCATCCCTGGGTCAGGAAGATCCCCTAGAAGAGGACCTGGCAACCCACTCCAGTACTCTTGCCTGGAGAATCCCATGGACCAAGAAGCCTGGCAGGCTACAGTGCATAGGGTCACAGAATCGGACACGACTGAAGCCACTGAGCATGCGCACATGTACTGGAGAAAGGTAGAAAACATAGATACTGGGCTTCCAACTACGCCAAATATACAAACTTCATCTGTGTTGGGATTTTTTTCTTTCTCATTTTAGTTTTTGTTAACACCAAAAACATTTTGTATGGGACTGAGCAACTGATCTGATCTGATCTGATAGCCAATTAACAATGTTGTGATAGTTTCAGGTGGGTGTTGAGGTTTTTTAAATCAAGGCTGATTGTCGAATGTGATTTTAACACTAGGGGAACAGAAGAGTTCTCATTAACCTTCTTTAGAAAATGTTTGCTCTGAAGAAGTTTGTGAAGCGTTGCACTGCTGCTGCCGCTGCTAAGTCGCTTCAGTCGTGTCCGACTCTGTGCGACCCCATAGACGGCAGCCCACCAGGCTCCCCCGTCCCTGGGATTCTCCAGGCAAGAACACTGGAGTGGGTTGCCATTTCCTTCTCCAATGCATGAAAGTGAAAAGTGAAAGTGAAGTCGCTCAGTAGTGTCAGACTCTAGCGACCCCATGGACTGCAGCCTACCAGGCTCCTCCGTCCATGGGATTTTTCCAGGCAAGAGTACTGGAGTGGGGTGCCATTGCCTTCTCCGGAAGTGTTGCACAGACCCAATGAATTAACAGACTCAGGAGAGTCAGTGCACCTAAATTTGGATTCCAGTTTGATTCCTTAGTGGCTGAAAGATCTTGAGCAAGACTGGTCCATCTCATTCTCCATTATCTGTAAAATGGAGATGACGCAATTTCTCCTTCCCAAGGCTGAGATAAAATTAGATGAATAATGCATGATAGGGATTTCCCTGGCAGTCCAATGGTTCAGACCCTGTGCTGCCAGTGCAGGGGGCATGGGTTCAGTCACTGGTCAAGGAACTGAGATCTCACATGTCCCGTGGTGGGGCCAAAAACAAAAAAACAGATGAAATAAAGCCAGAGACTCAGCATCTTTTAAAAAAAGTACATTGTGAAAGCATTTGATAACCTTCCTTCAAAGAAGCAAACAAACATAAATGGTGCAGGTTGTTTTGTTGGTACATGGCAGGATATAGTCCCTATGATCAATTGTATGCCCTGATAAGCAACTCCCCATGTTCCCAAGCCCCTTATTTTTATGTAGTTCATGGGTGCTCATTGTTCACACAAGAAAATAAAACTTCCACCCATTGCCTTGTTCTGTGACTTATACAACACACCTGGGAAAGTTTAACATTAACAAAATGCCATGCATCATAAACCACCCACTAATGCCCCTTCATTACTCTTCTCAGACCTGTCTTTATTCATTTTTCTCCCTCTTGACATTATTTTCTGTCGTTTATGAAATAACCTGAACATCAATCTTGTTTAAGGGCAGTTTCCTTCTCATACAAAAGTAGGAGTCCAGCCCGGAAGTCCAACTACTTATTTGAAGTATTTCTTGGCCTGGAGAAGCAAGAGTCATTCATATCATGGCTATCTGCCAAGATTTAAGTTTTATGCAACTCGTCTTAGAAGGAAGATCACCTCCTCTCTCCTCTGTGAAAACCAGTCTGTTTCCTTTTCATTTTTGTTCACTAGGATGTAAAGAAAAAATGTAAGGTCTCATACGTCTTATGGAAGCATTTTCTTGATTTCTCCAGTGTTACCACCTGGCCTTATTAGTTTCTCTAGCATATAAAAATACTTGTAGATAGCCACACAGAGAAGTATTTCTTTATCTCTGTGCTTTCACTGGAGCTAACTTTCTTGACTTGGTTGACATCTGAGGATGCCTAAAGATTTGGGGGCAGCTGTGTCTTCTCCAGTAAGACTTCCAGAAAGTCTTAGAGTTGGGTTCACTCCTAGAGTTGGGTTCAGTGTGGCTCAGATGGTAGAGAATCAGCCTGCAATGCAGGTGACCCAGCTTCGATCTCTGGGTCAGGAAGATCCCCTGGAGAAGAAATGGTGACGCAGTCCAGTATTCTTGTCTGGAGAATCCCATGGACATAGGAGCCTGGCGGGCTACAGCCCATGACGTCACAAAGAGTCGGACACAACTGAGAGACTTTCATTTTTGTTTCATTTTTCCCCTCGTGCAGATTTCTGTTCTTTTTCACCTCCTTTCCATTTGTCTGTCTATCTATCTTTTTATCTATGTATCTTTCTCTCCATTTCTCTATGTTTACTTTGAAATTGTTTTCAGGAAGGGCATATTATTGTCTTTATTTTTCTTTCCATCTTAATTATTGCCATTGTGTCTGTCCCATCTACAAGGAAATTGGACTCTTCCTGATGCATGTTAGTATCTCTAAAACCTAGCATGATCTCAGCACAAAGGAGGTTCTCAGGAGATGTTTGTTGAGAGAGAGTTTTGTGGAGATAAAGGCTGATGTCCTTTCCCCTTCGTCACTGAAAGCCAATTTCTACAGCAGTCCCTGGATCACGGTAGTCAGTAAATACTTGTAGAAGGAGCAAGGGAAGGAAGAAAGGAATGCATGCAAATTGGCTTATGTATTGGTGATGGTGGAAAGGGAGTATTAGTTTCAAGTCCATTTGAAATCATTTTATCCTCTACCCCTTTTCTATAATGGAACCCTGGGTCTTCATTATCATTCAGGGCATAATATAGAATAATTAAGCCAGGTGACTTGGATGCAAATTCTGACTCCACCATGTATCAGCTGTGTGACTTTGGGCTAGTTGCTGAACCTCTTTGGGCTACATAATATATATAGGATATATAGGACATTATATAAGATAATATTGTATATCTTAGATGATATACAATATTATGCAGAAGGATAAAGGGGCTACCCTAGTAGCTTAGCTGGTAAAGAATCCGCCTGCAATGCAAGAGACCCCGGTTCCATTCCTGGGTCGAAAAGATCCCATGGAGAAGGGATAGGCTACCCACTCCAGTATTCTTGGGCTTCCCTGGCAGCTCAGCTGGTAAAGAATCTGCCTGCAATGTGGGAGACATGGGTTCAATCCCTGGGTTGGGAAGATATGAAGGATAACAATATTACCTCCTGAACAAGTAATGATTTAGTGAGTACAAAAATACATATAGAATATGTCCTGGCACATAGCAAGTACTGATTGTAAGTATTATTATTGCCTATATAAATTAGAATGCAGGTTTACTCATATATTAACAACATTTGCTGGGCACCTACTATGTGCTTGACACTGAGTTAAACCCTATGGAGGCAAATATGGAAGAACTAATTTGATCTTTGTCTGCAAGTCACTCATAGTCTATAAAAACCAAAAATCTAATTTGGTGTTACAAGTTCAGTGAGGCACATAAAACCACAATGAAATATTACCTTCCACCTGAAAGGAGATAGCTATCATCAAAAAGACAAGTGATAAATGCTAGTGTGAATGTGGAGAAAAAGGAAAACTTGTGCACTCTTGGTGGGACTGTAAATTGGCACAGCCACTGTGGAAAATGGTATGGAAGACCCTCAGAAAATTAAACAGCCATGAGACTTTCCTGGCAGTCCAGTGGTTATGACTCTGTGCTTCAAGAAGCACAGGCTCAAGGCTTTCTACCCTCCTTTTTTTCTCTTCCAGTTTTATTGGGATGTTATTGACATGCAGCACTGTATAAGTTTAAGCTGTACAGAATAATGATTTGACTCACATACAACAGGAAATGATGACCACAATAAGTTCAGTGAACATCCATCATCTGATACAGATGCAGTATTTAAAAAACAGGAAAAAATTTCCCGTGTGATGAGAACTCTTAGGATTTACTCTCATAACAATTTCATATATAACATAGAGCAGTGTTAGTTATATTTATCATGCTGTACATTACATCCCTAATACTTATTTATCTTACAACTAGAAGTCTGTACCTTGATTACCTTCATCCAGTTCCCCTTCCCCTCACCTCCTGCCTCTGAAAACCTTATCTGATCACTTTTGTCTATGAATTCATTTGTTTGATTTTGAAGCATAACTGACCTACAACATTATGTTAGTTCCTGGAAGGGTAATGAACCTTAAACGAGGAAGCAGTGCTTCCAGGGTGGGTTTGGAAGGAGACCACCTGTTCACAGGAGCCTCTGGCTCCCAAAAATAACCATCATTGCCTTTACTCTTTGAGGTCTTTTGAAAGTCAGTGAGAAGTGAGTTTCCCTGCTCATGGTGGAGAATTTTCTTTGGAGTGGGTTTCCTGGAAGCAAGTTTGGAAGTATCCTATTGAGAACTTTGCACACATACTCTGGCCTTTGATTTCAGTGCAAAAGGCCAGATTTCCTGGAGATGGGAGGGTAATTTTAAACAGCCTTCAAAAGGCCATTATGGAGTCTGCCCTAAATGTTAGGTTGGCCCCCATCATTATGCCTCTCGGCTGTGCGTTCCACTGTAATTATCAGCCCTCTTGCAGCTCCCAACCTCACAAAGGGCCCCTTTGAAGCTGCCCAAGGCACAGACTGGGTCTGTCAACTTCTTGCTTCTCCACGCCCAAGATGAAATGAGAGGTGGACAGAGTGGACTCTTCAGAAGGAGGTTAGATAATCAGAGGCCATCTGTGACCCTGCTCCAAGGCAGCCCACAAATGTCCCTTGTCTGTCTTCCCTGCTCATGACTCCTTGAAGGCTCCAGCTGTTGAACCAGAGTCACTTCTGAGGTTACCTACTGAGACTATCTCAGCATCACAGAATAGGAGAAGAGAAAGAAACTAGCATCATCCTTCAGCGTGGTCACTGAAGCTTCTAGTAGGAGAGCCTTTTGGAGCTTTTCCAGATGGTACTTCAGGTTTAACAAACTGGTGGTTAAGTCGTTAAAGAATCTGCCTGCAGTGCAGGAGACCAACTGCAGTGTAGGAAAGCTGGGTTCAAGCCCTGGGTTGGGAAGATCCCCTGGAGAAGGAATTGGCAAACCACTCCATACTGGAGTGGAAATCCCTTGGACAGGGGAGCCTGGTGGGCTGCAGTCCATGGAGTCGCAAGAGTCAGACATGTTTTAGCAACTAAACACCACTACCTTATGGTGCTTAAGGCTGATGAGTGTGAAATTCATTGGCACCCATCAGGGACCCAGATGATAGGAATGTAAGTCTATCTGTTATGGAAAGCTGTTTGATGCCTATATATCAAGGGTTTGAAGAATATGTATGGTTTTGGGGAATTCCTCATGGTCCAGTGGTTAGGACTCTGAGCTTTCACTGCTGAGGGTCTGGGTTCAATCCCGGGTCACGGAACTGAGATCACATAAGAGCCATGCAGTGCAGCAAAAAAAAAAAAAAAAAGGATATGTACTATTTCAACCAGTACTTCCACTTCCATTCTAATCAGTCTGAAACCCAGACAACTTTATCAAAAAAGGCATTCATTACTATGAAACACTGGAAGCAAACTCAAACAGTCAATATGTAGAACTGGTAGGTGTTTTTGCTGAATTCCTCAATGGAATATTGAAGTCATGTAAAATTAAGTTTACAAAGAATTTATAATTCACCTGGGAAAATGCTTCTGTCCTAATGATTCATTAAAAAAAGAACCAGCATATAAAGTTGAATATATGGTATGATCTCAAGTTAAAATTTAAAAAATGTAAAGACAGCAAGGAATTAACCACAATGTTCAAGGTGGTTACTTCTGAGCTATAGGATGATGGGTGATTTTAATTATTCTTTTTGAATTTTTTGTCATTGTGTGAATTTCCTTCAAGCATATATTTCTTTATGCATTAAAAATATGTACTTTAAAAATCTAATCTTTCAGTTCAGTTCAGTTCAGTCACTCAGTCGTGTCCGACTCTTTGCAACCCCATGAATTGCAGCACGCCAGGCCTCCCTGTTCATCACCAACTCCTGGAGTTCACCCAGACTCACGTCCATTGAGTCAGTGATGCCATCCAGCCATCTCATCCTCTGTCGTCCCCTTCTCCTCCTGCCCCCGATCCCTCCCAGCCTCAGAGTCTTTTCCAATGAGTCAACTCTTTGCATGAGGTGGCCAAAGTACTGGAGTTTCAGCTTTAGCATCATTCCTTCCAAAGAAATCCCAGGGCTGATCTTCAGAATGGACTGGTTGGATCTCCTTGCAGTCCAAGGGACTCTCAAGAGTCTTCTCCAACACCACAGTTCAAAAGCATCAATTCTTTGGCGCTCAGCCTTCTTCACAGTCCAACTTTCACATCCATACATGACCACAGGAAAAACCATGCCCTTGACTAGACGAACCTTTGTTGGCAAAGTAATGTCTCTGCTTTTTAATATGCTATCTAGGTTGGTCATAACTTTCCTTCCAAGGAGTAAGCATCTTTTAATTTCATGGCTGCAGTCACCATCTGCAGTGATTTTGGAGCCCAGAAAAATAAAGTCTGACACTGTTTCCACTGTTTGCCCATCTATTTCCCATGAAGTGGTGGGACTGGATGCCATGATCTTTGTTTTCTGAATGTTGAGCTTTAAGCCAACTTTTTCACTCTCCACTTTCACTTTCATCAAGAGGCTTTTGAGTTCCTCTTCACTTTCTGCCATAAGGGTGGTGTCATCTGCATATCTGAGGTTATTGATATTTCTCCTGGCAATCTTGATTCCAGCTTGTGCTTCTTCCAGTCCAGCATTTCTCATGATGTACTCTGCATATAAGTTAAATAAGCAGGGTGACAATATACAGCCTGACGTCCTCTTTTTCCTATTTGGAACCAGTCTGTTGTTCCATGTCCAGTTCTAACTGTTGCTTCCTGACCTGCATACAGATTTCTCAAGGGGCAGATCAGGTGGTCTGGTATTCCCATCTCTTTCAGAATTTTCCACAGTCTATTGGGATCCACACAGTCAAAGGCTTTGGCATAGTCAATAAAGCAGAAATCTTTGGTGATTAACAAAAAGGCAGAACAGTGATTTCCTGAGGGTGGAGTAGGCAGAGAGGGAGCTATTGGTTGGAAAGGGACATCAGGGAAATTTCTCGAGTGATGGAAATGTTCCATATCTTGATCTGGTGGTTATATGGGTGTATAGGCTTGTGTTTGCTTTGTCACTCAGTCGTGTCTGACTCTTTTTGACCCCATGGACTATAGCCCGCCAGGTGTATAGAGGTACAAATTCATTGGGCTGTGCCATCAATGGGGTACAGTAAGAGAAGAATTTTGAGAATCCCTTAGACTACAAGGAGATCAAACCAGTCAATTCTAAAGGAAATCAACACTGAATATTCATTGGAAGTACTGATGCTGAAGCTGAAGCTCCAATACTTTGGCCACCTGATGTGAAGAACTGACTCATTGGAAAATACCCTGAAGCTGGGAAAGATTGAGGGCAGAAGAAGAAGAGGGTGACAGAGGATGAGATGATTGGATGGCATCACTGACTCAACAGACATGAGTTTGAGCAAGCTCCGGGAGATGGTGAAGGACGGGGAAGCCTGGTGTGCTGCAGTCCATGGGGTTGTGAAGAGTCAGACATGACTTAGCAACTGAACAACAACAAATCAATGTGTGTGTTCTCTGCTGTATGGAATTTTCACCTCAACTTGAAAACACTGCATATTGACCCTTGCATCCCCTTATGTGCAGTCCCCACATGTTTTTCTCCCATGATATTTTTGGCCAGCCCTGATTTCCATGTTCCCATCACTCCCATTGAGTCGCTCCCAACCCCATGTCCTACTCCCACATTCTGGGAAGACTACATTATACTCTTTCCTAACAAAGCTAGTTCTCCAAAGGCAATTACTTTTAACCCATATTCCACCCCTCACTTGCTGAGTGGCCTCAGGTAAGTAATTTATCCTTTAGTTTTTTCATCTTCAGGGTTGAGGGCAGGGAGGTAGTACCTCATGGAGTTATATTGTGTAGATTAGGAAATATATATACAGGGACTTCCCTGGCAATCCAATGGTTAAGACTCCATGCTTCCACTGCAAGGGGCACAGGTTTGATACCTGGTTGTGGAACTAATAATCCATATGCTATGTGGTATGGCAAAAAAAAAAAAAAAAGGAAATACACATACAAAGTGCTTTCCCACAGGGTCCAAGACAAGTAAGTAAGAAGTAGAAGTGAATAATATTCTTCATCTTGAATCTTGCCCAGATCCACCCTAACCCTGCCCATTCTTCAAAACATATCTAGAAGCTACTCATGACCACTCCAGCTTTCATGGATCTCCTAATTTTTATTGTTCATCTTATCCCCTTAACCACATACTGCCCTAGAGAACATGCTTCCCTTTCATGGCAAAGAGAGATGAGATTTATTGGTCACCTACTATATGCCAGACACAGTTGCAAACTTCGTTTACACTATCTCTAGTCATTTTAAAATAATTCTCTGAGGTGGGAGTTATTATCACCATTTTACAGATGGGTAAACTGAGACCCAGAGGGACTATGTAATTTGTTTAAAGTCACCCAGCTGGATTTGAACCCAGCTTGGCTTGAGATGAAAATCTGTGCTGTTTCTTCTTTAATGTGTACTAGTTGTTGAACATTTCTTGAAGGTCTGATATTAGCTGCAGCAAAAGACATGAATTCATTAATTAATTCATGCATGCATGCATGCTTTCTTGCATTCAGTCAACAAATGTCTGTGAAGCATCTAACAGATGCTATCAGGATCCCCTCTTAGGTCTTATCAATATGGTATACACAACACAACTCTTAGTGCTGTCTTCTACAAGTCTTTACTTAAACATTTCCTCTGGCCACCAGAGCCCGCTCTGCCCAGGAACTTGGCAGGATGACAGAGCTGAAGACTTCCCAATCCCTGGAAAGAGCCCTCAATGACTGATGGGAGCTAATATGTAATTACCTCAGCTCCACCACCCCTGAGGTGTGACAACTCTGAATGTGTGTCTACACTGGCTCCTAGAGTCCCATGGAGCATACTCCAGTTACCACAGTGGTAACTCACTCTGACACACGCGCTATAGACGGAAAGTTTGTATCCCCCCAAATTCATATGTTAAAACTTAATATCCAATGTGATGGTGTTTAGGACTTTAGGAAGGGACTAGGTAATGTGGGTGGAGCCTTTATGAATGGGATGAGTGTTCTTATACCAGAGACCCCCAGAGAGCTCACTTCCCCTGCTTCCATGAAAAGACACAAGGAGTATTTGGCCATCTGCAACCTGAAAGAGAGCTCCTGCTCAACCCTGACCCTGCTGGCACCCTGATCTCAGACCTCCTGCCTCCAGAACATTCAGAAATAAATTTCTGATGTATATAATCCACTCAGAATGGTACCTTGTATCACAGACTTTTATTGACTCTCTTCCTTTCCTTGTCTCACTCTCATCCTCTGACTGCACTTTCTTCACCTCTCAAATAAACCATTTGCAAGACTTCCCCGGTGGTCTAGAGGTTAAGAATCCACCTGCCAATGCAGGGACATGGACTCGATCCCTGATCCTGGAAGTAGGATCCCTGATCCTACTAAGCTACTAAGCTCATCTGTCACAACCCCTGAAGCCCGTGTGCCTAGAGCCCAAGCTCCACCACAAGAGGAGCCACTGCAACGAGAAACCCACACACTGGCAACTAAAAGGAGCCCCCACTTGCTACAATTAGAGAAAGCCTGTGTGCAGCAACAAAGACCCAGCATAACCAAAAATAAATAAATAAAACCATTTGCACTTGACTCCTTGCCTCAGCATCTGCTGTGGGAGGAAACCAAGCAAAGATGAGCAGAAACATCTATCACGTACCTGGCTTTATGCAGATTGCACCCTAGATGGGGAAACCAGCCATAAAAACAAACAGTAAATAAAAGATAATTATAGATGGTGAAAATTACTGAATAAGAACGAAGATGATATGATGGAGAATAACTTGGATGGAGGAACTCTTTCAGAGGTAATCATGCTCAGACAGGCAGGCTTCCCTGGTGGCTCAGATGGTAAAGAATCTGTCTGCAATGCAGGAAACCCAGGTTCGATCCCTGGGTCAAAAAGATCCCCTGGAGAAGGGAATGGCAACCCACTCCAGTATTCTTGCCTGAGAAATCCCAAGGACTGAGGAGACTGGTGGGCTACAGTCTATGGGGTCACAAAGAGTTGGATATGACTGAGCAATTAACACACACACACACATGCTCAGACAGGATCTCCAGGGAAAGCAACCTTCACATGAGACCTGGAGAACAAAAAAACCAGCCACACAGAGGCAAGAGTGAGAGAAGTTAGCAGGATGGGGCCACCAGGACAAAGGTCCCCTAGGTGGGAATGTGCTGCATATTTATGAACTCAAAGGACAACAACTGGGCTGTAATAAGAGTGACTAAAGAACATGGTGGAGAAGGCAATGGCACCCCACTCTGGTACTCTTGCCTAGAAAATCCCATGGATGGAGGAGCCTGGTAGGCTGCAGTCCATGGGTTCGTGAAGAATTGGACATGATTGAGCGACTTCACTTTGACTTTTCACTTTCACGCATTGGAGAAGGAAATGGCAACCCACTCCAGTGTTCTTGCCTGGAGAATCCCAGGGACGGGGGAGCCTGGTGGGCTGCTGTCTATGGGGTCACACAGAGTCGGACACGACTGAAACGACTTAGCAGCAGCAGCAGCAGCAGCAGCAGCAGCAGCAGCAGCAGCAAAGAACATGGAGATGCTGGCACGTGACAGAGACTTATTGGGACTTAGGATCACATCAAGGAGTTTGGAACCAGGCTTTCCTGGAGGCTCAGTGGTAAAGAATCCACCTGACAATGCAAGAGACACGGCTTCGATCCCTTATCTGGGAGGATCCCACATGCCACGGAGCAACTCAGCTCATGCGCTGCAACTATTGAGCCTGTGCTTCAGAGCCAAGGAACTGAAACTACTGAAGCCCAGACGCCCTAGAGCCCATGCTCTGGAACAAGAGAAGCCACCTCAACGAGAAGCCCATGGACTGCAACTAGAGAGTAGCCCCTGCTCGTCGCCACTAGAGAAAAGCCTGTTCAACGACGAAGACCCAGAGCCAAAATATATGTAATAAATAAAATTATATATATATATACGAAAGGAACTCTGGAACCATGGGAAGACACTGACGTTGTTTAAAGAAGGCCTTTGAAATTGACCTCAACCTGGTGGAGGTTACTATCTCCATCTTTGGATGTAAATTCATTCACCTGGCTTCAGACAGGTGGGGGAGAAGGAGAAGGGTGCCAGGAGGCTGCTTCTGCAAAGAAGTATGTCAGGAGAAGCTGAAGGGACCTTTTGTTTCATCAAGCTAGCTCTCCCTTGATCCCCCAACACCTGTAATTCTGCACGTCACTGGGAAATAGGTATACTGCAGCTCTGTGACAGCCTTCTCCAGTGTCTATGGCAACCTGGGGCTGGGGCCATTTTTCCTTACTCAGAAGAATGGGCTGGCTTCCTGAAGATAAGTAGAGCCCCACTGTTGCTCTCAACTTTACAGAGGTAGCGTGCACAGAAGTAATAAAGCTCCGGCCAAATCCTGCTAACGATCTTACATGAAATAGCATGAATTAAAGAAAGTCTTTGTCTCAAGTTTAATTATAGATGCTTCAGAAGGAGAAAGCAAGAAAGAGCCTCAAACTGGGGCCTTACTTCATATCCCAGCCATTATTTCTGGTGTTTCTGTGTGTGTGTGGCCGGAATCTATTGTCTAACGACTACAAAAAGAGCTGGCTTCCAGGTCTGTGAATTAGAAGCACTTAACTGTGTTCCTGAGAGGAACAAAAGGGCTAAACAAAGCAGGTGGGTGGAGAAAGGAGTATTATTTGACAACAAAATTCTCTTAACTTACAGATCAGGTAGGCGTGCAGTTCTTTCTCCTCTTCCTAACCGAGGGACAAGGTTATCTTTCCAAAAGAAGGCAGATCACATTCAACAATATAAAAACCTTCTGTGGCTTCCGGTAGACGGGTACAATAGAAACCCTCTGCACTTCAGCACAACCTTTCAACCTCAGCATTCACGATTCATCTTTTACTTTGCCTGATGATTACTGCCAGTTCCTCCAAAGTGCCAAGCCCTAATCAAGCCTCTGAGCTTTCTGGTAGAATGCATGCTCCAATAAAAAATTTTAAAAATGCATAATAGACATTTTTAATGGATCCAAGATTAATACATGTATTCATAGAATAATTTCTGATTTTCTTGGGCAAGAAGAAAGCCTGTGCTTGAAAGATTTCAATAAATTATCAGATTCATTTTTGCAATCCCATAAAAAAAAAAGTTTGGCTCAGGAATCTCCTCCATCACAAAGCTGTCCAAGCCTTCCCAAGTGAGATGGTTTTTCTCGCCCTTGCAAGCTGTGTACACCCCAACTCCCACATAGCAGAGTTTGGGACTGGGGTAGATGGATTGTAATAATGACCCCAGTAAATGACCTGCCTATATCCACACCCTTTGCTTGTCATTCTGTAGTTCCCTAGCTCAGATGTGTGATTTGTTTTGGAAGATGAGATTTAGAAATGGAGTATTTCCTGCCATATCAATAAATAAGAATGTCACTTAGAGTCATCAGCAATTTCAGCCTCTGGGGCACTCAGGAAGGAGAATACTTTCAGGGATCCTGCAGCCATTCCCTCCCTTGAGGAACTCAGGATGTAAAAGAAGAACAAAAACAGACTTCAGGATACTAGCCCCAGGATAGCTGAGGTGCATATGAAAGGAATCTTTTCAGTGAACCCAGACTCTTGCATCTTCCCATACACCTAAAAAGAGATAAATTCTTAATTTGGGATATCTAGTTTTCTTTAATTTACAATAATTTCTTGATGTTCAGGCTACTGGCCTTTGTTGTAAAATTTCTGAATAACCTGGCTCATCCTCTTGCCTCTCAGGGCTACTTGAAATGCTGTCTCCTGGGCTGTCTCCTAAGAATTTCTGCCAAATAAAACATAACTCTCAACTTTCAGGTTGTGAATGTTTTTTAAGTCGACAAGATCACAGCAAAGTTCGTGCCACCAGAGGCTTGGAAGAACGTGTGTGTCCGACTCTTGCGACCCCATGGACGGTAGCCTGCCAGGCCCCTCTGTCCATGGGATTCTCCAGGCAAGAATACTGGAATTTACTCACTCTCAGATCCTTGCTGTCACCATGAGAATAAGCCTGGGCTACGCTGTTGGAGGATGAGAGGCACATGGAGCAGAGCAAAGACATCCTAGACCAGCCAGCCCCTGGCCAACACTCCAGTTGCCTGAAGATGCATTAAAGGTCCTGCCCACTCCCCACCCTAAAACTGGCAAAACTAACTAGATTCCCCATAGATTTGTAAACAATAATATCACATTAGCCAAAAAGTTCATTCCAACTTTTCCATGCCACCTTATGGAAAAACGCAAATAAACTTCTTGGTTAACCCAATAAATGGTTGTGTTCATGCTTATAAGTCATGTCTGACTCTGCATGGACCATAGCCTACCAGGCTCCTCTGTCCATGGGATTTTCCAGGCAAGAATACTGGAGTGGGTTGTTATGCCCTCCTCTGGGGATCTTCCTGACCCAGGGATTGAACTTGAGTTTCCTCCATCTCCTGCATTGGCAGGCAGATTCTTTACAGTTGAGCCACCAGGAAAACCCCAACAAATGGTTAAGCCACTGCATTTTATGCCAGTTGCTACATAATACAAGGGCCCATGAAGGGGAAGATTTTGGTCTGGTTGGTGGTCCAGCTTTGTGAAAAACCAAAGCTTACCTCACTCTTATCAAGAGAAAAGAGGCAAGAAAAAGAGGAGTCCACTGCCTTTAGCATAATAACTCTTTCCAACAGAGAAGGTTTGCCCAGTTTATGTTATAATCCCCTCATCTCATAAATGAAATAAAGATCTCCACTCTTCAAGGGGCACTAGTGAGGTAATGAGATGATGTCTGTACCATTTGATCTTTTTGAGAGGATCAAACGTCTTCTTTTGTCTTCTTTGGACTTGCTGTAAGAAACTAAGAGGGAAAGGGAACGGCTCCCCCTGCAGGACATACTTGACCAACCATGCACAGCTGTAAAAGGTTAAAGTTTTCAGAACCACTGCACACCCTCTTTCACTGTGTTTGCTTGCTTCCTTTTGGAATTGAAGGAGAAACTATGTCAATTAAACCTCTAAGAAGAGAAGGGAGGGGAGAGATTCAGGCAGAAGGAAAAAAAGACTTGGAGAGGCTGGCAGAATCTGAGAGGGGTAACTGAACAGCACCCTATGGGGTCTTCCCGGGCCAAACCATCTCCCATGTCCTCTGCTCCTCTCTGAAGTACCTAGGTAACAGTATTTAATGCACATTTCCTGAGTTGTTTTGCAGTTGTAAAATTCCTCCCCCTTTTCAACAAATGAAATATGTTTAACTGTTTGACAACCATGAGCACAGAGCCCCAGGCCTCCTGGAGCCCAGGGATTGATAATGTTAACCCTGTGACATCACCCTGCTACCTCACCATCAGCCAATCAGAGGCTTGTGCAAAAGCTGATCACAGACCCCGTCATCCTCACCTGGCTTTTAAAAATGCTTTGCTGAAACCCTTCCAGGAACTCAGGGATTTTTTAAGGCATGAGCAACCTGTCTTTTGGCATGACCCTGCAATAAGCTGTTCTATGTTTCAGATTCCATCATTTCAGTCTGTTTGGCCTCACTGGGCATTGAGTACCTGAACTTGCATTAATCAAGGTATCTTTGGAAGGGATTTTGTCTTCACCGACACCGTTTCATTTTCCTACCCAGACTCCCACTCATGCATCCTCTAAATCAAAATATGCATAGAAACGAATGAAAATGAAAACACAACAACCCAAAACCTATGGGACACTGTAAAAGCAGTGCTAAGGGGAAGGTTCATAGCAATACAGGCTTACCTCAAGAAACAAGAAAAAAGGCAAACAAATAACCTAACTCTACACCTAAAGCAATTTGAAAAGGAATAAATGAAGAACCCCAGGGTTAGTACAAGGAAAGAAATCTTAAAAATTAGAGCAGAAATAAATGTAAAAGAAACAAAAGAGACCATAGCAAAAATCAACAAAGCCAAAAGCTGGTTCTTTGAGAAGGTAAATAAAATTGATAAACCATTAACCAGACTCATCAAGAAAAAAAGGGAGAAAAATCAAATCAACAAAATTAGAAATGAAAATGGAGAGATCCCAACAGACAGCACAGAAATACAAAGGATGATAAGAGACTATTATCAGCAGCTATATGCAAATAAAATGGACAATTTGGAAGAAATGGACAAATTCTTAGAAAAGTACAACTTTCCAAAACTGGACCAGGAAGAAATAGAAAATCTTAACAGACCCATCACAAGCATGGAAATTGAAACTGTAATAAGTAATCTTCCAACAAACAAAAGCCTACGACCAGACAGCTTCACAGCTGAATTCTACCAAAAACTTAGAGAAGAGCTAACACCTATCCTACTCAAACTCTTCCAGAAAATTGCAGAGGAAGGTAAACTTCCAAACTCATTCTATGAGGCCACCATCACCCTAATACCAAAACCTGACAAAGATCCCACAAAAAAAGTAAACTAGAGGCTAATATCACTGATTGACATAGATGCAAAAATCCTTAACAAAATTCTAGCAAACAGAATCCAACAACATAGTAAAAAGATCATACATCATGACCAAGTGAGCTTTATCCCAGGGATGCAAGGGTTCTTCAATATCCACAAATCAATCAATGTAATACACCAAATTAACAAATTGAAAGATGAAAACCATATGATTAACTCAATAGATGTAGAGAAAGCCTTTGAGAAAATTCAACATCCATTTATGATAAAAACCCTCCAGAAAGCAGAAATAGAAGGAACATACCTCAACATAATAAAAGCTATATATGACAAACCCACAGCAAACATTATACTCAATGGTGAAAAATTGAAAGGATTTCCCCTAAAGTCAAGAACAAGACAAGGGTGCCAATTCTCACCACAACTATTCAACATAGTTTTGGAAGTTTTGGCCACAGCAATCAGAGCAGAAAAAGAAATAAAAGGAATCCAGATTGAAAAAGAAGAAGTAAAACTCCCACTGTTTGCAGATGACATGATCCTCTACATAGAAAACCCTAAAGACTCCATCAGAAAATTACTAGAGCTAATCAATGAATATAGTAAAGTTGCAGGATATAAAATTAACACACAGAAATCCCTTGCTTTCCTATACACTAACAATGAGAAAACAGAAAGAGAAATTAAGGAAACAATTCCATTCACAATTGCAACGAAAAGAATAAAATACTTAGGAATATATATACCTAAAGAAACAAAAGACCTATATATAGAAAACTATAAAACACTGGTGAAAGAAATCAGAGGACACAAATAGATGGAGAAATATACATGTTCATGGACTGGAAGAATCAATATAGTGAAAATGAGTATACTACCCAAAGCAATCTATAGATTCAATGCAATCCCTATCAAGCTACCAATGGTATTTTTCAGAGAACTAGAACAAATAATTTCACAATTTGTATGGAAATACAAAAAAACTTGAATAGCCAAAGCAATCTTGAGAAAGAAGAATGGAACTGGAGGAATCAACCTGCCTGACTTCAGGCTCTACTACAAAGCCACAGTCATCAAGACAGTATGGTACTGGCACAAAGACAGAAATATAGATCAATGGAACAAAATAGAAAGCCCAGAGATAAATCCATACACCTATGGACACCTTATCTTTGACAAAGAAGGCAAGAATTTACAATGGAGAAAAGACAATCTCTTTAACAAGAGGTGCTGGGAAAACTGGTCAACCACTTGTAGAAGAATGAAACTAGAACACTTTCTAACACCATACTCAAAAATAAACTCAAAATGGATTAAAGATCTAGATGTAAGACCAGAAATTATTAAACTCCTAGAGGAAAACATAGGCAAAACACTCTCTGACATAAACCACAGCAGGATCCTCTATGACCCACCTCCCAGAATATTGGAAATAAAAGCAAAAATAAACAAATGGGACCTAATTAAAATTAAAAGCTTCTGCACAACAAAGGAAACTATAAGCAAGGTGAAAAGACAGCCTTCAGAATGGGAGAAAATAATAGCAAACAAAGCAACAGACAAAGAATTAATCTCAAAAATATACAAGCAACTCCTGCAGCTCAATTCCAGAAAAATAAACCACCCAATCAAAAAGTGGGCCAAAGAACAAAATAGACATTTCTCCAAAGAAGACATACAGATGGCTAACAAACACATGAAAAGATGCTCAACATCACTCATTATCAGAGAAATGCAAATCAAAACCACAATGAGGTACCATTTCACGCCAGTCAGAATGGCTGCTATCCGAAATTCTACAAGCAATAAATGCTGGAGAGCGTGTGGAGAAAAGGAAACCCTCCTACACTGTTGGTGGGAATGCAAACTAGTACAGCCACTATGGAGAACAGTGTGGAGATTCCTTAAAAAACTGGAAACAGAACTGCCATACAACCCAGCAATCCCACTGCTGGGCATACACACTGAGGAAACCAGAATTGAAAGAGACACATGTACCCAATGTTCATCACAGCACTGTTTATAATAGCCAGGACATGGAAGCAATCTAGCTTTCCACCAGCAGATGAATTGCTAAGAAAGCTGTGGTACATATACACAATGGAATATTACTCAGCCATTAAAAAGAATATGTTTGAATCAGTTCTAATGAGGTGGATGAAACTGGAGCCTATTATACAGAGTGAAGTAAGCCAGAAAGGAAAACACCAATACAGTATACTAATGTATATATATGGAATTTAGAAAGATGGTAATGATAACCCTCTATGCGAGACAGCAAAAGAGACACAGATGTATAGAACAGTCTCTTGGACTCTGTGGAAGAGGGCGAGGGCCGGATGATATGGGAGAATGGCATTGAAACATGTAAATTATCATATGTGAAATGAATCATCTGTCCAGGTTCGATGCATGATACAGGGTGCTCGGGGCTGGTGCACTGGGAGGACCCAGAGGGATGGGATGGGGACGGAGGTGGGAGGGGGGTTCAGGATGGGGAACACATGTACACACGTGGCAGATTCATGTCAATGTATGGCAAAACCAATACACTATTGTAAAGTAAAATAAATAAATAAATAAAACTAAAAATAAATAAATAGGGCCTTGTATTAAACCTTGACTATTTTGGTCTTCTGAGAAAAGATTATTTTTTTTAATAAAAATTCAGTGATCTGAAAAATAATAAAGTATTAAATATCATCATAGAAAATGTTTGATGATTGATTCTTGCATGCCAGGCATTTTACAAACTCAGTTAATTCTCACAGTAGCTCTAGATGTGGGTTGTCATCCTCGTTTTACAGAGGAGGAAGTAAAGAATCAGATTTACCCAAAGTCACACAGGTGGTAAGGATGGAATTGGGATTCAAATCCAGGCAGACTTGCTCCAATGCCTGCATGTATGCACAGTCTTGAAGAAAGAAGCCACACTGCACCTTGTAACCCAAGATGTAGCATTAGACCTTGGATGTGGATCAGTAGGGATGATCGGAAGGAAGAAGAAGTGCTTTTTCTGTATCCTACTTTGGACCTTCTTCCAATTTGGGGCTGCTACACGCATGGATATTTTGTTTGTTAAATTTATCTTATTGATGTATAGTTGGTTTACAACATTGTGTTAATTTCTCCTGTACAGAAAAGTGATTCAGTTATACATGTACATATATATATTCTTTTCCATTATGATTTATCACTGGATACTGAATATAGTTCCCCGGGCGATACAGTGGGACCTTGTTGTTTATCCCTTTTATATACAATGGTTTCCATCTGCTAACCCCTAACTTGCAGTCCATTCATCTCCCACCCTCCCAACCCCTTGGCAACCAGTCTGTTCTGTGTCTGTTTCTGTTTTGTAGTTAAGTTCATTTGTGTCGTATTTTAGGTTCCACATATAAGCGATATCACATGGTATTTGTCTTTCTCTTTCTGACTTACTTCACTTAGTATAATAATCTCTAGGTTCATCCATGTTGCTGCAAATGGGAATATTTCATTCTTTTCTTATGGCTGAGTAGTTTTCCACTGTGTACATGCACCACATCTTCTTTATCCGTTCATCTGTCACTGGACATTTAGATCATTTCCATGTGTTGGCTATTGTGAACAGTGCTGCTATGAACATAGAACTGCGTGTATCTTTTTGAATTACAGTTGTGTCTGTATAATGCCTAGGAGTGAGGTTGCTGGATCATATGGAAACTCTAGTTTTAGTTTCTTGAGGAACCTCAATGCTGTTTTCTATAGTGACTGCACAAATTAACATTCCCATCAACAGCATTTGTTATTTGTGGATGTTTTAGTGATGGCTGTTCTGACTGGTGTGAGGTGATACCTCATTGTATCTGTAGTTCTGATCTGCATTTCTCCAGCAATTAGGGATGCTGAGTATCTTTTCATGTGCCTATTATTATCTGTATTAGTCTGTCCCTGGTTACTATAATATATACTTCCAGGCACATGGTTCTCTTTATTACAAAGGCATTTGCATGAAGGAAAGGAGTCTAAGAACCAGGCAATTTGGAATTTTTCCTATTTTGTTTTCACCCTAAGTAGGACACTCCCCTCCACTTGGTTGAATTCCAGGTATGTTCTTGGCCCACATCACTATTACTATCAGAGATATAACCAACCACCACTTTTTTATCTTATTGCCCGAGTTGTATTCTAACTCTACTATTTTAATCCATTCAGTTTCTGTACAGAATATCTCCAAATGCGTATAACCACATAATTATAGCTTTATAAACCATTTATTTAAGTTCATTTTATATACATAATTTAGTACACGATCCTCTTCAAAACAAAAGTTTCCCCTTCTAGTCATTCTCCTCCACCCCTATCTGTCTAAATTTCTTATCTGCCAGTAAATATGAGAAGTCCATCTCTGCACTGACTCCAAGTCATTCTCTGCCAATTTATACACCCCCCATAAGGATGGATCTCTCATTTCCTACACAGACATCAAAGTCAAAGTCCATTTTGTCCCCCGTTGGACTGATTTCAAGAGCAGCTTCAGTGTTTTGCATTCACCACAGATTTATGTGAAAATCAATAAAACAGAGTCAAAAGAAAGTGACACAAACTTGCACCTGGTGGATGAGAACAGTGAGGAGCGGTGCTCATTGTCATTGTCAACAGCCTGTGTTTAGGAAGCATTTGCCCAATCCCAGGGGAGTCGTAATAAACGTGTGGAAATTGATAATTATGTTCATTCAACCCTTGGGAAAATGCCTTCATGTGTTAAGATGTGAAAACATATAGCTAAGTGCCCAATTCTTTATTAACTCAGAGTGGAGTTTTTCCAGTTAAAGGCAGCAGTGTTGCATCTGCAATTACCCCCTCAGCTTTTAAGTGGATCTAAATGGACAAATGAAACACAGCCTCCTATTCCCACAACAAAACGCTTCACTCTTCTGCTGGGAAAAAAAAAAAGAAGAAGAACAAGAGTTGACTTCAAGCTAGACAATCTGTTGGTGGCTATGTGTTTCTCTGGTTTAAGCTGGAGAAACCTAAGCCCTGTAGATGGAAAGTTCAGAGATCCTTCTTAAGGCTTGGTATTGGGAAAAAATTCATTTAATTAATGAATAATGAGTGTCCACCTTGTGCTAGGCACTATTCTGGGAACTGGGAATAGATGGGTAAGAAAGGCAAGCATCATCCCTTATCCTATTGGCAGAGCTAGACACTAAAGAAGTGAATAAGAAAACCAGTAATTTCAGACATTTTAAGTTCTAAAAAGAAAATAAAATGGGATAAAGATCTGGCTGGTGACTCCTCTTCATCTGTTTCCTATGGATCTTAATGACTTATGGTTGGCCTTTCTCATTCTCTCTTCTGGAAGATGACCTCGGAGTCCCAGTTCCCCTTAGGTTGTGCCCTTGAACGTTCCTGTTTTCATCTTTAGTGCTATCCCCACTAGCTAGTTAGATCACTTTTCCATCCTCCACCTTCTCCATGTCTCCAATTAATTGCTGACATCTGAGTCAGCTCCCGAATCACGTCTTCTTTACCGCTGTTTCCCTCACAGTGCCCAGCACATTATTTGCACAGAGAAATGAATAAATGAATGATTCACTGGGGCAATTCTGAAATGCCAAGGTCTATTCTTTTTTGTGATTGAAATATAGTTGATGTACAATATTATATAAGTTGCTGCTGCTGCTAAGTTACAGGTGTATAATAGAGTGATTCACGGTTTTAAAGGTGATACTCCATTTAGTTATTATAAAATATTGGCTATATCCCCCATGTTCTACAATATATCTTTATGGTTTATTTTGTATCTAGTAGTTTTTACCTCTTACTTCCATATCCCTAAAATGGCCTTCCCCCTTCCTTCTCCCCACTGGTAATCACTAGCTTGTTCTCTATATATGCGAGTCTGCTTCTTTTTTGTTATATTCACTAGCTTGTTATATTTCACATATAAGGGGTATTATACAATATTTGTCTCTTTCCACCTGACGCTTCACTTAACAATAAATTCTCCAAGTGCATCCATATTGCTGAAAATGGCAAATTTTCATTCTTTTTAATGGCTAAGTAGTGTTCCATTGTGTGTGTATGTGTGTGTGTGTGTGTGTGTGTACACATACATATATATACATACAGAGACCCCCATCTTCCTTAGCCATTCATCTGTTGAGGGACACTTAGATTGCTTCCATATCTTGTCAACTGTAATTGATGCTGCAATGAACCTTAGGGTACATCTATCCTTTCCAATTATTGTTGTTGTTTTTTTCAATCCAAGAGTGGAATTGCTGGGTCATATGGTAATTCTATTTGTAGTTTTTTGAGAAACCTTATACCATTTTCCACAGTGGCTGTACCAGTTTATATTCCCATGATCAATGTACAAGGGTTCCCTGTTTCCCACATCCTGGCCAAACTTTGTTATTTTTGCTGATAGCCATTCATCAAAGGTGATAGCCCACTGTGGTTTTGATTGGCCTTTCTCTGATGTTTAGTGATATTGAGCATATTTTCAAGTGCCTGTTGGCCATCTGAATTTCCTTTTAAGGGCACTGTGCAAGTGAAGAATTAACCCTACCCAAACAGGGGTCTGAATTTTGCTTTTGGCTAATAATGTGCAATCCCTTGACCTTTGGAATGTCATGCCTGATAAGAGTGTCCTTGTTTGCCCTGTATCCCTGGCCATCAGACAGTCTAGCAATGTGATTTATAAGTGAGGCTTTGGGTCATATAATATCAGTTCTACCTGTGAAGGAGCTGAAGACTAACAGTTAGCATTATGTTATCAGTTCTAACACCAGATGGGTTCTCGCCAAAGCAGTATATAATCGAGCCCCAATAAAAGCCCTAGAATTTCAGGTGAGTTTCCCTGGTTGGTGATACTTTGTACATACAGTCACCCATTTATGCTGGGAAAGTCACACTATCCAGAACTTCATGGAGAAAGGACAATCCAAGCTCCAAATTTGCAACCTCTCCTGGACTCTGCCCGTGAGCTCCCTTTTAATCTGTGTCCTTTTTGTGCAATAAACTGTAACCACAAGTATAACAGCTTTCTGTGAGTTCCACGAATCCTTCCAGCAAATTACCAGAACTAAAAGTGCTTTGGGGGACCCTCTGAATCTATGATTGGAGTCAGAAGTGAGGGTGTCTTTTGGTGGATTTTGTTTATACAGTTGTCTCACACTGCATGTTGCCACATAAAAAGAAAGATCCTGTACATACTTATAGTTCATAGCCTAAGTTCTGAATGCCTCTGTTTGGCTGGTTCTCTATACAAGTACCAGCTCTGTATCGTCTTTCATCATTCCACCCCCCTTGTTCATTTTGTCCTTTGTATTTGACCTAGGACCATTTACCATCTATAATATGAAAGCCTCTTGAACAAGATTCTTTGTATTGGCTATTCACTGTGTTAACCATGCTCTGTGTGCTCAGTCATGTCCAACTCTTTGCAACCCCATGGACTGTAGTCCCACCAGGCTTCTCTATCCATGGAATTTTCTTGGCAAGAATACTGGAGTGAGTTGCCATTTCCTACTCCAGAGAATCTTCCTGACCCAGGGATTAAACCTGTGTCTTTTGCGTTTCCTGCATTGGCAGGCAGATTCTTTACCACTGCACTACCTGGGCTACTCAGCTACCAATAAACACAGTCCCCCAAACATTCTGTTGTCACCCTTTATGCTTAGGACAGTCCCCAAACAGGAACTGAAGACCCAGGAAATCTACCTGAGAAATAAAAAGAAAATTGAAAGAAGTGATAGTTCTATTGTTATGATATATGAGTAGGGCCTCTCTAGGCAAGACTTTAGGAAGAATTCCTCACTTGTCATCTTTCCTCCTTCCTTTATGTCAAGGACAGTGTCTGACATGTCACTGAAAGCACAACCAATATTTGCAATATTTGTTCAATGCATGGATGAACTAACCTATTCTGAGTATGTCCCATATTCATACACTATGCTGGGCACTGGGGATACTGTGATGGAGGGTATAGACATGTTCCAACATTTCTTGGGGGGAGTGTTCAAGTGCTAGATACTTTTCATGTATCATCTCTAAAGCTCAAAACTAGTTTATAGCATATATATGTTGTCATTTCACTATTACTGTCTGACATTGGCTTTGGATAAGGTACAAATCATTGACCCTCTGTCTCTTCTATAAAGTGGGGATAATATTAATATTGCTAGCAATCACTTCATAAAATTTAAATTGCTACTCAAGTTTTAGATATTATTATTATTTGTGAAGTTTTGGGTAATATTCAAAGATTTGGGTAATGCTCTTTTAACTTTAAAAGAACCAAGTGTTGATTGTTTTTGTTTGCTTTGAGGTTATAATGTATCTTTTAAAAAACCCATATATTAGAATCATCTCAAGAGGGAAACAAAAAAACTGTCCATTTCTAGGGGACTAAAAATATATTAAATTTAGGGACAGATCACAAGTGTTCCAACTTTGATGTACTTATTCTACGAGTGAACTCACTGAACAGGGGGACTCTGAAGGAAACTCAGAGAATAATAAGAATAACCTCATGGGGACACTTATTTTGTTACGGTTCATCTTCTCCTTCCACCAACTGTGGCTGCTTGGGGATCATGAGATATCATAAAAATGATGGAGTCTCTTTGACTGGAAGGATCTTAGACATTCTTAGCATGTGTCCATGCTTTATCAGTCAAGCACAGTTCTGGTCTTGGCATGCTTCAGGGAGAAATGATTTTACAGACTTTATACAGCAAATGTTACTCTCCCTCCCTCATTTCCACTCCTCTTCTCCCATGTTACCACACAGATGACAAGGGGAGCAGGGTACAAAGACAGCATAATCTAGGGAAACCAGATGAATTATTTTATAACCTTTACCTATGCCTGGAGATGTTATAGCCTATAGTTTTTTTATTGTTTTTTTTTTTTTTTCAGGGCTTCCCTGGTGGCTCAGCTGATAAAGAATCCGCCTGCAATGCAGGAGACCTGGCTTCGATCCCTGGGTTGGGAAGATCCCCTGGAGAAGGGAAAGGCTACCCACTCCAGTATTCTGGCCTGGAGAATTCCATGGACTGTATAGTCCATGGGGGTCTCTAAAAGTCAGACATGACTGAATGATTTTCACTTCACTTATCTCCTTGGTTTTTGCAAATAAATCATAACCAGACTATTCGGTGTCTCAGATCATACATCAAAATTTGAAACCACTGGAGTTCATATAACAGATGAGGAAAGTTTACATCTCAGAGGAGAAGGAAGTGTGTTTTCCTCTTCAGCTTTTCCAGCCTGGCATTTGCTAATATTAGGCTGTTATTGATCCCCACATATCATGTCTGGAGACCTTAATGAAGATGTTCTAACATAATTTAATCAGGAAAAAAGGGCAAAATAGACATTGTGCTGATACACAGCCATTAGAAGCTACTCTATCTTAAAATAATGGGTATGGAGAAAGAAACAAGTTTGCATGAATCCTGCAGTCCATGGGGTCATGAAGAGTTGGATACGACTGAGCGACTGAACTGAACTTAGATATCCTTATGTGTGTGTGCTAAGTTGCTTCAATCATGTCCAACTCTCTGTGACCATATGGATCACAGCACACCAGGCTCCTCTGTCCATAGGATTTTCCAGGCAAGAATAGGAGTGGGTTGCCATGCCCTCCTCCAGGAGATCTTCCTGACCCAGGTATTGAACTTCTCTTATGTTTCCTGTATTGGCAGGCATGATCTTTACCACTAACGCCACCTGGGAAGCCCAGATAACCTTATAGTCACTATCAATCTCTGTGTGTATTAATATGACCCCTAAAATACACATTTGAATAGTCATGGCAGTAATTGAGTGTCCAATGCATACTCGGCAAAACTGGATTAATACAAAATGCCAAGGGAGCGACATAGCCCTACCCTCTTGGAGGTGGAGTCTATTGGTCCTTAAACATAACACACATAAACAGCCTCAAAATGAGTCAGCTGTATGTGTGCCTCGAGGAAAGGAATGGAATCATTGCTGCTGCTGCTGCTGCTGCTGCTGCTGCTGCTAAGTCGCCTCAGTCATGTCCAACTCTGTGTGACCCCATAGATGGCAGCCCACCAGGCTCTGCTGTCCCTGGGATTCTCCAGGCAAGAACACTGGAGTGGGTTGCCATTTCCTTCTCCAATGCATGAAAGTGAAAAGTGAAAGTGAAATCGCTCAGTCATGTCTGACTCTTAGCGACCCCATGGACTGCAGCCTACCAGGGTCCTCCACCCATGGGATTTTCCAGGCAAGAGTACTGGAGTGGGTTGCCATTGCTTTCTCCGATGGAATCATTAGGGTCACAGTAATAATAATACAAAGACTTAGCATGTGTTGATGGTTTATGTGTGTTTGTAAACCTCACAACAAGTCTCCCTAATTCTATCATGTGCTGTGTACTTAGTCGCTAAGTCTTGTCTAACTCTTTGTGACCCCATGGACTGTAGCCCACCAGGCTCCTCTGTCCACGGGGATCCTCCAGGCAAGAATACTGGAGTAGGTTGACATGCCCTCCTCCAGGGAATCTTCCCAACTCAGGCATTGAACCTAGGTCTCCCTCACTGCAGGCAGATTCTTTACCATCTGAGCCACCAGAGAAGCACAAGAATACTGGAATGGGTAGCCTATCCCTTCTGCAGGGGATCTTCCCAACCAAGGAATTGAACTAGGGTCTCCTGCATTGCAGGTGGATTCTTTGCCAGCTGAGCTACCAGGGAAGCCCAGTTCATGTATGTCCCATAATACAGATGAGAAAACTCAAGTTTAAAAGTTATGTAAGTAAATTTATCATTCATCTAACAAATTTTTATAAAATACATATTCCATGCCAGAAACCAAGCTAAGGACTTTATATTTGCTACCTTATTTACAATAAGATACAATAACTAGACTGGATTTTCCTGTTCCACTTATCCTATAAAAGCTTGCCACTCCTATTAAGAAATGAAGTCTGTGTCTCTTCCCCTTGCAGCTGAGTGGCTTTTGTGACTGTCAGAGCAATGGAGTCTATGTGACCTCCAAGGCTGCACAATGAGAGAAACATCTCTCTCTGGCTATCTCTATTGAGAGAGTCACTCTTGAACCCAACCACCATGCTGTGAAGAAACCCAGGACACATGAAGATGCCTCCACGGGGACAGACTGAGGTCCCCAGAGTCCTCAGGTGACCTTCCTGCCAGAAGCCTGCCCTGACTGGAAAACTGTGATGGTGGCCCATCTTGGAGGCAGATTCTTAGCTCACAGGGGAGTAGCCACAGCTCAGGCTGAGTAGAGCAGAGAGATTTCCCTACTGAGCTTGGCCCAGACTGTAAACACACAGCAAAATGCGTTTTGTTTTAAGCCTCTTATGATTGGTTAATTGTATGTGTCAACTTGACTGGGCTAAGGGATTTCCAAATAGCTGGTAAAACATGTCTGGGCATGTCTGTGTTTCTGGAAGAGATTAACACTGAATTGACAGACTGAATAAACACGATCATTCTCATCTGTGAAAGTGGGTATCATTCAATTTGTCGAGGGCTCAAATAGAATGAAAAGACAGACAAAAGATGAATTTGTTCTTTCTGCTTGAGCTGTGACATCCATCTTCTCCCACCCCTGGACTCTGGTGTTCCTGGTTCCTGGGCCTATGGACTCAGACTAAATTATACCATTAGCTTTCCTGGGCTCCAGCTCCCAGGACTTCTTGGCTTCTCTAACTGCATGAATCAGTCTCTCACAAGATACCTCTCTGTCTCTGTGTATGTATATCCGATTGGTTCTGTTTATCTGGAGAAAGCTGAAGGACACCCCTCTGTATTGGCATAGTCTGTCATGCAGCAATTGATAACTAGAACAAATGCTGAGATGACTGTTAACTTTAATCCCCATTTTCCAGATGAGAAACACCTGACCGGCTATAGTCCATAGGGTCACAAAGAGCTGGACACGACTGAGCACACATACACACAAAAGAACCTTAGCAAAGTTATGTAAACTTACCTAAGATCACAAAACTACAAGTGGTAACCCTGTAAGTATAGCCCTGACTGCAAGGAAATCAAACCAGTCAACCATAAAGGAAATCAACCCTGAATATATTTATCTGAAGGACTGATGCTGAAGCTGAAGCTCCAATACTTTGGCAACTGGATATGAAGAGCTGACTCTTTGGAAAAGCCCCTGATACTGGGAAATATTGAGGGCAGGTGGAGAAGGGGGCAACAGAGGAGGAGATGGTTGGATGGCATCAGCGAATGCAGGGGGCTCAGGTTCGATCCCTGATTGGGAAACTAAAATCCCACATGCTATGTCACAAGGTCAAAAAATTAAAAAAAATTTTTTAAAGAAATGAAGTAACTAGTTGAAAGTCATAGAGTTAATTAGGGACAGTGCCAGGATTGAACCCAGACAGTTGGGCTCTGGAGGTTTATTAGTCATCTACTGAGGTATGATGAATGACCCTAAAGTTTAGTGACTTAAACCCACAATGTTTTGGACTTCCCTGGTGGCTGATTCCTGGTTTGGGAGAATCCCACATGTTGCAGAGCAACTAAGCCTATGCACAACTACTGAGCCTGTGCTCTAGAGCCCAGGAGCTGCAACTGCTAAGGTCTGTGCACCCTAGAGCTCTTGCTACACAATGAGAGATGCCACTGCAATGAGAAACCTGTGCACCACAACTAAAGAATAGCCCCTGTAGTCTCCACAACTAGAGAAAAGCCCATGCAGCAACAAAGACTCAGCACAGCCAAAAATAAAGAAACAAACAATTCTTAAGAAGAAGAAGAAACAAAAAAACTCCACAATGTTTTATACTTATAAATTCTGTGAGTCAGAGATTCAGGTGTGGCTAAGCTCAGGGTCTCTGATGCACATGTAGTCAAGATGTTGGTTGGGACCGCAACTGTCTGAAAACTTGACTGGCACTGCAGTATCCAATTATTAGATCTTGCTCTTGTTGGCTGTCATCCTCGGGCTGCTTGAGTATCCTCACAAGATGGCAGCTGGCTTCCTCCAGAGTGGGTGAGTCAAGAAGGAAGCAAGGCAGGTAGGGGCAGCAAGGATCTAGCCTCATAAGTCATATTCCATTAGTCTTGTGGCATGCTATTTTCTGGAAGCAAGTCACCAAATTTGGTCTGCATTCAAGGTGTAGGGAATTAGACAGCACATTCTGAAGAAGAGGCGTGTCAAAGAGTCTGTGAACATAGCTCTAAGCCACCACAAGAGATAAGAAGACAAGGCCACAGAAATGCAGAGAGACAAGTGCCTGACTCAATTCAGAGGGTTTTTAACCCTTAATTTCTGTCTTCAAAAAATGAATAAAATTAAACCACTTGTTTAATACAATTAAACGTGAAGAAGGATGGAAAAGTAATTCAGATAAAAGAAATAGCATCTGTAAAAGTAAAGCTTCTGGAACTGAATATCATTCATTATGATAGGGACTAGAGGAAGCGGGGGTGAGAGATGAGGCTAGATTTCAGAGGATATTATCTCATTATCTCAAGCTTCTGGAACTGAATATCATTCAATATGATAGGGACTAGAGGGAGTTGAGGTGAGAGATGAGGCTAGATTTCAGAGGATATTATCTCATGCTGGAAGTTTAGTTTTATCCTATTGTATTGGGACCATCTAAATAGAGTGATGGCATAATCAAACCTGCAGTATAGAAAGTTCACTGTGGAGTTCATGTATAAATAGTATAAGTAGATTGGAAGGAATGAGTGTGAGGTTGTGTGACCAGTTAAGAAGCTGCTGCAGTAGTTCTAGGAAATTGTGGATGGGCGTTTATGCTGTTGGCAAGGGGAGGGAAAGGGCTGGCTAGGCAGGGGAAGGAATGCAGAGGTAATGCCATCAGTACTTGAGACAGACTGCCTAAAGGTCGTGAAACAGAGAGAAGAGTCTAGGAAGATTCTTAGACTGGAGGGTTTGACCTACTCTCTGAAAAACTGCCCTTGAGCTTCATTACCTTCTCCAGTTGCAGAAGTGAGGGAATCCAGTGTCAACTCTGTTGATGATTCTGTTCTTCGCTTGGTGCTTTGGGTAGCTAAGGTCAAGAAGTAGGAAAAACACCCTTTGCAAACTGCGTGTCTGTGTAGGGCAGGGAGCTCTACTTCCTAAAAGAAAGAGCTTCCTTAGCAGATTCTGTATTTAACTGGTTACTGTCTGCAGCATCTTTCTGGTTCTGGATAGGATGGGACTATGGGCTACTCGGGACACAGTCAGCTACTAATCAGCTGGCAAAGAATTGATTCCTGTGTTACATCCCTTCCCTTTAGGTCACAAGTCTACAAGATTGCTAAGTGGCAGAGGTTTCTGAATCCTTGTCTTTGGGCCCCTGGAATTGCTGAATCTTGTTAATATTGACTTCCATCTAATTGGTTCACTATTTAGTTGACAGGGTTGTTCTTTTTTATTTTTATTTCCCTGGTTACCTTATGCCCTAAGGGAATGCTAATTAATAAAAAGGTCCAGGATATCCCAGGCTCAAAGTCTATCTTCCTTTCTCCTTACCCCATGACTTGTGTGTTGTGAGAATTACATAGCAGTTTCATCAGTTAAACGTTCCATGCCTCAGTTATTTTATCTCTAAAATGGGCATAATTCTATGAAGTCTGCTACTTCCTTTATAGAGTAATTGTGAGGAATAGGGGAAGCTTTTCAGCTGAGTGTACTGCCTGGTACTTCATGAGGGTTCAATAATGGGTAGTTAAAAATAATAATCACCCCATTTTGCAGGGAGATGCTTCCAAAGCATATGTGCTCAGTCGCTCAGTAGTGTCTGACTCTTTGCGACCCTATGGACTATAGCCAAACAGGCTTCTCTGTCCATGGGGATTCTCCAGACAAGAATACTGGAATGGGTTGTCATGCCTTCCTTCAGGAGATCTTCCCAATCCAGAAATCAAACCCATGTTTCCCTGTGTCTCCTGCATTGCAGGCAGATTCTTTACTGCTGAGCCACTGGGGAAACCCCAAATCCCTGAGACAGTTTCCATCTTCATCCCCACTTTACAGCTGAGAAAAACAAGAACCTGAGAAATTCATTAAGTCCTACATTTAGAAAAACGTTTCCACAAATGCTCAAATAGCCTCCTTCTAACGCTGATATTTAGGGATCCAGGGTAATCAAAGATGAGTGAACTCCGGGAGTTGGTGAGGGACAGGGAGGCCTGGCGTGCTGCAATTCATGGGGTCCCAAAGAGTCGGACACGACTGAGCGACTGATCTGATCTGATCTGATCTGAGAGGCCCTATTTGAAAACATAACAATTTATCAAAGAATATATTGCTATTAGCTGTTAACTTCAAAGTAGGGTTTCTTTGCCTTAACACTTAGAAAAATTCATTTGGCTGTGCTAGGTGTTAGTTGCAGCACACAAGATCTTTAGTTGTGGTCTGTGGGATCCAGTTTCCTGACCAGGGATCAAGAGTGCAGAATCTTAGCCACTGGACCACCAGGGAAATCCTCTACCTTAGCACTCTTAACACTTGGGGACAGGTAATTAATTATCTGTTGTGAAGGGCTGTCTAGTCCATCATGGGGTGTTTAACAGCCTCTCTGGCCTCCACCCACCAATGCCAGGAGCACATCCTCCTTCCCTGCAAGATGTGACAAACAAAAATGTCACCAGATGTTGTCAAATGTCTTCTGGGGGGTGAAGGTCACAATCACCCACCCCTCAGACAGCTGCTCTAAAGCACAGAAGAGTCCCAGGAATCATCTCTCAAATAGAGTTGGACGTGGGGCAGGTTTGACTTTGGAAGGTCTGGAGGTCATAGGAAAAGTCCAGAGCAGAAGATTTTGTCCAGCAAGGATAGGATCTCTGGTAGAACATGGTGCAGGAAGGTGAAAAGCCACCAACTTCAGTCCTCACCATGAGAAGCGCCTAGGTTGTGAGTGCTGAAGAGGTAAGACGCCCTCCCCTCAGATAAAACCCCCTCAAAATCCATCATCTTGTTCTCTCAAGAAGTAGGATGCAGGGAAGCAAATGCAACAAATGCCCACCACAGAGCCTCAGAAAGGTAGAGTCATTTATCTCAAGGTCATGAGCCTGTAAAGACAGAGTCAGTTTCAAGCACACACACCTGGACTCCACAGCCCTTTATTCATTTATATTTGGCTGCACTGGGTCTTCAGTGATGCGTGGGCTTTTCTCTAGTTGCCCCAAAGGAGGGCTACTCTCTAGTTGCTGCGTGTGGGTTTTTCACTGTAGTGGCTTCTCTCGTTGCGGAGCCCAGGCTCTAGGATGTGCAGGCTCAGCAGTTGTGACTTGGGGCTCCAGAGTGTGGCGCAGGAGCTTAGGTGCCCTGCGGCGTGCGGGATCTTATTTCCCAGACCAGAGATTGAGCCCATGTCCCCTGCACTGGCAGGCAGATTCTTAACCACTGGACAACCAGGGAAGTGCCCCCCTCCTTTGCCTACTGCAGCCCAAGAGTCAAATGTGCTCACTGCCTCTTTACAGAAGTACAGACATACCCATTCACATACATGGTATGTGCTTTCCTGCTACAACCAAAGAGCTGACTAACAGAAACAGTCTGCATGACCTGAAAACCCCAAATGATTTACAGTTTGATCCCTTACTGAAAAACTTCATCACCCCTTTATTCAGAGAATAATATATGTATTGATGTTTTCCAGTGGGAGCCCTGCAGGATGGAGCCAAGGGGACAGCCAGATGTTGGGTTTGGTCACTGACCTCCTTCTTCCTCTGCCACGTGGAGTCTTGGGCCACCAGCCATGTTTCTTGCTTTCTCCTCTATTCGTCTCACACTGGGTTCATTTGTCTCCACTAGAAAAATCCCTCAACTGAAAAGTGAAAACAATTCAGGGAGGAAAGACTTGCAACACAAATTGCATGTGTGAACGCTCCTGAAATTTGCCAGTTCAACACATTGTTATTCTTGAGGGTGTTTTATCTCCCTTCAGAAGAACTGAGAAACTTAACAGCCAACAAAAAATCACAACAAAATTCAGCTCAGTCTCATTGTTAGACTGAGTGGGTTTTACTCTCCTGTTCCTCAGTCAGATTTTAAATGGATGTGGTTTTATTCCCTTTCTCATCTCATATCGGAACAGATCAATCTACAGGATCTCATTTCTAAATGATGTTCTTGTATTTCAAGAGACCTTTTAGAAGGGAGAAAAATAGCTCCACTCTAGAGAAAGCTAAGGCCAGAAAACAAGTATATTTATCTCCAATTATTCAATAAGTACTTACTGAGTGTTGGGCCCAAATTCTTAGTGGTTGGAGGAGGAGCTGAGGTTCAGGATGGGGATGTGACTTGCTCAGAGTCAGGAGGCATCTTCCTTCTTATCACTGTTGGATCCTTTCTATTCCCTTGAGTGTGGGCACAGAGCCTGGTTGGAATAAGAATTCCTGTCCTGTGCTCTGCTGAGATGTAGCACCCTAGAGACTGAAGATGAACCAGCTCTTGCCATTCTCTGGGGTAAATCTCTCAATAGTCACCCATTTCTTTCAGAACAAAGTCACTCACTGGACCACAGTGGTAAGCTCCCATGTGGTGTAAGCATTCACAAACTTTTTGCTTTATCGTTTCAACAAATTTCTTTTCTGTAGACGCACACCCCCTCTGCCAGTTGCTTAGACTCTTTGCAGAACCTACCAGCACCGGGTTTACACATGTGTGCATTCTCCATCCCACTAGTCACTTCATGAATTTTGTTTTTTCTTTTTTGCAAGACTTTTTTTTTTTTTTTTAATGTGGACCATTTTTTAAAAGTCTTTCTTGAATTTGTTATAGTACTGCTTCTGTTTTGTGTTTGGGGTTTTTGGCCCCGAGACAAGCAGGCTCTTATCTCCCTGCTTGCTTTAGTCACTATGTTGTGCCCGACTCTTGTGACCCCATGGACTGTAGCCTGCCAGGCTCCTCTGTCCATGGGATTCTCCAGGCAAGCATACTGAAGTGGGTTGCCCTTTCCTTCTCCAGGGGATCTTTCCAAACCAGGAATCGAACCCAGGTCTCCTGCACTGCAGGCAGATTCTTTACCAACTGAGCTATGAGGGAAGCCCTGACCAGGGATCAAACCTGCACCCCCTGAAGCAGAAGGTGAAGTCTTAACCACTGGGCCACCAGGGATGTCCCTAACCTTGTTCTTTAGGTCTTAGTTTAAATGTCATGTCCTCAGAGCACCCTTCTCCACCTCAGCCACTGCCTTCTCAGACTAGGTGAGGTTCCCAAAGAAATTCTCCCTTTCTTGGATTAATTATTCATCACACTGATCAGAATTGTAGTTATGTACTTAATGAAAGTCACTTCCATTTCTCTGTAAACTTCAAGAAGGTGGGAATTGAGTTAGTCGTTCTGTTCACTGAAAGTGAAAGTCGCTCAGTCGTATCCGACTCTCTGCGACCCCATGGACTGTACAGCCCATGGAATTCTCCAGGCCAGAATACTGGAGTGGATAGCCTTTCCCTTCTCCAGGGGATCCTCCCAACCCAGGGACTGAACCCAGGTCTTCCGCATTACAGTCAGATTCTTTACCAGCTGAGCCACAAGGGAAGCCCAAGAATACTGGAGTGGGTAAGAATACTGGAGTGGGTAGCCTATCCCGTCTCCAGTGGATCTTCCCAATCCAGGAATCCAACAAGGGTCTTCTGCATTGCAAGCAGATCCTTTATCAACTGAGCTATTAGGGAAGCCCTCTGTTCACTGCCATTTAACAAATACCTAGCATCCAGCCTGACACACATGCTCAGTATTTATATACTAACTAGCTAATATGGCCTTCGGGCTCTGGGCCAGAGGAGAAAAGCAGATGCTTTCCTTATAATGGACAATGGGACTGATGGGAATTTACCTTCATCCCGCCTTTATAATGTGCCATTCAAAAGGCTTGTTTAATTCCACTGGACTCCTGGATTTTGCAGGTAGCATCAAATAAGAGCAGGTTTTTCCAATGGCATTAATGTGTTCAAAAACTGATTTCAGAACCTCTTCTTCTGGACCCTCCAGATTAGCTTCTGACCACTCAGGTTCTCCTTCTGATTTAATTTCTCCAACATATAAGCCTGTCTTCAGATAATTTTGCTTTCCCTCATTCCCAAACCAATGATTGGGACTCCATCTTTCTTAGCTGAAGATGTACCTTACTCAATTGCCCAGACCATACTCTGGTTCCCAAGAAATGCAGCTTGAAGGATTCAGCCTAATTCACATCCTCTCCATTTTTCAAGCCCTCTGCTCCCTAGCCCCCTCCCAAAGTTTTATGCAAGCTTTTCCCACTGTCTTGGGTGTGCTTCTTTCTGCCTTAGTCATTCGGTTAACTCAGACTCCTACTTAAGACACTAACTCAAATAGAAGTCCTTCCCTGATCCTCAAGGCCAGGTCAGGGCCCCTGTTAAATCTTTTCTTAACACCATAAACACTGTGTTTGGAAAAAAAATATTCGGAGCAATTTATAAGGTTGTATTTATGCGATGATTCTCATTTATATATATTTACTCTAGACTGTAAACTCCAAAAAGGCTTGTATCATGCCTTTTTGTTCATTATTACAATCTCAATATCTAGCACAGAGTACATGCTTAAGATATTGGTTGAATGAATGAAGGAAGAAATGATTCAAATTTGATATATCCTTCCTTGCACTTCTTCCTCTATTTATGCTTTAAGGAAAAGATAACCAAGGATCTCTTTCATAATCTTTGCTACCTGTCTCCTACAGTAGAAAGGGCAAATAGGAGGTCTATTTATCCTCCATTACTCTCTGTGGGAGCTTGCACAAGCTACTCACTTGCTCTGCCTCCCAGTCTCTGCCTTTCTGAAATTGATCACTAAAATAATTGCCTCAAAGGACACTTCATTCATTCACTCGTTCATTAGAGAAAGAGCATTTCTCAAAGTAGGTCCTAGGCCCAACCACATGGGGATCTCCTAGACCACTAATGGATGCAGATTCCTAGATCGTATTTAAGATTATAGGACTAAAATCTCTCTAGGGGCAACTCGTTAATATGCATTTTAACAAAGTTTATTGGTGATAGTTAGGCATCTTTAAGTTGAGAACCAATGTGTGCAGTGGGCTGTTGTGATAATTTAAAAAGATACCTTACAGAGATCAGTATGGAAGCTGCTTTATTGCATGATCCTGGTGCATGGTCAGTGCTTCACAACAGTCTATCTTTCCATCTACTTAGTATCCATCTACCTAACCACTTACCTCCCTCTATCTCTCCTAACATAGTATTTTTATTTCTTCCTCTAATTCCATCTATTCTTTTGTTCTCCCGTCTTATCCCAAATATCATACTCTTTCCAAAGTTAATAAGAGGCCCATCCCTGTACCAAGTGATCAAAGAACTCTGGAAAATGTAGAAGACAAAACCCTGGTCCTCAGGGAGCTCTCAGAAGACAAAGGAGACCTGGAATTCTACACCTGTACAAAGATAGGTGGGCACATCCCAGCCCGTGGGCTTGACTTGTACAAATTGCCTCTCCGCTCCTCTTTTCTCCTATGCCACGAAGCCCTGCCTTCCCCAGTGCCTCAGCAGTAAAGAATCCACCTGCAATGCAAGAGATGCTGGAGACACAGGTTCAATCCCTGAGTCAGGAAGAGCCTCTAGAGAAGGAATCAGCAACCCACTTGAGTATTCTTGCCTGAAAAATCCCATGGACAGAGGAGCCTAGTGGGCTACAGTCCGAAGGGTCACAAAGAGTCAGAGTCATGACTGAGCGACTGAGCATGTGCATGTGCGTGAAGCCCTGCACCACATTCATGGAAATGACTCTGGCTGTGGTCCTCAAACCTTCTCCAGCCCATGTTTCTTTGTCCCTGGGAGACAGGCACAGCTGCTTATTCACCAGATCCCACCTGTGCATTCAGAACTTCTTCCTCCTCAGGGTAATCACAGGGTAAGATTAATTATGCTAATTAGCTTCTGCAGGCAGATACAATTAACCAGCGCATGAGGTAGCTTCAGAAATCTGTACAGGAGTTGTTACTTGCTGGGTTTAACTTCACCATCCCGCACAGTAATTAAAAGATGAGGGGAGAGGAAGATGGAGCTTAGTTGGCATTAGTGGTAAAGAACCCGCCTGCCAATGCAGGAGAGGGAAGAGATGCGGGTTCCATTTCTGGCTTGGGAGGACCCCCTGGAGAAAGGAATGGCAACCCAGTCCAGTATTCTGGCCTGGAGAATTCCATGGACAAAGGAGTCCTGGCAGGCTAGAGTTGCAAGGGGTTGCAAAGAGTCGGACATGATGAAGCAACTTAGCATGGAGAGGAAGAATTTGCTCTTTTTCACTAAAGACCACATGGCTCCATTCTCCAGTGGAAGTTGCAAGAAGCTTTCCAGAGAATATCTGGCTACTTAATGCCCACCCTTGGGACCTGCCACAGAACTCCTTCTTCATGGGGCTAGGTACCAGCCTGGTAGTCAATTTTGTTCTTGTCAGTGGTAGAAAAATAAGGTACTCATGTTTTGATATGTTTGAAAATCCTTTTTTTCCCCCTCTTACTCTTCTATACCATTTAAATTTTTAAATATTTTTCTTTATTCAAAATAGAAAAAACTGTAGAAACTTTAAATCAAGCATCCCTGATATGTGTTTCATGGAGTGCTAATTCTCCAGGTTGCCTTGGGGATAAAAACTTATAATCCAACTTTGAGAAGCTTAAATTTCTGAATTCCCCTCATGAAGAGTCAGAATAAACATTAGCATATTAAAGCTCTAGAACTTCTATAAAAGAAGACATGTTTAACTACAAGTAATTCAATATTTTCTAAATTTATTTTCCCATATATTTTAGTTTTGTTTTTCCCCCAAAGATGACCCTAAGATAAAGACTTGAGCACAGTTCATTTACTGAGGAGATTTCAGAAAACAAAAGAGAAGGGATGAGAAGAATGAGGCAAGGTAGGGAAAAAAGCCAATCAAGAGTGCATTAAAAAATTAACTAGAACTATAGACAGAGTTTGGTCTTGCTGAGGAACCCCCTAAAGACTCATGGAGAATTTATCACAGAATTTTCCTATGGGAGAACTTCCCTGGTGGTCCAGTGGTTAAGACTTTGCATTTCTACTGCAGGGGGCATGGGTTCAATCCCTAGTCAGGGGGCTAAGATCCCACATGCTGCAAGGTGCAGCTTAAAAAATAAAAATAAATAAATAAAAGAAACAAACAAATTTTAATTAAAAAAAAAAAAGAAGAATTGTCCTGCCAAAGGATAGGAAAGCCTAGACATTTATCCATTGACTCACGGCCCTCATTATTTGGGAGTTACCCTAAAGGACTTTAACCTTCCTGTACTTCTGAGTTGATCAATAGATAATCCTTTGCCAGCTTTACGAAAAGTTGACTGTAGAGACCCTGTGGCTCTTAAGGACACTGACAGTGGGCTTGGAACTGTCCGCCACTGCAGTGCTGAACTCAGGAGGGTTAAAAGTGTGTGGCTTGGTCATCATGAGCACTTGTTATATTAATACCATATAATATTTAAAATTTTAGAATTTTAGGTTATTAACATTCAACACACTTGTGTTCTACGTATACGACAATGCTCCATTTTCTCTACTCCTGTCCAATTCTCCATCCCTCTCGTATCCTGCAGTGGCAACTCTGAATGCATCTTGTGTGATGGCCACAGAAGGAAGCAGACCAGATCCCTGAGTGACCTTGGAAGGGACTAAATTGAGTGACCTGAAGTGGATTTTGAGTGAACAACAAATCAGCTTTTATGTGTGAATCCTTTGGAATTTAAAACTTTGTTTTATCACAGAAGAGCCTAAGCCTACCCCCAAAATGCCACAGTCTTAGAGAGTACAGCCACAGAGAAGCAAAAGTTCATTGTAATTTCTAGAATATTCCTTACACAGATATCTGATGTGGGTCAGCTGATAGTGTAGCAAAACAAACAAAGAAACCTTCTGTCTGAAAAAAACAAGGAAAGGATGAGACTGAACTGCTGTTTGTGCTTCCTAGTGTTACTAACAGAGAACCATAAAGACAGTAAACAAAGGATCAGAGGAGTGGCCCAAGCACCACAAGGAAATGTTCTGTTTCTGCAGGATGACTTGCTCAAGAAGGATGTGTTCGATTCACTGGGAGCAGATATGGATCAAACTCTTGCTGAGAAGTGAGAGGGATCTGAGCGCTGTGCTTCTGTGCCCTGCTCTTGACTCTTAAAATAGGCTCACTCGTCTAAAAACCACACACTTGCGGGCCTATAGATATGAATGATGGAATCAATGTCTCCTACTCTTGTTTATTCCAAGTTCCTATATTTTACTATTAAATATTTTAAATTGGTTCTGAAATCTAGGCTCTGTAACCCCTGTTGTTGTTGTTCAATCACTAAGTCATATCTGACTCTTTGTGACCCCATGGACTGCAGCATGCAGGCTCTGCTGTCCTTCACTATCTCCTGGAGTTTGCTCAAATTCATGTCCATTGAGTCAGTGATGCTATCTAACTATCTCATCCTCTTTCACCCTCTTTTCCTTTTTGAAGAGCCAACTCACTGGAAAAGACCCTGACGCTGTAACCCCTACTCAAGTATTCCCCTCCTTTAGGGAATCTAATTATATGTATATTTGACTGTTTGAATCCATCTCACAGCTTATTGATGCTCTGTTAATATTTTTAAATTCTCTTTTTTGTCTTTAACTTTTGATAGTTTCTATGGCTATGTCTTCAAGTCCACTATTATTTTCTTCCACTACATCTAATCTCCCATTAATACCATCCAGTATTTTTAATCTCACACATTGTAGTTTTCATCTCAACAATGTCAAGGTGAGTTTTTAAAAAAAATCTTCCATGAAAAAAGGTGAAAACTTTGGATAGTTTCTATAGTTACATCTTCAAGTCCACTATTATCTTCTTCTGCTACATCTGCTGCTGCTGCTGCTGCTAAGTCACTTCAGTCGTGTCTGACTCTGTGCAACCCCGCAGATGGCAGCCCACCAGGCTCCCCCGTCCCTTGGATTCTCCAGGCAAGAACACTGGAGTGGGTTGCCATTTCTTTCTCCAATGCATGAAAGTGAAAAGTGAAAGTGAAGTCGCTCAGTCGTGTCCGACTCTTTGCGACCCCATGGACTGCAGCCTACCAAGCTCCTCCATCCATGGAATTTTCCAGGCAAGGGTACTGGAGTGGGGTACCATTGCCTTCTCCTGTTAATACCATCTAGTATTTCTAACCTCATACATTGTAGTTTTTATCTCAACAATGTCAATGTGAGGTTTTTTTTTAATCTTCCATACATCTACTTTTATTCTGAATATTTTAAATACAGCTATTATAACTATTTTAATGTTCTTGCATGCTAATTCTAATATCTGTGTCAGTTCTGGAATAATTTTGATTAATTAGTCCCTTCATTATGGGTCCTCTTTGATGACAGATGTGAACTGTGCCTCTTTGGGTGCTGAATATCTTTGTGTGTGTGTATGTCTGTGTGTGTCTGTGTGTGTGTTTAGTTGTGTCTGACTCTTTTCGACCCCATGGACTATAGCCCACCAGACTTTGTCCTGGGATTTCCCAGGCAAGAATACTGGAGTGGATTGCCATTTCCTTCTCCAGGGGATCTTCCACACCCAGGGATTGAATCCATGTCTCTTGCATCTCCTGCACTGGCAGATGGATTCTTTACTACTGAGTCACCTTGGAAATCATTTGTATTCCTATAACAATTCTTGCCCTTGGTAATGGGAAACAGTTAAATTCCTTGGAAGACTCCTTCAGATCTTGCTTTTAATGTTTTCTAGGCAGGACCAGAGAAGAAATTGGTCTGGGACTAATCATTCCCCATTATGAGGCAAGATTCTTCTGTGTCCTCACGCCAGTGCCTCTAAAATCAGAGGTTTTCTAGTTTGGCTGGTAGAAGAGGCACGATTCCCAGCCCTGTGTGAGCACTAAGCACTGAGTCCTCTAATCTCATTGGGTGCTTCTTTCTTTCACAATTAGGGAGTTTTCTCACATGTATGTGCTAATCAGAATTCAGCCAAATATTCAAGAGGTGCTCTTCAGATATTACTACATGAGGGGGAAAACCCTTGATCTGCTTAAATCAGTGGCTTTAAATTTCTTGTTATTACTTGCAGCCAAGTATAATCTTTTTTAAAAAAAAAATTTATTGTTTAATTGAAAGATAATTGCTTTACAGAATTTTGTTGTTTTCTGTCAAACATCAACATGAATCAGCCATAGTTGTACATATGTCCACTCCATCTTGAACCTCCCTATACTCTCTGTTTCTTTCCTCTATAAGTAACATATCTGGTCGGTATCATCACCCAGACCTGGTAAACAGAAACAAGTCAGTTCTGTTTGGATGACCTCCTGCACTCCAGTTCCCAAAGGATTGGATAGAATTGATGCAGAAACAGAAACTTAGAAATGGGATTTTTGTTGTTGTTGTTTGTTTAAAGCAATGTAACAAATGACTAGAATAACTATATTTACTGCATGTTATTTATCTGTTAAACACAGAGCTAAGTGCTTTATGTAAATTATCTCATTTAACCTTCAAAACTACGCTAAGATGTAGGGGTTTATATATTTATTTCACAAATATTTCTGAGTTACTAGCATTATTCTAGGTACTGTGGATATTTCCATGAATTCAACGTACTTCCCATCCATGGAGTTACCTTCTGGTAAGGGAGACCTGCATGCATGTGTGCTGAGTCACTTCAGTCGTGTCTGACTCTTTGTGACCCTATGGACTCACCCCCCAGACTCCTCTGTCCATGGGATTCTCCAGGCAAGAATAATGAAGAGGACTGCCATGCCCTTCTCCAGGGGATCTTCCCCACCCAGGGATCGAACCCCCATCTCTAAGGTCTCCTGCATTGACAGATGGATTCTTTAGCACTAGCACCACCTAGGAAGCCCTAAGGGAGACAGACAGCATCAAATAAATAAATCAAATAAAACTACAAGCCTGCAGAGATCTCTGAAGATCATTAAAACACAAGATAAATATAGAACATACGTTAGTTTAGATCAGGTCATTGTGAAAGACATCTCTGAGTTGCCAGTGAAGGTGAAATCTGAATGACAAAGAGTGAGACAACTAACTATGTGAAAATCAAGTCATTTCCAGGCACAGATTACAGCCAGTGCAAAAGTCTTCAGTTGAGAATGAGCATGATGGATTCAAAGAATAACAAACAAACACAGTGTAGCTGGAGAGTTAGAAGAGATAGGACATGACAGTCTTGAAAGATTTAGAAAACCAAGGTCAGGAGTTTTGATGCCATTCCAAGCAAAATGGTAGATCACTGGGGGATTTTAAGCAAGGTAGTGTTGTGATTTGATTTGTATTTTATAAAATCAATCTGGCTGCTCTTCAGTGAATAGATTATGAGAGGCTGGGATGGAAGAAGGAAATGAATTAGGAAGCTTTGCAGCTGTCAGCTTGGATATGGTTATAGTCAAGTTGGAGGAATGGAGATGAAATTATGTTTCTGAGTAGAATTTTCAGAACTTACTCATGGATTGACTGAGAGCTATGAGAGGAGAGTCAGGAAGCATTCTTAGGAGTTTGGCTAAGAAATTTTCACCCTGATTTTATATATGAGAATATCTATTTATCTATTGATATGCCATCTGTCTCTATATCTTTCTATTGTCTATCTATGTACATACCTACCTATGTACCATTTACCTATCTATCTTTGCTTCCCCAGTGGCTCAGTGGTAAAGAATCTGCCTGCAATGCAGAAAATGTGGGTTCGAACCCTGGGTTGGGAAGATCCTCTGGAGGAGGAAATGGGCAACCCACTCCAGTATCCTTGTCTGGGAAATCCTAGGGACAGAGGAGCCTGGTGGGTTAGAACCCATGTGGTTGCAAAAGAGTCAGACACAACTCAGTGAATAAACAACAACACAATCTATATAGCTACTATCTGTATGCCATCTGTCTATCTGCTATACTACCTATCTATATGCCATGGCTGTCTACCAATCATCTATTTAACTACTATCTATATGCCATCTATCTATTGAGAGATTTTATGTGAGATTATGTAACTTGTCAAAAGTTACACAGCTAGGCCATGACATTCATTTATAATACCCTTATTCATTCAACAAATATGTGTGAAGTACAGCAGAACTATGGGTAATCAAGACAGTCACGGTCCCCCACGGAATTCACAGTTGTAGAGAAGAGAAGATATAAGTAATTACATACATACCCAGATGCACAGAGAATATTTAAGCTTACTATTAAAGTCCTTAAACAAAGCTGGCATTCAAACTCAGTCTTTATAACCAAAAGCTCATGCTATATAACTCATGTTATGATGGATTGAATTTTCCAGGGTTTGAGGGGGGCAAGTCAGGGCGACGGGACTGTATAGACCCTTGCTGCCATCCCACATAACCCACTTCGTTCTTTGTTTGTGTCACGCGGCCACCAGTATTCTTTCACTCTTTCTCCACACATGCTCCACAAGTGATCACCACAGGAGTGTTGACAAAGATTTACTGAATACACGCCATGTGGTAGGCACTGGACTGCTCACTGTGGAGTCTCATACCAATGTTGCAGGAAGGGGGACCCCTTCCAGGGCCCAAAACTGGGCTCTTGTCTGACACTTGGAAATGACTTGTTCAAGGAGACACATGTGCTGACAAAGCAAGAGGTTTTATTGGGAAAGGGCGCCCGGGCGGAGAGCAGGAGGGTAAGGGAACTCGGGAGAACTGCTCTGCCACGTGGCTTCAGTCTCCGGTTTTATGGTGATGGGATTAGTTTCCGGGTTGTCTTTAGCCAATCATTCTGACTCAGATTCCTTCCTGGTGCTGCACGCCTTGTTCAGCCAAGATGGATGCCAGAGAGAAGGATTCTGGGAGGTGGTCGGACATGTGGTGTCTCCTTTTGACCTTTCCTGAACTCTTCCTTACCAGGACCTCCTGTCGTAAAACAGCTCATGCAAATGATTACTATGGTGCCTGGCTAGGGTGGGCGTTTCAGTCAGTGTGCTTCCCCTAACACCAAGGTCATGGGTGCAAGCCTTTCATCAAGGCCATACATGCAGAGCACAGGACCAAAATCATCGCTGGAAGTGACTGAGCCCTATGGTAACCGTTGACAACCTCCCCATCTCAATCCTTCCTGGCAAAGTCCCTGAACCCATGTTAACAAAAATACCCACCCCAGTACACACGCTGTTGTGCCTTAACCAATCACTTAATGCCACACTTCTAGCAGGAATTTTCTTTGTCTTGAGGCTAGAAAAATTGGTTACTAATGCATGAACATCATTGACTCTCCTTGGCCTGTCAGGGGGCTGGCTGTGGTGCTTGAAGCACCTGCATGATCTCTGCTCTTTGTTCTTAATAAACTCACTCCTTTCTGCAACACTCCATGTCTGGAAATTCTTTTTCAGCCTGAGCTCTGACTGCTCAGTCACTAGAAAATCAAAAAAAAGAATAAGAGACCCACCTGTCCTCAAGACACCCATAGTCTAATTGGAAAATGGAACGAGAAATGATTATTCTGATCCAGTATAACAGGTGTCATGGTAGACGTTAGCATGGGACCCACTGGATCACAGGGGAGGGTACCTTATACAGACTGGGAAAAAAGTAACTAGGCTGTCTTAGAGGACCTGATGGAGGAGAAGGACTTTGTCATACATAAAGGAGAAAAAAAGAATGCTAAAGCAGACAGAACAGTCCACATAAAATTACAGAGGTCTAAAATACCACATAAGTTCTCGGGTGTTATGAGGTGCCGAAACCACAAAGCAAAAGAGAGGATGGGGAGAGATGAGGTTGGAGAAAAGGCACCCAGCTTGTGCCACATGAATTCATTCAAAGCCTTTTCAATGTGCTTCCTAATGCAAACTGGAATCTGGAATCTGCATATAAAAGACTAGATTCTGTTGGTTTTCTACCCACCTTATTTTCTGGGGTGGGGTGGGGAAGAGTTCAATAGTGGCTCAGTGGTAAAGAATTCGCCTGCAATGAAGGAGACCTGGGTTCGAACCCTGTGTAGGGAAGATCCCCTGGAGGAGGAAATGGCAACCCACTTCACTATTCTTGCCTGAAGAATCCCATAGACAGAGAAGCCTGGCAGGCTAGAGTCCATGGAGTCACAAGGAGTCAGACAGGCTTAGTGACTGAACAACAATTCACTTGGGCCTGTTGTGTTCTGATCATCAGTTCAGTTCAGTTCAGTCGCTCAGTCATGTCCGACTCTTTGCAACCCCATGAACTGCAGCACACCAGGCCTCCCTGTCCATCACCAACTCCCAGAGTTTACCCAAACTCATGTCCATTGAGTTGGTGATGCCATCCAACCATCTCATCCTCTGTCGTCCCCTTCTCCTCCTGCCCTCAATCTTTCCCAGCATCAGAGTCTTTTCAAATGAGTCAGCTCTTTGCATCAGGTGGCCAAAGTATTGGAGTTTCAGCTTCAACATCAGTCCTTACAATGAACACCCAGGACTGGTCTCCTTTAGGATGGACTGGTTGGATCTCCTTGCAGTCCAAGGGACATTCAAGAGTTTTCTTCAACACCCCAGTTCAAAAGCATCAGTTCTGATCATGGATCCTTTTTTATTTGGGGATCATCTCCATGTTTTCATCTGGAATTCTTCCTGTCATTCTTTCATCCTGCGATTTCTTTAACTAAAAGGGGAGCCTGCCAGGGGAAATATGTCAGGATCTTGACAAAATCTACTGTGTATTTAAAACACACACACTTAAAAGAGATTCTGAGTCACCCAGGGACAGTCCTCTGTTCCTTGTATTTCTGCTCCAGGGACTGTCACCAAAGTTCACTTCACAATGCTGAGAGTTTTAGGGTTTCTTCATGGAGTTAGAGAGTCATGTTTAGGGGACTCTCCTGGGTCAGGACCTTGAAAAATTTTACCTGGTAGGAACAAATATATTTCATTCTTAACCCAAATGCTCTCATTATCTTTTCTTTTTAAAAAGTTTATTGAAGTACAGTTGATTTACAATGTCATGTTAGTTTCAGGTGACAGCAAAGTGATTCAGTTATATACATGTGTGTGTGTGTATGTGTGTGTGTGTATGTGTGTGTGTGTGTATTCTTTTTCAGATTTTTTTGCTTTATAGGTTATTACAAGATATTGACTAGCTCCCTGCCCTGCACTATTTGGAACTGAAGGTCCTTGTTAGTTGCCTATTTTATATACAGTACTGTGTATATGTTATTTCCAACCCTCTAATTTATCCCTGACCCCATCTTTACCCTTTGGGAGCCATATGTTTGTTTTCTATGTTGGTGAGTCTATTTCTGTTTTATAAACAAGTTCATTTGTAACACTTTTTTCAGATTCCACACATAAGCCATATCAAATGGTATTTGTCTTTCTCTGTCTGACCTACTTCACTTAGTAGGATAATCTCTCATTACCGTTTTGGCTCACCAGGACACACAGGCACACACAAGCACACATGTATGACACACAGGTGCACATGGTCACTCAGTTGTGTCCGACTCTTGCGGCCCCATGGACTGTAGCCCGCCAGGCTCCTCTGTCCATGGGATTTTCCAGGAAAGAATACTGGAGTGGATTGCCATTTTGTACACATTCATAACTGAATGGAGACACAGAAATGTAAAGTCCAATAGGAGTCTCTAAGAACAGTGCCTCATTTCAGGGTTCTGGTTGACCAGGATTTGTGCTGTAACCTGTATGAGGATTCTGTGCTCCTGACCCTCTGACAGAGCCTTTTAGGGATCCGTCACAAGGCAACAAGTGTTGGGCCTGACACAGGACACTCTGTGTTTTCAGGGGATACACCTTAGCATTCTTTTATTACAGTTTATTTTCTAAAGTTTTTTTTTAATTTAAATTTATTTATTTTAATTGGAGGTTAATTACTTTATAATATTGTATTGGTTTTGCCATACGTCAACATGAATCCACCATGGATGTACACGTGTTCCCCATCCTGATCTCCCCTCCTACCTCCCTCCCCGTACCATCCCTCTGGGTCATCCCAGTGCATTTTTTATCTCCGTTTTTTTGGGAGAAAGTGCTCAGAAAGTTTTAAAAAATGCATCATCTTTTTCATTTCACTAGCAACCCCAGGTAAACTGTAAAAATTCATAAAATTCCACTAATAGAAAACCTTTTTAAAATCCAGGGACGTACATGATAGATACATCCATAGTGGTAGAAGAGATAGAAGGAAAATATAATGTGAAAGTATGCAACCCCATAATTACACATGAGCATGAGAGTTGGGTTTTTAATTTTGTTTGAGCTGTTTAGAAAAAACTCGCTTTCAAATCAATATTGTCTTCCCCAAATAAAAGATGGCACCCTAGAAAGAACTCATGTTGCCCTTTTGCTTTGGTCTAATGGAATTATTCTGCAACACTAAATTCTGATCCAGACTCAAAATTGATAGTTTACTCCCTAGAAACCCTGGCCCTCCTGTTGACTCCATTCCTAGGTCTGAAAAATTTAAGCATTTGGATCGTCCCTCCAAGGTCCTTTCCAGTGTGAACAATGTAGGATTTAATGAGTAACTTGCTCAGAGCTTAGTGATTCTGCCAAACATACTACAAAAATCATCACTTGTTTTCTGAATAGTGAACTTCTAGGTCCTCATAGTCTCCGTTACCCCAGTAGAATATTTCTCAATCCCCCTGAATCGGCACCACCTGGGGATCTGGGGAGGGAAGGATGTTAAAAATGCATTCACTGGCTGGAAAAGAAAGTTTTAATCACTCAGTTTGTCTGACTCTTTGCGACCCCATGCACTAAAGCCTGCCAGCCTCTTCTGTCCATGGAATTCTCCAGACAAGAATACTGGAGTGGGTAGCCATTCCATTCTCTCAGATCTAATGAATCTTTATGCCTGGGATGGTTCTTGGGGGAAATGCTTCTAACAAACTGCAGAAGTGATTGTGATGCACTACCAGGCCATCTGGTATTTTCTATATGTAACAGTTTGTATTAGTTTCTTATTGCTGCTATGAAAAGGTTGGGAAGATCCACTGGAGGAGGGAATGCACGCATGCTGTTCATCTAATCACATGTCTCCTTGGTTTTGCTGGGGCTGACAGAAGGGTCTCAGAATTTGTTGCTGCAAGTTTTCTCTTGTACAAGCTAGTAAACTGACTCCAGAAGATGCCCTTGAGACTCTTGCTAATAATAATCCATATCTATATTAATGCATATATGTGGAATCTAGAAAAATGGTATAGATGATCTTATTAGCAAAGCAGAAGGGGGAGAGGGGTGGGATGAATCGGGAGATTGGGATTGACATATATACACTATTGATAATGAGATCCTACAGTATAGCACAGGGAACTTTACTCTGTGCTCTGTGGTGACCAAAATGGGAAGGAAGTCCAAAAAAAGAGGAGGTATATGCACACATATTGATTCAATTTACTGTACAGTAAAAACTAACACAGCATTGTAAAGCAACTATCAGATCAGATCAGATAAGATCAGTTGCTCAGTCGTGTCCGACTCTTTGCGACCCCATGAATCGCAGCATGCCAGGCCTCCCTGTCCATCACCAACTCCCAGAGTTCACTGAGACTCACGTCCATCAAGTCAGTGATGCCATCCAGCCATCTTATCCTCTGTCATCCCCTTCTCCTCCTGCCCCCAATCCCTCCCAGCATCAGAGTCTTTTCCAAAGAGTCAGCTCTTCGCATGAGGTGGCCAAAGTACTGGAGTTTCAGCTTTAGCATCATTCCTTCCAAAGAAATCCCAGGGCTGATCTCCTTCAGAAAGGACTGGTTGGATCTCCTTGCAGTCCAAGGGACTCTCAAGAGTCTTCTCCAACACCACAGTTCAAAAACATCAATTCTTCAGCGCTCAGCCTTCTTCACAGTCCAATTCTCACATCCATACATGACCACAGGAAAAACCATAGCCTTGACTAGATGAACCTGTGTTGGCAAAGTAATGTCTCTGCTTTTGAATATGCTATCTAGGTTGGTCATCACTTTCCTTCCAAGGAGTAAGCATCTTTTAATCTCATGGCTGCAGTCACCATCTGTAGTGATTTTGGAGCCCAGACTATACTCTAATAAAAATTAATTAAAAATAAGATAAAAGCTGAAATACCTCCCCAAAAAACAAGTCTTGAGAATGAATGATTCTATTAAAAAAATAATTATCCATATCTGATTAGGTAATCAGCAATTGCCTGCATCATGTCACCTAGAACCCTCCATTTCATGAATGTAAATATATTGTTCTCAGAGGAGCAGTTCAGTTCAGTTCAGTTCAGCCGCTCAGTCATGTCTGACTCTTTGCAATCCCATGGACTGCAATACAGCAAGCCTCCCTGTCCATCGCCAACTCCCGGAGTTTACCCAGACTCACGTCCACTGAGTTGGTGATGCTATCCAACCATCTCATCCTCTGTAGTCCCCTTCTCCTCCCACCTTCAATCTTTCCCAGCATCAGGGTCTTTTCAAATGAGGCAATTCTTTGCATCAGGTGGCCAAAGTATTGGAGCTTCAGCTTCAGCATCATTCCTTCCAAAGAACACCCAGGACTGATCTCCTTTAGGATGGACTGGTTGGATCTCCTTGCAGTCCAAGGGACTCTTAGGAGTCTTCTCCAACACCACAGTTCAAAAGCATCAATTCTTCTGCGGTCAGCTTTCTTTATAGTCCAACTCTCACATGACTCCTGGAAAAACCATATCTTTGACTAGATGGACCTTTGTTGGCAAAGTAATGTCTCTACTTTTTAATATACTGTCTATGTTAGTCATAACTTTTCTTCCAAGGAGTAAGTGTCTTTTAATGTCATGGCTGCAGTCACCATCTACAGTGATTTTGGAGCCCCCCAAAATAAATTCCGTCACTGTTTCCCCATCCATTTACCATGAAGTGATGGGACCAGATGCCATGATCTTCATTTTCTGAATGTTGAACTTTAAGCCAACTTTTTCACTCTCCTCTTTCCCTTTCACCAAGAGGCTCTTTAGTTCTTCTTTGCTTTCTGCCATAAGGGTGGTGTCATCTGCATATCTGAGGTTATTGATATTTCTCCTGGCAATCTTGATTCTGGCTTGTGCTTTAGCGTTTCTCATGATGTACTCTGCATATAAGTTAAATAAGCAGGGTGACAATATACAGCCTTGACATACTCCTTTCCCAATTTGGAACCAGTCTGTTGTTCCATGTCCATTTCTAACTGTTGCTTCCTGACCTGCACACAGATTTCTCAGAGGATAGTTGTAGCTATTAAACATGAAGGTTTAGGGGACAAACTGACATGAATTAGCATTCTGCCTTGGTCAGTTACAAGCCACATGTTTCTTAACCTTTCTATCCCTCAGTTTCCTCATCTGCAAAATGGGTTTTCACAGCTATTAACAGCCAGTTAGACTAGAGCCTCACACCCAGAGATTCTGACACTTGGACCTGTGCTTTACTTGGTGTATGTGTGGCAGAAAGGGGACAATGGCAAGATAGGAAACTTTCTTTTTTATAAAACATCTTAATTTTTGTTTTGAGTCTCAGTTCCACCAAGCAGAGAAAAGGAAATCTTGGACTATTTAGGGTTTCTCTCTTCTTCTTTCTCAACATGTTGTGGCTTAACTCTGAGGCTTCTTGAGTCACATAATGCTGAGGGAGGAAGTGTTATCTCTGAGGCTTCTTGAGTCACACCATGCTAAGGGAGGAAGTGTTCTATTTTTCTGTCATTATCAGTCTGTGCTAGCATGCCTTGAGAACCACTCCATCCCTCCTGGTAAAAGCCATGGTCACTCCTGTCTTCAATCACGCTCGGCCTCTCTTGAACACAGGAGCGTTTGGTCACCCTTTCTTGGGGCATGGGAAGCAGGGAGATGCCCAAGGCGCTCTTTGCCCTGTCAGCATCACCCTGCTGTCTCTGCACTAAGTGCATCATTCAGAACCTTGGGAATATCAGCACATCTATTTCAGGACAATTGGCCACCTCCATTTATCCTCTTGGAGAAGGCAATGGCACCCCACTCCAGTACTCTTGCCTTGAAAATCCCATGGACGGAGGAGCCTGGTAGGCTGCAGTCCATGGGGTCGCAAAGAGTCGGACACAACTGAGCGACTTCAGTTTCACTTTTTACTTTCCTGCATTGGAGAAGGAAATGGCAACCCACTCCAGTGTTCTTGCCTGGAGAATCCCAGGGACGGGGGAGTCTGGTGGGCTGCTGTCTATGGGGTCGCACAGAGTTGGACACGACTGAAGTGACTTATTAGCATTAGCATTAGCATTTATCCTCTGCTGCTCCCAGATGGCAGGGGAGGGAGTCATCTAGGCAGTGGTCTCCAACCTTTTTGGCACCAAGGGCCAGTTTCATGCAAGTGGGAGTGGTTTCAGGATGATTCAAGCACTTTACATTCATTGTACACCTTATTTCTATTTCATTACATAAACTCCACCATAGATCATCAGGCATTAGATCCTGGAGTTTGGGGACCCCTGTTCTAGGGTCCTGCCATTTTGGTGGCTATGCTCTTTCTCCCCCAGTATGCTGGGCATCTGCTGGGGCAACCAAGTCAGACCTTTTCAATTTCTTTTCCTTTTTTGCAATTTTCCTTTGCAGACAGACAGGGATAAGAGGCTGAGAATGGACCAAGGCAGGCATCACAACTAGGACCCCGGACGCCACCGTGATTTCTTTGCTAGAAAGGGAGCTATACGCATGCACATCCCTTGCACACCCCTCCTTGGCAGCAGCAATTCAGAAGGCGGTGGAAGGCTTATAGATAGTAGAAAACACTTATGTTTAATTGCCTAAGGAGGGTCAGAAATGACTCTGTGTTCAGCTTTGTTGAGCTAATTAGTTGGAAGAGAATGCGCTCAGCACATAAACAAGACTCTTTTTTTCTATAAGCAATTAACGACCCTACGCTTATTCCTTTAAATACACACCCCACCACAAAGTTGGAAAGACCAAAGAATTGGAAAGACACCAAAGTTGGGGCTGGCAACGACTTTGGCTAATCCTCAAACCTTTGCATTTAATGATGTCTTCCTTTGTGGAGAGCTTCTTCTCTTTGCTAATCCTTGATGGTTCATTTTCAAACAGCATCAGGCTGGAGCTCCAATCAAGCTGTGGAGGTGCTTGCTCACCCACACCTACCTCCATCTCACATCTCACATGCTGCTTCATCACTACAGGAAGTTCCCTACATAGGAACCTTCAAGTTGCTAACTTCCAAAGAAACCAATATGCCCATGTGCCACAACTACTGAACCTGTTTCTGCAGCTACTGAAGCCCACACTCGAGGGCCCACGAGCCACAGCTACTGAGTCTGTGGACCACAACTGCTGAAGTTCGCATGCCTAGAGCCTCTGCTTCACAAGAGAAGCCACGGCAATGAGAAGCCACGGCAATGAGAAGCCTGAGCACTGCCATGAAGAGTAGCCCCCGCTTGCCACAACTAGAGAAAGCCCACACAAAGCAATGAAGACCCAGTGCAGCCAAAAAAAAGGGGGCGAATGTGCACCCCATCAATATCAGGCATGAATGAAATTGCATCTTGCCCTCTGTTAGGGAAATTTTAAAAATAGTCTTATTTAGGCTTCAGAGACAAAGCAGAGCAGACCTCTGACCTTGCTTCTAACCTGCCTGGACACTGCCCTGACTGGGAGTGACTGGGAGTGACTACCTGCTGTGAGTGCAAGACTTGCAGCGCCTTAGATAAGATGGGGAGGAATCTTGAGATTGTTGGGATCCTGGAGGGGTCTGGCCAACCAAGCCCTGGGTTTAGCTACATCCCAAGTTTTCCAAGACAAAACAAACAGCATTCACATTAAAAGGGTTGCAATTTGGTCACAGATTGATGGTGAAATCAGTTTGCCTCCATCCTGGGATTATAAACAGGAACGCTGAACTGCAATCTTTGAAGTCTCACCCAGAGAGCAGACATGCTGCCTGGGACCTTTTCCCAACTGGGACTCCAGATGTGCTGTGACACAGGACTTCCCAGCGCTGTTTAAGTCTGGATGCTGGCCAAAACCCAATTTGGTGATGTATTCTCTGCTCTTTCTGTTTCTGTTTTCTTTTAATGTTAGTATATTGAAAGTAAGCTAGATCATTATCTAATAAATAGTTGTATTATTTATTTGTGTATAACGAGTGACTTATTTTGTTAACACATCCTTTGAACCTGAGATGAAAGTTTTCACTTTCAGCAGAACGCTCTCAATCTTCTATTGCTGGTGGTCCTTCAGCTCGACCATCTCCCATCTCCTCTCCTTCCTCCAGTAACTCTTCTTGCCTGTTCACTCGATGCCAGCCCTTGAATGGCAGCTGTTGTACTGTGCATGCATGCTCAGTTGCTCAGTTGTGTCCAACTCTCTGCGACCCCATAGACTGTAGCCTGCCAGACTCCATTGTCCATGGGATTTCCCAGGCAAGAACACTGGAGTGGGTTGCCATTTCCTTCTTCAGGGGATCTTCCTGACCCAGGGATCAAACCCACATCTCTTGCATCTCCTTCACTGGCAGGCAGATTCTTTACCACTGAGTCATCTGGGAAGCCCTGTTGTACTGTACTACTGTATTTTCAAGGTGCTATACTGTAAGATTTTAAATGTTTTCTTTGTTTCTTTTTATATATTGTTTGTGTGAAAAGTATTGTAAATCTATTACAGTACAGTACTATGTAGCTGATTGTTATAGTTGGGAGTTTAGGCTTACTTTGTTGGACTTATGAACAAATTGGACTTAACGAATGCACTCTCTGAACAGAACTTGTTCGGACTTACTGAAGGAGCTTAGTGTTCCTGCCCTCTGATAGCCTGCAAACACAGAGACTAGATGTGTGTCCATCACTGTGGGTTCAGTGCCCTGTACCATGCCTGGCACAGAGATGGTGCTGAGTCAATCATTGTTGAGTAAACCATGAATGAATGAATGAATGTCTTCCCTAAGAAGAAACTTTAGTAGTAATGCTTGCTAAGGACTTCCCTGGTGGCTCAGGCAGTAAAAGCATCTGCCTACAATGCGGGAGACCTGGGTTCAATCCCTGGGTTGGGAAGATCTGCTGGAGAAGGAAATGGCAACCCACTCCAGTATTCTTGCCTGGAAAATCCCATGGACGGAGGAGCCTGGAGGGCTACAGTCCATGGGGTCTCAAAGAGCCAAACACGACTGAGCGACTTCACTTCACTTCACTTCAATGCATGCTAATGCCCACTTGACTTGACACTTCAGGATGTCTGGCTCTAGGTGAGTGACCACATCATCGTGGTTATCCGGATCATTAAGACCTTTTTTGTACAGTTCTTCTGTGCATTCTTGCCACCTCTTCCTAATCTCTTCTGCTTGTTAGATCCTTGCCTTTATTGTTCCCATCTCTGCATGAAATGTCCCCTTGATATCTTCAATTTTCTTGAAAGAGATCTTTAGTCTTTCCCATTCTATTGTTTTCCTCTATTTCTTTGCATTGTTCACTTAAGAAGCTTTCTTATCTCTCCTTGCTATTCTTTGGAACTTTATATTCAGTTGGGTATCTCTTTCCCTTTTGCTTCTCTTCTTTTCTCGGCTATTTGTAAGGCCTTCTCAGACAACCACGTTGCCTTCTGTTTCTTTTTCTTGAGAGTGGTTTTGATCATCGCCTCCTATACTATGTTATGAACCTCCACCCATAATTCTTCGGGCACTCTGTCTACCAGATCTAATCCCTTGTATCTATTCCTCAGCTCCACTGTATAATCATAAGGGATTTGATTTAGGTCATACCTGAATGGTCCAGTGGCTTTCCCTACTTTCTTCAATTTAAGCTTGAATTAAACTCTGGGAGATAGTGAAGGACAGGGAAGCCTGGAGTGCTGCCGCCCATGGGGTCACAAAGAGTTGAACACGACTTAGCGACTGAACAACAACAAAGAAGAAATGTAGAAAGTGCCAGAGGGCATTGCTGGGTGGAGAGGATCAGCAAATCTTCAAAACAAAGAACATGGAAAATGGGAATTATCTTTCTGCCGGGGTCCAGCCCCGGTGGATCCAGGGAATTCGAAGCAGGGACGGTGTCGGCGAACTGGATACAATAGCTTTAATTAAATATTAATTAGAGATATAAAGAGTAATAGAATAAGGATAGCTCAGCAGGAAAATTCAGTGGAGAAAAGAGGCTGAATAACTTGGTTTACGTGGAAAGCTAATAAAATTCCAAAGCAAGGAATTTACGTCACCTATGTAGGCCGCAGGCATCCTCCTGTTCTCCCGAAGGAGAGGAGACACTAAGGCCTCCCCGGTCAGATCTTAGAAGCCCAGGCATAATTAGTAGGCTTGATGAGCCTCCACACTCTAGATGGAAATTCAGCTGGAAGGTGAGAGAAAGAACAACATGGGGAGACCAAGCTTCGGTGAACAAGGCCCGCACTTTATTTTCCAAAACAGTTTTTATACCTTAAGTTGTGCATAGAGGATAATGGGGGAAGGGGTAGAGTCATGCAAGGACAGCAGTCCTTGATCCTAATCGAAGCCAGGCTTTCAAACTTATCATATGCAAAAGTTTAGGTGATTTACATCATCTTCTGGCCAGGGAGTGGGGTCTGTCAACATTTTAAGATCCTTTCTCCAGAAAACTTATTTTTCTCTAAAGGTGATTATTCTAAAGTCAGGCGCCACCCTCCGAAAGCATTAGATAAAGTTGCATTTCTATAGGGCAAAGGTGTGGTGGGCTACAACAAGAAAAGAATTAACTCAAGGGTCCAAGGTTACAAACATTAAAGCTACTAGTTACACTCCTATACACCAATTATATTCATCAATACACTGCCAGGGACACAGTAGGTAAGGGATATGGAAACTTAGCAGCAAACATTGGCCCAACAAGTGAAAAACCCTTCACCAATACAATTTCTAATCAATCTTTTAACTGCTCAAAGGAATCTGTATTTAGACAGTTTAGAACATCTCATGCCTCTCACGGTTGTGAACTAAAACACTCTTTTCACGCCCAGGAACTTTATTAACTGGAGCTGTAAGTTAACTCTTTTTCAGAGAGAAACATGGTGGTGGGGGACAGACCCCCGTAAAGTCAGAGGTATAGGTGAGAGCACAAAGCAGTAAGGTAGGCAGACTCTGGTTTGGGGGGTAGATGCTCGAGAATTTCCAGGGGGACTCCTGAGGCTCAATCCCGTCTTTGGGTATGCTGAGCCTCCTTCCTCATGACCTTTACCACGGGCGGAGTTCCTCACGCTGGCTCCTGGCATCTTTCCCTAATTTTTCCATAAACTTGCACATCAAGATTGAAGTTGAAAAGAATCCCCAAGTGGTAGCACTGTAATTCTTCACACTTTGATTATGTAATTAAGGTCACTATTTATTAAACATGTATCCCATGCCAACCTCTGTGATGAAGCACTCTACTTGCATCTCTCTCTCTCTGTTCTATACTTGAGCTGGATGTCTTCCGTGGGCCCCTCCAGGTTCACCCTCCACCCCTCTCCACCCTGCTCTGGGTACGAGGATGCGAACCTGTATGGACCACATGGGTCCTTTATTCCTCCAGCTTCTACATAGATTTAACCAAAGGAGGCGCCAGCAGATGTTGGAGGGAAGGAGCAGAATATGGTCAAGGTATTCAGTTCCCTGGCTCCCTCCCTCCCAGGTGACAACAGATGAGTCGGCTGCACCATCCTGCTCTAGACTCTAGTTTCATTCATGTAGCCTTTTCCACATGGCTGCCTTCTCTGGGTACCAGTAACCACCTCCTCCTGTTGCCCTTTCCAGCTTTGCAATTGTATCAGCTGCCATCCATTACTACCCCAGAGGCATTTGCTATGTCTTGCAGTTTTCCTAAAATCCTGTCCCACACTTCACTCATGACAGCAGTCCCATGGTTTTTAATAGCTCCTTTTTAAAGAGAAGGCATTAAATCTCAAAAGGCTTAAGAGACAAGTTCAAGGTCAGTCAGTAGGAGCAGACCATCAAACCCAGATCAGTCCAAACCACTTGCCAATCACCCCAGATCTCCAATGGAAGAGAAATGGAACTCAGAAAGAAAAAAAAAAAAAAAAACACGACTAGAAGAATGTTTCTAGGGACCAAGAGCAGAATTCTCTTGGAACTCTGCTTCCACAGATGGGCACTTAGAGTTTGGCTATGCGAGTTGGTGGTGGTTCATGGAGAGTTCAGACCCCATCACAGACACGTGTGGGTGAATAAGTGGCAGGGGCTTCAGTCCCTCTAAGTGCCTGATGCAGGCGCACAGATGCGTGGGGGTGTGAACAAGAGAGCCTCGAGTGGATTTCACCCTTGCATGCAGCCTATAAATATGTATATTGGGCACCATGAATCACTCGCGGCTCAGTTGGTTGCACTTTTTCATTTCTTAAAGGGATGGTTTGACTGATTCAGAGATGTTGGCAAGCAGCTCCCTGAGGCCAGAGTGGAACCCAAAGCTTTACAGAAATCAGAAGGAAACCAAATCTTTGCCACCTAAGTTTATGCTTTAAAGTTCAAACTTTTTTGAAGTTCAAAAAATAACAGGGATGAGCTTGATTTCAGAGTAACAGAGGTTTTAGAAATGGCACCACTTTTAGAATTGTTCTTTGTTTTTTATCAGAGTACAATTGCTTTACAATATTGTGTTTGTTTCTGCTGTACACTGAAGTGAATCAGCTATGCGTGCATGCTGAGTCGCTTCAGTGGTATCTGACTCTTTGCAACCCTATGGACTGCAGTCCCCCCAGCTCCTCTGTCTATGGGATTCTCCAGGCAAGAATACTGGAGTGGGTTGCTATGCCCACCTACAGGAGATCTTCCTGACCTGGGGACCAAACACTCATCTCTTAAGTCTCCTGATTGGCAGGCAGGTTCTTTATCACTAGTGCCACCTGGAAAGCTGAAATCAGCTCTATGAATACATATATTCCCTTCCTCTTGGACCTCGCTCCCTCTGCTCCATGACTTAGAATCTGTTTTTACTATTAATTACAATTGTGACTTTGAGGAAGTCACCTTACCTCCTGGGGTCTCGGTTTCCATGCCAACAAGATGGGAATAAAAGTTGCACGAGACATATATACACAAAGCACCAGTACAAGACATGGATAACACATGCATGACTAACTGCTGATCACACTCCTTCCCCTTTCCACACTGTTTCAGCCCACAACCAAGTCCAAATGCCCAGCATGCCTATAGCCAGGCTTCAGACACTAGCACTGATCATTGGTAAATGTTACCTCTTTGGTTATACAGAAAGCTTCTGAATGGTAGGTATTTCTATCCTGCAGGAACAACATTCAAGCCCTTTTTCTTACACCATTATATCCCTTCACCCCCACACTGAGTATTTGCCCAGATATCCTTGGTCTCCCCTCTCACTCCATCCAGAAGTTTACTCTAGACCCTGACTTGTTAGAAAAGTGTTAAGCCATTCCTGTGCAGAGTTGACTCCAGATGGTCCATAGATGGGCATCTAATATGATCAGATTCCTTTCCTGAGAATTGGGGACCTGGAACTGGGAAAGACACTCTATCTATCTTCAGGACTGTAAAGAGGCAAAGCTTGAGAGGTGTTGGTCAGAATTGGAGAAGGCCAGTGTGGGAGACAGCAAGAAAATGGAATAAACACTCAGAGAGGAGGTGGCTTAAGAGACGAGGTTATCTGGGGAGTGTCCAAGTCTTTGATTTCCATTATACCTGAGGTCCAGTGGAATTGCCCTCATGGCTTCCATGGGTCGCCCCAATATTCCACTTTTCTGAGTATCATTGGATTTCTGTCACTTGCAACCAAGAGTCAACACTCGGGTAACAGATTAGTATCTATCAATCTAGCTTTTTAAAATTTTTTATTTTGAAAAAAATTTTAGACTTCCTACCAACTCATTTTTACTCCACATCATGTCTGCTTTGACTTTGTCCATTTATCAAATGAGAAGAATGTTTTCCTGGAATAAGCCTTTTTTTTTTTTCTTTTTTTTAGCAGGATGTGTGTAAATCCTCTACTCCAGCGTCGTGCACATGGTCGATGCTCAGGGGGCACTCGTGGTAATCCTCTCCTAACCCTTTCCCTTGAGGATCTTTGCTTCTTGGCTCTGCACCAAGTCGAAGTGTTGTTTGCTCATCTTCCTCTTCCCTGTTCTGAATGAACGACTCCTCCCTCCCTCCCCATTGCTTGTGTATTCATTTGGGCTGGGACAGTTGGTGTTGGGACGATGGAAATGTTCTTGGGAGTGTGGGATGGTAGGGCTAGTCTGGAATTGGGGAGGGGGATCCCTTTTAAGCAATCAGTGAAACTCGGTGAGGCCAAAGAGAGTTTCTTATAGACCAGTCTGTGAACTTGGCTCATATCTCAAGTAGCAAACCATAGTGTCAATTTCAACCCTTTCAACCCTTTCCTCTGATGTTTTTAGAAAGATGATGGGCCACCAGAGAGACCTGTTAGCTAATAAACTTGACTCCAAACAGCCATCACCCCTTCCCTTCCCATGTAAGGTCCCTCGCGGCTTTATCACTCTAGCCTTCTTCCCTCTGCATTAAATATACACAGTCTAAGGATATTCAGGGCTTCCCATGTGGCTCAGCTGGTAAAGAATCTGCCTTCAATGCGGGAGACCTGGGTTCGATCCCTGGGTTGGGAAAATCCCCCGGAGAAAGGAAAGGCTACCCACTCCAGAATTCTGGCCTGGAGAATTCCATGGACTGTATAATCCATGGGTTCGCAAAGAGTCAGACACGACTGAGAGACTTTCACTTTCACTTTAAGGATATTCAACTTCCTCAAGCTGTAGAAGAAGGAATTATTTTTAACTTTATGTCAAAGACTGTGAAATGTGTATTATAGGACAATTTTTAAAACTCTTATTATGGACTGTTATTGCCCTGCTATCAGACCTCAGGTCTCTGAATCAGTGTAAACGCTTCATTTTTCTCTATCTTCTGGGAACCTTTCATATGAAGATATCTTTTTTTTCCTCATGCCCACTGGTTGATTCTTTCTATAAGTAACCTCTTACATATGATCAAAGTTTTACAGATGACAACGCTTCTTCACTGCCAAAATATTGTGGCACTATGTATACTCCCAAGCACGTATATAGCAGACACTAAAAATATTTGTAGAATTGATGAATGCTGTTCAATAGCTACAAAAATGTTAGGAGATAGAAAAGGCATTTTGTTTTTTAAAATATTCTTTTGATGTGGATCATTCTAAAAGTCTTCATTGAATATGTTACAATATTGCTTTCGTTTTATTTATTTATTTGGCCATGAGGCATGTGTGTTTCTTGGCTCCCCAACCAGGGATAAAACCCTCACCCCTTGCATTGGAAGGTGAAGTCTTAACCACTGGACCACCAGGAAGTCCTGTAGAAATGGCATTTTAAAATTATTTTACTCATTTTACAGATTAAAATAAAGAGGTTCAGAGGGCTGACTGGCTTGCCCAAGATCATATAGCTGGTGTATATCTGCATGGGAACTCATACCTAGGTCTTCATTTATTCAATAAACATCTATTAGTCACCTATCTTTGTTGCTTTTCTTGGCTATGGGGTAATAAACTCAAATAATATTCGGTATATGCCCTCAATGACCTTATAGTGTAAATGAGGAGTCCAGTAAAATAAACCAGTGACTATAAGTTAACACTTACTGCTATTTATCATTAATTATATGCAAGGGCTTCCCTTGTGGTTCAGCTGGTAAAGAATCCATCTGCAATATGGGGAGACCTAGGTTCAATCCCTGGGTTGGGAAGAAACCCTGGAGAAGGAAAAGGCTACCCCCTCCAGTATTCTGGCCTGGAGAATTCCATGGACTATATATTTCATGGACAAAGAGTCAGACACGACTGAGTGACTTTCATTTTTCATATGCCTGAGATTCTGTTAAATTATATATATAATCTCCCCATGAATATTATGAGATAGGATAAATTATTTCTACTTTACAAATAGGGAAACTGAGATATCAGTTCAGTTCAGTCGCTCAGTCTTGTCCGACTCCTTGCGACTCCACGAATTGCAGCACGCCAGGCCTCCCTGTCTATCACCAACTCCCGGAGTTCACTCAAACTCATGTCCATCAAGTCAGTGATGCCATCCAGCCATCTCATCCTCTGTCGTTCCCTTCTCCTCCTGCCCTCAATCTTTCCCAGCATCAGGGTCTTTTCAAATGAGTCAGTTCTTTGCATCAGGTGGCCAAAGTATTGGAGTTTCAGCTTCAGCATCAGTCCTTCCAATGAACAACCAGAACTGATCTCCTTTAGGATGGTCTGTTTGGATCTCCTTGCAGTCCAAGGGACCCTCAAAAGTCTTCTCCAATACCACAGTTCAAAAGCATCAATTCTTCAGCGCTCAGCTTTCTTCACAGTCCAACTCTCACATCCATACACGACCACTGGAAAAACCATAGCCTCAACTAGACGGACCTTTGTTGGCAAAGTAATGTCTCTGCTTTTGAATATGCTATCTAGGTTGGTCATAACTTTCCTTCCAAGGAGTAAGCGTCTTTTAATTTCATGGCTGCAGTCATGAAATTAATCACACCATCTGCAGTGATTTGGGGGCCCAAAACAATGAAGTCTGACACTGTTTCCACTGTTTCCCCATCTATTTCCCATGAAGTGATGGGACCAGATGCCATGATCTTCGTTTTCTGAATGTTGAGCTTTAAGCCAACTTTTTCACTCTCCACTTTCACTTTCATCAAGAGGCTTTTGAGTTCTTCTTCACTTTCTGCCATAAGGGTGGTGTCATCTGCATATCTGAGGTTATTGATATTTCTCCTGGCAATCTTGATTCCAGCTTGTGCTTCTTCCAGCCCAGCGTTTCTCATGATGTACTCTGTATAGAAGTTAAATAAGCAGGGTGACAACTGAGACATAGAACTGAGAATAGGGTGATAACTGAGACATATAACAGTTAAATAACTTTCCCACAGTCACAAGTGGGGGAGGGGGAGGGGTTTGGATGGTGTCGGGTAAGGGTGGGGTTTGGAAGCAGTGCACAGAGTCATACATAGGACACTAGGGGATTTGTTCTAACCAAATGAAATTGACAGTATTCAACCACTTTTAATATCCAAAATGGCAATTTCATATGGTTCAACTGATCAGAAAACAGATAGAAATAGAGTAGATACTATATTTAAATGGGGCTTCTTTCATAGCTCAATTGGTAAAGAATCTGCCTGCAATGCAGAAGACCCAGGTTTGATTCCAGGATTGGGAAGATCCCCTGGAGAAGGAAATGGCAACCCACTCTAGTATTCTTGCCTGGAGAATTTCATGGATAGAGGAGCCTGGCAGGCTACAGTCCATGGGTTCGCAAGAGTTGGACATGACTTAGCGACTAAACCACCACCATATTTAAATAGTAGACATGGGCTTCCTTTATGGCTCAGATGGTAAAGAATCTGTCTGTGATGCAGAAGACCCAGGTTTGATCCCTAGGTTGGGAAGATCCCCTGGAGAAGCAAATAGCAACCTACTCCAGTATTCTTGCCTGGAAAGTTCCATGGACAGAGGAGTCTGGTGGGCTACCACCCATGGGGTCACAAAGAGTCGGACACAATGGAGCGACTAACCGACAGATAGTAGACACACAATACAAGGGCACCCCTGGGGGACGTTGGGCATCACTGAGTTTTCAGAGATGAAGAGCATAAAAAGTTTTGGACAGAGTGATCTAGGCAGAAGTCATAGCAGGAACAAAATTACTGGGGCATGAAGGAGCATTACACAATCATACTAATGAGCTGGAATGTTTGTGAAGAATGGTAGGAAAAAAGGCTACAGGAAGACAGAGAGGCCAGAATCTGCAGGTCCTTAGAGTAAACTGAGTCTGAGCCTTCTATCTGGGAACTACAGGGTCTCCAATGCCTTGCCCGATTATCTTCTTGGAGCCATATCTGTGTGACTTACACAGGCCCTTTGGGGCCCTTCTGTGTCTTCTTTCTTTCCAAAGAGTGCCAGGAACAACACTCAACATGCAGAAGGTGCTCAGCAGACATCTGTTCATCAGCCAGTTGACTGTCCCAACACTATATCACTACGTGCAAGATGTTCTTTGGTTTTGCTTGCTGGGGGAGGGGAATCTTGGTTGTAATTTTTTCTTTAATTATTAAGTTCCTTTCAAGTTTTAGCAGTGCAAGACATATCCTAAAACCAAAGGCTATTTTGCTGCAGGAATGTGATTCAAATTCAAGTTCAACTAATCTCTGTTAATCACTTGTTTTGTGCTGGACACTTTCACTTCACTTAAGTTCACTGACTCTTTAAAATAACCCTGAAAAGATAAATTTCATTGTCTCCATTTTCTAAGACAGTTACATCAATAGACTTGCTCATAAGTAGTGAAATCAGGGTTTGAACTTGGGTCTCTTTGTTCTTTGCTATGAATTTTTCCTCTACAAAGGCTTCCCTGGTGGCTCAGCTGGTAAAGAATCCACCTGCAATGCAGAAGACCTGGGTTCAATCCCTGGTTTGGGAAGATCCCCTGCAGAAGGGAACCCACTCCAGTATACTGGCCTGGAGAATTTCATGGACTATACAGTCCATGGGGTTGCAAAGAATCAGACACGACTGAATGACTTTCACTTTCACTTTTCTCTACAAAGATAGCACTGGGAAACTATTGGTGAGGATGACAAGGATAAAGTTGATGATGATGAAGTGGTGATGATGGTAGCAGTAGTCATAAAAGTAACATTGCAAATACTGCAATTGCAATATTTCTGAAAGTAATAATTGCCTTACTGTGTGCCAGGTGCTAACCTAAATACTTAAAGGAATAATTTCATTAGTTTTTCAGAAACTCTGTAAAATAAAGCTTTTTCTTATCCCCAACTTCTGATGAGGAAACTGAAGCTAATAGTTAAGCAGGGTTAAGCTACCTGCTGGGATTAAGTAGCTTATTTGTGGCATGGTTGGGTTTGTAAACCAGAGCCAGTGGCTTCTGAAATTGAAGTATTTGCCAGTTTCAGATTCCAGACTCCATTCCTAGCCCTACCCATCTCACCTCTCCTCCACTAGGAAGGAAGAACAAAGAAAATGTTCTCTCAGAGCAAGGTTCTCAGCATCCTGCATCACCATGACAACAGGTCCTAGTCAATTTCTTCACAAGGAGGGGAAAAGCAAAAGTCAAACAGAGCCTCCATGAGAACATTCTGTGGGCAAACACCATGGCCAGTGTGCTTGGAGCCCCATGTCCTCACTCAGTCCCAGGTGATTCACTCCTGGGATTGGGGCTGGGAGCTGGGCCAGGTTCCTAAATAGGCAAGGGTAATGGTGCTCTTGGACAGCCTTCAGGTCACTTTGAAAAGTAATCCTTTTTCCTTAAGAATCTGAGCTCATAAATGAGCAGATTAGAAATCAAAGGGGAGAAACCAATGAGGATTCCTGGCAAGAGGTTTTAGGGCAACCCAGCTTTCTTCCTAGGATGACATCATCTTGTTTCACCTCTCCTGCCCACCCTCAGCCAAGGTCTAGTCTGTTTTGCTTTGTTTTGTTTTTTTTAATTTTTTAATTTTTATTTTTTTAGTATAGTTGATTTATAATGTTGTGTCAGTTTCAGGCATACAGTAAAGTGAATCTGTTTATATATATATATATATATATATATATATATATATATATATATATATATCCAGGTCCTCCCTGGTGGCTTAGATGGTAAAGAATCCACCTGCAATGCAGGAGACCTGAGTTTGATTACAGAGTCAGGAAGATCCCCTGGAGAAGGGGATGACAACCCACTCCAGTATTACTGCCTGGAGAATCCCATGGACAGAGGAGCCTGACGGGCTACAGTTCACAGGGCCACAAAGAGTCAGACGCAACTGAGTGACTAACACTTTCACTTTCACAGAATACTGAGTAGAGTCCCTTATGCTTTACAGCAGGTTCTTATTAGTGATCTATTTGAAGACTGTCAAATCCCAAGAGAATGTAGACTCCAAAAAGTCAGGGGTCAAGTTAAGCTCTCTTTTACTGTATACACGGCACTTCACAGGTCGCTCAGTGCTAAAGAATCTGCCTGCCAATGCAGCAGACACAGGAGATGGAGGTTCAATCCCTGGGTTGGGAAGAACTCCTGGAGTAGGAAATGGCAACGCACTCCACTATGCCTGCCTAGAAAATTCTATGAACAAAGGAGCCTGGTGGGCTGCAGTCTACCAGTGAGGGTCACAAAGTGTCAGACATGACAGAGTGACTGGCATGAACTGCATATACATGCCAAACAATGCCTGACTCAGAGTGGATACTTACTAGCTATTGATCAATTAGGTTATTGATTGCAGATAACACAAGCAATGATTTGACTGGGGCAGAATGCTTTTGTTTCCAATATTTGATCATTTGAAGCAGAACCTTTTAACCTCTCCAGGAGGTGACATTTAAGCTGAGATTTGAATGACAAGAAGCAGTGAGTTAATACAGAAAGAGAATTTCAAGCAAAAGAAATAGATTTTGGAGGTGGGAAGGAGAAAAAAACCAGAGACCTCTATGGCTCAAGAGAAATGGAATATGTATATAAGAGAGAGAAGATGAGATTGGAAGGACAGAAAGGGCCAGCCCCTGTAGTGATGGAATCAAAATGTTATTCTATGTGTTATGTGTCAGCATTGAAGGATTTTAAGCAAAAAGCAAAAAAAAAAAAAAAAAAAAAGTGTCATTCACTTGGTATCCCCAGTGCTTGGCATATAACAGGTGCTCAGAAACTAGGTGAATGAGCTGAGATAATGCATATTAAGTGTTTTAAACAAGGAAGTGTTTCAGAATTGACACACATCATCATCTGGAGAAGAATAAGACCCTGCGCCAGTACCATTGTCTTAGATCACAAAGCTATTACAGACTTCTGGATCATGAGGGTGGAACCCTAGAGACACCTGATTTTCACAGCACCTCTTTTCTGTGAAAATAATTTCAAGCCACATCAAGATGCATGGTTAGAGTAGCACAAGCCAGACTCTAGGAGACATTTCCATGAAGAAGTCACTCTTGGCCACCTGAGGCAGAACAGCGAGATCAGGAAGGGAAAAGGTAATAGATATTCCCTGAGCTCTGGTATCTGAGACACGTGAGTTTCTGCTATGTAGGAGACACGTTCTGATGAGGTCATGATTCCTTCACTGGTCCCCATCCCTCCAACACTGCATCTTTTTAAATTATAGTCACGTAGGGACTGCAGTAGCTGGAACTGTGATGTTGTGAAGGATGCAGAGAAAGAGTGAACAGCAGTTGCTTATAAAACCTGGGATGGAAGATATGACACCCAAAGCAGGAGGAGTCAGGGAGAGATAGGGAGCAGTGGGGACAGTGTACTTTTAAAAATTTATTTATTTGGCTTTATAAATAAATAAATAAAACTTATTTATTTTAAAATTTATTTATTTGCCTGCACTGAGTCTTAGTTGCAGAATGCAGGAACTTTAGTTGCAACATGTGGGGTCTAGTTCCCTGATAGAACCCAGGTCCCCTGCATTGGGAGTGCAGAGTCTTAACCACTGGGCCACCAGAAAAGTCCCAGAGTGGTATACTCTGTGTAGGATTTAACGTGCTGCTCCAGACAAGGGAAGGACCACACACCCTGTTAAATAATCCATGAATAGATTCCCACTGCATCATCAGTGGAGTAAAGTTGTCTCTTACACTCACACTCACTATATAGCCACTAGCTTCAGAAATATGGCTGGCAGAATACATTAATCAAACATCCTTCAAAAGGCCTGAGAGAGGGAGGTCTAATTGTACCCAGGAGGACAATTAGGAATACAGAGAAAAATCCACCCAACCTATCAGCAAATACCAAGCTTCTCTTCATTTTTGAGAAGACAGAAGAAGACTTTAGGGATTTCAATCCTAAAGGAAATCAAACCTGAATATTCACTGGAAGGACAGATGCTGAAGCTGAAGCTCTAATACTTTGGCCACCAGATGCAAGAGCCGACTCATTGGAAAAGACCCTGATGCTGGGAAAGATTGAGGGCAGGAGGAGAAGGGGATGACAGAGGATGAGATGGTTGGATGGTATCGTTGACTCAGTGGACATGAGTTTGAGCAAACTCCGGGAGATGGTGAAGGGCAGGGAAGCCTGGTGTGCTGCAGTCCATGTGGTCGCAAAGAGTCAGACACACCTGAGCTACTGAACCACAACTGGTTGTCCGGTGGTTAAGGTTTCATGCTTCCACTGCAAGGGGCACAGGTTCCATCCTTGGTCTGGGAGCCAGGGTCCCCTGTGCTGCATAATGCAGCCCCCAAAAAAGTTTGAACGAAGAAATTTATAAAACCAACAACCTGGAGTCTATGGAACAACTTCTTATCATACTAAACATGAAACATTGCACTCAAAATGCACAGAAAGCACACACATTTTTAAAAGATTTACCGAGAAAAAGAAGAAAATTTTAAAGAGCATCTGGTGAGCTCTTGGTAAAATTCAAAGAAACATGAACTTATAGGGAAATGGTTAAATAAATGGAGGTACAGCCATATGGTAAAATATTATGCAGGCATTAAACACCATGTCTTCAAAGACGAAAGAACGAAATGGAGAAACACTTACAATAGAATGTTATATCTTAAAAGTAGAATTTAAAAACAACGAATGCCAAAAATCCCAGTCTCTGCTTGAATGTTCACAGCAGCTTTCTTCATAATAGGAAAAAAAAAAAACTGGAAGTAACTCAAATGTTCTTCAGTAGGTGAATGTTTATATAAACTCTGATCCACCCATGTATTGGTACATACAACATCCTGAATGTATCTCAAAGGCATTATGCATTGTAAAATAAGTCAATCCCAAAAGGGTGTATACTGCATGATTCCATTTATATAGCAATTTTGATATGACAGAACTAAAGAGATGAAAACAGATTAGTTAGTGGTTGCCAAGATACAAGGGTGGAGGTGTGAATATAAGAAGGTAGTAGCAGGGAGTTGCTTGGAACTGATGGCATAGCTCTGTATTCCAATTATACTAGTGGTTCCATAACCTATCCAGGGCCTGAAATGGCATAGACATATACACGTACACACGCAAAGAAATGCATGTTAAAAATGCTAAAAACTTGGTAAAATCTGTGTCTAGGAAACAGTATTTTACCGATTTCAACTTCTTAGATTCATGCTATGCTAAAGTCTATGAGATGGCACTGCTGAGGGAACCAGAATAGAGGGCTTATGGGACCCTATATGCTATATTCACAACGTCCTGTAGGTCTATAATGACTGCAAAATGAAAGAAAAATGTATACCAAGGAAATAAAAATTTTGACTAAAAGACGATGAGATAAATTGGGAGAGTAGCAGTGACATATATACACTACCACGTGTAAAACAGAAAGCTAGTGGGAAGCTCCTATATAACTCAGGGAGCTCAGCCTGGTGCTCTGTGATGACCCAGAGGGGTGGGATGGGGTGGGGAGGAGATATCTGTACACTCATGGCTGATTCACATCGTTGTGTGGCAGAAACAAACAGCATTATAAAGCAATTATCCTCCTAAAAAGAATATTAAGTTTTCCAATCCATAAAAAAAAAAAATTACTCCATTATCCTGTCAGTGAGTTTTTAATGGGATAATGGTCATTTTCAGTTCAGTTCAGTCACTCAGTCATGTCCGACTCTTTGCTACCCCACGAATTGCAGCATGGCAGGTCTCCCTGTCCATCACCAACTCCCAGAATCCACCCAAACCCATGTCCATCAAGTTGGTGATGGCTCCAACCATCTTATCCTCTGTCGTCCCCTTCTCCTCCTGCCCTCAATCTTTCCCAGCATCAGGGTCTTTTCAAATGAGTTGGCTCTTGCATCTGGTGGCCAAAGTATTAGAGCTTCAGCTTCAGCATCAGTCCTTCCAATGAATACCCAGGATTGATCTCCTTTAGAATGAACTGGTTGGATCTTCTTGCAGTCCAAGGGACTCTCAAGAGTCTTCTCCAACACCACAGTTCAAAAACATCAATTCTCCAGCACTCAGCTTTCTTCACAGTCCAACTCTCACATCCATACATGACCACTGGAAAAGCCATAGCCTTGACTAAATGGACTTTTGTTGGCAAAGCAATGTTTCTGCTTTTGAATATGCTATCTAGGTTGGTCATAACTTTCCTTCCAAGGAGTAAGCGTCTTTTAATTTCATGGCTGCAGTCATCATCTGCAGTGATTTTTGGAGCCCAGAAAAATAAAGTCTGACACTGTTTCCACTGTTTCCCCATCTATTTGCCATAAAGTGATGGGACCAGATGCCATGATCTTTGTTTTCTGAATGTTGAGCTTTAAGCCAACTTTTTTACTCTCTTCTTTCACTTTCATCAAGAGGCTTTTTAGTTCCTCTTCACTTTCTGCCATAAGGGTGGTGTCATCTGCATATCTGAGGTTATTGATATTTCTCCTGGCAATCTTGATTCCAGCTTGTGCTTCTTCCAGCCCAACGTTTCTCATGATGTACTCTGCATATGAGTTAAATAAGCAGGGTGACAACATACAGCCTTGATGTACTCCTTTTCCTATTTGGAACCAGTCTGTTGTTCCATGTCCAGTTCTAACTGTTGCTTCCTGACCTGCATACAAATTTCTCAAGAGGCAGGTCAGGTGGTCTGGTATTCCCATCTCTTTCAGAATTTTCCACAGTTTATTGTGATCCACACGGTCAAAGGCTTTGGCATAGTCAATAAAGCAGAAATAGATGTTTTTTTCTGGAACTCTCTTGCTTTTTCCATGATCCAGCAGATGTTGGCAATTTGATCTCTGGTTCCTCTGCCTTTTCTAAAACCAGGTTGAATATCTGGAAGTTCACAGTTCACGTATTGCTGAAGCCTGGCTTGGAGAATTTTGAGCATTACTTTACTAGTGTGCAGTAGTTTGAGCATTCTTTGGCATTGTCTTTCTTTGGGATTGGAATGAAAACTGACTTTTCCAGTCCTGTGGCCACTGCTGAGTTTTCCAAATTTGCTTGCATATTGGCATAATGATCATTTTGTATTCTTCTAAATACTTTTATGTGTTTCTTAAGTTTTTTGCAGTAAATATATGTTATTTTTAGATTCTGAAAAGAACTTATTAATTCAAAGTTTAGCGATTGAAATAAAATGTTTGATCAATGCATAATATTTCAGGTAAAATACATATGATAGTGTTATAAAAGGGAATCAGGAGAAAGAAGGACTGAGAAGAGAATGTCCTGGCAAGATATAGAAACAGTGCAAAGAAATACAAAATGTAGTAGCAAAATTAAACCCCACATTATAAACATGCAGAATACTACAGAAACTAAGCACTGATGTGTGCACACACAAATCTCATCCAGAATGCAGTATAAAAGAATACTGGAATGGGAAGCCTTTCTAGAATACTGGAGTGGGTAGCCTTTCCCTTCTCCAGGGGATCTTCCCAAGCCAGGGATTGAACCCAGGTCTCCCACAATGCAGGTGGATTCTTTACCAACTGAGTTATTAGGGAATCCCGTATAAAAGAATAAAGATGTGAAATGGTAAGAGATATATCAGATCATAGGACCAAACATGGAGATTCAGGGTACCACTGATGTTTATAAAAACACAATCATAAGAAAAGACAAAAGCAATCATCAGAGAGATAACATAGCAACACACCTTCCAGGTTTATGGATGATCTGAATTTGTAATTCTAGTAGATACACTGAATGACACCATCTAGATACAATCTGATCAAGTTTTAGAGTTTCAAGGAAAAGTGTTTAAAATCCTACAGGCAGCCAGGCAGAAAATGAAACATAACTGAAAAATGGTTTACCTGGGAAGATGAAAACATGATACGGGTCTCAAACTTTTCTTCCATATTGCCAATACTGGAGGAGCAAAGATTGTGACTCAAGTGTTGTGCTGCGCTTGGTTGCTCAGCCACGTCCCATTCTTTGTGACCCCGTGGACAGTAGCCTGCCAGGCACCTTTGTCCATGGGGATTCTCCAGGCCAGAATACTGGAGTGGGTTGTCATGCCCTCCTCCAGGGGATCTTCCTGACCCAGGAATCAAACTGGGGTCTCCTGCATGGCAGTTGATTCTTTACTGACTGAGCTACCAGGGAAGCCCTTATAACCCAAGAATCATTACCAGATCTCCTGAAGCAGTGACAAAATCATCCTCAGAAAAAAACAAGAGGAGGCTTCTGAGGAAGTCCACACTCACCGCATTACTAACAAAAACTTAATGCAGCTAAAATAAAATGAAAGTGCCTCAACACAATTTTTTTTAATTGTCTTAGGTCAATGGTTAAGGAGATAGTTCCATTAACATTAACAATAAGACAAGGAAGCTCACTGTTGTTTGTTAATGTGCTGGATATTCTAATCTATCCAAATAAAGAAGTAGGGAAATTCACTACTCTTTTCACAAGATACGATAACCTACTTAGAAAAAAATATGAGCTGGGAAAATGGAAATAATAAAAATGTTTTGAAGGTAATCAGTTGCAAAATTAATACATTTACATCTCCCTAATATGTTTAAAACAAAGGAATTAGAAAATACAAAACAGTTGATTTCCAGCAGCAATAACAACAACAACAAAATCCCCAGAACTCATAGGCAAAACACACACACAACATATATGATATGAAGGTTTTTTTGATGCTCTATACTGACTTTGTGATGACCTAGAAGCGTGGGGTGGGCAGCGCAGGAGGTTCATGAGAGAGGGGATATATGTATGCATACAGCTGATTCACTTCATTGACAGCAAAAACTAACACAACATCGTAAAGCAATTATACTCCAATAAATAAACAAAAGAAATTTGTTTTTGTTGTTCTTGTTCAGTTGCTGAGTCATGTCCGACTCTTTGTGATCCCATGGACTGCAGCATGCCAGGCTTCCCTGTCCCTCACTATCACCTGGAGTTTGCTCAAATTCATGTCTATTGACTTAATGATGTCATCTAACCATCTCATTCTCTCTTGCCTGCCTCTCCTCCTGCCTTCAATCTTTCCCAGCATCAGGGTCTTTTCCAATGAGTTGGCTCTTTGCATCAGGTGGCCAGAGTATTGGAGCTTCAGCTTCATCAGTCCTTCCAGTGAATATTCGGGGTTGATTCCCTTTAGGACTGACTGGTTTGATTTCCGTGCTGTGCAAGGCACTCTCAAGAGTCATCTGCAGCACCACAGTTTGAAAACATCAGTTCTTTGGCACTTAGCCTTCTTTATGGTCCAACTCTCACATCCATACATGACTACTGGAAAAACATAGCTTTGACTAGATGGACCGTTGTTGGTAAAGTGATGTCTCTGCTTTTTAATAGGCTGTCTAGGTTTGTCGTAGCTTTTCTTCCAAGGAGCAAGTGTGTTTTAATTTCATGGCCACACTCACTGTCTGTAGTGATTTTGGAGCCCAAGAAAAGAAAATCTGTCACTGTTTCTTTTCACCATCTAATTGCCATGAACTGATGGGACTGGATGCCATCACTTCATTTTTTGAATGTTGAATTTTAAGCCAGCTTTTTCATTCTCCTCTTTCACCTTCATCAGGAGGCTCTTTAGTTCCTCTTTGCTTTCTGCCATTAGAATGGTGTCACCTGCATATCTGAGGTATTGGTATTTCTCCCAGCAATCCTGATTCCAGCTTGTGACTCATCCAGCTTGGCATTTCACATGATGCAATCTGCATATAAATTAAATAATCAGGGTGACAATAGACAGCCTTGATGTGCTCATTTCCCAATTTGGAACCAGTCCTTTGTTCCATGTCCAGCTCTAACAGTTGCTTCTTGACCTGCAAACAGGTTTCTCAGGAGACAGGTAAGGTGGTCTGATATTCCCATCTCTTTAGGAATTTTCCAGTTTGCTGTGATCCCACAGTCAAAGGCTTTAGTGTAGTCAGTAAAGCAGCAGTAAATGTTTTTCTGGAATTCCCTTGTTTTTTCTATGATCCAAACAGATGTTGGCAATTTGACCTCTGGTTCCTCTGCCTTTTCTAAATCCAGCTTGAACATCTGGAAGTTCTCAGTTTACATACTATTGAAGACTAGCTTGAAGGATTTTGAGCATTACCTTGCTAACACGTGAATTGAACACAATTGTGCGGTAGTTTGAACATTCTTTGGCATTGCCCTTTTTTGGGAATTTTTTTAGAATGCAGTAAAATTATTCTAAGTTTCATTTGAAAATATGAGATGAGACTAACCAAGAGATTTGAGGGGATATAAGAGAGGTGTAAAATGTGAGGCACCCTGTCCTGCTAGATATTAAATTTCTAATAAGATACTATATAAAATAGCAATAAGTTCCAGGACAATGAATTATCTATTTGTTATGGAAGAAGAGAAATCTCAGCCTGACAACACACACCAAAATAAACTCTAACCAGATTAAAATGTTAGGTGTAAATATATGAATAAAACCATAAAATGGTACAGACAAATTATATCTGAAAAGGAAGAAATTTGTAAGCAATGGAAGAATCACAAACACTCAACAAATTCAGTAATGATAGCTTATTTAAAGTATCAACAAAATAAAAGAAAAAAATTAAAATATAGCAGACAAATCTGTTATACTTAGTATATAAAACCCATTCAGAAATTAAAATTCAGTAGAAAAATGGTCAAAGGGCATGAATGATTGGCTTATTTAGAGCAAAAGCTCAAATGACAAACAGATGAAAAAAGTCATCAGCTTTCTTTCTATGCAGATAAACACAAATGAAAAAAATAAGCTGCTTTTTTTTTCTCTATCAAATAGAGAAGAACAGCTTTAAACTGGCACTGCCCAATGCTTATGAAGATTCAGGGACATGGTCAGCTGTATACACTGCTGGTGGCATGGTAAATTTGAACAAACTTTACAATGAACAAATTGAAAATATGTCTCAAAAGACATAAAAATATTCAACCTCTCAATAACTCTTATAGAAATCTTCCTTAAGAAAATACTTATGGACTTGTGCTTCAGAATATCCAACACAATTGGTCAAGTGAAAGATGTCCACTAAAGTTTACTTCTTGGGCACTCGGGGGACAAGGGTGAGATCCCTCCAGTTGGTGAATTTGGGAGAAGACACGGGGTCTGAGGGGTCCTGCCTTCTCTACCCTCTCCCTCTGGGTGGAATCTGACTCCCCACATAAGAAGGTGTCTACTGCTCTGTTCTCCCTCTGTCTCTCTCTCTAATATATGAATGCAATGTATAATATATACATATATATGTATGTATATAGTGGTCATGTGTGATGGTGAGAGCTGGACAGTAAAGAAGCCAGAATGCCAAAGAATTGATGCCTTCTAACTGCGGTGCTGGAGAAGACGCCTGAAAGTCTCTTGGACCAGTCAATCTTAAGGGAAATCAACCCTGAATATTCACTGGAAGGACTGATGCTGAAACTGAAGTTCCAGTATTTTGGTTACCTGATTTGAACAGATGACTCATTGGAAAAGTCCCTGATTCTGGGAAAGATCAAGGCTAGAAGGAGAAGAGGGCATCAGAGGGTGAGATGGCTGGATGGCATCACCAATGCATGAACTTGGGAAAACTCTGGGAGATGGTGAGGGACAGGGAGGCCTGGCATGCTGCAATCCATGGGGTCGCAAAGAGTCGGACATGACTGGGCAACTGAACAGCAACAACTATATGTATATATAACTCAGCCATAAAGAGAAGGAAATCTTGCCATTTGTGATAACATGAATGAAATTTCAGAACATCGTGCTCAGTGAAATAAGCCAGACTGAGGAAGACCAATATAGCATGACCTCCCTTACAAGTGAAATATTAAAAAAGAAAAATGAACTCTTAGAAACAGAAAACTGATTGGTGGTTTCCAGAGGCTGAGGGGTGGGGGAAATGGGAAAGTATTGTCCTAAGGATCCAAACTTCTAGTTATGAGATGAATCAATGTTGGGGATCTCATGTACAGCGTGGAGACTGGAGCTAACAAAACTGCATTTGACACTTGAGAGCTGATAAGAGGGTAGTTCTTAAATGTCTCACCATTCACACAAAAATACCTGGAACTGTGCAAGGTGAACAGATGTGTTAACTAAGATTATCGTGGGAAATAGTTCGCAATATGTACATGGATCAAGCCCTGACTTTTACATCTTAAACATATACAGTGTCATAGGTCAACTGTATCTCAACAAAGCTGGCAACAATATTCTGGAATATGGCATCAGGGAGTTCTTTGTGGTTCTACATCCTCCAAATTAGTATGCAATCAGTAACTAAGTTGACAGATCCTTACCTGTCCTAACTTCTGTGTGTCTAATCTTCAACTGGCTCTGAGGGTGGGGACAGAAGGGTACTATTTTTTATTTAAGTTATTTATTTATTTGGCTGTGTTGGGTCTCAGTTGCGTCATGCAGGATCTTTTTGATGGGGTGCATGGACACCTGCGCTGCGGCACCCGGGCTCAGTAGTTGTGGCACACAGGCTCTGGAGCACAGCGGCTTCAGTAGTTGAGATGCACAGCTGAGTTGCTCCAGGGCATGTGGGATCTCAGTTCTCCAACCAAGGATTGAACCCACGTCTCCTGCATTGCCAGGTGGATTCTTAACTACTGGGCCACCAGGGAAGTCCTGAGAGGGTACTACTTATTAACCCCCCTCCCAAACCTCAGTTCAGTGTTATTTACAACCACACACGGAAAAGAGGACAACAAAGATGCAGCAAGTGAGAAGACTGATGAACTCAATGTTAGTTTCTCCGTAGGATGGACTATCATACAGACTCTAAAAGCAGCACATAATATGTGCAGAATGGAATATTACTCATCCAAACAAAAGGATGAAATAATACTATTGGCAGCAACATGGATGGATCTAGAGATCATCATACTAAAGTGAAGTCAAACATACAAAGACAAACAGCACATGGCACCACTTTAATGTGGACTCTAAAAAAAATATGATTTGAATGAACTTGTATACAAAACAGAATTAGACCCACAGACATAGAAAACACATTTATGGTTACCAAAGGGGGAAGGAGAGGAGGGATAAATTTCAAATTAGGGATTAACGTATATACACTGGAGAAGGGAATGGCTACTCACGCCAGTGTTTTTGCCTGAAGAATTCCATGACAAAGAAGCCTGGTGGGCTACAGTCCATGGAGTCTGAAAGAGTCAGATGCTTTCACTTTTTTCATATATAAAATAGATAACTAACATATATCTACTGTATAGCACAAGGAATTATACTCAATAATTACTATATATATAGTAATATAATATATAATATAATATATATACTAATATAATATACTATATAAGGGTAAAGAATCTGAAAAAGGATAGATACACACACACACACACAAATCATTTTGCTGTATACCTGAAACTAACATAACATTGTAAATCAACCATACTTCAATAAAAAATAAATAAAAGTGATACATAAAAGAAAATGGGCACTATCTAAGATCAAACGCAAGAAAGCACATAACAAAAATAGTGCATAAATAAATATATCTACAAATTGTGATACCTGGAGGAAAAAAAGACTAGAATAAAGTACTTTAAAATGACACCATTTATCTCTGGGTGCCAGGGCTATGGGGCATTCTTATTTTCTCCTTTCTGTTTTTCAGGTATTATATAAATTCCTGACACTGTGTTTGTACTGCTTTTATAATCAGAAACAAAATTCATGTTATTTGTTATAAAAGAGGATCTTAGAGGTCAGAGTGACTTTGCACTCTCTGTCCTCTGCTCATCAGGAGGAATAAACTCTTTGATTTTGGCCCAGAGCACTTTGAACAGATGAATATAATACACCACTACAGGTGTATTCTGAGAAAACTCAGCACAGCTGCTCTCAGTCAGGGCATCTGACAACCTTCAGACCTTCTGTCCCTCGGTGGGGTCAGTGCATCCATCCATCCACCGACATGTGCCAGGAGCGATGGATGAACAGGGACCCTGTGTGTGGCACTCTGCTCAGTGTCACGTGTGTGGCCTTCAGAAGTTTGACTGTCACCCCAGAGGAGTGCTCCATGGCAGAAAGGCAGGCATGCAAACAAAACTAGCAGTGTGATATAACGGATGCTACGTGGGAGGCAGGAACACTGCGGGGGACACGGAGGAAACAACATCCGTCTCTCTGGGATATTCGCTAGAGGAAATAACATTTGACCTGGGTCTTGAAGAATGAAGAAGCAGTGGGGAGGCTAGGTGGGCAGGGAATCTCAGGCTCAACAATGGGAAAAGAGAGAAAGAGGGAGAAAGACAGAGTGAGGTTATGTCACCACTGGTATCCTAAAATTCGTAAAATGCATAGGAGGAGCTAGGGTTCTTCAGTCCTACATCATGGAACCGACTGTAACTAACCAAGGGAGAAAGGGAGCTTGCTGGAAAATGCAGGGTGGCTTCAAGAATCACTAAGCTTAAAAAAATTATGGTGAGAAAGGGCAGCTCCAGGAATCTTCAGAAAGCTAGACTGGTCTCCTCTGGAAGCTGCAACAGGATCAGTCATGGTGAATTTACTCTTTTACTCAAGACTTGATTCCAGAGAGGGAGCATTTGAAGGGTGTAGCATAAGTAACAGAGGTACCCTTTGCTCCTGAAGTTTTTTTTCCTTAATTGAAGTATAATCAACTTTCAATTTTGTTAGTTTCTGGTGTACAGCAAAGTGATTCAGATATATATATGTGTGTGTGTGTGTGTGTGTGTGTGTGTTAGTCACTCAGTCATGTCCAACTCTTTGTGACCCCATGGACTGTACCCTGCCAGGCTCCTCTGTCCATTGAATTCTCCAGGCTAGGATACTGGAGTGGGTTACCATTCCCTTTTCCAGGGGATCTTCCCAATCCAGGGATTGAACCCAGGTCTCCTGCATTACAGGCAGATTCTTTACCAACTGAGCTACCAGGGAAGACCATATGTGTGTGTGTGTGTGTGAATTATGGTTTATTCCATGAAGGTTTATTACAGGATATTGAATACAGTTCCTCATGCTATACAGTAGGATTTTATTGTTTATTTGATATATAGTAGTTTTATATATATGTAAAGTTTTATATATATATAGTGTTTTATATATAGCAGTTTTATCTGCTAATCCAAAACTCCTGATTTATCCCTCGCCTCTTTCCCCTTTGGTAACCATAAGTTTGTTTTCTATGTCTATGAGTCTGTTTCTATTTCACAAATAAGTTCACCTGTGTCATATTTTAGATATCGCTTCTGGAGTTTTTATGATGAGTCACATAGTTTAAAGCAATATAATGCCGGTGAGCATTTGTACTAAGTCACTTCAGTCGTGTCTGACTCTGTGACCCGGTGGACCATAGCCCGCCAGGCTTCTCTGTCCATGGGATTCTCCAGGCAAGAATACTAGAGTGGGTTGCCACGTCCTCTTCCAGGGGATCTTCCTGACCCAGGGATCGAACCCTCGTCTCTTATGTCTTCTGCATTGGCAGGCAGGTTCTTTACCAATAGCGCCACCTGGGAAGCCTCAATATAATGCCTGCTGCTGCTGCTGCTGCTAAGTCGTTTCAGCCGTGTCCGACTCTGTGCGACCCCATAGACGGCAGCCCACCAGGCTCCCCTGTCCCTGGGATTCTCCAGGCAAGAACACTGGAGTGGGTTGCCATTTCCTTCTCCGATGCACGAAAGTGAAAAGTGAAAGTGAAGTCGCTCAGGCATGTCCGACTCTTCGCGACCCCATGGACTGCAGCCCACCAGGCTCCTCTGTCCATGGGATTTTCCAGGCAAGAGTACTGGAGTGGGGTGCCGTTGCCTTCTCTGAATATAATGCCTAGGCACTCGATAAACTTTATTTTCTTTCCTTCCTTACAGTACCCAAATTGTGGTAAGACCAACACATAAGATTTCACTGGGGTGTACAAAAGGGAACTGACAATAAAAAAGCACACACCATTTATGTGCCATTTGTCTGAAATGACCTCAACTAGCTGATCCCTTTTCTGAGACTTCCAGCACGCTTTCCGTCCCTGGGCAGAAAGTGGCCCCACACAGAAAGCTCAGGCTTGCTCTTCAAGCTGCCAGGAACATGACTCTAAGCTAAAGCCCAAAATAATTCCATTAGTCACATTCCAAAGCACTAAGCAGAAACAAAAAGAAATCAAAATTAACTTCAATACCTATAGTGACAGCAGCAATTAAGGTGACAAGATTATGGAAATCATTGCCATCACCGGAGATCTTTGCCTGAGGGGGAAAAGTAACCGGGAATATAGAAGGGCTGAGAAACAGAGGAACTTTAGATGTGGGATGATGAAACCCACTATTCACAACATATGGACCACCAGCCCTGGGGAGATTCCAAAGAGGTATTTCTTCAAATCATCAGGATGCATTCTGTACCTACCACGTGCCAAGATTTTTAAGTTATTTCCTCTGTTTCTCACAACTCTACAAGAGGTTTTATTGTTTCTGTCTTACAGATTAATAAACAGAGTCATAGAAAGTTCCAATAAATTACCAACTTCATGTTGATGGAAAGGAGGAGAACCAAGACTGAAATCAAGGTCTTCCTCAACAGAGATCCACCCCATGACTATCCCATCACGCTGTCACTTTACATAATCAGATAACATCAATCTTATTCGACAGGTTTTTTTTTTTTTTTTAATTGGGTTGTGCCAGATCTTAGTTGTAGCTTGTGGGATCTAGTTCCTTGACCAGGGATTGAACCCAGGCCCCCTGCATTGGGAGCACAGAGTCTAAGCCCCTAGACCACCAGGTGGCTCCCCAGGCTTCTTCCGGATCTGTGCTCCACGTGCTAATAATCACACCAAGGCTTTTGGATGGAATTGGAACACTCCATGAGATGCCCATTTGTTTCTCTTTCCGCTTTCTGGTTTGTGCCACTGCAAGAGATGGCTAAAGAACTCCAGTGCAATTATGCAAAACAGACCCAAGTGTTAGAGAACATCCTGCTCTGAAATCCCAGGAAAGGTAAATTACATCTTGCTGTGCAGAGTGACAAAAACAGTCATTAAAGTCCACAGGCCTGGCCAGAGGGAGTTCAAGCAGCACTGAGAAGCTCTTTGTGGTTCTGCCATCTGGTCCCCTCTCCCCAGAATGGTGCCCTTCTGGGTGTTTTATATATCCTTATTGATCCCCTCCATGGAGGCCCGGGGTAGTGGAGAAAGCAAGCTGGCCTGGGGAAAACTTGCTTTTATTAGAATAATAATGAGTGAGTGGCTCTTCCAGGCTAATTATATCACTCAGGCCAATTTGGGGGCAAATGTGAAGGCTTTTAAAGCAAGGAAGCAGGGATCATTACCAAGTCTTCTCTGTGTATGGAGGAGGGCAAATAAATAATAAATGACAATAATAATAATAGTACCCGTCACTAAAATGTGTTGTGTTTTACAGTCTGCAATACCTCCCACCAAATGCATTTTGATTTCTAAGCCAGTAGCCTTGTTTTCTGCAGTCTCGAGAGAAACTCAGAGGAGACAGAGTCAGAACTGGTTTTAGTAACTTGGAAAATTGTATTAGATTCATGTCAAGAGGCTCCTCTGGTGAGATCAATGTAATAGCGCAATCCTGTCTTAATGGAATTCACTATGGTCTGCGTTTGTGTCTGTTGCAGAAAGCCTTGTGCCCACGTCTGTGGCAGCGAGGCATTGAACTCCTTTTTTTCAGAACCCTTTTAAAAATGATGCCCATGGCAAATAGCTCCCCAGACCATTGCCCACTAGCCAGATGTTGAACAGTCCAAGTCATCTGTACACAGAACTCAGAGGCACAAAAACTTTGATAAAAAAGATATGGTAGATTAGCAGGGACATTCAAAGACTTAGCTAAAACACAGATAAAACAAAAGGCAAATGAGTAAACACTAGAAGATTAAAGCCATTCTGTCTTAAGAATCAATCCCCCTGGTGAAGAATAGAGATTTATCAAGTTGTTGTTCATTCATTCATTCATTCACTCCCTCATGCATCTACTCAACCACTATCTACTGAGACCCTACTGTGTTCCAGGCACTGTTCAAGGTGCTTGGGGATATCAATTAGCAACAATAAAAAGATAAAGGGGTTTCAACAGATATGTGCAGGGAGAGGGTGCAATAAAAGAATAATAATAAGCCAATTATACAGTATGTTTGAAGGTGGTAAGTGCAGTGCAAAACAAAGAGGAAAGCAAGTGAGGGGTTGGGGGTGTCGAGGAGGAATGCTGAAATTTTAAACAGGATGGTCTCACAGAAAAAGAATCTTTGAGCAAAAGACTCAGTGGAATTAGATCGCTGATCTGTATAGCAATGGGAAAGTCTTATGATGGAAGTGTGCTTGGCTTGATTAAACAGAAACAGAGAATACAGTGGCATCAGAGAGGTTATGGGGCTACAGAGTGGATCATATATGATCTTGTAGGCCATTTTAAAGGCTTCCCTGGTGGATCAGTGGTAAAGAATTCTTGCCTGGGAAGTCCCACGGACAGAAGAGCCAGGTAGGCTACATCATATCATCATCATCGTCAACAAACCATCATCATTGCCACCACCATCCCCATCACCACCATCACCATCATCACCATTGTTACCACCACCACCACCACCATCAACGTCTTCACCAGTCATCATCAGGCCATTATCATTTCATAGATGAAAACAAAGAGACTCTCAGAGAGGGGAAGTAACTTCCCAAAGTCAAGGTCACCCTAGCGAGAAGGTACAGAGCCAGGATCCTACTAGGAAATTGCTGAATTGACATGATTAAAGGGATTTTCTGCCCCCAGGTATCTTCCCTGTAGACACTTTCACTGGATTCAACATTTCCCTCTTAGTTCTTTCCCTGTTAACAGTAGGTTCCTCCGGGGCAATGATCTCTAACAATAGCAAAATAACATCATCTGGAGCTCTTGCTGCAGATGCAGAGTCACCAGTCTCATCCTGATTCAGGAAGTCTGAAAGGTCCAGGAATCAACATTTTTGTTAAGGAGCCTGAATGATTCCTGGATCAGGCATTCCAGGACCAGAACCAGGTAGGTGTTCTGAGAAATAGCACTCTTAGTGTCAAACTCCTGAGGCTGGGTGAGTTTACCAGATGTTTCCTTCTGGGACAAGGACCACCCATAATGAGAGGATCAGCGGTAGGAAAACTGCTAGCTGGGGAGATTCCCATGTCTGAATAATCCCTTAACCAGGGGCCAGAGTAGTAAGCAAGACTATGGTCAAGTCTAGGTCTTGAAGACAAAAATTCATGTTTACCTCCTGCTTCCTGGTCTAAGAAAAAGTTCTTTCCCAAGGTTGTTTGTTTCTTAGGTGCCCAGCATATTTTAATGATATTTGTTATTTTCTGATTACAAATATAATGCATGGTTATGGTGGAAATTACCACAACGCATATTGAAAACACAGTTGTTTTCAGTTCCTATCCCTCCAGGGTAACTACCAATAAATTTTGTATTTTTTCATATCTCATTTTTCCTCCCCATCTCTCTCTTTCTCCCCTAACCTCTTTGAACTTTTGTTTCCATTTCTGTTATATGGGGATAAAAATACCTACCCCTCAGGGTTATATAATGGATGCTTAAGAAATTACATTATATCTAGTGTTATTCAACCTTGATTGTGTTTATTTTTTCCACTTGACATTCTATAATGAGTATTTTCCATGTGTCATTAACCTCTCTTCAAAAACATGATGTTTAATGGCTGCATAATACCCCATCATTTAATGAACTATAATTTACTTAACTATTCTGTTATGGAGCATTGAAGTATTTTCTAATATTTTTCTATTAGAAATAACACTGCGTGTTTCAATCTTTTCCTACTCCTCTGCTTTTCATAGGATAGACTTCCAGAAAAGGTATGAAAAAGACAGAGGGTATAAATATTTTAAGGTTTTTCATGTATGCTGCCAAATTACTTTTCCAGGGCGGAGAAAGTGTATACTCCTAATACCACCACCAGCATTAAAAATTACCTGGAATTTAACACTTAGGTCAGAAATGAATATGTGTAAGCATAATAATTGGTGGGAGTCATGAAGAGGAAAAATAAAATCTATGAGAGATCTTTAAAATTATCTTGTCTTCTGGGTGTACACAGTTGCATTCAAGTCTGTAAGGGAGGAGCCTCAGAAATCCTGATCATTTTCTAGCCACTGCTCACTTTCTAAGAGACCTTCATTAGTGAAAAGACATCATTTCTCATTGGCAAGTTTCTAATATTAGTCCCTATCTTGAAAAATCTTCCACTCTTCTGGTCCCTATTGCTAAATCCCAATCATTCTAAAGGGGATAGATAATTGTGGCAATTGCACAGAATGATTGCTACCTGCAAAGGCAATCACTTCTGACGCCTGCAGAACTGATGAGCAATTCATTATCAAGGATTTAATTGCTGTAAACCTGGGAGGAAAAGGAATTTCTCGTACGACTTCCAGGATTTCAGGCATCAACCCTGCTTGGCTCCAAATTGGCTTTCATGAATGGAAATCTGAAGTCAAGCTGTGGCAAGAGGCTAATTACACAATGAAAAGTACAATAGAAATATTTGCATAACCTGTCTTGAACTTGCCATGTTAACTTTCAATGGGATGCTACCTCCCTGTGTGAGATAGAATCTTCTTGGATGATCCTGGCACAAACCCATAGCTTGTTTCAATCAGGTATGCAAAAATGGGATTTGCCTGGTGGTCCAGTGGTTAAGACTGCACTTCCAATACAGGGGGTGGCGTGAGTTCAAACCCTGGCCAGGGGACTAAGATCCTACATGCTCTGTGGTGCAGAAAAAAAAATTTTTTTAAACGCAAAAACCCCAGTTAAAAATGATGTCTGAGAGCTATGAAGATGCAGGATGCTTTAGTGATTAGAACTGGAACTCTGGATTCGGACTGTCTAGACTCAGCCTCTGTTCCCCAGACCTTACTGGATGAACGTGAATAAAGTAGATGCGTCCTCCACAAGTCTCAATAGAAATGATGACGATAGTGCCTGCCTCATTTATTGGTGTGAAGATGATTTCAGAATATCCTCAGGCATGGGTCTCATAAACTAATATTATTCCTATAACATCATAAAGTTTTCTTCATAGTCTGCATTTGAGTGTTCCCATTGATCTCAAGTAGTCTCGTCACCAAGAACTACTCTTTAAAATTATTAAATCTTGGGACTTTCTGGGTGATGCAGTGGCTAAAACTACTTGCTCCCAATGCAGGGGGCCCAGGTTCGATCCCTTGTCAGGGAACTAGGTCTCACATGCCACAACGAAGACATGGTACAATCGAATAAATAAATAAATTCTTTAAAAAACTGGGGCTTCCCTGGTGGCTCAGTGATAAAAGAATCTGCCTGCCAATTGCAGGAGGTACAGGTTCGATCCCTGGGTCAAGAAGATTCCCTGGAGAAGGAAATGACAACCTACTCCAGTATTCTTGCCTGGGAAATCCCATGGAGAGAGGAGCTTGACCAACTACAGTCCATGGGGTTGCGAAAGAGCTGGACATGACTTAGCAACTAAACAACAGCAAAAAAAAAAAAAAAAAGATTTGGATCTCCTGCTATGGAATCCTTGTTTAAGAAATTCCAGTGAAGAAAAGGAAAGTGCCACTTACTGAAGAATCACCATGTATTAGGAACACACTGCACAACATTTAATCCTTACCAAGGACTTTTGAACATACATGTTGTTTTGTCTTATTTTTGCATGATACTATTATCAGTCAGGGTTCAAATCCTGGATCTTCATTTACTACCCAAGTGACTAATTTAAGCTTCATTTCCCTCATCCTGTAAAGTGAAAGTCACTCAGTCATGTCCAATTCTTTGAGATCCCAAGGACTATACAGTCCATGGAATTCTCCAAGCCAGAATATTGGAGTGGGAAGCCTTTCCCTTTTCCAGGGGATCTTCTCAATCCAGGAATGCACAAGGGAAGCCCAAGAATACTGGAGGGGTAGCCTTTCCCTTCTCCAGGGGATCTTCCCAACCCAGGAATCGAACTGGGGTCTCCTGCATTGCAGGCAGATTCTTTACCAACTGAGCTCTCAGCGAAGCCCTCATCTGTAAAATGAGGACAATAATCATCCTGATTTCACCTCACTATGATGGCTGTCACATATTAACTGCTCAAATCATGCTGAATCTTATTATTTGCTAATTATTTACTAACAGTAAAGAATCTGAACTCATTCAGGTAAGTTATGTACATTTTTGAGGATCACAAAACAAATTAGTGAGCTGAGATATGAATCCATACCTGTCTCACTCCAAAGATGATAACCATTTTATCATATCATGTTGACAAACTGCACTGGTGTGGTAATTATTCATTCATTCCCATAATTTTATCAGTCAAACAAAATTGTAACTACTGAATAGACGTTCTTACCAGTTCACGAGGGACAAGCACAATGTATTCAGAACAGTGAAGTTTTCTCACTTCTCCTCTTTTTGCACAGTTGTTTTGAGGCCTAAAAATGATGGCTTAAACATAATTTGTTTATCAAGGAGTAGTTGTTATTTTTATACTTTATCATTTGAGCCCAAAGAAGCAATAATAATAATGACACTATAGTTATTCTGTGTAGATTGATTATTGAAAAGTGAAAATTTTCTGTTGAGGTTTTGTAGTAAGAAGCATTATAGAAGTTACCATCTCTATGGTCAAGGACCTTTGTCATTTAAGTACTTAAGCCTGGGAACTAGGTAGGGATCAAACCCCGGTCTCCTGCATTGCAGGCATATTCTTTACCACCTGAACCACCAGGGAAGCCCAGGTATTATGGTAGGTCCCATTAATACAGATTAGAATTATGCCTGCAATTTGTACAGCATTCACTATGGGCATATGCCTCTGCCTGCATAGGTCAGTTAGATTTTCACCAGGCATGGATACCTAGAGAAAGCAAAAGTTACCACATGGTTCATTTTTGGGGGGTACATCACTTCATTAGTAACATGTCTTGGCTAAAGACAAAGCTTTGGCTACTGTTCTTAAGTTGAGACTAACTACTAATAAATCAATCAGTGATAGCCCAGATTGTAGTTGTAGCCAAATAAAAGTTATTTATTATCTGAAATCTGACCCTTGCACTTCACTGTAAATCTTTTGGGGAAATTAGCCACTGATATGAGACCCTAGTGCTCGTGTGTGGAGTTCACACAAAGTTGTGACAGTCAAGACATTATTTTGAACAAAGAAGCAGAAACGTCTAGAATAAATGAAAGAGACCTCAATTTAAGATCACAAATTATAGCCATAAGGATATTATTTATATATTGTCTGCCTGCATTCAGAATTTTTCATATATAGAATCTTTTGCTTGCAACCAAGGTGAAGTAACAATGAACAGATTTATCTTCCTACTTAACACACCTGAAAAACTGGGTGCAGTAAATGGAATATCTGTTTTCAGATATTGGACATGAGGCAGTGCAATGCAGTGATCCCTGAAATGAAGGAATCAAATCATATAAGTCCCAGAAACTGTCCCAAGTTACTACGGCAGAGAGTTTTCAGGCCACGGTGTTGGGAGAGGAAACTCAGGCAAATTCCAGTGATCCGAGTTGAGAAGGAGACAGAAACTCAGGGAGATGAAGGTGATTAGAGAGTTCACTGGGAGAAGGCAATGGCACCCCACTCCAGTACTCTTGCCTGGAAAATCCCATGGACGGAGGAGCCTGGTGGGCCGCAGTCCATGGGGTCGCTGAGAGTGGGACACGACTCAGCGTCTTCACTTTCACTTTTTACTTTCATGCATTGGAGAAGGAAATGGCAACCCACTCCAGTGTTCTTGCCTGGAGAATCCCAGGGACGGGGGAGCCTGGTGGGCTGCCGTCTATGGGGTCACACAGAGTCGGACACGACTGAAGCGATTTAGCAGCAGCAGCAGTAGCAGCAGAGCGTTCACAGAGAAGAGTAATGGACAGGAGTGGAGGTGGGGGTGGGGGGAGAGAGAGAGAGATAGCAGAGTGGTCTGAAGAAGTTTCCTTTCAAGTCCTAGGCTCAATACTGGTCAGCATGGTGGTTGTTGTTGGTGGTGGTTTAGCTGCTAAGTTATTATGTCTGACTGACTCTTGCAACTCCATGGACTGTAGCCCACCTGGAATTTTCCAGGCAAGAATACTGGAGTAATTTGCCATTTCCTTCTCCAAGGGATCTTTCTGACCCAGGAATCAAACCTGGGTCTCCTGCATTGTAGGCAGAGTCCTGCATTGCAGGTGGATTCTTTACTGACTGAGCCATGAGGGAAACCCACTGGTTAGGATAATGGTTAATAAAACTAGCAAAGTCTAGGGAAAGAATTATCTGAAAGTAGGAAAAGGAATAATTCCCAGAGCTCACAAAAATCCAGGGCGAGTTCCTATTTCTGCTAACCAGAGTGAAAAAACTCACAGGTTGAACAGTGTGTTAGGTAAAGTACTCAGAAAGATATTGCCTTGGTAGTGGGGCAAAATTAGTCACAGACTAAGAACTGCTCTAGTCCCCCAAATAAAGCTGAAAAGCCAGCCTCAAAAGGATCAAAATGTTTCCAAGAACTTAACTGCATCCCAGGACAGAGTTCAAGAATATTTATGGAAATACAAAATTATCTAACACCCAACAAGCTAAAACCACAGTGTCTAGTATCCAGACAAAAATTACCAGGCATTCAAAGATGTGGGAAAATATGATTCACAGTGAGGAGAAAAAAGAAATAATCAAAGCATGCCCAGAAATGACACATATATAGAACCAGTTAGACAAAGATATTAAAACAGTCATTATAACTATATCTCATGTGTTCAAGAAGGTAGAAGAAAAATTGAGCATATTAAGTAAAGATGTGGAAGATACATGGAAGACCTAAATTGAACTTTCAGAGGTGAAAATTGCACTGGAGATCAGCATAAAATTAGGCATTGCAAACGGTTTTGTGAATTTGAAGATATAGCAATAGAAACCTTCCAAAGTGACACACAAAGGAAAAATAAAAGGATAAAAATAAAATAGAGCAGCAGCAAGCTGCAGTCAACTTCTATTGGCCTAACATATGTGTAGTTATAGACCCCAAAGAGTGGGGAACAAAGAAATATACTTGAATAAATAATGATAAAAATTTATAAATGAAAGGAAAATGTAAACGCAGTGAGCCAAGAAGCTCAAACAAACTGAATTACAAGAAACATAAGAAAATGGCACCAAGACACATCATAACCTAATTGCTTACAACCAGTGATAAAGAGAAAATCATCAAAGTAGTTAGAGAAATAAGACATATAACATACACAGGAACAAAGTTTTGCATGACGGTAAGCAGCACCGCAGCCATATCACTGAAGTCAGGGGACAGAGAGGGCAGGAACTGTCAACCCAAGATTCTACACCCAGGGAGAATATCTTTCAAAAATGAAGCTGAAATAAAGACTTTCTCAGACACACAAAATCCAAATAATTCAGCAGTGGAAAATTGGCACTAGAGGAAATGTTAATGAATTTCTTCAGGCAGAAGAAAAATGACTTCATATAGAAGTGTGGAGACACATGAAAGAATGAAGAGAAATAGAAATGGTAATTGCATGAGTATATATGTGATTTTTTTCTTATATTTTCAATTTATTTAAGACTAAATTGACTGGTTAAAACAAATACAATACTAAAAAAATCTGTTATGTGTAAATCAGTGTTCCCATTTTAGAGATGAGAAAACTGAGACTCGTATAGGTAAAGAACTCACCCAAGGTCCCAGGTATGTCTGATACCAAAGCCGTTACCCCTTCCCAGGAGTTTTATATGGTTCTAACTGTGAAATTGAATAATATTTTTTTCCATTTACTGAGAATGTGTTCAGATATTTGGAGAGGCTTAAAACAGCATTTGGTAAGTTAGAAAGGCTCTGAACTAATTGAGTACCTTCTTACAGGACAGAAGTCTGAGGCTAATGGAGTTCAAGTTTATCTTGGCACATTTTCCTCTCCACCCTTTTTCTCCATGAATTGTGCATTTCTAGTGGTTAATTTTACACCCCTTGACACTGTCCATCCCTTTCTTTCACACAGCAGAATTTCTCTAATTGTGTTCTGCAAGAGATTAATGCATTGCGTGTGTTCTGTGGTCAAATGTAACATAGTGGGGACAGTAAATGAACCAGACACTTCCTGTAGGGCCCCATAGAATCTTAAATATGTTACCATACGTTATAATGGGACTTCTCTGGTGGTCCAGTGGTTAAGAATCCACCTTGCAATGCAAGGGGATTCGGGTTCAATCCCTGGTCGAGGAACTAAGGTCCCCAACACGGGGGGGCAACTAACTAAGCCTGCGTGCCATGACTAGACAGAAGCTGGGTGCCACAGTGAAGATCCTATGTGCTGTGACTAAGACCCAAGGCAGCCAAAAATAAGTAAATACATACTTAAAAATAGGTTAGCGTATATTATACATGCCACAGAAAGGAAAGAAAGTATATGGCATTTCCTGTAATCATTTTACCCCAGGAAACTTATTTATGCAACTCTTGGTAATAGAGCATATCTTGATTGCCAACAAGGTAACTCTCTGTTGGCAATATCAAGGAATCAGAAGATACAATTATTAAGATTTATGTACCCTTAGTAATTTTGCTTGACTTTGGAAAACGCATGTGTGCATCTGAATGAGGTCACTGGTGGCAAGAAGTCCACATCTACTGGTGACTTTTCCAGCATTCATAAGTAAAGATTGTATGTTAAAATGTGAAGGGTATCCATAAGAAGAAATTGATATTACCACAAGAGACTCCTGGAAACAAAACATTTCTAAATTGGGGGGAAAGGTCATATTTGCCAAATTGCTCCTTTCTGCTAACATCTTTATTGATTATTATGGGACACCAGTTGTTGTGATGAGAGATGTGTTCAACTGGATGGATATTGGGAAAGATGTTGCAAAGAGGCGAGGCTAGCCTGCTGCTGCTAAGTCACTTCAGTCATGTCCGACTCTGTGCGACCCCATAGACAGCAGCCCACCAGGCTCCCCTGTCCCCGGGATTCTCCAGGCAAGAACACTGGAGTGGGTTGCCATTTCCTTCTCCAAGGCATGAAAGTGAAAAGTGAAAGTGAAGTCGCTCAGTCGTGTCCGACTCTTAGCAACCCCATGGACTGCAGCCCATCAGGCTCCTCCGTCCATGGGGTTTTCCAGGCAAGAGTACTGGAGTGGGGTGCCATTGCCTTCTCCATGCTTCTCAAATGTTAATGTGCATATCAATCACTGGCGATCTTGTTAAAATTCAGATTTAGATGTAATAGTTCTGGGATAAAATCCAAGATTGTGTTTTTCTAACAAACCCCCAGGTAATGGGCAACAGCACATTTTGACCAGTGTCTGTCCTACACACATTTTAGGAAATGTATTCACTTTTGTACCAGGCTTGATGCTAATGAGCCTGATGTGACTGGGCCTTGTGGGATTCTGTAAACAGGACTGTCGTTTATTTGCAAAACTCAACCCCAACTAGCAAGAAGGTCATAACAACCAACAACCTGTGCTCCCAACTAGTAAAACAGACAAAAAGTCCAAACTCTTTACCTCGAGTTGCCAAGCCCTCCATTAGTTGCCTCTACCTACCTTTCTGTTATTCTCTACCATTGTGGTACTTTCTCAAATGCACTCTTGAGACATGAACCACTTGCCTTTCTGGGAAAAAAAATTCAATGTTCTTCTTCCCCTTTGTCTTTGTAAAAGCAGTTCTCCCTATACTCTTTGCCCAGCACTTACTTGTCCATCTCAGGCTAACTCATTCTACAAAACCCAGTTACTGCAGGTTCTACTTTGTCTAAGAAGTCTTCCAAGAACTCCAACCAGGATAAACTGCACTCTTCTCCAATTTGGGGCTTCCCAGGGGGCACTAGTGGCAAATAATCTGCCTGACAATGCAGGAGACCCAAGAGACGCTGGTTGGATCCCTGGGTTGGCATTCCAGCATTTCTGCCTGGGAAGTCCCTTAGACAGAGGAGGCTGGCAGGCTACAGACCATGGGGTCGCAAACAGTCGTACACAAGTGAGCGACAAAACAGCACTCCTCCATTGCACGTCCTGGGTACTTATATCAACATGCTTATCGTGGAGTGTACGTTGGATCAGAGCCAAGTACATGATGTCATCTTTCCCCATTACATGTTGAGCTCTTGGAGATAAGAAGCCTTGTCTTAACTATTTTTAAGTCATCTCCCCTATAGTACTTAATACAGACATGTACCGTAAGAAATACTTCTTAATTAGTTAATTAAGAATAAAATATAGTAGTCTCTAGAGAAGAACTTATCTTATTTTGGAAATAAGACATAAGAAACCATTTGTGAACAATATAAGAATAAACATAATAAAAGCAGCTAAACATAATAAAAGTACTGAGAGATTATTAACTAGCAGGCACTATACTAAAAATATTTCAGACACTGTCATTTAATCCTCAGAAAAAACTCTATGAGAAGGAAATTACCTCCTTACAGAAGAGAATTACAAATTACAGAAGATCAAACTGAGGCTTAGAAAGACCAATGATTCATCTGAGATCCCTGGTTCTGAAATATAGATGCATCTTGTAATTGCCTGAGGGGTTTTAGGAAATATTAATGCCTGGGTCCTACCTCCAAAGACTGTGATTTCATTGGTGTAGGGTGGGGCTTGCATATCAGGATTTTTAAGCTCCTGAAGTAATTCTAACACACAGCTAGGGCTGAGAAACACTGATCGAAAACACAAGTAAGTATATAGTTGGGTGCGTCTGACTCCATGGCTTGGGTTTTCATCTTGAGTTTCATTGCCAGGAAGCAAAAATAAGAGCATTTTCGAGAGAGATGGATTAGAGTAGGCTGGCAGAAATGAGGATGGAAGAGGGATTTAATTTTGATCACACTTAGATCTGGGTTTGGAATACAATTGTTGAATTGAAAATGCAAGTTCCCTGGGCTTTGAAAGCAGTTTTGACACTTAGTCATTACATTGAATTTAGTCTACAGGTCCTAAATATTTGACCAAGTCTGCCTAAGTAATCACTTTTGTTGCAAGCATATAGCAGAATAAGCAAAAAGTAATCATCATTTTACCATAGATGAGGCACAATACCTGGAACTGACTGAATTTTTTCCCCGTTTTCATCAGTGGCCTATGCCCTATTTTATCTCCTAATTACATGGCAACCTGATCAAAAGCCTCCCAAAATTTTGCATGGAGACATTCCCTCTTGCAGAAGAGGCATCTTGCCCAGGCTAATCTTCAACTCAGATGAACAGTAGTGCTGATGTAGGGTCAGGAAGGGTGGACAGGATAGACAGGAACTTTCTTGGCCTTGCAAGGTGAGAAATAAATGTCCTCTGTATTTTCAAAGAGGCAGAACTCCTCTCTTGCTCAACAAATGCTGAAAGATGTAGAATAAAGTTCAATAATCACTTTCTACTTAGAAGCCAAGGGGAACAAGTCTTGGGGAGTTGCTCATAGACTGAAACCATATTGTTGGAGAAACCTCATGTAGGGGCTAGAAAAAGTTGGGATGCAGGTCCTGAGTCAGGAGACACTAGACTAGTCTGACTCATGATGGACTGAAGAGGTACCACTGGGATGGGTGGAAGGATTATAGGGAAGAAGCAAAAGTCATAGTGATGAAGTGCATTCATTCTTTCACTTGATCAATGAATACACTCTGGGAATACACTCTGTGTGAGGTGCCAGTAGGGTCAATAAAACCCATCTGGTCACTGCCCTCTGAGAGCTTACAGGGTGTATGCTGAGTCACTCAATTGTGTCCAGTTCTTTGTGACACTGTGGACTGGAGCCGACCAGGCTCCTCTGTCCATGGGATTCTCCAGGCAAGAATACTTGAGTGGGTTGCCATGCCCTTCTCCAGGGGATCTTTCTAACCCAGGTATCGAACCCGAGTCTCCTGTGTCTCTTGCATTGCTGGCAGATTCTTTACCTGCTGAGCCATCAGAGAAGCCCAAGGGCTTCCCCACTGGGGAAGCTTACAGGGTAGTGAGGGAGAAATAAGTAAGTATTCAGTGTGTTGGACTGTATGAAAAGTACAAGTGTTAGTTGTTCAGTCAGGTCTGACTCTTTGCGACCCCATGGACTGTAGCCCACCAGGCTCGTCTTTCCGTGGCATTCTCTAGGCAAGAATACTGAAGTGGGTAGCATTCCCTTCTCCAGGGGATCTTCCCGACCCAGGGATGGAACTCAGGTCTCCTTCGTTGCAGATGGATTGTTTACCACTGAGCCACCACCAGGGAAGCCCTGGGCTGTATAGTGTCACCAGATACTCATGTCCCCCAGAACCTCAGAGTATTTGGAAAGAAGGTCTTTGCAAATGTCATTAATTAAAGTGAGGTCATATTGGATTAGGGTGGGTACTAAATCCAATAATTCATTTTTTAAAAAATCTTGCACTTTATTTTTTACTTTATTTATTTATTTGGCTGTATCAGGTCTTAGTTGAGTCATATGGGATCTTTAGCTGCTTGGCACGTGGGCTTAGCTCCCTGACCAGGGGTCAAACCTGGGCTCCCTATATTGGGAGACTGGAGTCTTAGCCACTGGACCACCGGGAAAGTCTCTGATATCTTTGTTTAAATATCTCTGATCTTTTTTAATTTTAAAAAAGAGAAAGAGAGACTGAGACACACAGAGGACAATCCACATGAAGATGGATGCAGAGTTCTGAGCGATGAATCTACCCGCCAAGAAATACCCATGATGGCTAGCAACCATGAGGAGCTCCCTCTGAGGCTCCAGAAGAAACAAATGCTGCTGATTCCTTGATTTCAGATTTCTGGCCTCCTGAACCATGAGAGTACACATTTCTGTTATTTTAAGCCACCTGGTTGGTGGTGATTGGTTGTGGCAGTCTTGGAAACTAGTATAGCTGGATCACAGATTTACACAGATGTCAAAGAAAATGCACCATTTATATGTCCTGAATTAACCTCACAAGCCCTCATCTCAAGTGCCCGTGGGCAAAACCTTAAGTTTTAATAGTTTAGCCACATTAATTCAGGCTGATGCAATACTTCAAACAATCTCTTAAGGTGAGTTAGCCTCTCCCCAGTGTTTCCAATTTCTTTCTCCCTGTGTTGATGTTCAGTTGCTAAGTCAGGTTTGACTCTTTGGGATTCCATGGACTGCAGCACACCAGACTTCCCTGTCCTTCACCGTCTCCTAGAGCTTGCTCAAACTCATGTCCATCAAGTCCATGATGGCATCCAACCATATTATCCTCTGTCATCACCTTCTCCTTTTGCCCTCAATCTTTCCCAGCATCAAGGTCTTTTCCAGTGAGTTGACTCTTCGCCTCAGGTGGCCTCAGGTAGCATCAGTCCTTCCAATGAATATTCAGGGTTGATTTCCTTTAGGATCGACTCCTTTAATCTCCTTGCTGCCCAAGGGACTCTCAAGAGTCTTCTCCAGCAGCATAATTTGAAAGCATCAGCTGTTCTGTGCTCAGCCTTCCTCATGGTCCAACTCTCACATTCGTACATGACTACTGGAAAAACTATAGTTTTGACTCTACAGATCTTAGATGCTTACTCCTTGGAAGGAAAGTTATGACCAACCTAGATAGCATGTTCAAAAGCAGAGACATTACTTTGCCAACAAAGGTTCGTCTAGTCAAGGGCATGGTTTTTCCTGTGGTCATGTATGGATGTGAGAGTTGGACTGTGAAGAAGGCTGAGCACCGAAGAATTGATGCTTTTGAACTGTGGTGTTGGAGAAGACTCTTGAGAGTCCCTTGGACTGCAAAGAGATCCAACTAGTCCATTCTGAAGAAGATCAGCCCTGGGATTTCTTTGGAAGGAATGATGCTGAAGCTGAAACTCCAGTACTTTGGCCACCTCATGCGAAGAGTTGACTATTGGAAAAGACTCTGATGCTGGGAGGGATTGGGGGCAGGAGGAGAAGGGGACGACAGAGGATGAGATGGCTGGATGGCATCACTGACTTGATGGACGTGGGTCTCAGTGAACTCCGGGAGTTGGTGAGGGACAGGGAGGCCTGGCGTGCTGCAATTCGTGGGGTCGCAAAGAGTCAGACATGACTGAGCAACTGATCTGATCTGATACAGATCTTTGTTGGCAAAGTAATGTATCTGCTTTTTAATATGCTATCTAGGTTTGTCATAGTCTTCCTTCCATGGAGGAAGCATCTTTTAATTTCATGGCTGCAGTCACCATCCACAGTGACTTTGGAGCCCAAGAAAATAAAATCTGCCACTGTTTCCACATTTTCCCCTTCTATTTGCCTTCTCCCCTCCTTATGCTTATTCTCCACTGGGCGTTGGATGGGGTCCAGGAGGCTGGAGAACACAGCACTGTGGTGGCAGGGATGGTAGGGGTTTCAGATCCACTCACTCAGGCTCATCCACTGAATCCAGCCCCCCTGGTCTCCATGGTGATGTCCTTTGCTGCCCAGTTTCCAGACACCCTGCTTGGCAGTGGACCACGGGGAAGCTGATGACAGGTAAATTTAAGATCTGTGCTCTCCCAACCCAGTCGGGGCCTCTGACGGGTCCCTCCCTGCTTCCACACACCCCTCTGAGGCTGACCACTCCCTCTGAGCCCCCAGGCTAGGTGGCCCACAATGCAGCATCTTCCCATAGACCACTTCACTTCTGGAGCAGCAACCCTAAGACAAGCTTCCTAGTCATGCTCAGCTAATATCCAGGTCCTTCCATAATTCAGAAAAAATTCTTGCTTTTCCTGGTCCCCACAAGAGCCCAGGGAGGCTTAAGATCCTGTCTCAGCCCAACTCTTCCCCTAACCACAGCATGCGTCTAATGTGGCTCTGATGGGGCCACCCCATGTTATCACAGGGGATGCCTTAGAAATCCTTCTCCTTTCAGATCCTAAATAGGAAGCAAGCAAAGAAAAATCCTCTTCTGCTTTCATCTTCCTCTCAATCTATCTAGCTGGTTTCCGCCCCCCCTGCACTTCAACCCAGAGAGGCTGATAAAGATACATGTGTTTCACCCCTTGCCTCACCAAACTGTTAACTTGTTTCTTCCCACATTGCCAGAAGCAGCAGGAATGGCCATTAGGCTACTTCTACCTCTCTCACAGTGATGTTTCCTATTCTACACTCTTCTCTTCCCCAGGTTGGCATCTTACTTCTTAATCTAAAGCCACATTAGAATGAAACAGACTCAAAGACGCAGAGAACAGACTTGCGGTTGCCAAGGGGAGGGGAACATGGAGGAGGGACAGGGTGGGAGTTTGAGATTCACAGTTGCAAACTATTATGTATAGAATGGGTAACGACAAGGTCCTACTGCATAGCACAGGGAACTATATTATACCCTGTGATGAGCCATCATGGAAAATAATATGAAAAAGAATATATGCATGTATAACTGAATGACTATACTGTATAGCAAAAGTTAACACGATGTTGTAAATCAAATATACTTGAACAAAATAAATTTTAAAAATTAAAACTGTAGTGGAAGACTTCCTTGATGGTCCAGTAGTTAAGAATCTGCTGTCTAATGCAGGGGACGTGGGTTTGATGTCGGATTTTGAGAACTAAGATCCCACATGCCTCGGGGCAACTAAGCCCACGAGCCACAACTAGAGAAGCCCACACGCCTGAAACAAAACAAGAAACTCTATTGGAAGAACATGATTTACCACAAAAATGAGAAAAAAGATCTCTTTAAAAACTTTAAAAACTATTATCCTTGTTATGAGTAAACAAATGTGCAAGTAAAATATTTGATATTAAAAGTAAAATAAATGGAGTGTAAGTGGCAAAACGTAATCAAAGATTTCTTAAAATAGTTAACACATTTAGGGCATTATGTATGCTCAGTGTGCACACGTATGCTCAGTCGTGTCTGACTCTTTGCAACCTTATGGACTGTAGCCTGCCAGGCTCCTCTGTCCATGGAATTTTCCAGACAAATATACTGGAGTGGGTATATTTGGGTATATTCCTCCACCAGGGGATCTTCCTGGAGGAAAGGGATCAAACCTGCATCTCCCACATCTTCTGTGTCTCCTGCATTGGCAGATGAATTCTTTACCACTGAGCCACTTGTAAGCCCTCAATATATTTTTAAAATTATTGTTAGTTGTAGCTTTTGCTGTACCATATTTATGGGCAATGCCACTATTAACTGTGGCAATTGACAAGATATCACATGATGCATAAGGCTGGTCACAACTCAGCTGGTGATGGGTATGCGGCTTGACTGGTGTTGACCTCAAGCAATATTTCCAAACGTGAATGCCATTGTGAAAATGCATACCATGTCTTCAAAACTTGCACCAAGTACCACATCATATGTAAATTGTATCTCTGTAACCACATTTATCTTTGTTTCTGTTAGTTATAGCATCCACTCATGAAAATGCTGCAACTTCAAAAATATTGATATCTCATTTGTCTCAGTCACTGACATACCATCCAAACTAAGGAAGAACCATGAGATTCAGGACCGTGGGAGGCAAGACAACAGACACATCAGCAACAACCAGAAGCACTGGGGAAGCAGGGTCAGGCTAGTGGCAGGCATCACCGAACAATCAACTTAGGCAAAGCCACCTAGGTTACTTTGACAAGGTTTATATGAGTCATAACCACTTAAAGAGGAATCAGAACTTCTATCCAAATGTCGACCTCAATAAATCACGGGCCTTGGAGCAGACATAGGTAAATGCTAACAAAACCGAGACTGGTGACAGTTCCATCGTGGATGTGATAAGATCGCGCTTAAAACATTCTGGAGAAGAGAAACTCCTAAAGCTGCCTGTCATCATGAAGGTCAAATTCATCAGCAGAAGAGCCATGGAGAAGATTAAGAGCAGGAAGAGGAGTCTGGTATCTTCATGGTTTGAAGCCACATGGATTTCACTAAATGCTAAATAATGCTTTAAAAAATTCATCGTACAAAATGCTGACTGTCATTCAGGGTCCTGCTTTGTCACCCCTTATTCTAAGAAGGGCATCTCTGCCCGTGTACTGCCTTCTAGCTCTCAACTCTCACGCTACAGACCCCACTGAAGAAAAAGGGGGATTTTGTCTGTCCCAGCCACTGGCTTCCCAGCAGTCAAGAGCAGCTTCCAGGTTGGACGTCGAGAGCACTCCACACAAACTGTTCCCTATCTGATAGCTGCTGCTGCTGCTGCTGCTGCTAAGTCGCTCCAGTCGTGTCCGGCTCTATGTGACCCCATAGATGGAAGCCCACCAGGCTCCCTGTCCCTGGGATTTTCCAGGCAAGAACACTGGAGTGGGTTGCCATGTCCTTCTCCAACGCATGAAAGTGAAAAGTGAAAGTGAAGTCACTCAGTTGTGTCCGACTCTTTGCGACCCCATGGACTGCAGCTTACCAGGCTCCGCCATCCATGGGCTTTTCCAGGCAAGAGTACCGGAGTAGGGTGCCATCGCCTTCTCCAATCTGACAGCTATGGGTCAAAAAAAATCTCCAGCATCTTCTTGGCTTTCCTCTACCTCCACACAGAGCATGTGAGTTCCCTTCCCCCCGCCAGTCTTCTTCCCTGCTTGCCAACTTGGAAAACACCCTTTGTCATCTTCAAAATTATTCTGACCTCATCTCTTCCATGAAAGACCCCCTGATCCTCCCAAGACAAATAAGTCTATTCCTTCTCTCCAAAAACCTGATCCCTTGAGTGTATCACCATGAGGGCATCTAATGTCTTATGTGCATCTTATGTGAATAAATACATGTATTTGTTTACAAGGTTGTCTCTGTTTACTTTCTCAAGGGAGCAAATTACGTCTTTTTCAACTCTTGTCAATTTAGGTCCAAGGTGCTTCACCCTGATTTCACATTGAAATCACCTGGGGTGTTTTGAAAACTACAGATGCCTGGGGTAATCCCCAGAGGTTCTGGCTTAATTAGTCTGGCGGTTGGCACTTGTACTCTTTTACTACGTTGTTTCTGAGTGCCAAGGAGAACTCTAATGAACGGCCACGGTTGAGAGCCGCTGCCCTTATCCAGCACAGGACTTGGTATACTCTACACTGTCATTTAACTGTTTCACATTCCTTATGTTTAATGCTCTTAACCTTTAGCAGATTTCCCCCTACAACTGCTGTTAGGATGAGTCACCAAAATATCACTTCTCCCTGAAAAACTAAACAAACCTTTGAAATAGAAGTCTCCATCCATCAGCGTTCTCCTCCTAGGGTGGCTCAGGAAAAAAGAAAAAAAAAAACACTCGAGAAATAACTCCCTCTGAAGGAGGGAGGTTGGCTGTTGACTTTATCATTTTTGCATGAAGCCCACACATACCCTGGGAGACGCTCTGTGGCTCAGGAACAGAACTCCAGAATACCAACAACAAATCTGATAGGAGCTCCCATCATGTTTGAATCTGCTGACTTCTCTCCTCCCCCAACCTCAGAATCCAAAGCTGGTTCCAACTTCTTTCCAGTAATTTCATATAAGATGAGAGCATTCCCATCAGGAGGGTTGCATAGCCACCTGTGCAAAGTTTTCCCATTTCTTTCTGTTTTGACTAGAAGAAGAGTTCCCACTGTGATGCTCAGATGCAAAGACAGAAAGAGGCTTTTGCAGTAGACGCTGGTTTGAGCTGGGAGACACAGACTTTGGAGGTTACACAGAAGAAAAAGAAGCTTGAATAGTTCTCATCCTAGTGACATGTTCAGAGCTTCCCCCACTGGCCCCTCCCTCAGGGGTTTCATCATCTGAAGATAATTGGGGGATGTTCTAATATTAATGATGTTGACCCCGCTTGCTTCCGGGGCCATTAATGAGAAGCCCTGTTCTTCTCCTTTGTACCCAGCTTGACCTGGAGGCCAGCCATCCTTCTGCATGGTGCTGAGTTACACATATTCTAATATGCAGGCAAAGGTTAGACTTAATGAAAGCAGACAGATTTTGATTCTTCCCTTTTATTATTTCGAAAGCCATATTAACCTGGGCAAGGCTGACCTTATGAAAGCTTCAGTGAGAGCCTGCCCATGGGGGGCAAAGTCATCTCTTGCCTGAAAATACCTTCCCTGATGCTGATAACCCATCATTCAAAATGCATTCTTTGAAACTGAGAGCAGCTAGTGTAATGCCAGACACCCATCCTATCCTAATTGTGTAAAAAAAAAAAAAAAAAAAATTACACCAACCTTCCAGGACCAGCGTGGAGTCCAAGAGCTGGAGGCAGATGATGCAGTTTGTCTCCTGGCTTATCAGAGGTGTAGAGAGAGACAAGGTTGGTCCTGGACAAGGAGCATCCACTGTCAGATCTGAGGCAGGGCGAAGAGAGAGGAGACCAGGAATGAGTTCAAACACATGAGCATCAGGGGTTCTTATCAAGCACAAAGGGGACAGGCTTGCCATTTTTAAAATGCAAGACCTAAAAAGATAGTAATGCTGATACTTAGCATGTGGTAAGCATTTTCTATGGATCCGGTATTGTTCTAAGAGTTTTATATGCAGTGTGCCATTCAGCCCTTGTGTGTGTGTGTGTGTGCGCTCAGTCATGTCTGACTATTTGCAGCCAGTCTCCTCCATCGACGGAATTTTCCAGGCAAGAATACTGGGGTGGGTTGCTATTTCCTCCTTCAGGGGATCTTTCTGACCCAGGAATCGAACCCTAGTTTCTTACATCTCCTGCATTGGTAGGCAGATTCTTTACCACTGAGCCAGAACTCCAGTAATTATCACCCTTATTCTACAAATGAGGAAACCGAGTCTTAGAAAGGTGACCAGTTTGCCAAAGTCACACAGCCATGAAATAGCAAAGCTGGGATTTGATTCCAAACACTCTCGTTCCCCAGACGGTGCTGTTGACTTTTATGATACACGGCCTAGTGATCAGGGAACTGGATATGCATTCTTTTTTGGAGGGGGTGGAGTCTTAGCATTCAGAGGACAGTTTGAAGTCCTAGGTGCTAAGAAGGCCAAATGGAGTTCACCAGACACTGATCAGATCAGATCAGATCAGTCGCTCATTTGTGTCCGACTCTTTGCGACCCCGTGAATCGCAGCACGCCAGGCCTCCCTGTCCATGACCAACTCCCGGAGTTCACTCAGACTCACGTCCATCGAGTCAGTGATGCCATCCAGCCATCTCATCCTCTGTCGTCCCCTTCACCTCTTGCCCCCAATCCCTCCCAGCCTCAGAGTCTTTTCCAGTGAGTCAACTCTTCGCATGAGGTGGCCAAAGTACTGGAGTTTCAGCTTCAGCATCATTCCTTCCAAAGAAATCCCAAGGCTGATCTCCTTCAGAATGGACTGGTTGGATCTCCTTGCAGTCCAAGGGACTCTCAAGAGTCTTCTCCAACACCACAGTTCAAAAGCATTAATTCTTCGGTGCTCAGCCTTCTTCACAGTCCAACTCTCACATCCATACATGACCACAGGAAAAACCATAGCCTTGACTAGACAGACCTTTGTTGGCAAAGTAATGTCTCTGCTTTAGAATATGCTCTCTAGGTTGGTCATAACTTTCCTTCCAAGGAGTAAGTGTCTTTTTATTTCATGGCTGCAGTCACCATCTGCAGTGATTTTGGAGCCCAAAAAAATAAAGTCTGACACTGTCTCCACTGTTTCCCCATCTATTTCCCATGAAGTGATGGGACCACATGCCATGATCTTCGTTTTCTGAATGTTGAGCTTTAAGCCAACTTTTTCATTCTCCACTCTCACTTTCATCAAAAGGCTTTTTAGTTCCTCTTCACTTTCTGCCATAAGGGTGGTGTCATCTGCATATCTGAGGTTATTGATATTTCTCCTGGCAATCTTGATTCCAGCTTGTGTTTCTTCCAGTCCAGCGTTTCTCATGATGTACTCTGCATAGAAGTTAAATAAGCAGGGTGACAATATACAGCCTTGACGTATTCCTTTTCCTATTTGGAACCAGTCTATTGTTCCATGTACAGTTCTAACTGTTGCTTCCTGGTCTGCATACAAATTTCTCAAGAGGCAGGTCAGGTGGTCTGGTATTCCCACCTCTTTCAGAATTTTCCACAGTTTATTGTGATCCACACAGTCAAAAGCTTTGGCATAGTCAATAAAGCAGAAATAGATGTTTTTCTGGAACTCTCTTGTTTTTTCCATGATCCAGTGGATGTTGGCAATTTGATCTCTGGTTCCTCTGTCTTTTCTAAAACCAGCTTGAACATCAGGAAGTTCACAGTTCACGTATTGCTGAAACCTGGCTTGGAGAATTTTTGAGCATTACTTTATTAGCATGTGAGATGAGTGCAGTTGTGCAGTACTTTGAGCATTCTTTGGCATTGCCTTTCTTTGGGATTGGAATAAAAACTGACCTTTTCCAGTCCTGTGGCCACTGCTGAGTTTTCCAAATTTGCTGGCATATTGATGCAGTACTTTTACAGCATCATCTTTCAGGATTTGGAATAGCTCAACTGGAATTCCATCACCTCCACTAGCTTTGTTCATAGTGATGCTTTCTAAGGCCCACTTGACTTCACATTCCAGGATGTCTGGCTCTAGGTCAGTGATCACACCATCGTGATTATCTGGGTTGTGAAGATCTTTTTTGTACAGTTCTTCTGTGTATTCTTGCCATCTCTTCTTAATATCTTCTGCTTCTGTTAGGTCCATACCATTTCTGTCCTTTATCAAGCCCATCTTTGGATGAAATTTTCCTTTGGTATCTCTGATTTTCTTGAAGAGATCTCTGCTGCTGCTAAGTCGCTTCAGTCGTGTCTGACTCTGTGCGACCCCATAGACGGCAGCCCACCAGGCTCCACCGTTCCTGGGATTCTCCAGGCAAGAACACTGGAGTGGGTTGTCATTTCCTTCTCCAATGCATGAGAGTAAAAAGTGAAAATGAAGTCGTTCAGTCGTGTCCGACTCTTCGCGATCTCATGGACTTCAGCCCACCAGGCTCCTCCATCCATGGGACTTTCCAAGCAAGAGTACTGGAGTGGGGTGCCATTGCCTTCTTCAGAAGAGATCTCTAGTCTTTCCCATTCTGTTGTTTTCCTCTATTTCTTTGCATTGATCACTGAAGAAGGCTTTCTTATCTCTTCTTGCTATTCTTTGGAACTCTGCATTCAGATGTTTATATCTTTCCTTTTCTCCTTTGCTTTTCGCTTCTCTTCTTTCCACAGCTATTTGTAAGGCCTCCCCAGACAGCCATTTTGATTTTTGGCATTACTTTTCCATGGGGATGGTCTTGATCCCTGTCTCCTGTACAATGTCACGAACCTCATTCCATAGTTCATCAGGCACTCTATCAGATCTAGGCCCTTAAATCTATTTCTCACTTCCACTGTATAATCATAAGGGATTTGATTTAGGTCATACCTGAATGGTGTAGTGGTTTTCCCTACTTTCTTCAATTTAAGTCTGAATTTGGCAATAAGGAGTTCATGGTCTGAGCCACAGTCAGCTCCTGGTCTTGTTTTTGCTGACTGTATAGAGCTTCTCCATCTTTGGCTGCAAAGAATATAATCAGTCTGATTTCTGTGTTGACCATCTGGTGATGTCCATGTATAGAGTCTTCTCTTGTGTTGTTGGAAGAGGGTGTTTGTTATGACCAGTGCATTTTCTTGGCAAAACTCTATTAGTCTTTGCCCTGCTTCATTCTGTATTCCAAGGCCAAATTTGCCTGTTACTCCAGGTGTTTCTTGACTTCCTACTTTTGCATTCCAGCCCCCTATAATGAAAAGGACATCTTTTTTGGGTGTTAGTTCTAAAAGATCTTGTAAGTCTTCATAGAACTGTTCAACTTCAGCTTCTTCAGCATTACTGGTTGGGGCATAGACTTGGATTACTGTGATATTGGATGGTTTGCCTTGGAAACGAACAGAGATCATTCTGTTGTTTTTGAGATTGCATCCAAGCAAGTACTGCATTTCAGACTCTTTTGTTGACCATGATGGCTACTCCATTTCTTCTGAGGGATTCCTGCCCACAGTAGTAGATATAATGGTCATCTGAGTTAAATTCACCCATTCCAGTCCATTTCAGTTCGCTGATTCCTAGAATGTCAACATTCACTCTTGCCATCTCTTGTTTGACCACTTCCAATTTGCCTTGATTCATGGACCTGACATTCCAGGTTCCTATGCAGTATTGCTCTTTACAGCATCGGACCTTGCTTCTATCACCAGTCACATCCACAGCTGGGTATTCTTTTTGATTTGGCTCTGTCCCTTCATTCTTTCTGGAGTTATTTCTCCACTGATCTCCAGTAGCATATTGGGCACCTACTGACCTGGGGAGTTTCTCTTTTGGTATCCTATCATTTTGCCTTTTCATACTGTTCATGGGGTTCTCAAGGCAAGAATACTGAAGTGGCTTGCCATTCCCTTCTCCAGTGGACAACATTCTTTCAGATCTCTCCATCATGACCTGCCCATCTTGGGTTGCCCCATGGGCATGGCTTAGTTTCATTGAGTTAGACAAGGCTGTGGTCCTAGTGTGATTAGATTGACTAGTTTTCTGTGAGTATGGTTTCAGTGTGTTTGCCCTCTGATGCCCTCTTGCAACACCTACCATCTTACTTGGGTTTCTCTTATCTTGGGCATGGGGTATCTCTTCACGGCTGCTCCAGCAAAGCGCAGCCATTGCTCCTTACCTTGGATGAGGGGTATCTCCTCACCACCGCCCTTCCTGACCTTGGCTGCCCTGGTTTCTTGGGCTAGACTCTACCACCACCTCTGACCACAATTTGACATCCATTTAAGATAATATGACTATGGCTACGGATTGAAGAAGTTCCTTGCCCACTGACCATGAACCTGTGAGCCCTGGCAAATGGCCAATGTGCTACTCAGTCAACCAGAGGCCAAAAGAAGCTTCAATTTTTAGATGACTTGTGGTCTGTTAAGTATACACCATTGTAGGACTTCCCTGGGACTCCAGTGGTTAAGACTCCATGCTTCCAATGCAGGGGGCATGCATTCAACCCTTGGTATGGGCACTAAGATCCCACATGCCACAGGACAAGGCCAATTTTTTTTTTTTAATTAAAAAAAGAAACTATACACCATTGACCAAACCACCATGCCCATCAGGCCAAGATTTGGTACGGTTTGGTGCAGGGTTTCTTCATCTTAGCCCTACTGACATCTTGGGATGGATCAATCCTTGTAGTAGGAGGCTGTCCTGTATAGGATGTTCAGCAGCATCCCAGGCCTCTACTCACCAGAGGTCTGCAGCACCCCCTGCCCCAAGTGGGACAACTATAAGTGCCTCCTTGCTCAGTCAGGTCTGACTCTTTGTGACCCCATGGACTGTAGACCCCCAGACTCCTCTGTCCATGGGGATTCTCCAGCAAGAATACTGGAGTGGGTTGCCATTCCCTTCTCCAGGGGGTCTTCATGACCCAGGGATCAGACCTGCATCTCCTGCATTGACAAGTAGATTCTTTACCACTGTGCCATGTTTCCAGATATGGTTAAATGTCTCCTAAGGAAACCAAGTCACCCCTAGTTGAAAACCCAAAGATAGTCCCTAAACTACAGTGTGCCTCGGAATCACCTTGAGTTTGATAAAACAGAGATTTCTGAGCCCCACCTTCAGAGTTTGTGGCCCAGCAGTCCTCTAGTGGGTCTAAAAATTTGCAGAGATTCCAGATGATGTTTCTGCTGTTGGCCCAGAAGCCACCCTTAGAGAACCACTGAACTGGTCCATTCTATTACATATCCAGGGCCATGTATGCATCTATTCTGAGTGTGGGTGACTCTGGAAAGCCTTTCTCACCTGATAGAACAACAAAGAAGAACTGACTCATTGGAAAAAACCCTGATGCTGGGAAAGATTGAAGGCAGGAGGAGAAGGGGACGATAGAGGATGAGGTGGTTGGATGGCATCACCGACTCTATGGACATGAGTTTGAGCAAGGTCTGGGAGTTGGTGATGGACAGGGAAGCCTGGTGTGCTGCAGTCCACGGGGTCTCAAAGAGTTGGATACAACTGAGCAACTGAACTGAACTGAATTTAGACATTAACTCTCAACAGAAGAGTAAGTTCATAGAAAGAAGCCTGGAATTAGATTCAGAAAACATGAATTTGAGCCTATATACATACACACACACACTCACACACACACACACACACACACACATATATATATATATATGAGCTCAAAGGGCTTCCCAGATGGCACTAGAGGTAAAGAATCCAGTTGCCAGTCCAGGAGACATAAGAGACACGGGTTTGATCCCTGGGTTGGGAAGATCCCCTGAAGTAGGGCATGGCAACCCACTCCAGTATTCTTGACTGGAGAATCCCATGGACAGAAGAGCCTGGCAGGCTACAGTCCATAGGGTCACACAGAGTTGGACACGACTGAAGCAGCTTAATACACACACACATATATAAAAAACAAGCCTGGATGAGTTATTTAAACTCTCAAAGCTCCAATTCAATAATCAATAAAACAACTCCCCACACCCCCAGATAACGACCAACTTACTCTGGATTATTGGTGACAACAAAATAACCCAATGTCCCCCAAACTTTGATCATCCTCAAAACACATCATGCTGTCTTACTGGATTAACCATAACCTGAAATTAACATTTCTCTTTAAATCAACTCACTCTAAGGGGGAGGTAAAATCTTAATCATCTACTTTATCATAAGAAATAATATCTGTGAAATCAGTTTCCACTTGATAATTATGTTTCCCCAAATAGGCATTAAGATAATTATTAAAAATCTCTGTGTACCACTTAAAAGCATCTTCTATACCACCTATGGGACTATGGTTTATGTTATCACACTTTAGGGAACAGTGAGGTATTTGTGAGGGAGTTTTGTAAGTTGTAAATTTTTGTACAGATTCAATGTGCTGTTATCAATTTTGCCTAGGCAGGGTGCCTGTTTTAATTGTCTAAAAAGGGAGCAAAGGTTGAGACCAGGAGGCCCTCCCTGATGTGAGCTAATGCAGCTCATGTGCACTCTCCTTCTGCTCTTAAAGTTTGGCTGTATGTCAGGAATGGCCACTCGAACCTGTCATTCCCATCCCCTTCAGTTTCTGAGAGTTCTTCCTAATATGCCCTAATGCCATTTCAAATGAGAGATGATGAAGTAAAAGAGTAGAGCAAATTGGACCCAATAGGAATATACTTGACACTAACAAGATCCACCCGAGCTTCAGTATTTCTCTTGTAATTAGCCAAAACAGGTCTCACTCTAGAATAGACCCATGAATAGCTTCAGCACAGCACCTCCTGGAGAGGACACCACTTCAGAGCCTGGCCCACATCTCCCTGGAGCAAAAGACACCATCCCTGCCTGCCTGTGATCATGTGGCTTTTGGTCTGAGCACTTCTTGGAATAGGTTCAGGACCTCAGGTATCTGCTTCTCACTATAAGTCAATAGCTCTCCTTTCTGTGTGTATGAGACTCATCTCTGAAGCTCTTTGGAAAATTAATGCATGTGTCCCACCCCAGATGAATTGAATCAGAATCCCTAGAGGGAGGTAGGACTGGGCCTCAGCATCAGTTATTTTTTAAACACGTCTGCTTAAAAAACCCATGTGTGGATCTATGGTTAGGAACATGGTCTTAAGTGAAGAAGAAAAAATTCTGCAAATATTTTGACTCTGCCTATAATGAAGGAACTCTGCCTTAGAGATAAGCGTGCACCAATTTTGATTCTAAGAAGAATGCCGTGGCCTTTTACCATGTCCCCCCTGAGCTCTTCCACTGATTTCCTCTCTCAAATGGCAATTTATTCTGTTTTCCAACTCAAAACTCAAAGGATAGGATAAAAACCTGCACTTTTGCTGCAGCCACTGTGGAGAGTGGTATCAAGGTTCCTCAAAAGCTAAAAACTGAACTATCATACAATCCAGCAATCCCACTCCTGGACATATATCTGGAAAAGAGGAAAACTCTAATTCAAAAAGATACCTGCACCCCAGTGTTCACAGCAGTACTATTTATAATAGGGAAGACATGGAAATTACCCAAATGTCCATTGACAGATGAATGGATAAAGAAAGTGTGGTATAGAAATATAATGGAATATTACTTGGCCGTAAAAAAGAATGAAATAATACTATTTGCAACAACATGGATGAACACTGAGATTACCACACTAGGTGAAATAAGCCAGACAGAGAAGGACACATGTCACTAATATGTGGAATCAAAAAAAAATGATACAAATGAACTTATTTACAAAATAGAAACAGACTCACAGGTATAGAAAACAAACTTATGGCTACCAAAGGGGAAAGGGAGGAAGTGTAAACTGGGAATTGGGGATTAACATATATACACCACTTGTTTATTACATATAAACAAGGACCTACTGTTGAGCACAGGAACTATATTCAAAATCTTGCAATAACATGTAAAGGAAAAATAATCTGCAAAAGAATATATGTGTATTTTAAAACAAACAAAAAAACTTTCTGCATTTATTGAGCATTTATATCAATTAACAGCATTCTGCATTCCTAAAATGTAATTCACTAGATTGTCTTAATGAGGTAGTACAGTTTCAATACTTTTATAAAGGAGAACTATTAGGCAGTCTATCCAGTAAAACCACTGGATCTGGGTTTTACCCTCAAATTTTTCTGAGACCACTTCCTCCTCCTTCCAACCACAAATTTCCAAGGAAAGCTACCATTTTGGTCCAGTGTCACTCCCAGACTTCAGACATAGATGATTGAGTTAGTGTTGCATATGGGCCTTAGCCAAGCCAGGCGGAACCCTTGCAGATTAAAATACGGAGAGGATTAAGATGCATTGAGAAATGGTTGGGGGGGGTGGAGGAAAAGAAAACTCTTCTGTATGAATAATCTAGTCATGTAAACTAGAGGTGCAGCAGTCTTTTTTTTTAATTTGTGGGAAGTCAAGCAAACTAGTTTAAGTGAACAAGAATGAAGTAAACACACAGAAACTCATATGATGAAGGAAAGTCTACACTGCATTCAAGGCCCTGGTTAGCTTAAGCTAATCTGAGTAGGATTCTGTTAGTTGCAAGTAAATTCATATGACTTTACCTAGGATATACAGCAAAGAAGTATAAGACTTTGGCAGATTCCTTATAGAAATTTGGACTTCCCTGGTGACTCAGACAGTAAAGAATCTGCCTTCAGTGCAGGAGACACAGGTTCAATCCCTGGGTCAGGAGGATCCCCTGGAAGAGGGCATGGCAACCCACTCCAGTATTCTTGCCTGGAGAATTCCATGTACAAGAGGATCCTGAAGGGCTATGGTCCATGAGTTCACAAGGACTGAGTGACTAACACTACAGAAATTTACCATCTGGGAGGCACAATAAAAAATTAAAGATTTTTTCAGCTCTTTCATGGAGCTCTTCTTCAGCAATTTCATGGAGTTCTTCAGGTCAGTTCCTAATCCCCACTCACCAGCTGTGATACCTTGGGTGGTTATTTCACCTCTGTGAACCAGTGTCTTCACCTTTATAAAGAATACCGATATTTGATGTGGATGTGAAAATTAAACAGTAATATACTGCCTGGTACTTGTCTGGGGCCTCAACTAACCAGAATTCCTGCCCCTGTCTTAGAAGTAGAAGGGATTTTAGGGAACAAAGGGGAGAAGCGGCTGAGGGCTTCCATGCAAGATCTGAGCATGACCTAGGTTCATGCAATCATAATACACTCAGCTCTCCCTGGCTCCTGGCTGATGGAGAACAGGAGGCAAACCAGCATGGAACCCGAGCCTCCTGATCCCATTCAGCCCAGAGAGCATCAGAGCAGCCAATTAAGATGTTTTATCCTAAAAGTTCTCAGTGAAAGCAGGTGGAAAGAGGAGGTCACAGAGCTTGGAGCACAAAAAAAGAGAAAAAGTCCATATCTATATGTGCTTTGAAAGTCTTATTCTAAAATAAAAATTAGGGGGAAAAAAAACTGGGTCATTGAATTGAAATTCGTCAGGATCCTCATTAAAAGTTTGACTTTTTCTCATATGAATCTCAAATAATAGAAGAATATGAGAATGGCATTTGGTTATTTTAGGGTCATAGGAAAAGTTTAGGCTTTTGATCCAAAGAGACCAGGGTTCCAATTTTGATTTTTTGGCTTAGCTCTGTGGCCTGCAACAAGCCAAATGTGCTGTTTAATCCCAGTTTACCCCCTCATCTGATTAAATGGAACTAATTTTCGGGGTTAATGAAAGGAATTAAATAAGATTCTTGTAAAGTGTCTTCATAGTGGCCAAACATGATATGAGCTCAATCAATAAAAACTGCCACATCTCCAAACTCTGTAAAGCTTTTTAAAAAAAGTTTATTAAAGTATAGCTGATTTAAAATGTTGTATAATTTCTTCTATACAGCAGAGTGACAGTATGTATGTATGCATGCATATATATATATATAAATACATTTTTTTCATATTCTTTTCTAAGACGGTATGTCACAGAATATTGAATATAGTTTCATGTACCATTCAGTAGGAACTTGTTGTTTATCCATCCTATATGTGATAGTTTGACTCTATTAATTCTATTCCATTCCCATTCCTTCCCTCCTCTATCTCCTCTCTCATGTGGCAACACCAAGTCTGTTCTCTATATCTGTGAGTCTGTTTTTATTTCATAGATATGCTGACTTGTATTTTGTTGGTGTTCAATTGCTAAGTCATGTCTGACTCATTGCGACCCCATGAACTGCAAAATGCCTGTCCTTCACTTTCTCCTGGAGTTTCCGCAAACTCATGTCCATTGTGTCAGTGTATTTCAGATTCCACATACAAATGATATCATATGATATTTGTCTTTCTCTTTCTGACTTAATTCGCTTAGTACGATAATCTCTAGGTCCATTCAGCTTGCTGCATACGGCATTATTTTATTCTTTTATGGCTGAGTAGTATTCCACTGTCAGAGAAGGCAATGGCACCCCACTCCAGTACTCTTGCCTGGAAAATCCATGGACAGAGGAGCCTGGAAGGCTGCAGTCCATGGGGTTGCTAAGAGTCAGACGCGACTGAACGACTTCACTTTCACTTTTCACTTTCATACATTGGAGAAGGAAATGGCAACCCACTCCAGCGTTCTTGCCTGGAGAATCCCAGGGGTGGGGAAGTCTGGTGGGCTGCTGTCTCTGGGGTCGTACAGAGTCGGACACGACTGAAGCGACTTAGCAGCAGCAGCAGCGGCAGTATTCCACTGTATATACGCACCACAGCTTTTTATCCAGTCATCTGTCAATGGACAATTGGGTTGTTTCCATGTAATGGCTATTGTCAATAGTGCTGCTGTGAACATAGCAAACCCCATAGAGCTTTAATGTGGCCCTGAAGAACATGTATCTTAGGATCAGAAAGGCTCGAGTTCCGCTTTTAATTTGATGACTGTGTGAAATTATGAAAACTCTCACAGCCTGAGTTTCCTTCTCTATTAAAAAGGAATAACAGCACCTCTGTATAGTGGACCCTGATTTTGGCCACCTAGATTTTCCTTTCTTTCTCTCACAGTATGATTTTTTTTCAGGTACTATGATTTTCCAGGTGTCTATATGCTTCTGGAAGGGTGATCTCACCTTCGGCTCCTGGGTGACCTGACTGACCTTGAGGAAATCCTATTCTCTCGACTGATTTGGAGTAAGCATATCATGGGACTTCCCAGATGGTGCAGTGGTAAACAGTCTGCCTGCCAATGCCAGAGATGTGGATTTGATCCCTGGGTTGGGATCAAAGATCCCCTGGATAAGGAAATGGAAACCCACTCCAGGATTCTTGCCTGGGAAATCCCATGGACCGAGGAGCCTGGCATGCTACAGTCCATGGGGTCACAAAAATTTTAAAGCTGTACCTATTTATTTGTTTTTGGTGGTGCTGGGTCTTTGCTGCTTTGCACAGGCTTTCTCTAGGTGTGGTGAATGGGGTTACTTTTCATTGTGATGCATGGGTTTCTCACTGTGGTGGCTTCTCTTGTTGCGGAGTACAGGTTCAGTAGCTGTGGCCCACAGGTTTAGCTGCTCCATGGCATGTAGAATCTTCCCCGACCAGGGATCAAACCCATGTACCCTCCATTGGCAGGTGGATTCTTACCCACTGCACCACCAAGCAAGTCCAGTTGTGTCTTACTCCTAGCGACCCCATGGACTGCAGCCTACCAGGCTCCTCTGCCCGTGGGATTTTCCAGGCAAGAGTACTGGAGTGGGGTGCCATTGCCTTCTCTGCTACTGTATAGCAAGGGAACTATATTCAATATCCTATGATAAAACATAATGGAAAAAGAATATGAAGATATATATGTAACTGAATCATTTTGCGGTACAGCAGAAATTAACACAACATTGTAAATCAACTATACTTCAATTAAAAAATAAACAAAACAAAAATGACAACAAACACTGCCTATGTGCCAGGCACCATTCTAAGAGATTAACATATTTAAATTATTTAATTTTTACAACAATCCTATGGAAAAGACCCTGATCCTGGGAAACATTGAGGGCAGGAGGAGAAGGAGGCAACAGAGGATGAGATAGTTAGATGGCATCATCAACTCAATGGACATGAGTTTGACTGAACTCTGGGAGCCAGTGAAGGACTCGGAAGCCTGGTATGCTGCACTCCATGGGGTTGCAAAGAGTCAGACACGACTGAACAACAAAAACAATCATATGAGCTAGATGCATAATTAAACCAATTTTACAGATGGGGAAAATTAAGTTCAGAGAGATTAAGTAATTCCTCTTGAGTTCACACAGTTGATAGGTAATACAGGCAATATTTAAAGCCAGGGAGCCAAGTGCTAGAATCTATGATACAGAGCAGAGGAGGACTACAGAAAACTCTGATTTGATCTGCTGGTTTGGCTTCCCTTCATCCTTCCAACTTCTAAGCAAAGTCAAAGAAAATGAATAGGGTCCGTGGGGAGGGACCACCTTGAGGTAGAGAAGGGGCTGATTTGGGAGGCAGGGGTGTACGTGTGGTCTCCAGTAAGATAATACTGTGCCTGGATTGCCTACCTGTAAAAGGGGCAGCGAGGTGGCTCACCTTGTGGGATTGCTATGGGGGTGGGGTAGCGTGCTTCCTGTTCAGTGTGGGGCTCAGAACCAGTGCTAAGTTGCTTCAGTCATGTCCAACTCTGTGCAACCTTATGGACTGTAGCCTGCAAAGCTCCTCCATCCATAGGATTCCCCAGGTAGGAATACTGGAATGGATTGCCATGCCCTCCTCCAGGGGATCTTCCTGACACAAGGATCGAACCCAAGTGTCTTAGGTCTCCTGCATTTGCAGGTGGGTTCTTTACCACAGGAGCCATCTGGGAAGCCCTCAGTGCCTAAAAGAGAGCTATTAAAGACTGGCTATCACAGCATCAGAGCACTAGCCTAGATTTCTCCCATTTACCAGTTGCCTGCTCTATCTCATTTAATGATGACATGAAGAGAAAGAAAGACTTAAGAAGTCAGTCTGAATGCCAACCAAGTCATCAGTTACCATTTTAATTCCAATCCCTTTCTCTGCTCTCCTAAGGAGTCTGATGAGAATTCCCTCCCAGGGCTTCATTTCATAACCAAGGCCAATTTGAGTCATTATCTCACTGTCAGCATCAAGAGAATGAAAACCAGCTGTCTGTCCCTGCTCGGAATAGAATCTGGGAGGGAGGCGAAGTCAAGGGTGAACTCCCTGTGCAAGTCATTAACCCTGAGGACAATATCCAAGGATTCGCGGCCCAGGCCAGCCTCAGATGAGGCTACAGATGCCAGTAACCTCCTGAGGAGCCTCAGGGGGTGACCTTTGAAGGAAGAAGCTGCAGGGTCAGGACAGAATAGGTCACATGTGGCAGAACTGGATACAGCATGAGGTTCAGATTTGTGAATTGTATCAAACCGGAACACAGGCTCCAGAATCAACAGACATGGGCTTGAGCCCAAGCTGCTGTGACCTTAGCCAGGTTCCCCAATCTTGCTGAACCTCAGTTTTCTTGCCTGGGTAGCAAAGTAATACTACATATACAGGCATGTATCAGAGATATTGTGGGTTTGGTTCCAGGTCACGGCAATAAAGCAAATATGGCAAAAAAAGAGAAAAAAGTGAGTCATGTGAATTATTTGGTTTCCTAGTGCATGTAAAGGGTTTCCCCAATGGCTCAGCAGGTAAAAATCTGCTTGCCAAAGCAGGAGACACAGGAGACATGGGTTCGATCTTTGGGTTGGGAAGATCCCCTGGAGGAGGGCATGGCAACCCACTCCAAAATTATTGTCTGGAGAATCCCATGGACAGTGGAGCCTGGCAGGCTACAGTCCACAGGGTCACACAGAGCTGGACATGACTGAGTGATTTAGCACACAGTGCGTGTAAAAGTTATGTTCACACTGTGTGCTGTGCTATGCTTAGTCACTCAGTCATGTCCAACTCTTTGCAACCCATGGACTGTAGACCACCAAGCTCCACCCCATGGGGTTCTTCAGGCAAGAATACTGGAGTGAATTGCCATGCCCTCCTCCAGGGGATCTTTCCAACCCAGGGATCATACCCATGTCTCCTGCATTGCAGGCAAATTCTTTACCATCTTAGCCACCAGGGAAGCCCAAGAATCTGGAGTGGGTAACCTCTCTCTTCTCCAGGGGATCTTCCCAGCCCAGGAATCGAATCAGTCTCTCCTGCATTGCAGGCAGATTCTTCACCAGCTGAGGTACCAGGGAAGCCCATGTTTACTGTAGGCTATGAAGTGTGTAATATATTATGTCTTTAAAATGCAATGTACATATCTTAACTTGAGAAAACTTTATTTCTAAAAAAAAACTACCCATCATTTTGTAGAATATCAAAGATCACTGATCACAGATCACTGTAACAAATCTAACAAACATTTAAAATATTGCAAGAATTACCAAAATGTGACACAGAGGTGCAAAGTGAGCAAATACTGTTGGGAAAGCAGCACTGACACTGTTGACTTACAATATTGTGTTAGTTTCAAGTGTACAACATAGTGATTCAATAATGGATTACATTCCATTTAAAGCTACTATGAAATAGTGGCTGTATTCGCTGTGCAGTACAATATATCCTGTATCTTATTTATTTTATATGCAGTGGTTTGTACTTCTTAATCTCCTAGTCTCACTTTCCCCCTCTCCAACCCCTCCTCCCACTGATAACTGGTAGTTTGTTCTCTATACCTATGCATCTGTTTCTGTTCTACTTATTTGTAAAAAGCACAATATCCAGGAAGAGCAATAAAGTGAGGCACAGGAAAATGAGATATGCCTATACAGAGATGCAAACCAAAACACAACCAGCCCCTGAGAGAAATAAATTTTTTCCTACATGAGAAAAGGTAAGAAACCACCCTTCTTACTTCAACACGGCTGCTTCTCAGCCTTTTCTTTTCCTTCCTGCTTCCCAAATTTCAGCTCTTTTGTAGTTTAGGCCAAGCCTTCACAAACCATGGCTCCTTCTTTTCAGAGTCTTGGGCTGACTTCCTAGGCACTCATTCTCATTCACTGAAGATTCTAGCATCTAGTGCACTGTTTCTCTGTCAACCATTATTCCAGTCATCCTTCCTTGTGACTTGAGTATCTGTGTGAATTATCCAATTATCCACCCAAGGACCCTGCCCCTCAGGTCCATGACCACCCTACCTCTGCAAATCTATTCTTTTGTCTCATCTCATCTCTCAACATGTTTACATGAATACACTCTAGAACTTTGAGAGCACCAGGTCTAAGACCTCAAACTTAAGTATTCCATCCTCTTATCTTTCCACGTCATACCTTGCAGGACCCCCTAATCCAATTATTCTTCCCCACCATTGAGAGCTCTAACCCACTGTCCCCCACCACTACCTCACTAATGATCGTCTCTTGTTCACTCTTCCTTTTTTCTTCAGACAGTTTGCTCATGACCAAACACTAAGCCATGTCACCTGTGTACACTGTTAACTCTTTCACTTCCCATGTTCTGTGTCTTCTTTCTCCATCCCAGTCAAGCCCAGGTTAAACCTAGTGCTTCATCTCTTCTATGCCCATACCCAAGAACTCAACATGGTAAGAGAAACACAAACCCAGCTGACTGACCTCACTTTACGTGTATGACCTTAGCCCTACCAGAAAATCCTAAACTCTGTTTCCCTGGAAAGTCTGTCTTTCCATCTGTCCAGGTTGACTACTTAATATCTTCTTCCCCAACCTCCAATGCCTCTTCTCCCATCCTTGGAAAATTGATGATTTTTTTCTATCTCCCAGAAAATGAGAAGCAGTCCTTCAATATCCCTCTCCCTCCACCATATTTATAAGCATCATTGCAGATTCTGACTTCCTTGTTGTGCTGGATGGACTGTCAAGCCCTCCCCTATGACTCTTTCCTCCTCAAAGACTTTACTGCTTCAATTGTCTTTTTTGTCCTGCATCAATTCTGCCCTCTTTGTGGATCATTCCCATTAGGCTCGGAGAAGGTGATGGCACCCCACTCCAGGACTCTTGCCTGGAAAATCCCATGGATGGAGGAGCCTGGTAGGCTGCAGTCCATGGGGTCGCAAAGAGTCGGACACGACTGAGCGACTTCACTTTCACTTTCCACTTTCATGCATTGGAGAAGGAAATGGCAACCCACTCCAGTGTTCTTGCCTTGAGAATCCCAGGGACAGGGGAGCCTGGTGGGCTGCCGTCTATGGGGTCGCACAGAGTCGGACATGACTGAATCGACTTAGCAGCAGCAGCCCATTAGGCTAGTGGTAAAGATCCTGCCTGCTACCGCAGGAGATGAAAGACATGTGGGTTTGATCCCTGGGTCGGGAAGATCCCCTGGAGGAGGAAATGGCAACCCACTCCAGTATTCTTGCCTAGAAAATCCCATGGGCAGAGGAGCTTAGTAGACTACTGTCCATTGGTTCACAAAGAGTCAGAAACTTTCATGACTGAAGCGACTTAGCACACAGGCAGCCATAAGCATACAGACAAGCTACGGCAATTCTCATTTTTTAAGAATGCTTCCCTTGATACTACATCTCATTCTACCAGTATTGCATTTTTCTTTCTTTATTGCAAACTAACCCACATTCCAGGCTTATTATTCTAACTGAATCCATATGAGTCTTATTTATGCCATTTCACTTATGCCAATAACCTCTATGTTGCTAAAATGAATAGTCAACCCTCAGCCCTCCTTTTACAAGAACTCTCAGCAATCTTTGATACGTCTGGTCACTCTTTCTTCTTAAAAATATAAAGCAAATGAATGAATGTAATAAAACAGAAACATATACAGAGAACAAACTAGAGGTTACCAGTAGGAAGACAGTTCGGGAGGGGCAAGATAGGGGAAAAGATTTAAGAGATATGAACTACAAGGAAGAAAAAAAATAAAACACAAGGACTTAATGTACAGCACAGGGAATATAACAATATTTTATAATAACTTTAAATGGAGTATAATCTATAAAAATATCAAATCATTGTTGTATACCTGAAATGAATATAACATTATAAATCAACCATGCATGCACAGTTTCAGTCATGTCTGACTCTTTGCAACCCCATGGACCTTAGCCTGCCAGGCTTCTCAGGGATATTCCCAGCAAGTGGTTTGCCATGCCCTTCTCCAGTGGATCTTCCCAATTGAGGGATCAAACCCACGTCTCCAGAATCTCCTGCATTGGAGGCAGATTCTTTTACCTGCCAAGCCATCGAGGAAGCCCCATAAATCAACAATACTTCAATTAAAAGCATCCTCTGCTCCTGAATTTGGAGACATCCACTTCTTCACAGGAAGCCCCTCTTCTTTTCTGGGTCATCCTCATATGCCAACTTCTCGATGTGGAAATCATCCAAAGCTCAACCCTTAGCCTCATCTTCCCTCCCTTCCCATCTCTTCTCCTCTGCTCTTCTCTAAGCCCTTTCCCTTGATGGCTACATCCTTTCTTATTTATCACCTACGTGATGATAATCCCAGAATTAATAATGCTAGTCAATCCTGCCACAGTACTCTATGCTTCACTCAACTCTCCAATAGCCAATGCAAAATCTTCAAGTAGACATGAAATGAGCGTCTTAAAAACCTGAGGTTGAAAACAGAACTTTGGACTTCTCAGAGAAAACCTATTCCATATCCAAAAAATGAATGTTTAATCTACTCATTCATCACTACCTTCATCATAACTCTTACTATAAGAGAGAGCTCAACAAATTACAGCCCTTGGGCCAAATCCAGCCCACCATCTGTTCTTGTGAATAACATTTTATTGGAAAAAAGCCACCCTCATTCATTTGTATATTGTCTGTGGCTGCTTTCATGCTACAATGGCAGAACTGAGTGGTTGTGACAGAAACCATTTGTTCCACAAAGCCCAGATTTTTTACTAATTGGCCCATTACAGGAAAAGTTTGCTGACTGCTGACCTAAGCCGTCATTGTTGCATACCTACATGACTACCATGGCCGCCTTCTTGGTAGTCTTCTATTATTTTCCCTCTTCTTCACCCAGAAGTCAGAATGATGTTCTTGAAATCCTAATTACATCTTATAGCTCTCCTAATTAAAGATTCTAATCGTTTCATCACATTTGCAATAAAAGCCATACTCTGTGCTGTGACCTAAATGTATGAATGTGCTCAGTCATGTCCGACTCTTTACAAGCCCATTAACTGTAGCCCATCAGGCTCTCTGTCCATGAAATTTGCCAGGCAACAATTCTGGAACAGGTTGCCATTTCCTACTCCTGGGGATCTTCCAAACCCAGGAATTGAAGCCGCTTCTCTGGTGTCTCCTGCATTGGTAGGCCACTGTGCCACCTTGTCATGACCTACAAGGCCATAAATGATCAGGACCTACTTTTGCTAACTATTTCCTACAACTTTTTTTTCTTAATCACCAGACTCCACGTAGCCTCTTTACTTTTCCTCAGATAAGCCAAGCATTCCACTTTTCAGGATCTTTGTACCTGTTTTGCCATCTGCCTAATGCACTTTTCAGACTTCCCCTGGGGGCTCGGAGGTAAAGAATCAGCCTGCAATGTAGGAGTTGCAAGAGATGCAGGTTTGATCCCTGGGTCGGGAAGATCCCCTGGAGGAGGGCATGGCAACCCACTCCAGTATTCTTGCCTGGAGAATCCCATGGACAGAGGAGCCTGATGGGCCACAGTCCATAGGGTCACAAAGAGTTGGACACGACTGAGCAACTTAGCATGCATGCACGCAAAGCACTTTTCACCTATCTATCCCTACAACTCCTTCTTTTCATTATTCATGTCTCTGCTCCAATATCATCTCTTTGGTGCTAAGAATGCTGTTTTCCATTTGACAGGGACATTGTGTCTCTTATTCACTGCCATGTCCACAGGGCCCTGCATATTGTAGACTCTCAATATGTGATTGTTGAGGGTATACATGAATGAGTCCTAACACAGAGCTCAGCAGAAGGAACTGTGGGAACACAAAGCAAAGGTGACTAGTACTAAGGGGTGGTTGGTTGAGAAGGCTAAAAAAGAGGGGACAGTGGAGGGCGGAGGAGATTTTTCAGAAAGTGGCGGGGGTGGGGGGCAAATATGTTCAAAGACAGGAACTATAGGAGCAGGTGGCACACTTAAGAGCACAAGTGTGTGTTTAGCTGAGACTCTGTGACAACATGAACTGCAGCATGCCAGGATCCTCTGTCCATGCATTTTTCAGGTGAGAATACTGGAGCAAGTTGTCATTTCCTATTCAAAGAGATCCTCCCAACCCAGGGATCAAACCTGTGTCTCCTGCATTTCCTGCACTGGCAGGCAGATTCTTTAACACTGTGCCACCTAGGAAGGCCAGGAGCACAAGTAGTGGTGCATATAGAGTAGATACACATATAAATCATGATGCAGGGGGCAGTGGTGGTGTGGAAAAGACACAGCGCAGATGATAAAAGACCTTGCATATCAAGCTAAGATGCTTAACTCTGTCTGAGGTCATTAAGAAATTGTTGATGTTGTTCAGTCACTAAGTCCAACTCTTTGTGACCCCTTGAATTTCAACACACCAGGCTCCTTTGTCCTCCCCTATCTCTCAGAGTTTGCTCAAATTCATGTCCATTGAGTCAGTGAGGCTATCTAAACTCATCCCATCCTCTGCCACCCTCTTCTCCTTTGGCCTTCAGTCTTTTCCAGCATTGGGATCTTTTCTATTCAATCAGGTCTTCATATCAGGTGGCTAAAGTATTGGAGCTACAGCTTCAACAACAGTCCTTCCAATGAATATTCAGAGTTGATTTCCTTTAGGATTGACTGGTTTGATCTCCTTGCCATCCAAGAGATTCTCAAGAGTCTTCTCTAGCACCACAATTTGGAAATATAAAAATTAATGAAGACTAAACCGAATTGTAGCATGATTGGAATTACTGCTTTCCAGCACTTTGGCACATTCCTGATTCTCTCCTTTCTACTATGAGGTTTTTATAAGTAGTTCCTTGGATTTTCATTATCAAGTGTGTTAATTTGGTGTATGCTCCCAGAGTCAAGCTTCAAAACTTTCCTCATCTCTAATGCATCAACCTCATCCTTAGAATTCCATGGTATTGTAATTACTTAAGATTCTTGAAAGCTATATGCACAGAAATATTCATTGCAGTATTATTTATAATGGGAGGAAAATATAATAAACTAAATATTTTACAGAGACAAAATTAAGAGATTATGATATACTTTCTTATTATAAAATTATGTTATAAAGATAATATTTTTCTAGAAGGACAGAAAAAAAAAAAATCAGTGATTACCAGTGTTTAGAAGTGGGGAGAGAGGATGATTTAAAAGGTTTATGAGGAAATTGTTGGTGACAAGAGGGCTGTTCAACGTCTTGATTATAGGGGTTTCTACACAAGTGACAAAATTCAGAGAACTGTACATTCAGTTCAGCTCAGTTGCTCAATCGTTTCTGACTCTTTGCAACCCCATGGACTGCAGCACACCAGGCCTCCCTGTACATCACCAACTCCTGGACCTTGCTCCAAGTCATGTCCATTGAGTCGGCGATGCCATCCAACCATCTCATCCTTTGTGATCCCCTTTTCTCCTGCCTTCAATCTTTCCTAGCATCAGGGTCTTTCCAATGAGTCAATTCTTCCCATCAGGTGGCCAAAGTATTGGAGTTTCAGCTTCAGCATGAGTCCTTCCAATGGATATTCAGGACTGATTTCCTTTAGACTTGATTGGTTTTATCTCCTTGCAGTCTAAAGGACTCTCGAGAGTTTTCTCCAACACCACAGTTCAAAAGGATCAATTCTTTGGTGCTCAGCTTTCTTTATGGTCCAACTCTCACATCCATACATGACTACTGGAAAAACCATAGCTTTGACTAGATGGACCTTTGTTGGCAAAGTAATGTCTCTGGTTTTTAATATGCTGTCTAGGTTGGTCATAGCTTTTCCTCCAAAGAGCAATCGTCTTTTAATTTCATGACTGCAGTCACCATCTGCAGTGATTTTGGAGCCCAAAGTCTGTCACTGTTTCCATTGTTTCCCCATCTATTTGCCAAGAAGTGATGGGCCCGCATGCCATGATCTTAGTTTTTTGAATGTTGAGTTTTAAGCCAGCCTTTTCACTCTCCACTTTTACTTTCATCAAGTGACTTGTACATTAAAATGGGTAGACTTTACTATATGCAAACTACATCTCAAAAATCATAATAAAGCTTAAAACTGTATTTTTTATTGTTTTGAGTGCCATGGAGAATATACACAAGCAATGTGAAACAGTATCAAGCAACACAGAAACCATGCACAGAAAAACATACTGGAGAAAACCATGTCAAAATCCTAACAGTAGATTTTGCTGGTGGGAGAGCAAATGTTGTTTTCTACTATTTTTCTTCTTTTCTGTGCGTCATTCTAGTGATAAAACAACTAAACGTTGCTTTAAACATATGTTAGATTATAGAAGTTTCTCTCAATTGTCTTTGACTTTAGGGTCCTTCACACAGCACACAAGACTTTGCCTGATACCTGTTATCTGTCTGTGTGCTCAGTCATGTCCCGCTCTTTGAGACCCCATGGACTGTAGCTTGCCAGACTCCTTTGTCCATGGAATTTCCCAGGCAAGGTTACTGGAACAGGATGCCATTTCCTTTTCCAGGGGCTCTTCCTGACCCAGGGAGTGAATGTGCATTTTTGCATCTGCTGCATTGGCAGGTGAATTCTTTACCACTCTGCTGCTGCTGCTGCTAAGTCGCTTCAGTCATGTCCGACTCTGTGCGACCCCATAGACAGCAGCCCACAAGGCTCCCCCATCCCTGGGATTCTCCAGGCAAGAACACTGGAGTGGGTTGCCATTTCCTTCTCCAATGCATGAAAGTGAAAAGTGAAAGTCAAGTCGCTCAATTGTGTCTGACTCTTTGTGACCCCATGGACTGCAGCCTACCAGGCTCCTCCATCCATGGGATTTTCCAGGCGAGAGTACTGGAGTGGGTTGCCATTGCCTTCTCCTGTGCTGCTGCTGCTGCTGGGAAGTCCCTATCTGTTATCTACTGGAAAGAAATGGGCAAGCACCATGGACAGCTCCTGGACATTTCTTGGGGTGGCTTTCTCAAGGGCTTGGAATGGGATTCTAACAGTTTCCCTCTGACATTGCCCTATGACAGTTCCTTAAGTCAGGAGACACAGCTTTTCTCTCAAAAGTCTCTGTGATTCAATGTCCTCTGCTAGCAGAACCCACCTCCCAGCCCCTACCTTCCTCTCTAGACTTTTGAGAACAAACATGAGACACACTCAGAATACTTTCTGAGCACAAGAAAAAACCTATGTTATTATCTAGACTTCTGAAGTAGACAATCTCTTCAAAACCATTTCATAAATAATATTTTAGAATCTGTCAGCAAATACATGTTGCAAGCGACAATAACAACTGTGTTCTTTAGAAAACACAGTTTAAACTTCCATCCAAGTTCATCAGAACATTTTTTCCCAAATTCCCATCAGTACATTTTTTGCCTAAACAGTTATGAGGGACTGGAGTGGTGGTGAGAGGACAACAATCTAATGAGGACAAGTAGAGAATCCAAGAGACAAAATGGAAAAGCTGTAATAAATTATAGATTTTGATGAATTACCCCCACACTCTCGAGTTTCAATTACAGAAACACACAGTTTACACAAGTAATTACTGAAGAAATTACCACAGAAGCACATCCATTCATTGAATTATAAGGCATCAATTCTGTCCCCTTGATTGCATCTTCAGTTCCAAGGATGGCAATCACAGCTTCACACAAAACTTTAATAACACAATCTTTGGGGGATTAAAAAAAAATGCCATTGGATATAAAATGTGTACAGGAATGATAAGAAAAAGCTGTTGATTCATTCTGAGAAAGCAAATGGCTTCAGTGAGTTAATTGCCAAGCCAGAACTTTGACAGTTGGAAGCTGATCACTCAGTGAGCTGGCTCTAGAGTTCTCACGCTCTCTGAGGGTCTCTGACATTACCTTGGGGGTCAAGAGAGATGACCAGTGAAGGATAATGCCCAGCAACCAATTTAACCTGTCGATTTTGGAGTATCATATAACAAGAGAGCTGAATGGATGTTTAAGGGATTTTAGTCTAACCTTTAATTCAACGCTTACATCTTTTCCTCAACTCAATGTCCAGACCAGATATCTATAGACAAACAGACATGTACACACACACATTAAATTCCTTGTAGAAGACATTCAACGTCCCTTCATTGTTCCTTCACTATTTTTATTTTTTAATTAATATTTATTGGATCATCGTTGATCGACAATGTTGTGTTAGTTTCTATGAACAGCAAAGTGAATCATATAACATTTGTCTTTATCCATCTGACCTCACTCAGAACAACAGTCTCTAGATCCATCTGTGTCATTGCAAATGGCATATTTTGTCCTTTTTGCGAGCTGAGTAATATTCCTTCGTATGTTTACACCACATCCTCTTTACCCATTCTTTCATTGATGGACATTTAGATTGCTTCTATATTCTGGCTACTGTAAATAGTGCTGCAATGGACATTATGCTATATGTATCTTTTTGAACTATGGTTTTCTTTTTTTTTTTGATATATGCCCAGAAGTGGAATTGCCTTCATGTTGATGTATGGCAAAACCAATACAATATTGTAAAGTAATTAGCCTCCAATTAAAATAAATAAATTAAAAAGATTAATCAACTTTTTTGAAGTTATAATTTATAGGCAGTAATATGCAATCATTTAAATAAAGTTTGATGAGTGTGGATACATACATCAGAGTAACCATCACTACATTCAACCTATAGAATACATCCATCACCCCCATAAAACTCCTTCATAACTCTTTGGAGTCAGTATCTCTCCTGCTGAACCCCGGTGGGAGACTGACAAAAACAATGACTTTTAGTTTTGTCACTATAGTTTGGCTTTGCTTTATCTATATTTTCTGTGAATGAGATGATGATACAGTATGGACTCTCTTGTGTCTGTCTTCTTTCTATCAGCATAAAGCTTTTGAGATTCATTGATGTTGTTGCATATAGTAATTGATTCTTTTCATTGCTGAGGAGCATCCCGCTGTATGGATGTATCACAGTTTATGCATGCTCTGTTGATGAACATTTGGGTAGTTTCCAGTTTGGGTCTTTAGGAACAAATAGCATCTCCACAAGGCTGTTAAGAGCTGAACCACCATCTAATTAAACCACCATTGATCAGAAGTAGGGACTGGTCAAGAATCCATCTCCCAAAAAGGAAACTCAAGAGATGCAGCTTTGATCTCTGGGTCAGGAAGATCCCCTAGAGTAGGAAATGGCAACCCACTCCACTATTCTTGCCTGGCAAATCCCATGGATAGAGGAGCCTGGGGTGGGGGCTACAGTCTGTGGGGTCACAAAGAGTCAGACATGCCTGAGTACAGCACAGGAGTCTTTCCACTTCCTCAGAGCCCAGACAAAAATGAAGCATGCTTGTGCTTTCTCCTAACCCTCCACTTCATTCTCCTTAGAAAGATGGTTTCCAAAGGCACCAGTCATAAGATTTCCTGATGCCCTGAGGATGAAACAAAAATACTTTCCCATAGCCTAGGGTTCCCAACATCAGAGAGCTACAAACTGGGGCCCTTGGGACAAACAAAGTCAGCCTAATATTTATATGTGTCAAGACAGGTTTTTTTGGAAAACAACTGCACCCATTCAGTTTTGTATCAATTGTAGCTGCTTTTTCTATAAGTGGCAGAATGGAGCCATTGTGACAAAAACCATATAGTGTGAAATGCTGAACTGTTTACCACACGGCTTTTCACTGGAAGAGTTAGCCGGTCCCTGCCCGACATCATCAGACTCTTGTTTGTGGCTCCTACAGGTGACTCCCCATTTTCCTGCCCTGCCACAGCCACGCTGGCATCCATAGGGCTCCTGCCAGCCCCAGGCCAATGTCCTTCCCTTCTCTCCTCAGGGCTCACACTTCATCAACAAGCTCTTACTGAAAATGCCTCCAAGAGACCATCACGCTGTTTGCTGCTGCTGCTGCTAAGTCGCTTCAGTCATGTCCGACTCTGTGCGACTTCTTCATAATACTTCTGACTTGGGAAATTCTACATTTATTCCTTTAAGTCATTCATTCATTCATCAGACACTTATGGAGTGTCTACTATGTGCAATGCAATTGGTATAGGCCAGTGGATAAATCAGAAATGATTCTGGTCATTTTAGAGTTCATATTCTAGTTGGGGAAAACAAAGACAATCATGGTAACATACACATTCACATGGATGCATTTTATTTATGAGAAGGGCTATGAAGACAACACTGGGTGGGGAGGATTTTAGACAGAGTATATGGAGCTGAGAGGTGAATGACAAGGAGTGTGGAGTCTAGAATATTCCCAAAGGAGGGAATATTCCCTCCCAAGTGCAACAGCCCTGGGGCAGGCATGAGCTCAGAGGAACAGAAAGAAAGTTACATGCTTGGAGCTGAGTGAGCAGGGGTGAGGGGTCTTCCTCTCTCGCTAGGGTTTCATCTTCATGGAGACCTCACTGATCATGTTCACTGCTGTCTCTCCAGCACCAAGAAACAGACTCTCCTACCTTGGGTCTCAGTTTCCTCAGCCCTGCAACAACAAACTTAAGCTAGATAATGTGTATGTGTCTCGCCAGCTCAAGTGTACATAGAATTTGAACTTTCTGAAATCATAGAGCTAAAAGCCAGACTTCCCATTTTAGCACCAGCCAAACATCCTCCTCATCATTTTGAAAACCGCCGAAGCGGCAACTCTCAAACATGGATCAGCAAACGCAGAGCTAAGCCAGGGATTCTCAGTATGTTCCCTCAGATGGGCGGTTTGTCAGAAGGTAAATGAGGCAAGATTGCTAGATGAGAGTCTGGCCCTTCTGCCTCCAGGCCTTCTGGAAATATCAGATACACAGTGAAGCTTTGAAAAATGGCTTCCTCTCCTTAATCAGAAATTTTTAATGCCAGTGACATGTTATTATACTCTCATATTTTTCTACCTTTAAAATGGTTGGGATTCACATATATATACTACTATATATGAAATAGATAAATATTAATAATACGAGCCTACTGTATAGTACAGGGAACTCTACTCAATACTCTGTAATGACCTATATGGGAAAAGAATCTAAGAGGGTGTGTGTGTATATATATATATATATATATATATATATATATATATATATATATATATATATATGTATATATATGAAAGTGAAAGTGACGTTGCTCAGTTGTGTCCGACTCTTTGTGACCCCATGGACTGTAGCCTACCACACTCCTCCATCCATGGGATTTTCCAGGCAAGAGTACTGGAGTGACCAGCTCTCCAACAAATACTAAAGGATATTCTCTAGACAGGAAACACAAAAATGGTGTATAAACTCGAACCCAAAACAATAAAGTAAATGGCAACGGGATCATACTTATTAGTAATTACCTTAAACGTAAATGGGTTGAATGCCCCAACCAAAAGACAAAGACTGGCTGAATGGATACAAAAACAAGACCCCTACATATGTTGTCTACAAGACACCCACCTCAAAACAGGGGACACATACAGACTGAAAGTGAAGGGCTGGAAAAAGATTTTCCATGCAAATTGGGACCAAAAGAAAGCAGGAGTCACAATACTCGTATCAGATAAATTAGACTTTAAAACAAAGGCTGTGAAAAGAGACAAAGAAGATCACTACATAATGATCAAAGGATCAATCCAAGAAGAAGATATAACAATTATAAATATATATCCACCCAACATGGGAGCACTGCAGTATGTAAGACAAATCCTAACAAGTATGAAAGGAGAAATTAACAATAACACAATAATAGTGGGAGACTTTAATACCCCACTCACATTTATGGATAGATCAACTAAACAGAAAATTAACAAGGAAAAAAAAAAAACAAAACATGTAAAAAAAAAAAAAAAAAAAAAAGCACTCCTCTTGATTCTCCTTGGCTCTAATTAGCACTCCTCAGAATAGTAGATACACTTCTATAGTTTCTAAGCTGTCAGCTGCATGGCCACAGATCAGCTTCATCATCTAACACTATCAATTTCCCCAGGATCTCCTAGTCACTTCGGTCAGCCAGTCATGTTCAAATTGATGTCACTTGTTCTGAATCAATTCTTTATCAGTTATGGGGAAACAACACTAAATAATTTAAACTGCAAAAAAAAAAAGAGTACTGGAGTGGGTTGCCATTTCCTTCTCCAGAGGATCTTCCCGACCCAGGGATTGAACCCAGGTCTTCTGCATTGTAGGCAGATGCTTTACCGTCTGAGCTACCAGGGAAGTCCATTACATACATACATATATATATATATATATCTCCATAGATACATATATATATGTATACATATATACATATATAATTACATATCTGCTAAGTCGCTTCAGTCGTGTCCGACTCTGTGCGACCCCATAGACGGCAGCCCACCAGGCTCCCCCTGTCCCTGGGATTCTCCAGGCAAGAACACTGGAGTGGGTTGCCATTTCCTTCTCCAATGCGTGAAAGTGAAAAAGTGAAAGTGAAGTCGCTCAGTCGTGTCTGACCCTCAGTGGTCCCATGGACTGCAGCGTTCCAGGCTCCTCTGTCCACGGGATTTTCCAGGCAAAAGTACTGGAGTGGGGTGCCATTTCCTTTTCCAGAGGATATTCCCGACCCAGGGATTGAACCCGCGTCTTCCTCATTGTAGGCAGACGCTTTACTGTCTGAGCTACCAGGGAAGTCCATTATATATATATACGTAGATACACACACACACACACACACACACATATATATATACACACATATGTATACATATATACATATATAATTACATATACATACATATATATATATGTTGGAGAAGGAAATGGCAACCCACTCCAGTGTTCTTGCCTGGAGAATCCCAGGGCAGCGGAGCCTGGTTGGCTGCCATGTCTGGGGTCGCACAGAGTCGGACACGACTGACTCGACTTAGCAGCAGCAGAGTCATTGTGCTGTACACCTGAAACCTATACAACATTGGAAGTCAATTATACTCCTATAAAAAAATTAAAGTAACTTTTCCCCTACATTTTAATACACTCTCTTTTATATGGAGTTTAGTTGCTTTAGTTGCGTTAGTCTCTACTGTACAACAAAGTGAATCAGCCACACATATACAAATATCCCCTCTTTGGCACCACAGAGCACTGAGTAGAGTTCCCTGTGCTATAAAAAACACCTGTAAGTAATCACCGTGAAAAGGAAGGGAGAAATTAACTGGCTGGTAACGTTTTCCCCTGCATTTACACGGTTGCTGTTTCTTCCCTGAGATGATTAAATGGGGAAAATATTCAGTCCAAGTGGTGATGTCCACAAAGATAAAAATCCACTGAAGATCTTTGCTCCTTTTTCTCTCTTTTACATGTGCACATGCACACACACACACACACACACACACACACACACCCCATAAACACACACCAATGTATCAGATGCATAGTTGTCAATAATATTCATGAAAATACACATAAGCACAAACACGGATTTATATTCACAGCCTGCAGTGCATGCACAAATACTCATCTGCTTGTGTCTCTACAGGTAGGAATATTCTCCTGCACCTGACACCCATAACAATAAAAAATCCACTTCAGTTCAGTTCAGTTGCTCAGTCGTGTCCAACTCTGCAACCCCATGAATCGCAGCACACCAGGCCTCCCTGTCCATCACCAACTCCTGGAGTTTACCCAAACGGTAACCTATGTACCTACAAACACAAACACAAAACAGACGAGTGTTTGCAACAGAGAACTCACACACTCACACGTGCACACACAGCACAGGCATGCAGAGACGTGTAAGTCTTAAGATACAAATTCTCACACACAAATATAATGACACAGGCACACAAGACACACACACACCGACACTTATGCAACCGTGAGTGCACACACAGGCATGCACTCGAGTACTTGGGCTTCCCTGGTGGCTCAGCGGTAAAGAATCACCAGCAACGCAGGAGATGCAGGTTTGATCCCTGGGTTGGAAAGATCCCCTGCGGAAGGAAGTGGCAGCCCATTCCCAGTATTCTTTTCTGGAGAATTCCATGGACAGAGGAGCCTGGCAGGCTACAGTCCATGGGGTCGCAGAGTCAGACACGACTTAGTGATGAAATAACAATAACACAAGTAATTAGAAGCATGTGATTACTCCTGCAACTCCGGAAGGCAGACACAAAACTGCTGTGTGTGCACACACGCACCTGGGGGCTTCACACTGTTTTCCTAAATGATCAGGTGAAAAGAAATACAATTGGTAAAGGATTGAGGATGTGTTTTTGCTTCTGCTTTTTGTATTTCCCCACTTCGCTATGAAATGGAAAATCAATTGCAGTGAAATCAGGTAAGCAGTAAGAAAATAAGATGCAGGCTCCTGGGGAAGCATAGATCTGGCATTCATCTCTGCCAAGACAAGGAGGATGAGGAGGTTAGGCTCTGCGGGGAAGCCGGATCTCTGCCCTGGAAATTCATGAAATCCTCACCAGAGGGAGTCTCCCAGGATATTCCTCATCATCCTTCAAATTAATATTAACAACAGCCTTATGTTAATGACTCCTTTTGACTTTAGGGATAAAAACGATTTCACATCTATGTTCTCTTTTTATTGTGAAGCTTCAACAAAAGAAAGGAAAGGCAGATGCCATAATGCCATGTAAGAGTTCACAAGGACCAGGGTCTTCCCTGGTGGTCCACTGGCTAGGATGCTGGGCTCCCAATGCAGGGGGCCTGGGTTCAACCCCCGGTCAGGAAACTAGATCCCACATGCCACAACTAAAAATCCCGCATGCCATAAAAAAGACCGAAGATGCTGTGTGCCACGTCTAACATCCAGTGCAGCCAAATAAATAAATATATATTTTTAAAAAAAGAAAGCAAGACCCCAACAACGATCTCACATATTCACAAGGTGCCTCACTTCGTGCTAAGTGCTTCTGCTACCTTAACTCACAGCAACGACCCTGAGGGGCAAATGTATTGATATTATTATTCCCATTTTGAAATTGAGTAAAGTGAGGCTAGGAGAGGTAATAACTTGCTCAAGGTTACAACTGATGAGGCTGCTCTGTGAACCCAGGGTGGATTTGGAAAGATCGATCCAGAAGGTGGTTGAGGCTGGGGTGTTTTAGAATAATGAGGTTTTTTTTTTTTAATTATTATTTTTTACTTTACAATATTGTATTGGTTTTGCCATACATCAACATGCATCCACCACAGGTATACACATGTTCCCCATCCTGAACCCCCTCCCACCTCCCTCCCCATACTATCCCTCTGGGTCATCCCAGTGCACCAGCCCCAAGCTTCCTGTATCCTGCATCGAACCTGGACTGGCGATTCATTTCTTATGTGATATTATACATGTTTTAATGCCATTCTCCCAAATCATCCTCCCCGTCCCTCTCCCACAGAGTCCAAAAGACTGTTCTATACAACTGTGTCTCTTTTGCTGTCTCACATACAAGGTTGTCATTACCATCTTTCTAAATTCCATATATATGCGTTAGTATACTGTATTGGTGTTTTTCTTTCTGGCTTACTTCACTCTGTATAATAGGCTCCAGTTTCACCCACCTCATTATTATTTTTTTTTTAACAAAAGCTTTATTTTTAAACATACTTTTTAAAGGAGCATAACCAGAGCTCACTTCACAAGGCCAATCTGGCTCTTTTTTGATAGTTGGTCTCTGTCCCCTGGGAACAAATTTCCATGGGAAGCAGAAGTCACAAAAGCCACCAAAGGAAGAAAAGATGACCTCGTTCAGGCTTTTGACTATAGCAGAGGTTCTCAACCTTGGGCGGTTTTGATATTTTGGGCCAGATAACTTTTGCTGTGGGGAGTCTGTCCTGTGACTTGTGGATGTTTAGCTATATCCCTGGCCTCTACACACCGGATGCCATCATCATCTGTGAGAACCAAAAATGCCTCTGGCATTACCAACTGTCCCCTGGGATACAATATCATTCCTAGGAGAAAAACCACTGGACTTCATCCTTCCTGAATGCCTATTGTGTGCAAAACACTGAATGACGTGTTTTAATTCACTTATCTCCCCAGCAATCCTATAAGATATCAATATCCCCATTTGATAGGTGAGGACACTGAATCACACAATGCATATATTATAACTGATCATATCCAATATCCCTTTCTGTCATCCCTACTTCCAATAAGATCAACTCTATTAAGCACTCACCATGCCAGGCACTGTGTTTACTCTATATAGATTCACCACAACTCTTTGCAGTAGACATCAAAAACTTTTCCATTGCGTGGGTGAGAAAACAGAGGTCCAGCTAGCAAAATGTGGGGCTCTGACTTGTGCCATGTGACCGGTAGTCTTGGCACTCAGCAGGTCTAAAGTACCACTGTTCTAGCAGATAGGAAAGATTAGGTTGAATCTCATGAAGACCACAACAAGGGCTTTTTGGTTTTCAATTGGCGTGTAATTGCTTTGGGGGCTTCCCAGGTGCCACTAGTGGTAAAGAACCCACCTGCCAATGCAGAAGACATAAGAGATGTGGGTTTGATCCCTGGGTCAGGTAGATCCCCTGGAGGAAGGAGTGGCAACCCACTCCAATATTCTGGCCTGGAAGAATCCCATGGACAGAGGCACCTGCAGGCTATAATCCATAGGGTCACAAAGAGTCGGACATGACTGAAGAAACTTACCATGCATGTGTGCGTAATTTCTTCACATTATTGTGTTCGTTTCTGCTGTACAACAAAGTGGATCAGGTATATGTATACATATGTCCCCTCCTTCTTGAACCTCTCTCTCACTCCCCATCCCACCCCCTAGGTCATCTCGAGAACTGAGCTGAGCTCCCTGTGCCACACAGCAGCTTCCCACTAGCTATGCACCATAGTGTGTGTGCACCAGTGATGCTCTCTCGATTAATCCCACCCTCTCCTTCCCCCCTCCCATGTCCACAAGTCTGTTCTCGACATCTGTGTCTCTATTTCTGCCCTGCAAATAGGTTCATCAATACCATTTTTCTAGATTCTATATATATGCCCAAAACACAGTCTTTTATTTGAACAGTTCCTGCCTTGCGAGCTAGCATAGTGATTTGGAGTATCAGAGTCACGATTTACAAAAAACTAAATTGTGCAACTGAATTATAAAGCCAATCCCTTGTGGCATTGTTGATAAGCCTTAAGCATCACTCCTCTCTGAATCACCACCAAATTGTACCACTGAGCTTTAGTTACTACCAATTAACTCCCTTGCAACCTAGTATATTTTCCACTGTTATAGGGGCTGTGTAAAATATTCCGGCTGGGATGGTCCAGAGACCTTTGAGTCCAACCTAGATGATGATCTTCCTGTCTTTGTGACAGAAAATATATGGGTCAGGACTGTTAAAGATGAAAAATAGCATCCTATTAAAATCTAGCATCCTGTGAGGTCCTCTAAAATGGTGTAAGACCACAACTTACAGGCTTCTAGGCAAACTCCCTTATTCTATTCTGAAGGACACTAAACAGTAAAAAAGCAACTCACATTCACTACCCTTTCCTCTTGGTACTAAAACTGTAATTTTTGACTGGGTATCACTCCCCTCTTACACACACAGCCCCACCCTCACTCCAGGGATGAGCCTTGATTGGCTTAAAACAGTCCACACCCTCCAGGAAGCCACTCTGATTGGTTCAGTGTATCTGATACATTTTGAGCCAATGAGATAACAGATATACTTCTTGGAAGAGAAAACATTTCTCCTCTATGTGAGATGGCTTCAAGGAAGGCATACTTAGTTCCTGCTGCTAAGTGATGAGGAAGAATTGGGCTCTTGCAAGCTCCTGGCAGCCACTTTGCATCATAAGGATAGTCATTCTTACAATGAAGCAGAAAAGAATAATTTGGAGAGAAGAGATAGAAAATACCTGTGTAAGATGCACCAAAGCCTGCTTGAGGCCAGATCTTCCTCTGGGATGCTCATCAGTCCCAGTCAATAAGTCCCTTTTTCTGTTCAAGATGACTTGAGTTGGATTTTCCATTAACCTCAAGCATCAGATTTCTGATACACAATTAGTATTAGCTAAAAATAGAGCTTATACTTAGGTATTGGGAGCACTCTGAAGGAACATAGGAAGAGAATGACATTTGACACTGAAACTCATGCCCATGCCAAAAAATTTATACCCAGTCTTGTGTTATTCCTCAAACAATCCTGAACAGTTAGATATACTCATTGCTGTTTTACAGATAAGGAAACAGCCTTGGGAAGGTCAAGAGGTGGCCTAAGGACTCACAGCTGGTAAGTGGTAAATGCAAGATTTGAATCCCAGTTTGATCAATTTCTTAAAAAGCTAATTATTTTTATTAAATCACTTTGCCCCACTGAGATTTCACACAGACTGACCTCCTCACTGACAAGGAATTCACACAACTAAGAAGTAGTTAGAGCTGAGATTCTAAGACCCCTCACTTCAAAACACTCTGTCCCTATGTATAGGTACCAAAGGGGGCGGGGGAGTGGCATGAATCAGAAGGTTGGGATTGGCATAAATACACTGCTGCTGCTGCTGCTGCTGCTAAGTCGCTTCAGTCGTGTCCGACTCTGTGTGACCCCAGAGACAGCAGCCCACCAGGCTCCCCTGTCCCTGGGATTCTCCAGGCAAGAACACTGGAGTGGGTTGCCATTTCCTCCTCCAATGCATGAACGTGAAAAGTGAAAGTGAAGTCGCTCAGTCGTGTCTGACTCCCAGAGACCCCATGGACTGCAGTCTACCAGTCTCCTCCGTCCATGGGGTTTTCCAGGCAAGAGTACTGGAGAGGGTTGCCATTGCCTTCTCCAGTAGATAAATACACTACTATGTATAAAATAGATAACTATTGAGAACCTATTGTATAGCACAGGGAACTCTACTCAGTAATCTGCGGTGACCTAAAGGGGAAGGAAATCCAAGGAAGATAGGGTATATGTATATGAGTGGCTGATCCACTTTTCTGTACAGCAGAAAACAATGCAACATTGTAAACCAACTATAACCAATTAAAAATAAAGTTAGCCAGCAACCTCAAATAAATAAAATAAATGTAACTTTCTATTGCCCTAAAAAACTCTAAACAAACAAAACAAATTAAAAAAAAAATGACACTGTGTCCCTCCAACTTCTGGAAGCTTGCTTTTGGGGACTTCTACAGCTCATAGTCTGAGAAGGCAATGGCACCCCACTCCAGTACTCTTGCCTGGAAAATCCCATGGACAGAGGAGCCTGGTAGGCTGCAGTCCATGGGGTCGCTAGGAGTCGGACACGACTGAGCGACTTCACTTTCACTTTTCACGTTCATGGATTGGAGGAGGAAATGGCAACCCACTCCAGTGTTCTTGCCTGGAGAATCCCAGGGACGGGGAAGCCTGGTGGGCTGCCGTCTATGGGGTCCCACAGAGTCGGACACAACTGAAGCAACTTAGCAGCAGCAGCAGCACAGCTCATAGTACAACTATTTCAAACAAACTCTTTGAATGTGATTGATAACTTGTGAATGCAGCTCTTAAAGAGCTTGTCCTTGACTTTATCATGGCTCCATGATGTGATCCCCAGGGACACTGCTTCCTATGAGCAGATACTTCCAAATTCCAGCCGCACCTTCCCCCAGACCTCCCACCTCTGAATCCCCAGCTTCTAGAGAGACATTAGTCTGGAGCATGAAGTGACAGGCACTCTCCAGTTGCTTCTATCAAAATTAACGCTATCCCTTTCATTTCATTCCATAGCTAGACTAATGAATACATGAATGGGTTACATGAGTATGCAAATGATCCACAGTTCATGGGTTCCTTCAAGCATCTTATGTATAGAGACTTCCCTGGAGGTTCAGTGGTTAAGAATCCACCTTCCAAAGCAGGGGACATGGGTTTGACCCTTGGTCGGGAAACTAAGATCCCACATACTGAGGAGCAATTAAGCCCACACGCTCTGGACCCCACGTGCTACAACTGAAGAGAGGCCCTCGAGCTGTGATAGAAGATCCACTTGCTGCAACTGAGATCCTGCCTGCCGCAACTAATACTCGATGCAGCCATAAATAAATATTTTAAAAAGAGCATCCTATATACAATAAATTTATGAAAAAACAAATAGTCATAAAGCTTCTCTGACACTGAAGCTTTCGAGTTTGCTTTCTTAATACCCCAGTGTTGACCAAAAGAAGATGAGAATTACCAAGGTTAAGCCACCCTTGGCAGGGAAGGAGAGATTGCAAGTTTCTGGGGTCCAAAAATTGCTTCCAATTCCCCAAAGTCAAGGCTACTGTTACTAGGATGCTTCCAAAACTCCAATTCAAAAAAAAAAATTAGACTTTTACTATTCAATATTAACTTTGGCAATCAAAGAAAGAAAATGGATTACATTAAAGCAAGTTAGGGTTCCCTGGTGGCTCAGTGGTAAAGAATCTGATTGCCAATGCAGGAGAATGGGTTCAGTCCCTTGGTCGGGAAGATCCACTGGAGAAGGTAATGGCAACCCACTCCAGGATTCTTGCCTGGGGAATCGCATGGACAGAGGAATTTGACAGGCTATAGTCCATGGGGTCACAAGAGTCAGGCAGGACTTAACGACTGAACAACCACAACAAAGCCTTTAAAAGACCATGCGGAGACTGTTCCAATCCTACACGTGAAGTCTTAAATTCACTCAGTCGCTCATTCATTTGGTGTTTACTGAGTACTTACTGTATTCCAAGACTACCTCCCAGCACAGAGACAAACTGTTAGCCTTGAAGCCTTGTAGTAATTTCAAGCATACATGATACTTTCTATGACATCATTAGAACTTTCATGAACCAGGGAGGCTGTGATCTGTGGTCAAGAAAATGGGCCCTGGGGTCAGGTGACATCTGTTCAAGAAGGGACTTGACCATTTATGACAAGTCATCAGACGGTTACTGAGTTCTCTGAACCTTGGTTTCCACATCTACTGAACGGGGTAATAAAAATCTCATAGGGTCACTGTGAGGATTAAATTAACAAACAATTCTATACAGTGTTAGCATAATTCTTGGTCATAATAAAATTACATGCCTCTAGAATATTCTACCCATACAAAATTTGTGTCACCAACCCTAGAGCCTAATCTGAGCTTTGTTGCGGTGCTCAGTCACCCAGTCGTGTCCGACTCTTTGCAACCCCATGGACTGCAGCATGCCAGGCTCCCCTGGCCTTTACCATGTCCTAGAGGTTGCTCAGACTCATTGAATAGCTCATTCAAACCTGTCCATTGAATCAATGCCATCCAATCATCTCATCCTCTGTCATCCCCTTTTCCTCCTCCCTTCAATCTCTCCCAATTCTAATCTGGGCTTAGAGAACATTAGTCCTGTCACTCAGATGGAGCCCTCTTTTATGGTGAACAAAGATGGTGTTACCATATTCAAAATTCATCTAAAAATTGCTAGGGGAAAATGTTTTTTTTTTTTTTTCCTTCTAAACCCAAGAAAGTTTAGTAGCTCCTTCAAATGATGGGTGATCGGAGTGAGAAAGGCACATGTGAACTGTGTGGGAAAAAAAAAACATTTTAGAATGTACAAGAAATTGAACTGTTTAAAAATGAGCAAGAGAGAGAATTCGTCAATTCTTACAAGTGTCTCAGGCAAACCAGGAGGTCTGTGATTGAGATGCTTGGGGAGGTAGTGAGTTTCCCCTTCCAGAGAAGTTCAAGCAAATACACCATGGCCATTTGTTGTGATGTAGTACAAAAGGAGTGTTGGACTAATCTATGTCCTCTTCCCAGAGACCCCAGTCCCTTATGCTACTTAGCTAGGGAAGGGGCAGGGTGTTTTGTATTTAGGGGTAAAATAACTCTCCACCATCACTTCATGGCAAATAGATGGGGAAACGATGGAAACAGTGACAAATTTTATTTTCTTGGGCTCCAAAATCACTGCAGATGCTGACTGAAGCCATGAAATTAAAAGATGCTTGCTCCTTGGAAGAAAAGCTATGACAAACCTAGACAGTATACTTTGCTGACAAAGGTCTGTAGAGTCAAAACTATGGTTTTCCCAGTAGTCATATACGGATGTGAGAGTTGGACCATAAAGAAGGCTGAGCACTGAAGAATTGATGTTTTCAAATTGTGGTATTGGAGAAGACTTTTGAGAGTTCTTTGGACAGCAAGTAGATCAGAGCAGTCAATCCTAAAGCAGTCAACCCTGCATATTCATTGGAAGGACTGATGCTGAAGCTCCAATCTTTGTCCACCTGATGCAAAGAGCCTACTCATTGGAAAAGACCCTGATGCTGGGAAAGATTGAAGGCAGGAGGAGAAGGGGGCAACAGAGGACAAGATGGTTGGATGGCATCACTGACTCAATGGACATGAGTTTGAGCAAACTTGGGGAGATGGAGAAGGACAGGAAAACATGGCATGCTGCAGTCTATGGGGTTGCAAAGAGCCGGGCACAACTGAGCAACTGAACAGCTCTCAACTCTCAGCCCACATGAAGTTCAGCCTGGGGAAGGACTCTGGAATAAAGCATACACAGGCTAGATTCCACCCTGCCACACAGATGCTGAGTCCTCAGCGGCAGACAGCTTCCTAGTCCTGGTTCTCAGGTTCCCCATTTGTGACAAAGAAGGATGGCTGACTTCTTGAGACTATATGGAGATGCAGATGAGCTTAGCAAAGCTCTGAACACAGAGCCTACTGAGATGAAGCTGGCCTGGTTTCCACTCTCAGATTTCCCTAAACTCCTCCTTCAGGACTCGTGTACTCTCACATCACTTACCAAGCACGCTTAATCAGACTGATACTAAATACACTGAACATGAATTCACTTAATTTAATGAGCTGTGATCCAGGTATTTTTATTGTCTCCTGGTTTACAGATGATGAAAGGGAGCTATGGGGTAGAGATGAAATCACACGAGGTCACACAACCAGAGTTCGGGTGGGGACACAGTCCAGCTCCAGTTCATGCTCTGAATCAGTGCATCATTTTGTTATGCTTCTCACTTCATTGATTAACATGGGTCTTGGCTCTCTGCTCTATCCCCAGCCCCTAGAACAATAACTAGCACATAGTAGGTGTTCATAAATATTGAATGAAGGAATAAATGAATGCATAGAGGACACCCTTAACAAATGTCAGCTCCCTTTTCCTTCCTCCCATCTATTGGTCTTAAAGAGTTAATAAAGTGTTAGTCATTCAGTAGTGTGTGACTCTGACTCCATGGACTGTAGCCCCCCAGGCTTCTCTGTTCATGGGAGTCTCCAGGCAAGAAGAGAGTGGGTAGCCATTCCGTTCTCCAGGGGATCTTCTTGACCCAGGGATTAAATCCAGATCTCCTGCATTGCAGGCAGATTCTTTACCATCTAAGCCACCAGGGAAGCCCAAGTTAATAAAAGTTGAATTCAAATCTCTTGCCTTCTTCTTGAATCTTTAATTGTGCCCCAAATTTGCCCCGAAGTATGGCTTATCATTGTTGCTGTTTAGTGCCTAAATGGTGCTGGACTCTTTTACAACCCCATGGACTGCAGCCCCTCAGGCTCCTCTGTACAGGTTATCACAAAGCAGCTATAAAGAAGAATTCAGTCAATTAGATCAAAACCACACTTTCTCTACTGCAATGCAGTGCATTTGTCTGGGAAAGGTACTTGGCTGAACTTCAATGGACCTAATGCTCCTCTGAGGCCACTAAGAAGAGACACGGCCTGGTGCTGTAGGATGGCTGAGTCCTGGGGTTAAATGATGATTAGGAGATACCTGGGGCAAGGCAGCCTCATAACGAGATTAATTTGGGAGTGAGGAGAGGGTGGTTATTAACGTGTCCGGAGAGCGACTCCAGGTCCTGTTTCCCTGATGAGAGCAGAATCGCAGGTTATTTATAGCCACTTCTCAAGAGGAGCCATGGCACAGGGCGTCCGAAGAGAGAACCATGCCAAGGTGAGCTAATGAAACTTTGAGGATAATTTACTGCTCAAGTTCAAGGACTTTTGCAATAAGAACCAGCTTCTCAGACTCCCGGCAACCTTTGCTCTGTTAGGAGGCTAATGGGGATTGTGCAGGTGTGTCATTCAAGAGTCACTGTCCGCCCTCACCCAGGTCACTGTACTGCCTCCTGGCTGGCCTGCTGTCCTCTGCTTTGACCTGCTTCAGTCTGTTCTCAATGCCGCAGCCAGACAGACCCCATTAAAATGAACTCCGATGGAGATTTCCCTGGTGGTCCAGTGGTTAAGAATCTGCCTTCCAATGCAAGGGACACAGGTTCGATCCCTGGTCAGGGACCTAAGATTCCACATACCTTGGGGCAACTAAACCCTCATGCCACAACAAGAGATGTAATGCCCAAGTGCTGCAACAAAGATCCAGTGCAGTCAAAATAAAACAAAACATGAATTCAGATCATATCCTTTCTCTGTCAAAACTAGCCAATGCTATCCCATGAGGTTCAGAAGGCATCAGGGTCCTTGAAATAGCCCCAAAGACCTCCATGGTGTGGCCTCTGCTACCTTCTCTCATCTTCATCTCCCTCCACTGTCTCGGGTCTCAATCCTCTCCAGCCACACCAGCCACCAGACTACCCCTCCAACACATGAAGCACATTTCCACTGCAGAGTTCTCACTCTCGCCATTCTTTCTTGGCACCCTTTAAAGACATGGGCTCCTTTTTCCTGCTTCCACTCTTTTCTTTCCTCCACAGCTCTTACTGCAAACTCACATGGTAAGCAAACACCGAGCCATTCGCTCCTGGAGGTAACATAAAACTCAGTTTCCTGCAAGGCTCTGGTCATCCCGTTTTTGTCAACCCATCAATTTATGACCTTGTCCTTTGTGTTTTTGTTTAAAGGCACCTTATTTAATATACATGGTTTCATTAATATTGAACTCACAACCAACACACACTATAATTCATGCCTGAATGAAGCATATATTTTCTTTATAAGGCTCATACAGCTTTCTTGCCCTTAGGAAGACTAGACAGCACTTCAGAACTATATATCTGGGCTAGTTAAAATCACTCACAAAAAGACAGAAATTTAAAACTTGGCACTAAAAGTTTTGTGCCCAAGGAGCTTGTTTACAACAAGAGAGCTGTTAGGAGAAGGCATCACCTTGTTTGAGCTCAGTTGGGAATTGCATATTAAGTGACTCACTTTTTTCACCACTTCCCACTTGTCACTCAAGGACCACGAAAGTGCCTTAAGTATTGGTTTGGGGGTTACAAAGACATTTTAGCAAGCAGGCAAATTCACAAATACTTATTCCATGAATAATGAGGGTCTACTCTCCATCTTGGGCTTCCCAGGTGGCTTAGTGGTAAAGAATCTTCCTGCCAAGCAGGAGACGTGGGTTTGATCCCCGGGTCAGAAAAATCCTCTGGAGAAGGAAGTGGCAACCCACTCCAGTATTCTTGCCTCAGAAATCCCATGGGCAGTGGAGCCTGGCAGGCTACAGTCCCTGGGGTTGCAAAGAGTGGGACAAACTTAGTGACCAAACAACAACTGTATCTCACTTAGGTGTTTCTCTAGTATCTGTTTCTCCCACCAGAATATAAACTGTAAGAGATTAGGTGCTTTTGTCTGCTGTGTCTCCAGCACCTAGAACATAATAGACTCTTAACAAATATTGGCTGGGTAAATAAACCTGAAGCTCTATTTTGAGCAGACACAACATCAATGTATTTAGAGAGTGGCATGTTAATGCTGGAGAGGATTTTAGAGAGTTATCAAGCAATGCACCCACATTATAGATGAGAAGCTCAAGTGCAGGGAAGGATGGTGATAAGCACAAGATCACAAAGCAAACTGGGGGAGAAGCAAGCATGTATTTCTCTTTTTAATTTATTTTTAATTGGAGGACAATTGCTTTACAATGTTGTGTTGGTTTCTGCTATACACTGACACGAATCAGCTATAGGTATACATACGTCCCCTCCCTTGTGAATGTCCCTCCCAACCCCTACCCCATCCCACCCCTCTAGGTTATCACAGAGCACTGGGTATGAGCTCCCTGAATCATATAGCAAATTCCCACTGGCTATCTGCTTTATATATGATAAAGCATATGTTTCAATTAAAGCATGTATTTCTTCAGCCATGGTTCAGGGTGCCTTCAGGTTCACTAGACTGCCAGCACCTTGCAGATGGGATCTTTGCTCTTACTGGGATGTCACAGAGCATCTGGCCCAGTTCTTGCAACAGAGCAGTGTTCAATAAACACTGACAAAGTGGATTACAGAAAAGGTGGAGGGTATTCCCAGAAGCTCCAAAAACAGCCTATATCTTCAGCTAAAGTCAGTCACACCAGTTGGGATGACCGACTTAATCTTAAGCAATAGCCCTCACTGGAATAAGTTCACAGGGAAGAAAGAGGCTCTGAGTACCAGTTAAGACTGAAGTATTGGACTTTGTGTTGCAAATAATGAAAAACTAAACTCATGTTGGCTTTAAAATGTGCAAGACAGAGAATTTACTGACTTGCACAGCAGAAAAGTCCAGAGTTAGGGTAGATTTCCAATACGATGGCTCCAGAGATTAAAAATATCATTAGGTTTTTAGTTTTGCAACTTGGCTTCTCTGCAGTTCTTTTAGCTGTGTCCTTGGGATGGCTTCTCTCACCGTAGCAAAATATCTTTAGGAGTCTAAGACTTAGCATCTACACAAGGCAGAATGTGGGGGGGTGGGGGGTGGGAAGAGCTTCCGTGGTCCAGCATTTCCAGCCAAAGATCTGATTGGACTGCCTCAGGTCACGTGGCTATCCCTGAACCAACCACCGGAGCCAAAGGGATGGACACTGCTGACTAGTTGGGCCAGATCACATGATCCAGAGGTTAGTGTCAGCCCAGAGTTTCCAGTAGTCATGTATGGATGTGAGAGTTGGACCATAAAAGAAGGTTGAGTGCTGAAGAATGGATGCTTTTGAATTGTGGTGCTGGAGAAGACTCTTTAAGAGTCCCTTGGACAGAGGGAGATCAAACCAGTCAATGCTAAAGGAAATCAACTCTAAATATTCATTGGAAAGACTGATGCTGAAACAGAAGTTCCAATACTTTGGCCACCTGATTCAATGAGCCGACTCATTGGAAAAGATCCTGATGCTCTAAAAAATTGAGGGCAAGAGGAGAAGCGGGTGACAGAGGATGTGATGATTGGATGGCATCACCAACTCAATGGATATGAGTTTGAGCAAACTCTGGGAGATAGTGAAGGATGGAAGAGCCTGGTGTGCTGCAGTTCATGGGGTTACAAAGAGTTGGACATGACTTGGCAACTGAACAACAACAATACAGTTTCCAGCCAAAGATCTGAGATTCACTCTGATTGGATTGGCTTAGGTCACAAGTCCACCTCTGAACCAACACCAGAGTCAAGAGGATGAATAGTGATTATTGGCTGGGCCAGGTCACATGATCCAGAGGTTAATGTCAGCTTTCCCAGTACCTGAAGAATCTATCAAAATTTAAGGCTAGTAGAAAGAGGGGAATGAATACCAGAAAGCAATAGCTTTCTACTACACTCTGACACACAAAAGTCAACAAAGGCCGTCAAAGTGAAAACAGAGATTTTAGAAATTGCTATTTTTAAAAAATATATATTGATCCCCAAATATTATTTTTCCAGGTACCATGCTAGGTTCTGGGTATAAGGAGGTGAAAGATTCCCAGTCTCCATCCCCAAAGGAGTTCACAACCTAGAGCTGAAGTGAAGAAATGTACCAATAATTACAGAACAGTGTCATCTGTTCAATACTAAGGCTAACTTCAAGACATACTGGAATCCAACAGGTGAAGCATTACATGTGGATTTTAAAAGTACTGGAAGGAAAAGATCATGAATGAGCCGGGTGTCCAAAGAGGGCTGGATTTCACAGTAAGAATCAGGATGGCAAAACTATTCCAGTAAGAGGGAACAATGTGTGCAGAGACACAGCACTGAGAGGACATGAAGGGCCCAGAGAATTTCTGGTGATTCTCAAGGGCTGGATCACAAGCTTTACACGCAAAGGAGAGACGAAGCCAGAGAAATTTCAGGGCTATCTCAGCCCTTGAACAGCAACAACAAATTCCTTCCATGTTACTTATTTTTTGAACATCTTTTTGAATATGGTATGTACGCCAGGATTTGAAATTTGCAATGTCAAGTGAAGTCTTTGGCAGCTATTAGTTCTAGAATATTAGAAGACCATGAGTCATCCCAAGGAATGTCTTTCAGAGAACCGGCAGCCTCTTTCCACCAGTGACTGCCTTCCTTACATAAGTTGAGGGAGGAGGATTCAACCTCACATTCCTTGTGACACACCAGGTCTAACGGGAATCTCTAATCCCAAGACTTCACTCTCAAACTGATGTTGAACAGCTGCTCTGCTGCTTAGGATTCTAAGTGAGAAGCAAACTGTGGACAGGAACCTCTCCTCCTTTCCATTCCCTCTCAGGTTTGCAGCAAAATTGTATCTGATGCTTTTGCCTGGGTTTTGTGTTGAAGCATGCTGATTCTTCAGGACTCCATTCAAATTCAGAATTTAACAACACAGGGGTAGCCAGGTGTGGGAAGCTGGGATTGGGAGAAAGGACTGGCTTGGTGAGTCTGATTGTCACAGTTAAGTGGCCCTAAATGCCAGGCGATGGGCAAAGGAAATCACCCAGTGCAAGTGTATAGAAATCTTCTATACAATGGTGTATAGAAGACATTAAATAAATGTTAAATCATTTATAGGGTTGTGACAGCAGAAAAGAAGTACCGGGTATACTCTGTATTGGTTGCATTCAGATTCGCTTAGGAAAAGAAAAGATACCAACAGTAACAAAGCAAAAGATAACTCTATTAGCTTGTGTACCTGGAAAGTTGAAGAGGAGACTAGTTGCAATCCAGAGTGGATCCAGGGACATTACTGAAGTCGTAAGAACTCCATGTCTCTCCCCTTCTTGGCCTGTTTCTCTGTAGGTGGTGGCTGCATCCTTACCTTCCACAGGTAGCCTTTTTCCACATGGAGGGGGAGATGGTTGACCCAGTCAACGACCTTTCCTTCAGCTTTGTGACATGCATCACAAAGTCATTTTCTTCTAGCACAGAATGAAGAATCATAGGGGATGTTCTCTGATTAACCTATATGAATGGGATAACACCTCCCGGAACAGACATTATGAACTGGAAGAAGGCAGGTCCAAGATGGGCCAGCCTGGGGGTGCACAGCCACCCTAATGGTAGAGCTGCTAGATTCAGCAAATAAAGAGATAAGCAGGGACTAATAAGTTATTCATTGTTTATCTGAATAAACAATGGGTGTCTTATATTTGATCCGGCAACCCTGTGGTTGCCAGAGGCAGGAGGAGGATTCTGTGATTGGAAACTAGCTAGAGGGGAGAAAGAAGAAATCAACAGACTGTTGGATGGGCAAAAACAAAATTGCCCTCCGCAGCTCATTTTCTCCTGAACAGACTCATAGAGACACATAAAAATTCAAAACTTGATAGGAAAACCAAAGATTAAAAAGACCGTAAACCAATGTTTCTTAAAATCTGCTCCCCAGGACATAAAATGAGTGGGATGTTAATAGTTCTTCCATATAAAAGGAGTTCTGTGAGCAAATAGGTTTAGAAAAGACTGGATAAACCCAGTTAATCTTCTTTCTCTGCTCTAGGACTCTCCTTGTGGAAATATGTCAATTTCCGTTGCAGATTTCCCAAGGGGAAAGGTAGTCTACAGTTTTCCTCCAACACTTCAGGCTGGGGAAAGCTTTTAGAGTCAAGCAGCCTCTGGGGCTGCATTCTATGGGAATCACAAAGTCCAAGGGGCATTTGGCTAGCTATATGGTCAATGGGATAGATCCCACAATCCGGTTCTCTGGATTACAAGAGTATCCCTGAAGAACAAAATTCGAGAAAATACTGATCCTCTTCAGCATTTCCGACTAAAACTAGGATGCTGCTAAGTCACTTCAGTCATGTCCGACTCTGCGACCCCATAGACGGCAGCCCATCAGGCTCCCCCGTCCCTGGGATTTTCCAGGCAAGAACACTGGAGTGGGTTGCCATTTCCTTCACCAATGCATGAAAGTGAAAAGTGAAAGTGAAGTCGCTCAGTCGTGTCTGACCCTTAGCATGGACTGCAGCCCACCAGGCTCCTCTGTCCACGGGATTTTCCAGGCAAGGGTACGGGAGTGGGGTGCCACTGCCTTCTCCAAACTAGGATGCGAGGAAGGCAAATCCACCAAAATAAACATGTCTATGCTTCCAATGCATGGAGACTGTGTCCTGAGCCACAGGTCAAGTTCTGAGATTTTTCAACTTCTCTCCTTTCAACTCCTGGCTCTATGCATACGCTCATGAGCGATAACTCCCAGCATGCAATGCAACAGGAAGTGTAGAGACAGGAGTGCAGAGTTCTAATTTCTGCAGGGATTAGATGCTGTATTATACCTGGTCCACAGCGCTTATCACAAGTTGATAGAAATTGGGAATGAAAGAAAACTTTAAAGGAGAAATAAAGAGAAAGGACTTGTGGACACAGTGGAGGAAGGAGAGGGTGGGACAAATTGAGAGAGGAGCATTGACAGCTAGTGGGAAGCTGCTGTATAGCACAGGGAGCCCTGCGCGGTGCTCTGTGATAAACTAGAGGGGTGGAAAGGGAGGCTCCGGAGGGAGAGGATATATGTATGCACTCCCAGGTGGCGCTAGTGGTAAAGAACCCGCCTGCCAATGCAGGAGGCATAAGAGACTTGGGTCCGATCCCTGGATCGGGAAGATCCCCTGGAGCAGGACATGGCAACCCACTCCAGTCGAACCCCACGGACAGAGGGGCCTGGAGGGCTACAGTCGATAGCGTCACAAAGAGAGGGACATGCCTGAAGTGAATGAACATGCATGCACACACAGTGCTTCACCTTGTTGTTGTATGGCAGGAACCAACACAACATTGTAAAGCAATTATCCTCCAATTAAAAGTAAATTTAAGAGCTTCCCTAGTGGCTCAGTGGTAAAGAATCCGCCTGCCAATGCAGGAGACACGGTTCGATCCCTGATCAAGATCCCACAGGCTGCAGAGCAACTAAGCCCATGAGCCACAACTACTGAAGCCCTCGTGCCCTAGAGCCTGTGCTCTGCAACAAGTCCCCACAATGAGAGGCCCTCGCACCGCAACTAGAGAGTAGTCCCCACCTGTCGCAACTAGAGAAGAGCTGGCAGAGCAACAAAGACCCAGCACAGCCAAAAATAAATACATAAATAGTGGCTCAGAGGTGAAAGCATCTGCCTGCAATGCGAGAGACCTGGGTTCGATGCCTGGGTTGGGAAGATCCCCTGGAGAAGGAAATGGCAACCCACTCTAGTATTCTTGCCTGAAAAACCCCATGGACAGAGGAGCCTGGTGGACTACAATCCATGGGGTAGCAAAGAGTCGGATATGACTGAGCAACTTCACTTCACATTTTAACAAGATTAAAAAAGAATAGAATCACATCTTGACCACCAGGCCCACGCCAGACAGTTTGCTCTTCCCTTGTCATCCGTTTTCTCAGTCACTTGCCCATAAGATTTCTAAATCTTATTTATAAAGGGGGTTCTATGCCCTAATAAGCTGAGGTTTTCTCGTGGCCACTCTACAGATGCAGAAAGTAAGCTTTGAGACAATGGCTTGTTTGAGCTAATTTTGCTCCATGAAAAAGCTTTTGGAAGAAGAGACTTTTATCCCCTGTACAAAAAATGTTGCTATCTTGAGCCTCTCTCAGCCATGCAGTGCTCCACGTCCCCAAGAAACTCCGCTTCTTATTTTAACATTCGTCAACCTCTGCTCCCTCCCCAAATTTCTTCTAATGAACAGCAGCCAAGAAGCGCCGTTCCCTTTGTGTGCCCCGCTGATCCTCCGCATTATGTTTGATTTCAACATCTCATTGAAAATTGGATATTGGTAGTCGCCTGCTACGATAATGAACCATTCATGTCTCAATTTGAAAAGGCTTTGAAGATACCTGTTTTCATTAGTAATTATAGATAATTGCTACAGTGGAGGGATATATATATATATATATATATATATCTCACACAGTAAAGGTCTTTGAGAAATGGAACAATTAATTTTCTGATACCTTACTAAGAGCAAATTATGATGTTAGCCTTCATTTTGGGAAGCATTTCTAGGTAATTGGGCTTGACTGCTTGTGAAGAACAAAAGTAAATTATATTCTAGTCAGCCTTCTGACACATCCTAGCCATGGATAGCTATCTTTTTTAATGCTTTATAGTTTTATACAAAGTTTACTCATTCATGCATTCTAGGAACATTTGTTGAATGAGTCCTATGGGCCAGGCACCCTGCTAAATGCTGGAAATGCAAGGACTCAGTTTATTTATTTACTCTTTCATTCAACAATTAGATGCTTACTGCATGCAAGGCACTGGTTATTAAACAATGACTTACAAATCTGAAGCCCTACTTTGACAGTATGAATCCATTCTCCTAAAGAAATGTTCCTGTCTTTCGGCCTATACTTCCATATCTAAGACGTTTTATTAAAGAAACTATATTTATGTTAGGAGCAATCTAGTTCCCTGATAGCTCAGATGGTAAAGCCTCTGTTTACAATGCAGGAGACCTGGGTTCAATTCCTGGGTCAGGAAAATCTCCTGGAGAAGGAAATGGCAACCTACTCCAATATTCTTGCCTGAAAAATCCCATGGACGGAGGAACCTGGTAGGCTACAGTCCATGGGATTGCAAAGAGTGGACACGACTGAATGGCTTCACTTTCACTTTCACTTAGGAGCAATCTAAGTATTTATCAAGAGTTGAAGAATGGTTAAATTAATCATGATAGTAATGTGCAGTCGTTAAGAAATGTCTTATAGAAAAAGATACAATATGGGGAAGTGATATTTTAAAACAAGGGAGAGTGTGGTGTTGAACACTCCAAACTTGTAAAATTAGATAGACTAGAAGAAGGACTCCCCTGGTGGTGCAGTGGTTAAGACCTCATGCTTCCACTGCAGAGGTGAGGGTTTGATCCCTGGTCTTGGAATTAAGATCTTGTGATGCTGATCAGCATGGCCAAGAAACAAAGAAACAAAAACAAAACAAACAAACAAAAAGTGGAGAGAGATGCAATAAAACTATTTTAAAAAGAATAGAAGAGCATAAGTCAAAAATTGGAACTATCCTAGGTCTAGCCTCCCACTATTGGGTATTTATCCAAAATAATTGAAATCAGATTCTTTAAGAGATCTTAACATTTCCATGCTCATCGCAGCACTAGTCACAGCAGCCAAGATATGGAAATAATTTATTTATTTTTTATTTTATTTTATTTTTAAACTTTACATAATTGTATTAGTTTTGCCAAATATTGAAATGAATCCACCACAGGTATACATGTGTTCCCCATCCTGAACCCTCCTCCCTCCTCCCTCCCCATACCATCAAACATGTAAAATATCATGTAAGAAACGAGTTGCCAGTCCAGGTTCGATGCACGATACTGGATGCTTGGGGCTAGTGCACTGGGACGACCCAGAGGGATGGAAATAATTTAAATGCCCATCAGCAGATGAATCAATAGAGAACATGTGTTGTATACACACAATGGGTTACTATGCAGACCTAAAAAGGAGACCCTGCAATATGCTACAAGATGGATGAAACTTGAGGACATTTGCTAAGTGAAATACATCACAGATGGACAAATACTGCATGATTCTCCTTATTGAGGTATCTAATGTAGTCAAATTCATAGAATCAAAAAGAATAACGGTTGCCAGGAGCTGGAGGGAGGGCAGAGGGAGGGTACAAATCAATGGGCATAAAGCTTCAGTTAAGCAAGGTGAATAAGGGGCCTGCTGTACAACAATGTACCTATGGTTGCCTTAAGAGATGTAAATCTGAGTCCAAAGGTGATAATAAGCTCCCTCATGATAATAGTAGCAAAAGTAACTCACAGGATCTCAGGATGGGAAAGAACTACAGAGGCTGATTCCTTCTACATCTCTGACTACCAACCTTGACTGCAAATAATCAGCTCTGAAACTTTTAAAACATAAGAATGCTCAGGTCCATCCCTACTGTACACACCTCACAAGAGATTCACCATGGGATGGGGCTGAGCCGGGATACCTTTTAGACCCCCCAGATGATTGTAATGTGCAGTAGCCAGGGTTGTGAACCACTATACCATTGATTCTCAAACTGAATGTAGGAATACCCGGGAGGCTTTACAAAAATGTTGATTCCTAATCTAAAAATAAATGATACACATTAACTTACAAAACAGAAAGAGACTTAGAAAATGAACTTATGATTGCCTGGGTTTGGGGGGAGGATAGGAGGAAGGGATAGTTAGGGAGTTTGGGATGGACATATATACTGCTTTATTTTAAATGGATAACCAGCAAGAATCTACTGTATAACACAGGTAATTCTGCTCAATATTATGTGGCAGCCCGGATAAGAGGGGGGTAGAGGGGAGTTTGGGGGAGAATGGACACATGTATAGGTATGTATAGGCTGAGTCCCTTCATTGTTCACCTGAAACTTTCACAACATTGTGAGTCGCCTGTGAGTGTATGCACACTAAGTCGCTTCAGTCGTGTCCGACTCTGTATGACCCCCACGGACTGTAGCCCACCAGACTCCTCTGTTCATGGGATTCTCCAGGCAAGAATACTGAAATGGGTGGCCATAACCTCCTCCAGGGGATCTTCCTGACCCCTGGAGATGGCAACAGTGTCTCTTATGTCTCCTGCTTGGCAGGCGGGTTCCTGATCACTAGCAACACCTAGGAAGCCCTTATCAGCTATAAAAAATTTAAAAATACTGATTCCTAGGCGTCACTTTGAGATTCTGATCTAACTGGTCAGGGGTGTGGCCTGGCATCCTGATTTTTAAAAGCTCTCCAAGCAGCTCTAATACGCAACCAAGTTTGGGAGCCATCTCTTTATACTCTTAAAGAGTGGCCCATGGACCAGAAGCATGGTTCATCTAGGAACTTGCAGGTAATGCAGAACCTCAACTCCATCCTACATCTAGAAAAGCAGGATCTGCAATACTCACAAGTGTCTGTGTGTCTATTAATAAAGTCTGAGAAGCACTGCCCTAGACCATCCCAGATAGGAATTACCAAGTCTCTGGCATTCTTCCAAGTCAAATTTCTACAGACACCTGTCTCTACCTCACCCCTACTCCCATCCTTTAAAAGGGCGGGACAGGGATCATTTAGGACAGTTCTGCACCAGGTAAACTAAGGATTTATCCCTCCCAATTTATATCTCAGCATCAGGATATACACAATGCTGGAAAAGACTGAAGGAAAGAGGAGGGGACAACAGAGGATGAGATGGTTGGATGGCATCACCAACTCAATGGACATGAGTTTGAGCAAGCTCCAGAAGATGGTGGGGGACAGGGAAGCTTGGCGTGCTGTGGGTCCATGGGGTTGCAAAGAGTCATCAATTTATATCCAGGCTTTTAACCACCCCCTACCCAACACAACTCAGCTGGAAGGCAAGCATTTGCTCCGTGAAGCTGGAAGATCCAGATTTTTTATTATTTTTTATTAGTCCAAAGGACCACATTGAGTGGGAACAGAACAACCCCTGAAGAGGACATTTCACCAATGAGCAGCTTCAGGAGGCCCCAGACTTCCCTACAACAAAGTGAACCGTTTTCAACAGCAGCTGCTGGCTCGTCTGTATGCGAATCCCATGAATATGCAGGCCGGGTGATAGGATCTCAGGGAGCAGGGCTAATTGGCCCCTTTCACTTGATATTCCAGGCCACGGTTCTCTTCTGGTGCAGTTTTCCTCTCCAGCAATCTTGTGAGGGATTTAGGTCACAGCGAATGCCATGGGCATTCTCCATTAGAACAAGATCAAAGGGAAGAAGGAGCTCATTTTAGAGTCCAGGGTGAGGTGTGATTACTTGATGATACTCTTCAATTTCTTCTATGTTTGGCAACCTCTCTGGAGAGGGCTTTGCAAATACCCCTCTGCCTCATTAGCCTTGGGCCAAAGCAGCCCTGGGCTTACTGCATGGTAGGAGGCATGCAGCTGGTGCCTCCCCCTCTGAGCCTGCTCCATCTTTGGGAACGGAGAGATGTAGGGGCTCCCTAAGGCAAGATTAGTGAAAGTGGAAGTCACTCAGTCGTGTCTGACTCTTTGCGACCCCATGCACTGTAGCCCTCCAGGCTCCTCTGTCCATGGAATTCTCCAGGCAAGAATACTGGAGTGGGTAGCCATTCCCTTCTCCAGGGGATCTTCCCAACCAAGGGATCGAATCAAGGTCTCCGGCATTGCAGGCAGATTCTACACCATCTGAGCCATTAGGCGGGAGCATTTGAAGACCCAAATCATCCACATGTGGCCTCTGGAGCAGACACCATTGTGCTCACCAGCATTTATTCTCTCTTCTTCCTCTAGGGAAGAACCACTCTCTCCCCGGTTTTGATTTTGCATGGTTTGGAGATGACTGACCGGACCAAGGATGGGTGTGTGATTCAAGTCCAGTCAATCAGAGCTGCCTGATTCAAACAGTGGGAAGTCAAATCCAGATAGGTTTCTCTGCTTAGGCCTGTCTGAAAATCCAGACCAGAGGTGGAAAACTGCAAAATCAAGCCAGATCATGCCAAACAGTTGCGACTGGACCATGGAGAATTTTTTTTTTTTTTTTTACATTTTAGAAGGATTGTTGTTGTTGTTCAGTCATTCATTCATGCCTGACTCTTTGCAACCCCATGGACTGCAGCACACCAGGCTTCCCAGTCCTTCACTATCTCCCTGAGTTTGCTCAAACTTATGTCCATTGAGTTGATAATATCATCCAACCATCTCATCCTCTGTCACCCCTTTCTCCTCCTGCCCTCAATCTTTCCCAGCATCAGGGTCTTTTACAAAGAGTTGGCTGTTCACATCAGGTGGCCAAAGTATTGAAGCTCCAGCTTCAGGATTGATTTATTCAATATTCAATCCTGATTGAATATTCAGGATTGATTTCCTTTAGGATTGACTGGTTGAATGTCTTTACAGTCCAAGGGACTTTCAAGTCTTCTCCAACACCACAGTTCAAAAGCATCAGTTCTTCAGTGCTCAGCCTTCTTCATGGTTCAACTCTCACACCTGTACATGACTACTGGAAAAACAGTAGCTTTGACTATATGGACCTTTGTTGGCAAAGTGATGTCTCTGCTTTTTAATGTGCTGTCTAGGTTTGTCATAGCTTTTCTTACAAAGAGCAAGCATCTTTTAATTTCATGGCTGCAATCACTGTCCTCAGTAATTTTGGAGCCCAAGAAAAGAAAATCTGTTACTATTTCCACTTTTCCACTTCTAGACCAAGTGTTCAAGACCAACAACCAATAAAGGGAAACCAATAAAATGATAGAAACAAATGTGCCTCCCACTTGCCTGAAGAGGAATGAAATAACAGGTCAAAAGGGCTTGACTTCTTTCATAGTGGGGAGAAAAAAGTTTGGGGGCGGGATTAGGAACATTCAGTTTATTATTAAGTATCTGCTGTGTGCCAGGCACTGTGCTAGGTGATCAGATACAGTGGTGAGTGAGACACAGTCCCTGCCCATGGGGACCTCACACTCTCAGGGGCTGGGAGTAGGGAGATGAGAAGGCGTGGGATGCTATAAAGTATAGGAGAGCTCTGATAGAACTGTGCATGGAGTCCAGGGGTCAACCCCACTTAGGGGGTGCAGTGGAAGCAAAGGCATGGAGGGGGAAGAAAAAGAAGCACATTAAGGTGATGGCTTAGGTATGGATAGGGGCTTCTTCAGTATCTCAGTGGTAAAGAATCCACCTGCAATGCAGGAGACACGAGCTCAGTCCCTGGGTTTGGAAGATCCTCTGGAGCAAGGCATGGCAACCCACTCCAGTATTCTTGCCCAGAGAGTCTCATACACAGAAGATCCTGGCAGCTACAGTCCATGAGGTCACAAAGAGTTGGACACAACTGAATCGGCTAAGCATGTACACATGCAGGTATGGCTGGAGTACGGGCGGTGAGGAGGCCAGGGGCCCATATGAGACGGATTACGCCAGAGAGGTAGGCAGGACCCCTAGTGTGATGGTCCTTCATACTAGACTCAATCAGGTTATCATAGGGGATAAAGTCATACATAACTCTGGCAACATACAGACTGGGGCTCAAATCCATATTCCCTGTCTAACTTACTGGTTGACCTTGAGCAAGTGACATCACTTCTCTGAGCCTCAGTTATCTCATATGAAGAATGGGAAACTAGCAGTGCTTACCTCATCGAGTAGTGGGGATAGTTAACTAAAATAATCTATTCAGATGCTTACCACAGTGCCTGGCACTGAGTACATGTTTAATACACGTTACTGTGGAAAGCTCCTGAAGGTGAGGCAGGGAGTCATGTTGTTATTGTCTAGTTGCTAAGTACTGTCTAACTCTGTGACTCCATGAACTACAGCATGCCAGGCTTCCCTATCCTTCACTATCTCCCATAGTTTACTCAGATTCATTTCCATTGAGTCAGTGATGCTATCTAACCATCTCATCCTCTGTCATCCCCTTCTCCTCCTGCCCTTAATCTTTCCCAGCATTGGTGTCTTTTCCAATGAGTCGGCTCTTCACATCAGGTGGCCAAAGTATTGGAGCTTCAGCTTCAGCATCAGTTCTTCAAGTGAACCCCCCACCCCACCCCCATCCCCTCACCAAATGCCTTAATTTGCTGCTAAGGATGTGAGAAAAAAGAGCTCCTGGAGGGACAGGAGACTATTTCTGCCTGTCCCCACCCCCCCTGATAAGATGTGTTGGTACACAGGGAATACACGGAGTTTTGAGAGTCCCAGACATGGAAATGAAGTTTCTGATTTATTTTCAATTTGCACTTCTATAAATGCATCCAGGCTGTAGGTCACTGAATTATTCAGGCACTTTGTGAACAATGCCCACAATGGAAAGGGTGCTTTGGAGCTGTGCTTTCTGGGGTGACATCATTTGGGAAGTTATCAACAACACGTCCTCAGAGATACCAGGCAAGCCTGCTTTGTTGAGACAAGTGCTAATAACTTAAGCCTCTTGAAAATTAAGAGGGAAGAGTGATAAAATTAAGAAAGAAACAGTTTACATGTGGAATTTGCAATGAGAAGCGCCCCATGTGACTGCTGCACACACAGGGACTGAAAAGGTTGGAAAGGTGAGGATAGAACAGTCATCCTGCTCATCCTCCGTCAGGCTGGCCGGGGGTCTGAACTCCACTACGATGCCCATCAATCTGAGGCCTGAAGACTTTACAGTCTTTTTGGATTCTAATTTAAAATGCTAATATCCTTATAAAAAGGCAAAGGATTGCACACAAGAATTTGGTTTAATTCCAGCTATATGCTGTTTATGCCTAAAACAAGTGAGAACAAAAGTTTGTGACTATATCCACAGGTGAAGTACAGTGGACTTCCCCGGTGGCCTCAGTGGTAAAGAAGCTGCCTGCCGATGTAGGAGATACGGGTTCCATCCCTGGTTCACGAAGAACCCCTGGAGAAGGAAATGGCAGCCCAGTCCAGTATTCTTGCCTGGGAAACCATGGACAGAGGAGTCTGGCAGGCTATAGTCCATGGGGTTGCAAAAGAGTCAGACACAACTTATCGACTAAACAACAACACAAAGGCACAGCAGGCAAATGCAAAAGCAACAGTGGAAAGCATGATCGGTACTGGTATCAGCAGATAGAACACAATTCAAGACCAAAAGCGTGAATTTGCCAAAATGTTACAAGATATAATCCATGGAGAGAATAGTGTAATCCTGACAGTTTCTGCACCAAACAATGGAGAATAAGGGAACGAAATCAGGAACAACCTAATGAACATGAATGGAAAAAGCAGATGAACAGATTTTGATGCACCCCTACTATGAAATATTATGTAATTAGTAAAATGGATGAGTTACATTTATATATATTAAAGTAGATCAGAGGCTTTCAATCCTGACTGCACATTAGAGTCATCTAGAGAACTTTTTAAAAATGCCACTGGCCAAAGTGATTCATACCTGTACCTTTATCTGTAGATATATGAGTCTAGTCTTTGGAATTGTTTTAAACTTTCAACAGTGATTTTAATGTGCAATTAGAATGAGACTCACCAGCTTAATAGGACATCACCGTATCATCAAATATTAAGTAGAAAAGCAAGAAAGATAGGGGGAAATGAAGAAAAACAACAAGAAGAAAAATAAGAGAATAAGCAATATGAATGCGTATAATTTTTCATAGCTTTGTCCGAGGCTTGTGAAAAATGAAAAATATATATATAATACCAAAAGTAAATACTGCTCATCTAATTTGTGGGGAGAGGAGTGTGGAGTACAAGGAGGTTAATCATTGAATGTCCTATGTGTTTCTTTGTGTAATTTGATTTACAATGATAAACATGAATTATTGTGCAGACATTAAAATTAAACCATTCAATAAAAATTAATTTATCATCTACTATGTGCCAAGCACTACCTTAGCTGCTGATGTTATAGCAGTAGGAAAAACAGGCATAATGCCCTCTAGCAGAATCAGATTTTACTAAATTACAAATAAAATGCCAATAATTATTTTGATGTTAATACTCAAAGTTGACAAGACATAATGCTGTATCAGCTGTTGTTTTTATGTAGATTAAAACCTGTAGAAACAGTAGGATAATGGAAACAGAATGACTATTTGGAATGATCTCAGAATTTGATGGCTAAATCAGGGACTGGAAGTGATCCGCTGGTCTGACTGACATGTGGTTCAATTTTAAGTTAAGCAGACTAAAGTCATTCCCCTAGAGGTTGCCATCACTGTCGACCAGATAATTAGGAGTTTTTCTGTGCATCAGCTAGATATCTTATGTATTAATAATGGCATTTCTGAGTCTACTCTTCCCACTGGCATCTGAGTGTCCAGGAAACCCAGACTTCCTGAATATCTAAACAGAGTTTAAGAGCTTAATAGGAGGGATAGGTGGCTTGAACAACAAGAATAACTTACTCCAACCTTATCTAGGCCACCTTCTGTGCTTACTCATGACGTCTACACAATAATCCGGCTTAAAACGGAAGAAGCCTATTTGAAACAACATGGAATATAATCCCCTTCCTTTCTCACTCCTCTGATTAAAGAATAAAAAAAAAAAAAAAACTTGAGGTTCCTCAGATCGGAAAAGAGCCACAAGTTTGTAAATACCTATTTCATGCTAACCGTTATTGCAGTCACTGCTGGTTTCTATTAGCACCCTCAAATCCTAAAACTTACATTGTGTACCTAAAAGTATACTGGAGCCTTGTCAAATATTGGAGCCAGGACAATCCCCAAATATGACCAAAGTTCAGGAATAGCTTATGTTTTTACTAGCTGGGGAGAAAAACCTCATAATTCACAGAAAATGAAAATTCTGAAAAATGAGTCATCTTATTAGCTTGGAAATGTAAGCCCTGAACTAAAGGATCTGCTTATCAAAACTTAAAAAGCAAGCCTAGAAAGCAACAAACTTAACTATGTCCCACAACAAAATCCCAAAATATTTATAAGATTACAAAACTATTCAGCATCCAACAAGGTAAAATTCAAAATGACTGATAATAATAAAAATTTCCAGGCATGCAAGGGAGTAGAAAAATCTTATGAAAAATGAGGAGAATAATTAATCAGCAGAAAGACACCCAGAAATGGCACTGACTAGAGACTAGGTAGACAAGGAAAACAAAACAGCTATTATTAATATATTGGATATGATCAAGAAGAGAGAAAAGCTTGAACATGTTAAGGAGAGAAGATATTTTAGAAGATCAAAATCAACTTCTAGAAAGGAAAAATACAATCTCTAAGATGAAAAATACACTAGATGAAATTAACAACAGATTAGACACTATGGAGGAAAATATTAGTGAATTGAAGACACAGCAATGGAAATTTGAGAGGGAAAAAAAGAATGACAAAAACCCAGAAGATAATATGCTGTGGAACAATTTCAGATGGCTTTGATAATGTAACTGTAACCCTGAGAGGAAAGTAGGCATAAATATTTATAAGTAAAAAGCAGAGACATTACTTTATCAACAAAGGTCCATCTAGTCAAAGCTATGGTTTTTCCAGTAGTCATGTATGCATGTGAGAGTTGGACCATAAAAAAAGCTAAGTGCCAAAGAATTGATGCCTTTGAACTGTGGTGTTGGAGAAGACTCTTGAGAGTCCCTTGGACAGCAAGGAGATCAAACCAGTCAATCCTAAAGGAAATCAGTCCTGAATATTCGTTAGAAGGACTGATGCTAAAGCTGAAACTCCAATATTTTGCTCACCTGATGTGAAGAACTGCTGCTGCTGCTGCTGCTGCTAAGTCACTTCAGTTGTGTCCGACTCTGTGCGATCCCATAGACGGCAGCCCACCAGGCTTCTCTGTCCCTGGGATTCTCTAGGCAAGAATACTGGAGTGGGTTGCCATTTCCTTCTCCAATGCATGAAAGTGAAAAGTGAAAGTGAAGTCACTCAGTCGTGCCCAACTCTTAGCAACCCCATGGACTGCAGCCCACCAGGCTTCTCCGTCCATAGAATTTTCCAGGCAAGAGTACTGGAGTAGGGTGCCATTGCCTTCTCCTGTGAAGAACTGACTCACTGGAAAAGACCCTAATGCTGGGAAAGATTGAATGCAGGAGAAGGGGATGACAGAGGATAAAATGGTTGGATGGCATTACTGACTCGATGGACATGAAATTGAGCTGGCTCTGGGAGTTGGTGATGGATAGGGAAGCCTGCTGTGCTGCTGTCCATGGGGTCACAAAGTCAGACACGACTGAGCGACTGAACTGACTGACTGATAAAAAGAAAACCAAATTAAATCCAAAAAAGCAGAAGAAGAAATGTAATAAAGAAAATAATAGAAATAAATGACATAGAAATATACATATTAAAACTAAAAACAAGTCTTTGAAGAGATTAATCAAACTAATATACTTCTACTCAAACTGATCAGGATGAAAAACGATGTCAATCACCAATATCTGAAATGAGAAAAGAGACTCACTATTGATCTTACAAACATTAAAGGCCTAATAAGGGAATATTATGAACACCAATATGCCATTATAATCAACAACTTGTTGATGAAATGGGCAAGCACCTTAAAAAGCACAAACTGTCAAAACTCATTTGAAAAGAAATAGAATATCTAATATCCTGTATCTACTGATGAAATTAAATTTAGAGTTTAAAACACCTTACCACAGAGAAAACTCCTTGCCTAGATGAATTCATTTGTCAATTTCAGCAAACATTTAAGAAATAAATAATACCGGTTCTACAAAAACTCTCTGGAAAAGTTACAAGCACTCTGGGACATATGCGTGTGTGCATGCTAAGTTGCTTCGATTGTGTCTGACTCATTGTGACCATATGGGCTGTAGCCCATCACACTCCTCTGTTAATGAGATTCTCCAGGCAAGAATATTGGAGTGGGATGCCATGTTCTCCTCCAGGGGATCTTCCCAACCCAGGGACTGAATCTGCATCTCTTATGTCTCCTGTATTGGCAGGTGGGTTCTTTACAACTAGCACCGCCTGGAAAGCCCCTGTGGGACATATACCTGCTTGCAAATTAAAAAAAAAAAAATTTAAACATTTGACTAAACTATGATCCAATCATTCTGTTCTTAGATATGAACCAAGGGGCAATTGAGACCTGCTGCTGCTGCTGCTGCTGCTGCTGCTAAGTCGCTTCAGTCGTGTCCGACTCTGTGCGACCCCATAGATGGCAGCCCACCAGGCTCCCCCGTCCCTGGGATTCTCCAGGCAAGAACACTGGAGTGGGTTGCCATTTCCTTCTCCAATGCAAGAAAGTGAAAAGTGAAAGTGAAGTCGCTCAGTCGTGTCTGACTCTTAGCAACCCCATGGACTAGCCCACCAGGCTCCTCCAAGCATGGGATTTTCCAGGCAAAAGTACTGGAGTGGGGTGCCATTGCCTTCTCCAGTTGAGACCTAGGTCCATACAAAGACTTGCAGACATATGGTCAAAGCAGCTTTACATGTAATAGTCAAAAAATAGAAGCATCTGAGAAGTCTCTCATCAGATGGATAGAATAAATGAGTGAAAGTCACCAAACAAAAAGAGTGTGTAATCTATGAATCCACTTATATGAAATTCTAGAAAATTACAAACTGATCTACAGAAACCATAGATCTATGGCAATCTGAGATAGGAGGATGGGGAAGGAACGGAGATGAATGCATTACAAAAGGACTCCAGAAAATTTGAGGAGGTGATATGTTCATGATCTTGATTGTGGTGATGACTTCACAGACACATCATAATGTCCAAACTCATCAAATTGTATACTTTAATGTGTGAAGTTATTGTAAGTCAATCATACTTCAGTAAAGCTGTAAAAAAAAAAAAAAAAAAAAAAAACGCAGCCACCCAGCTCCATGCCCAGAAATGTTTAAGTAGCAGTAGGTGAAATACAAGAATCAGCTTTTCAATACACCTCCCAGGACACGCTGGTGAAGGTGGTCTCCAAATTGCAGTTTGAAAAATGCTGTGTGAGGAAAATATATCTCGGCCACACCAAGCCAACCAGGAATACTAAATGCCAAGCACAGTTAGCCACAGTCAGCTGGGCAGGTAGGTGACATATTACTGGAACTTATTTCCACACTTTTTTCTTTCTTCCCTTTCTCTCTATACTGGCTCATCCATGAGTTCACTTCTCTTTCCTGTCATTGCCCTCATGTGTCACTTCACTGGTTCTGGATGGCTATCCTCAACTCTTCCCCTTGTGGCTTTAGACTGCTCATTCTTCTAAACACTCCAGAATTGCCAGAGCCCTCCCTACCCTTAAGCTGGAAAAATCCTCCAATGAAAAGAAAACACATTATGGTTTCCAAATTTGATTCATAGAAAATACATTCTTGTTATACAGAAAGGCTAGAAACCAAGCTCTGTCTAATGGAAATGGTTTGATGGCTCTTAAAACATCTTTTCGACAAATTTTTCTAAGAGTTCTTTTTCTGACTGCATCAAGCGTTGAGATCTTATGAAATGAGGTCAGCAGGCAATCCAAGGGCACATTGTAATAGTATAGAAAAAGATTTTTTTTTAAAGAGTAAGAAATGGAAACAAAAAGATAATAAACTTTTAAAAAATGCAAATAACTATGAGTAAAGGTTAATGCATTTTGCCTTATCAGTATGTGTCTGCGTGGATGTAAAGGGGTTTTGGTTGTTGTTAGCGAACTGCTTCTGTCCATGTTTTTAAATTAACCAAACAAGAAGGTCAATAGACTAAGTTGACTTTAATGCCTTAATAGCTTCATGTGGTTCAGTGGTAAAGACTCCACCTGCCAATGCAGGAGACGTAGGAGACTCGGGTTTGATCCCTGGGTCAGGAAGATTCCCTGGAGAAGGAAATGACAGCCCACTCCAGTATTCTTGCCTGGAAAATCCCACAGACAGAGGAACCTGGTGGGCTATGGTCCATGGATGGGGTCACAAAGAGTCAAGCATGACTTAGCGATGGAGCACACAGCTGGCATATGCAAACCAAAATCTAAGCCTGTAATCTCTCAAGGTTAAACAGTTGATACCTAAAGACAACCAACCACAAATAGCCAACAAGGTTTCTCCCCATAAGGCAACCAAGTAAGCTATAGCTGAGCAAACCATTCCCTCACGTTACTTTCAGCCTTTCTCTATAAACATCTTTCCCCAAGCTCCTGTGTTGGGCTACTCCTAACCACTTCCTATTGGGCACTGGCAGATTCAAATAGATTTTTGCTCAAATAAATTCTTACCATTTTGAATATGACTCAATTTATCTCTTAAAAATGCTCATTGACATCACCCATTTGCCTGCCCCACTCTACTTTTGTCTACCTTTCCTTCTAAAGTAAATCTATGCCTTCCTCTGGCTTGTTTTAAGCTGTCAGCCTTACGATGGCCACTTTGTTTGAAAGTCACTTTGCCAGCACCTGGCCCTCAGCAATTAGGGAAAGCTGGCAGGAAAGTCTCATTCTCAGAGGTATGGGCAGGCTTGGTGCCCTCTGAGTAGCCTAATGTGCCTCTCTTCTGGCTGAGACAATGAAAAATCTAATTTGGAAAACTGCCCTGGCTTGGAAGTCTCTGCTCACTCAGTCAAAAGAGAACTTTATTTACATAGCAACAATAATCCTGTAAGTTGATTGACTGCTTCTCATTTACATAGCACTCCTGGGGCCATTACAGCAATAATATCAGTCAGGACTCACTATTGCAGGTATCCAGAATTTCCAGCTCAGAGAAATAAGCGAAAGTGGGAGAAACGGCTTATGTAATGTGAAAGTGCAAGGGAAGAGTAAACTTCAAGCATGTTTTGATCCAGGGACCTCGTTTCTCTCTGTCATTTGACTATCATCCACTGAACTATCTTCATTCTCAGACCCCATGTTTGGCTCCTGACTGATCTGGCTTGTGATGCCATAATTGTTAGCATTATCTGTGGGAAAGACCATCTCACTCTCTGCCAGCATTCCTAGCAAAAGTTTCCTTGAGTTTTATTGACTTTCAGGAGATCACATGATCACCTCTGAACCAATTACTATGGGCAGGCAAATCTCATACTCTCTTTGGCCAAGTCTCAGGTCACAAGTCTCCCCTTGGAGGTGGGATAAGACTGAGAGTAGGGGAGGGGGCTTCCAGAGGAAATCAAAGTGCATCAGAAAGGTACAGTGGATGCTACTGGTATCCCAGCCTCAATACAAAGTCTGTGCATTCATCTCCCAGCTGCTGTGATGCTGGGTGCTGACAGTTTATCTTGCATCCTTCTCTGGGAGATCGCCTTGCTATTGATAGGAGCCCTCTCATCAGGCGTGTCTGGGAAATTAGGTCCTTCTGGGAGCAGGCAAGCAACCAACGACTGACTAATATGGCGGTATAGAGCCCAGTTCTCTGGCCTCTGGATAGGATAAACTCTGTGATACAGTGCACTAGAACTCCCTGCAGGATCTGACCAAAGCTGGACATCACCCCAAATCACTTCTTTGCATCTTTCCTCTCCCACTCTCTCCTGATACTTGTTTGTCCTGAGAGCAGCCTCTCAATAAACCATTTGCACACACACACAAAATATCCTATTGCAAATTATGCTTCTAGGCAATATAACCTAAGGCAGATGGGAAGGCAAAAAAGCATGCTAAGCAGCAAAACAACCAACTGTCCCTAATAATGGCGGTGACGATGGTGATAGTGATGAAGATGGATGATGGTTGGTTATGAAGGTGGTGATGATCATAGTGATGATGGTGATGCTGACGATGGTGCTAATGGTGATGATGATGTGATGGTACTGATGGTGATTCTTACGTTGTACTGAGGAGTGATACGTACTGGCCTCCAATCTAGATGTTTTAAATACATTGCTTCATATCCTCACTATAGCCTCAAAAGATGGTCGTTATTATTCCTATTTTGCAAAGGAGGAAGTTGGGGTGGAGAGAGGGAAATGGAATCATTGTTGCTGCTGCTGCTGCTGCTAAGTCACTTCAGTCGTGTCCGACTCTGTGCGACCCCATAGACGGCAGCCCACCAGGCTCCCCTGTCCCTGGGATTCTCCAGGCAAGAACACTGGAGTGGGTTGCCATTTCCTTCTCCAATACAAGAAAGTGAAAAGTGAAAGTGAAGTCGCTCAGTCGTGTCCGACTCTTCGAGATCCCGTGGACTGCAGCCTACCAGGCTCCTCCATCCATGAGATTTTCCAGGCAAGAGTACTGGAGTGGGGTGCCATCACCTTCTCCAGCAATCATTGTTAGGAGCAGGCAAAAGCTGCCTGTGAACATACTCTTCCTTGCTGCTGCTCATAGACCAGTTCAGTAATTTCCACTGCACCCGGCAATATAGCACACCTCCTTTCTCTGTTATATTATTTTTAGAAATATGCCATATGTGTCAGACACTTTGCTAAGCCTTTATATGCATCATCTCATTCAATTCTCCCAACATCTCTGAGACGTTGGTTATTATCCCATTTTACAATCTGAGACTTGGTAAGGTGAATGAGCCTGCCAAAGTCGTTCAGCCAATAAGTAGCAGGACCCAAATTTTGACCCAAGTACCTGACTTCAGGGCCCACACTCCTAACCCCTACTTTAACATCATTACTAAAGTTTTTCCAAAATACTCTAAGAAACCAAACTTCACCTAACTATGAAAAAACTAAAAAAAATCATGTTTCTCTATTCTGCCCTTCAACACTGATTTCCTAGATATGTAAGAAAGTGATAATAACTCTGAGTTATTAACCCATGACTCAATCAATTTAAGTCAATTCCCCAAGCTGCCAGAGGTAGGCATGAAATTGTCTGTCTGCTTCATAACAATTATGATCTAAAAGGAAACAAAAAAACCTGAAAATCATGTTTAAAATTGGGACCCATGTCCTTTAGCCACATAAAGACCAGTTGATTCATTTCCTTCTCCAGTAATTGCCATGATTTTTTAGCAGTTTTGTTGTTGTTGTTCGGCTCTTCCTGAAGGTAACCCCCACAAGAACAAGGGTTAGGTTGGCATTGTTTATCACTGTCTTTCCAATACCTGGCACTATCATGGCACATAGTTTTGTTTTAAAAAAATATATTTGGATGAGTACATTCTGAGAATGAAAGGAAAAATAGCAATCCACATCAGGTTATGTGTCACTGATATAGAAACTTTCCTTTAAAAGAGAGAACTGAATAATGTTAGAGGTCTGCTAACTCCTCATGATTCTACTAGTGATTAAAAGCCAGTAGTTTCATTATTTCATTCTGTTCTGAGGTTTCCGGAACTTAATTGTGCCTTGTAAATTGAGGTCAGAAAACTGGTAGAGAATCTAAGTCCTCTGGGCTGTTTCTCCATTCTGGAGACTATAGTCGCCATCAGCACTGTCTTAATGAATCTCCACTCTATTAAATTGTTATTTGGTCCTGAAGCAGGTCATTTGCAGCCCTTCTTCCTCAGAACAGAAGGCAGGCTGCAGAAAAGAACAGGCAAATACAGACAAGGCAGAATGAAATGAAGATGTACCCTTCAACTGTGGATCCTCACTGAATTAACTCTTTCTAGCTCAGATCTCAGACTCACACTATCAGGGGCAATGTGATGGGAAAGTTCAGCATGGGACTGTCCAGACCTGGACATGGTAGGAACCCCGGGAATAGGACATCTGTTTGGTGATTTGCATGGCTTGTTGCTGGGTCCCTGGAGAATGTCAGTTTCTTGAGTCAACTCAGTTCAGGTAGGAGCTACTGCAGCTCTTCTCCATCACCCCATCATTGTGCTAGCTTATGTTTCCACCATGTTCCATTCCTTCTTCTAAACTGGTCTCCCTGCCTTCAGGCTCAAACCCCCACACTTCCTGCGAATCTAGAATAATTATTTAATGAGTTTCAACTACATCTGGACACTTTAAGCGCATTACATGAATTAGCTTCTTTAATCCTCACCAACAACCCAGTGGGGTAGGCAGGATTATCATCTTCATTTTGCAGAGAAGGAAGTGGGGGTTTAGGGAAGAGACATGCTTTGCCCAAGGTCCCACAGATCCCAGCCCAAGGCAGCCTAATTCCAAAGACAGTGTCATTCACCCTGATGCCCCAACTCTCGCCAACATTCTTGTGATCTCCCTAAAGCCCACATCTCCCGTATCACTTTTACTAGCCTTTTTGTAATTTCCTGTTGCCCAGTTAAGTCCAGATTCATATTCTAGCAGTTTTACAAAGTGGACTTAAATGTAGGTCCCCATCCTATCCCTCAATCCCTAACTCTCTCCCTAGTGTACCCCATTCCCTTTAAATTTCTTACTCTGTTTCAAATACAATATTCACTTTCATATCACAGCCCCTTTGCTTGGGAGGTTCTCCCCTTCTTCCCCACCTGGGGAATATCAGATGATCACCTGAAGCCCCAAAGGCACATCCTCTGTAAAGCTCTGTCTGACTGTCCAAGAAGAAACATCCCTCCTTCTTTGTCTCTGACAGCACTTTTGCCAAACCTTAACAGGGCACTTAGAGTTTTGTAATACACTTGCTCACATGACTTGCTCACAAGAGTAGTTTACTTGTCTTGATCTTCAGAATGCCTATCCCAATATTTCTCAACAGGCAACAGTTTTGTCTCATCTCCAGGGGATGTTTGGCAACATCTGGAGAAATTTCTGTTTTCACAATTGGGGAAGAGGGAGACTAGCATTTGGTGGGTTGAGCCAAGGATGCTGCTAACTAACCAAAAATGCACAGACAACAAACAAAGAGTTATCCAGCCCAAAATGTTAATATTGCTGAGGTTGAGAAATCTGGCTTCTCTCCAAGTCTGCTGACAGCATGGAAATACACCAGTTTTTCCATGAGGGCAAATCTAGCTAGGAACCTCAGTTGTGATAGCTGTTTGTGTTAGAGAACCCCAGCTCTGCCCTTGGAAAACCAACTGAAAAATCCAGACAGAATCCAAGATTTTAAACTCCCAGGAATCTGCAGTGGAAAAATCTGATACATACATTCTTAGTCTTTGATCTGGGCTTTTGGAAATTGACATTATTTGACAAAGACAGGATACTCAATATGGCAGAAATAAAGAAGGAGTTCCATTTAGAAAAAGAGATTTTTTTTCAGGAGCTATTCTGGGGAGGAAGAAAGACAGAATTGTCAGATACAGGAGAGGCTAAGGAGTGTGATCTCATGGCTGTGTTCCAGAATATATCCGAGAGTGCTTTAGATAAGAAGTATGGAATTATGCTTAGCGAAAAAAAAAAAAAAAGTGAAAGTCACTCAATTGTGTGACCCCATGGATATACAGTCCATGGAATTCTCCAGGCCTGAATACTGGAGTGGGTAGCCTTTCCCTTCTCCAGGGGATCTTCCCAACCCAAGGATCAAACCCAGGTCTTCCACGTTGCAAGCGAATTCTTTACCTGCTGAACCACAAGGTAAGAAGGCTCTATTGTGTTGAGATATTTTGAGCAAAATACTGAGAAAACCCTTTCCCCAAAAGAAGATGGTGGCTAATAATGAGTGATGAGGGCCCAACAGAAGAGATTTAGGAATATTTCTTGAGTTAAGAAATGAACTAATAATAATCATGCAAGAATCTTTCCAGATTGACTGTAGATCACTTACTATCCAGACTAGGAGACACTCTTGAAAATAAAGAGGCGTACATGCATAACTAAGAAGGATTAACTGATTTATGACAGGGACAAACTGAGACTGTCCCATGCATATTGGATCTTATGACAATCCTTTGCAAACTTTCTGTTTTATTTATTCTACTTAGGCTGCAGGGCTTCCGTCTATGGGGTCGCACAGAGTCGGACACGACTGAAGCGACTTAGCAGTAGCAGCAACATACACATGTATACTGCTATTTCTTCTTCCAATGCTTGTAACAGACATTACTATTCACTTACATCACTCCACCCTTCTAAATTAGTGAGTGGTCTTGAAATTATCCTCAGTAGAGTATCCCCACCCTTCTCTATAAACGACAGGTGTTCAGTAAAAGAGTAAAAGGGCTTCCCTTGTGACTCAGCTGATAAAGAATCCACTTGCAATGCAGGAGACCTAGGTTTGATCTCTGGGTTGGGAAGATCCCCTGGAGAAGGGAAAGGCTACCCACTCCAGTATTCTGGCCTGGAGAATTCCATGAACTGTACAGTCCATGGGGTTGCAAAGAGTCGGACACAACTGAGCGGCTTTCACTTTCACTTTTCAGTAAAAGGGTAGATACTTGCTGTAGGAGAGCACCTTACCTTTTTTACTCCACTCGCTTCCACCCTGCCTTTACCACTTCTCGCCTCACTAGAGTTCTCATTCCCAGGAACACAGAATTCTGTTCTTCATATTCTCATAGGAAGGCAACATCCTAGATACAGTGGTTCTTTTAGGCTTACTTGCAGTTATTTTAATATCTCACTGTGCTTTTTAATAAAAATGCTATATGATGCTTGATCCATTCAATATCTAGGGTCAATGAGGCATGAATATTAAATATGTTTTTCAATTAATGGATAATATAATGAAACCCTCAGATGGATTTCTGCTTGTTGGAAGTTGTAGGCTTTTATTAACATGGTCATTTTTCCAAGGAGAGATTCCAGTTCCTATCTTTGCAAATACATAAGAGAAATTTGACATGCTTGATGAGTGGTTACTAAAGTGAGCGGGATGAACCAACAACAATAACTGATGGGCTGAAAGCCAGAAGCAGTTAAGAACCCCATCTCTCTCCATGAATATTAATGCATAAACATCGAGAACATGGTGAGGCAAGGTCAGGGGGTATGATAGGGAGCTTCTCAAGGGTGACATAACTTTCATGATTTCAACCATAGTGGAAATCAATGACCTGAAGACGATAGACTCAAGGTCTCTATCTTGTTGAGTAAAGCACTAGTATAAAATGCTAAAAGTGGATCTTTAATGCCATAATCCTTCCTGTGTTACTTGGGAAACCCTTTGTGAAGCAGGCCCACTAAAATCTAACCTCAGGCCTCACAATTGGGCCTTAATTGGATCTCTATCAATTTTATAGGTTTTGTACTATTCTCAGATGGTAAAGAATCTGCCTACAATGCAAGAGACCCAGGTTTGATCCCTGGGTCAGGTATATACCCTAGAGAAGGCAATAGCTACCTATTCCAATATTCTTGCCTGGAGAATCCCAAGAAGAGAGGAGCCTGATGGGCTACAGGTCCATGGAATCACAAAGAAGTGGACACAACTGAGCAATTAACACTTTCACTAGTTCAAGGTTGTTCATTGTAAATTAAATATTCATTGCAAACTAAAATACTATTTAACTCCTTTTCTCAGACTGATGGCTTATGAGTTGGGTCTAAGCTTCAGATATATGTTATTTGGCCCATATAATATTATAGACATTCTGTTTTAGTATTTCCCAATTCTATTAATAAAAAAATTAAAAAAAATTAAAATCAGGACCTTTTACATTTCTTAAAAGCACATTTTAAAACTAAAATCCTACTCTGAAAAACTAGAATATCTAGCAATACTGAGTGTCTATTCCTATGAAGATACTGGATATCCATTCCTATGAAGATATTGGTTATTTTTTTTGCAGTTATACCTAACCATCCTTGTTTATTATGCTTCTTTCTGGCCCCTCAAGGTATTCTAGTTTTCAATTCCCAGTTTAGCTTAATAAGTCAATCACAAAGGAATCAACCATGAAATTGAAGATGTAGTCACCCAAGAGTATATTTTAATTTAAATTTAACATTAGCCAATGCTTCAGGCAAATGATGAATATTATCCAGCTATTTCAACACAAATACACACAGACACATGCAGAAACACACACACAAAACTTCAGAACAATTTCTATTCATTGAACCAAACAAATATTTATTGAGTGTCCACTGTCAGCCAGAAACACTGTCAGGTATTCTCATAACAAGATCAACTTGATTCTTCCTCTCAAAAAGTCCAGAGATAAGCAGGATAAACTCACAAGGTAATGGAAAATTACAACACAGTGAAATGCTGGATGCGGGGATGTGCTATGGAAGCTCTGATGTGAAGCATATACCCCAGATTTTTCAAAATCCTTGTACCGAGACAAGCTAGGAAGAAGATATAGGTTTGAATAAGTTGATATGTTTATAACTGCCTTGGTACTTTGATAGGTACAAATCCTATCCAAGACATAGTAACAAAGAGTCAGAGGACAGATATTAATGACTCTGCTGCTGCTAACTCACTTCAGTCATGTCCGACTCTGTGCGACCCCATAGGCGGCAGCCCACCAGGCTTCCCCGTCCCTGGGATTCTCCAGGCAAGAACGCTGGAGTGGGTTGCCATTTCCTTCTCCAGTGCATGAAAGTGAAAAGTGAGAGTGAAGTCGCTCAGTCGTGTCCGACTCTTTGCAACCCCATGGACTGCAGCCTACCAGGCTCCTCCGTCCGTGGGATTTTCTAGGCAAGAGTACTGGAGTGGGGTGCCATTGTCTTCTCCAATTAATGACTCACTCAAGGTCAATTATTTGACATCATTGGGCAGGACTAGAACTCAAGAGTTGGGCAATTTTATTTTTTTAGGAGGTTTACAGATTCCAACCCACTGGCTTGAAAAATGTGTCACGCAATTGCTGGTAGATTTGGAAAATATTATCTGCAAAAATACCAAGCATAATATCTCCTTATTTCCATTCCTCTGAGATCATTATGGTGGCAAACAAACAACAACAAAAAATGCACTGAAAAATATTTCTGTCCTATGAGCTTCATCTAGAATACCTGGCCCAAATAATGATCATTTGTGTGGTTGGGGTCAGCCTTGAGGTTGGTTTTCAGTGCAACACTGAAAGATCATAATGGAGAAATCAGGGGCTTGGAAGAGGCCCTTGTGGCCACACAGATCCAATTTGTATTTGACAAAATGTTGAATGAGACAGCTAAGCCCCAGAATGAAAGAGTCAAATTGAGAAAGATCTCACTAGACTGGAACATTGGGTGTAAGCCAAAAGATAAGCATTAACAAGGATAAATATTGCTTTTAAAAAAATCAATTGCTCAAGCAGAGAATGGAGAGACTCAAGCTTGGCTGTGGCTTCCTTGAGAAAGACTCGGGGTGTCACAGAGGCTTCTGTGAGCCAAAAAGTAATGCAATGCCATAAAAAGACACTAACACAGAAGACTCTTCTGGTTAACAAATAACAAAACTCCAACTCAAATTAATTTAAGCAATATGGAGAACCTATTGGATCATATATCTAAAAAGTCCTAGGGTGAACTCTTTAATGTTAGTCTTTTTTTTTTATTGTGTGGCAAAAAACTTCCTTATCTCAGTAGCTTTCAACAACAAATCTTTGTTTTCCTTTCTCATAGGTCCCTGGGGCAGCTTTTTGGCAGGTGCAGGTTGAACGCAGTTGAACCAGACAGGACTCAGGACTCCCGGCTTGTTCTGACTACTCCGATGCCCTGCCAAAAATGGAGTGGCAGCTTGAGGAGGATCATCTCATGGCTGATCACAGAAGCTTAAAAAGGGTGGTAGAAATACAAATGCTCACAAGTAACTGCTCAAAACTGGCAGCCATCATTCCTACCCATATTCTACTGGCCAAGTCCAGTCCTGTGACTAGCCCAGCATCAGTGGGACTGAGAAATAGAATCCACATTGTTTGTTAGGAGGTGTTCTGGTTGCATGATAAAAGATGAGAATGTGTAATTCTAATGCAAAGAGAGCATGATTCAACCAGCCACTGTTGACTTCAGTATTTCTGGATTCAGAAATTTATTTATTTGTATCGAAGTATAGTTGATTTACAAGATTGTGTTAATTTCAGGTATACAGCAAAGTGATTCAGCTATACACATGTGTGTCTGGTTTTTTTTTTTTTTTTTTTTTTCAGATTCTTTTTCCTTTACTGGTTATTACAAAATATTGAATATAGTTCCCTGTGCTATATAGTAGGTCCTTGTTGGTTATGTATTTTATATATAATAGTTGGTATATGTTAATTGCAAACTCCTAATTTATCCCTATACTCCCTGCTAGAAATTTAAATGATGCCAACAGAATATCTTCCATCCCTCTGCCTTCCATCACCTACATCGACAGCTTACTGTCTACCATATCAGTTCAGCTCAGTTCAGTTGCTTAGTCAGGTCCAACTCTTTGCAACTCCAAGGACTGCAGCATGCCAGGTTTCCATGTCTATCACCAGCTCCCAGAGACTGCTCAAACTCATGTCTATAGAGTCAGTGATGCCATCCAAACATCTCATCCTCTGATGTCCCCTTCTTCTGCCTTCTTCAATCTTCCCAGGAGCAAGGTCTTTTCCAGTGAGTCAGTTCTTCACATCAGGTGGCCAAAGTATGGTAGTTTCAGCTTCAGCATCAGTCTTTCCAATGAATATTCAGGACTGATTTCCTTTAGGATTGACTGGTTAGATTTCCTTGCAGCCCAAGGGATTCTCAAGAGTCTTCCCCAACATCACAGTTTAAAAGCATCAATTCTTTGGTACTCAGCCTTCTTTATGGTCCAACTCTAATATCCATACATGCTGCTGCTGCTGCTAAGTCGCTTCAGTTGTGTCCGACTCTGTGTGACCCCATAGACAGAAGCCCACCAGGCTCCCCTGTCCCTGGGATTCTCCAGGCAAGAACACTTGAGCAGGTTGCCATTTCCTTCTCCAATGCATGAAAGTGAAAAGTGAAAGGGAAGTCGCTGAGTCGTGTCCGACTCTTAGCGACCCCATGGACTACAGCCTACCAGGCTCCTCCATCCATGGGATTTTCCAGGCAAGAGCACTGGAGTGGGGTGCCATTGCCTTCTCCAATCCATACATGACTACTTGAAAAACCATAGCTTTAACTATACAGACCTTTGTTGGCAAAGTAATGTCTCTGCTTCTTAATATGCTGTCTAGGTTGGTCATAGCTTTTCTTCCAAGGAGCAAATGTCTTTAAATTTCATGGCTGCAGTCACCATCTGCAGTGATTTTGGAGCCTAAGAAAATAATGTCTGTCACTGTTTCCATTGTTTCCCCATCTATTTGCCATGAAGTGATGGGACCAGATGCCATGATCTTCGTTTTTTTGAATGTTTAGTTTTAAGTCAGCTTTTTCAGTCTTCTCTTTCACTTTCCCAAAGAAGCTCTTTAGTTCTTCTTCACTTTCTGCCATAAGCTTGGTGCCATCGGCATATCTGAGGTTATTGATATTTCTCCCTGCAATGTTGATTCCAGCTTGTTCTTCATCTATCCTGGCATTTCACATGATGTACTCTGCATATAAGTTAAATGAGCAGGGTGATAGTATACAGCCTGATGTACTCCTTTCCCAATTTGGAACCAGTCCATTGTTCCATGTCCAGTTCTGTTTCTTCTTGACCCACATACAGGTTTCTCAGGAGGCAGGTCAGGTGGTCTGGTATACCCATCTCTTTAAGAATTTTCCACAGTTTGTTGTGATCCACATAGTCAAAGGCTTTAGCATAGTCAATGAAGCAGAAATAGATATTTTTTCTGGAATTAACTTGCTTTATCTATGATCCAACAGATGTTGGCAATTTGATCTCTGGTTCCTTTATCTGTTCTAAATCCAGTTTGAACATCTGAAAGTTCATGGTTCACATACTGTTGAAGCCTGCCTTGGCAAATTTTGAGCATTTCTTTGCTAGCATGTGAGATAAGAGCAATTGTGCGGTAGTTTGAACATTCTTTGGCACTACCTTTCTTTGGGATTGGAATGAAAACTGACCTTTTCCAGTCCTGTGGTCACTGCTGTTTTCCAAATTTGCTGTCATATTGAGTTCAATACTTTCACATATAATCTTTTAGGATTTGAAATAGCTCAACTGGAATTCCATCTCCTCCACTAGCTTTGTACATAGTGATGCTCTTAAAGCCCACTTGACTTCACACTCCAGGATGTCTGGCTCTAGATGAGTGATCACACCATTGTGGTTGTCTGGGTCATTTAGATCTTTTTTGTATAGTTCTTCTTTGTATTCTTGCCACCACTTCTTAATATCTTCTGCTTCTCTTAGGTCCAATGCCCAACGGTACAGGCATTCATGCCCATCTTTGCAAGAAATGTTCTCTTGGTATCTCTCATTTTTCTTGAAAATATCTCTAATCTTTCCCATTCTATTTTTTCCCCCTTTATTTCTTTGCACTGATCACTTAGGAAGACTTTCTTATCTCTCCTTGCTATTCTTTGGAACTCTGAATTCAGATGGCTATATCTTTCCTTTTCTCCTTTGCCTTTCGCTTCTCTTTTTTTCTCAGTGATTTGGAAGGCCTCCTCGGACAACCATTTTGCCTTTTTGCATTTCTTTTTCTTGGGGATGGTTTTGATCACACCCTCCTGTATAATGTTACAAATCTCCATCCATAGTTCTTCAGGCATTCTATCAGATGTAATCCCTTGAATCTATTTGTCACTTCTATTGTATAATCATAAGGATTTGATTTAGGTCATACCTGGATGGTCTAGTGGTTTTCCCTACTTTCTTCAATTTATGTCTGAATTTTGCAGTAAGGAGTTCATGTTCTGAGCTATAGTCAGATCCCAGTCTTGTTTTTTTTTCTCTCTGTATAGAGCTTCTCCATCTTTGGCTGCAAAGAATATAATCAATCTGATTCTAGTATTGACCATCTGGTGAGTTATCTCTTGTGTTGTTGGAAGAGGGTGCTTTCTATGACTAGTGCATCCTCTTGGCAAAACTGTGTTAGCCTTTGCCCTGCTTCATTTTGTAGTTCAAGGCCAAATTTGCCTGTTACTCCAGGTATCTCTTGACTTCCTACTTTTTGCATTCCAGTCTCCAATGATGAAAAGGACATCTTTCTTTCATGATAGTTTTAGAAGGTCCTGTAGGTCTTCATAAAACCATTCAATTTCAGCTTCTTCAGCGTTACTAGTTGGGGCATAGATTTGGATTACTGTGATATTAAATAGTTTGCCTTGGGAATGAACAGAAATCATTCTGTCATTTTTGAGATTGCACTCAATTACTATATTTTGGACTCTTGCTGACTATGTGGGCTGCTCCATTTCTTCTAAGGGATTCTTGCACACAGTAGTAGATGTAATGGTCATCTGAATTAAATTCACCCATTCCAGTCCATTTTAGTTCACTGATTCCTAAAATGTTGATGCTCAGTCTTGCCATCTCCTATTTGACCACTTCCAATTTACCTGGATTCATGGACCTAACATTTCAGGTTCCTATGCAATATTGTTCTTTACCACATCGGACTTTACTTCCATCACCACTTACATCCGCAACTGGGCATTGTTTTTGCTTTGGCTCAACCTCTTCATTCTTTTCTGAGCTATTTTTCCACTCTTCTCAAGTAGCATATTTGGCACCTATCGACCCAAAGAGTTCATCTTTCAGTGTCCTATCTTTTTGCCTTTTCATACTGTTCATGGGGTTCTCAAGGCAAGAATACTGAAGTGGTTTGCCATTCCCTTCTCCAGTGGATCACATTTTGACAGAACTCTCCACCATGACTCGTCCTTCTTGGGTTGGCCCTATATGGCATGGCTCATAGTTTCATTGAGTTAGACAAGGCTAACTCCACGTGATCAGTTTGGTTAGTTTTCTGTGATTGTGGTTTTCATTCTGTCTGCCCTCTGATGGATAAGAATAAGAGGCTTGTCTACGTTTTCATGACTTTACTATTTTCCCAGGGCTTCTGTGATGGCTCAAACAGTAAAGAATTTGCCCTGAGTGTGGGAGACCTGGGTTTAATCCCTGGGTTGGGAAGATCCCCTGGAAAAGGGAATGGCTACCCACACCAGTATTCTTGCCTGGAGAATCCCGTAGACAGTGGAGTCTGGCAGGCTACAGTCTGTGGGCTCTCAGAATCAGATACAACTGAATGACTAACACTTACTATTTTCTTGTCTTCATAGACATAATTTTACCGTTCCAGAAAACTCTTACCCAGAAAGATAAAAGTGGCAAATATTTATTATTCTTTTAAGGAACTTGAGTAAAGATCCATCAATTCTTCAACAGAAACTATTAAACAACAGTTTATACCCAAGACTCTTTGAATGCCTCATCTTGAATTTCTCATCCTGATATGTCTACCAACCCTAAATTATTATACTACAGTCCTTACTAATTCTGACAAAGTCCTCACATTAGAGACCCACCATAAATTGACTTCAGAATCTCAATAAATATTTCAATTTTGTCCTCACTTCTCTGGGATTCTAGTAAGATTCTATCAAGGTAGAGCTCTACTCTCTATGGTAAAAATCAACTCAACTTTGGCTTATCAGCAAATTGTTTTGTTGGTATTTGGGGGAGCCAGCATTCAATAGATTCAGTCTTAGGATGTCATCATAAGACTGCAAAAATGTCCACAGCTCCTTTTGGTTTATATTGTTAGCATAAAAACTGGGCAACCCTAAAAGAAAAGGTGAAGACTGTTACTTGGTAGCTGCAGAAAAAGTCTTAGTTAAGACTTGGATTTTCCCAGGTTAAAGCACAAGCCCAACTATAAACGAATCAGTTCTGAGGGTTGTATATTCTGGCTCTGCCTTAATCTCTTGGCTACTGCTGGATGTGAGAACAGAGGAAACACCTTCTGAATCATGTGGGTTGAGAGTGGGGGAATTGTGGCTCCCCAGATGACAATCAAGCATTTGATAACATAGTAAGGAAGAATGGATGATGAATGGACAAAAATGACTGATATTTGCTACATTATCTTAGTGGAGAGATATAAGTGGATCCCACACAAGAGGAGAAAAGCTTTATTGCATCGCTTAGTACTAATGTCTACACACTTTTGTGTATCCAGAAGAAACAGTGATAATAGTCATGAGATATAAACCAACTGAATAATGAAGCCTGCATAGTTTACCCAGAAGAAACAAAAGCCTTGAAGTCTTGTATAAAATGAATATGGGATGGGGAGGGGGTGGGGCTCAAGAAGGAGAGTGTATATGTATACATATATCTGATTCACTTTGTTATACAGTAGAAACCAAGGCAATGTTGTAAGGCAATTCTACTCCAGCAATAATAATAATAAGCAAACTCTTACAATTCAACAATTAAAAAAAAACTCAATTAAAAAATAGGCAAAGAATTTGAATAGGCATTTCTTAAAAGATATACAAATGTATATATACACATCTAAATATGTGTAAAACTAAGTCACTTTTTGTACAGCAAAGATTGGCACAACATTGTAAAACAACAATACTTAAATAAAAAAATTGTAAAACATGAATGAACCTGACTCACATCTGATTCCATTCAAAATTGGACTTTGTTATGGAATAAATGTATGCATCCTCCCAAAATTCATCTGTGGAAACCCTAATTCCCAATGTGGCTGTTTTTGGAGTAAGGAAGTAAACAAGGTCAAATGCGGTCATAAAGATGGAGTGCTGATACAAAAGGACTAGTGTCCTTATAGAAAGAGACACCAGAGAGCGCCTTCTCTGTGTGTACATGGAGGAAGGGCCCTGTGCAGACAAGAAAGCAGCTCTCTGCAAGCCAGGAAGAGACCTCTCACCAGAGCCCAATCACAGAAACTTTCATCTTGGCCTTCTCTCCTCCAGAACTGTGAGGAAATACATTTCTGGTTTTTAAGCCATCCAGTCTAGCAGCCTTAGCTGACTAACACAGACTTCAAGTTAATTTGCTATACAATATTCTTTTATTGGCTTCCCTGGTGGCTCACTGGTAAAGAATCTGCCTGACAATGCAGGAGACACAGGTTCGATCCCTGGGTCTGGGAGATCCTCTGGAGGAGGAAATGGCAACCCACTCCAGTATTCTTGCTTGGAGAACCACATGGACAGACGAGCCTGGCAGGCTATAGTCCCTGGGGTCCCAAAAGAGTCAGATGTAACTGACTAAACAAAACAGATTCTTTTATTTCAGTCAGTAGTTGATAAATCTCCACTGGATTCTGATCAAAGCAAAAGTTTTATTTCAAGAACTGGGCTAGGTGCTATAGCAACACCACAAAAGGGGCCTTGACCATATGGGCTTTTTAAAAAAGATGATATAAAATTTATAAATAAGGTCAAAAAAACATAGCCTGAGCTCTCAATGTCGTGTCAGAGTGTTGTTTAACAATTCTGCTCACTTAAGATTTATTTAGTTTTTTTAGAGAATGTATCTATATTGGTTTTGTTATTTATTCTTTGCTTAGAGACCAAATACTCTGAAGTTACATGTCACCTTGCAGATTTCTGTGCAGTTGAAAAGGCCATCCTACTGGTTCCATTTCTTGTCCTATAGGACAGTATTCAGTTTTGCACCTAACCTAGCAGTCTTAGTCCTAATGTTTTTCTTTCTAAAATGCCTATAAATATCCAGTTTTTCAAACTGCTCTTTGAGTAAGTTTTATCTTTTCTATGGATTCCTTCATTAAAGAGGGAAATAAAATCTTGTCATGTGTTCAACTGATATTCACCTGAAAGTCATGTCTTTAATTTTTTGAAAATTTTTCTGGGAGAGAGCTTTCTAGACTAGGAGAGAGACATTAAGCAAATTATAGCTGAGAAGGGTATTAAGGAAAAGTGGCTACGGTGTCCTGTGGGGCCAGGAAACAGTGGGGTTTAATCTAGTTGAAAGGATTAGAGATGATTTCCCTAAAAAAAAAAAAGGGAAAAAGTGGTACTTCCTGAAGCATGAGTGGAAATCAATCAAGTGAAGAAGAAGTTGGGGGCTGGGAAGTGGGCCTGATGCAAAGCACAGGGTTACGGCTGCAAGAAGAGGAGATGGGTAGAGTCAAGGGCGTGAAGCCATAAGGAGCATATTTTTTACCAGAGGAATCTGATAGACCCCTTCTTGCCTTCCAGGGATGTCTGAATCCCCGTCAGGATCATGAAAGGGGCACTCAGGCCCTTGTTATCTCTGACTAGGCTTGCACATGACTTCAGCTTCTACCTAAATGACTCCCACAAAAGAAAAAGCTCAGAGGCCCATGCTTGGGACTCAAGGCTCAGCTTCAGAGAAATAAGAAAGACTGTTCCTTCTCCCCACCCACTGTGGACCCAGGAGGGGAAGAAGGAAGTCAAATTCCATAAGCCCAACAGAAAAGACAGCTCTCCTAAACCCGTGTGACACAGAAGCCTAATTAACCCCCATCCATGAAAGGGAGCGGCTGCCACGTGGGCTAGCTCTGATCCCATCTCTGCTTTGCAGATGAGGGGGTTTAGTTAATGAGCCCAGTGTACTCCTCATTTGATTGCAAATTTCAGAAAATAGGGGGGATATAAAATGCCAGGGCTTATGTTGCCAGAATATTAAGCCACTTGGCATAAAACGAGATAACTAGAATTCCGTAGAAGGAGGTGGCTTTTCAACGCTGGGTCCTGACTTCTGAAGCACACGGAGGCCTTTGAGGGGGAGGTTTGACCTGGAGGATGGTGGAGAGAGGTGCTTTGTTCAGCCTGCAACCAATTCAGTCCATGCCAGCCACCTAAAGGAGTCCCTGTTTGAACTTTAGACACTGATCAAAATTGTGCAGTCTTCAAAAACACACAGGCCTAGGATTGTACCCTGGCTCTCTCACTTACTACATCTGTGACCTTACACACACAGACTCAACTTCCGCATCTCCATTGGGAAAATAACAGTCCTTACCTCGTGGGGCTTCTAGCATGAAGTGAGTGAATGCATACAAAATGCTTAGTCCCTGGAGGGAAGTTTGGGGGAGAATGGATACATGTATTCCATTGGCCAAAAATTCCACTTGAGTTTTTCTGTAACATCGTATGGAGAAATCCAAGTGACCATTTTGGCCATCCCAGTATATTAATATGTATGACTGAGTTGCTCTGCTGTGTACCTGAAACTAACAACTTTGTTAATTAGCCATTGTTGTTATTTAGTCTCTAAGTTGTGTCTGACTCTTCATGACCCCATGGACTCTAGCAGCCAGGCTCCTCTGTCCACAAGATTCTCCAGGCAATAATACTGGAGTGGATTGCCATTTCCTTCTCCAGGCGATCTTCCTGACCTTAACTATAGTAATAATAATGATTCCCTTCATGATCAAGGACTGTCTGTAATTTCTATTACAAAAATTTGATTTCAAATTCCAGTCTCTTTTTCTATCTCAAGTTTCAACTTCTAACAGTTTTAAAGAGCATGTCAGCATCTTGGGGAAAAATGTGAGGAGTTTTGATGCCTGCCATTCAACTTAGAATGCCAGGCAGGTTCAGAGTAATGGCTGCCCAATTTGTCTCCATTTGCGTGGGTCCTTCCTGGTTTTAACGCAGAAAAGTCCCAAATCCTGGGAAACCACACAGATCTGGGCCAACCTGGACAGGTCAGTCAGTTACCTTAATTGCAGGACTGACTCAGGACGCACAGTGAGTCTGACACAGAACCATTTCATAACTCCAACCTGGAGGTGCCCCCAACAGAAATCACCTCACCTGGTCCTGGGGTGGGGTGAGGAGGAGCCCAGACTGAAAAAAGTTCCAGTTGACAACCTTAAGGGCATAGCTTTTTAGACCTGGAACTAAAATGAATGAGCCAGGCCAGGGGACTCCGGCAGCAAATCACACAAGCTTTCTAAGTGGGCAGCAGTTGGTTCAGTTCAGTTCAGTCAGCTCCGTCATGTCCGACTCTTTGTGACCCCATGGACTGCAGCACTCCAGGATTTCCTGCCCATCACCAGCTCCCGGAGCTTGCACAAACTCATGTCCATCAAGTTGGTGATGCCATCCAACCATCTCACCCTCTGTCTTCCCCTTCCCTTCCTGCCTTCAAACTTTCCCAGCATCAGGGTCTTTTCTAATAACTCAGCTCTTCACATCAGGTGGCCAAAGTATTGGAGCTTCAGCTTCAGCATCAGTCCTTCCAATGAATATTCAGGACTGATTTCCTTTAGGATTGCCTGGTTTGATCTCCTTTCAGTCCAAGGAACTCTCAAGATCTTCTCCAACTGCAGTTCAAAAGCATTAATTCTTCTGCTCTCATCTTTTAGCAATAGCCATTTCTTGCCTATAGGGGAAGTGGAGCCAGTGTTGTGAAATACACTGATGATTGAAGAGATGGCAGATTTCCAAATTTTATTCTTAAAAATGTGAAATATCCCTATTTTCAAATGCTGGCATCTGTTGACTAAAAAATACAGTCACAACCTGAAAAGTATTTGATGGAAATGTTTAGGACTCCAAGTCCAGGAGCAGTTTTCTCAGAGCTAACAAGTAATTCCACTAAGACAAACAAGCAAACAAAAACTGGACAAGCCAAATAAAAGACATTAGTGAGCCAGTGAGGTCCGCCAGTCCTCAGTTACAATCCTGACCTTGACCATCCTTTCCTCACTCGTGGCCCTTGCACATTCTGGTCCCTCTGCCTGGTACACAATTTCCTATGCTTGCTTCTTATTCAGCTTAAGTACCAGAGCCTATTGGCCATGACGCTGCTTCTTCCTAATTTTCTTGCCACTTTTCGGAGGGTCCCAGGGCTCTACCCTTGGACTTCTGTTTGTTATCTATGCTTATTTTCTAGCGCTTTCATCCTCGTGACATTAAACAGTGTCTCTAAGCTGCTGCTGCTGCTGCTAAGTTGCTTCAGTCGTGTCCGACTCTGTGCGACCCCACTGACGGCAGCCTACCAGGTTCCCCCGACTCTGGGATTCTCCAGGCAAGAACACTGGAGTGGGTTGCCATTTCCTTCTCCAATGCATGAAAGTGAAAAGTGAAAGTGAAGACGCTCAGTCGTGTCCGACTCTTCACAACCCCATGGACTGCAGCCCATCAGCCTCCTCCATCCATGGGATTTTCCAGGCAAGAGTACTGGAGTAGGGTGCCATTGCCTTCTCCGGTCTCTAAGCCATGACTCCCAAATTTTATTAGTAGTTTAGAACCCTCTCTGGAATGTCAGACCCATATATTCACCTGCTTGCTCAACATCTATTCTTGATGTCATAATGGGCATTTAAATCTTAACACAACCAAAACTGGACTTGTGATCATGTGCCTCTAAATCTGTCTCCTCCCAGTAATGCTGACACCATTCCTTCCATTTCTTACCAAAATAGAAGCCATTCTTGACTTCCCTCTTTCTGCTGTATCCCATATAAATCCTTCAATAGAGTCCATGGCTCCTCCTCTACAATACAACCAGAATCCCACCTCTTCTCAACCCTCCCCTGCTATCATCTTGGTCCAAGCAACCATCATTTCTTACCTGGATTAGAACCATAGCCTCCACACTAGTCGTCCAGCTTCCACTCTCACAAAAACAGTGTTTAACAATCTGCCCTCCTCCCCAGCACATCTCTGGCCTCAATTCCTGAAGTGTAGTGAAGTGTTAGTCACTCAGTTGTGTCTGAGTCTTTGTGACCACATGGACTGTATGTAGCCCACCAGGCACCTTTGTCTGGGGGATTCTCCAGGCAAGAATACTAGAGTGTGTTGCCATGCCCTCCTCCAGGGGATCTTCCCAACCCAGGGATCAAACCCAGGTCTCCCACATTGCAGGAAGATTTTTTACTGTCTGAGCCACCAGGGAAGCCCTCAATTCCTATTGAGTAGAGTAAATCCCCTACATACAAATGAGTTCCATTTCTAGAGTGGGTCAGTAGGTCCAATTTGTTCCTAAGTCCAACAAAGATAGCCTAGGTTCCCAACTAACACAATCAGCTATACAGTACTGTGCTGTAATAGCTTTACAATACTTTAGAAATGGAATATTTCCTGCCATATCAGTAAACAAGGATATCACAATCAACAGTGATTACAGCCCTCCAAAATGAGCTGGTAAGACCTAAGGGCACTCAGGAAGGAAAAGAATACCTGCAATTTAGCAGCCATCCGACTATAGTCACTCTCTACAGTGAGCCCCAAGGAAGCTCAGGATGTGAAAAACAGAGGAAACTGGCCCCAGACAGCTGAAATGCATATGAGAGGAATGATTTCAGTGAGACCAGACTCTTGCATCTTTCCATACATAAAATGCACTAAATTCCTTAACTTGGGATAACTGGTTTTCTCTAATTAACACCATCTAATTAACATCTCTTGATGTTCAGACTACCTGCCCTTTGTTGCAAAACTTCTAAGTAACCTGGCTCTTCCCTTCACCTTCTCAGAGCATTTATCTCAGGGTCAATTGATTTGCTATCTCCAGGGCTTGAAGTCCTAAAAATATCCACCACATAAAACATACCTCTCAACTTTCAGGTTGTTAATATTTGTTAAAGGCCACATTCTTTTCACACAAATAGTACATTTAAAAAACACACAAAAATAAAAAAACATTTCTAGTCTTACAATACAGTACCTTGAAAACTACAGTAGTACCAGCTACATCACTGCTACTTTTCCACTTATTTCTGGACATGCTGGGCTACTGGGCTCTCTACAGTACTGAACAGTAAAGTACACCAAAGCACAGCCACTTGTAGAGGACAGAAGCACACCAGACATGTGAGTTAACTTACAGGACTGAATGTGTGAAGGCACGCCCACATCTTTGAAAGTTTGCAACCTGAAGGTTCTTATGTAGGGGATTTACTACATTTTGCTATTCCCACAATGCTCCCTTTCTACTTGCTGAGTACTACTTCTTAGCTGAGTGCTTTTCTCCCAGATATTCATGTGGCTCATTTCCTTGCCCCCTTCATATCTTTAATCAAATGTCACCTTCACAATAAGAGAAGGCTTTAAAAATTCAAATTTTGTAATTGCCACCCTACAACCCCCTAACCCCACCCCATAAAATCTTGATTCCTTTCACTTGCTTTATTTTCTGTCTAGCATGTATCGTCACTGAACATTCAATATATTTTACCTGCTTTTTGACTATCTGTGTCTCCTCACTAGCCCCTAGAAGACAAAGGTTTGTGATAATTTTATTTCTGTCTTTCCAGAACCTAAAACAATGTCTGACACATAATAAGAGCTCAGTAAGTATTTGTGGAATGAATGAATCAAAGAACTAAGAATACATGAGGTGAAAGATCCAAAGAACCAGTTGTCCTTTAGGAGCAATTATGGATATTTGAATAAATCAGAACAAATAGATTCTGGCCATCCATAAAAAAATAAAAAGAAAAAAAATTATAAACTAAAGGAACAATACTTTTGCATCACCAGTGACAGAAGAAGGATCAATTTCTTTCATCAAATCAGTGCTCTTTCAAAGAAATTAAAAAATGGTCCCAGTGGAAAAATTAGCTGAGGGCACAAACAGCAGTTCACAAGAAGGGGGAAAAAAAAATCAATGCCTCATTAACATGTGAAATGATGTCTAACCTCCCTCATAATTAAAGAAATGCAAATTAAAATAACAATGAGACCCTAATTTTCACCTCCCTGGTTGAAAAATATAAAGATATTTATAACTGACCTTGTTATTAAGGAGAGCCTGGCTGAAATGTGTCAAGCAGGACAGCTTCTGGGAAGCCAAATTAACCCCAATTATTTAAACTGTAAGATACAAATCCTATGATCTACCAGTAATTTACCTCCCCCTACAATAAGAATACACAGAAGAACTATACAAAAACGATTTCATGACCCAGATAATCACAATGGTGTGATCACTCACCTGGAGCCAGACATCCTGGAATGCAAAGTCAAGTGGGCCTTAGGAAGCATCGCTATGAACAAAGCTAGTGGAGGAGATGGAATTCCAGTTGAGCTATTTCAAATTCTAAAAGATGATGCTGTGAAAGTGCTTCACTCAATATGTCAGCACATTTGGAAAACTCAGCAGTGGCCACAGGACTGGAAAACATCAGTTTTCATTCCAATCTCAAAGAAAGGCAATGCCAAAGATGCTCAAACTACCACACAATTGCACTCATCTCACATGCTAGCAAAGTAATGCTCAAAATTACTCAAGCCAGGCTTCAACAGTGCGTAAACTGTGAACTTCCAGATGTTCAAGCTGGATTTAGAAAAGGCAGAGAAACCAGAGACCAAATTGGCAAATTTCGCTGGATCATCAAAGAAGTGAAAGAGTTCCAGGAAAACATCTACTTCTGCTTTATTGACTATGCCAAACCAAAGCCTTTGACTGTGAAGATCACAGCAAACTGTGGAAAATTATTAAAGAGATGAGAATACCAGACCACCTTAGCTGCCTCCTGAGAAATCTGTACGCAGGTCAAGAAGCAACAGTTAGAACTGGACATGGAACAACAGACTGGTTCCAAATTGGGAAAGGAGTACACCAAGGCTGTATATTGTCACCCTGCTTATTTAACTTCTATGCAGAGTACATCATGAGAAATGCTGGACTGGATGAAGCACAAACTGGAATCAAGATTGCCGGGAGAAATATCAATAACCTCAGATATGCAGATGACACCACCCTTATGGCAAAAAGTGAAGAGGAACTCAAAAGCCTCTTGATGAAAGTGAAAGAGGAGAGTGAAAAAGTTGCCTTAAAACTCAACATTCAGAAAACTAAGATCATGGCATCCATTTCCATCATGTCATGGCAAATAGATGGGGAAACAATGGAAACAGTGACAGACTTTATTTTTGGGGACTCCAAAATCACTGCAGATGGTGACTACAGCCATGAAATGAAAACATGCTTGCTCCTTGGAAGAAAAGTTATGACCAACCAAGACAGCATATTAAAAAGCAGAGACATTACTTTGCCAACAAAGGTCCATCTAGTCAAAGCTATGGTTTTTCCAGTAGTTATGTATGAATGTGAGAGTTGGACTGTGAAGAAAGCTGAGCACTGAAGAATTGATGCTTTTGAACTGTGGTGTTGGAGAAGACTCTTGAGAGTCCCTTGGACTGCAAGAGATCCAACCAGTCCATTCTGAAGGAGATCAGCCCTGGGATTTCTTTGGAAGGAATGATGCTAAAGCTGAAACTCCAGTACTTTGACCACCTCATGCGAAGAGTTGACTCATTGGAAAAGACTCTGATGCTGGGAGAGATTGGGAGCAGGAGGAGAAGGGGACGACAGAGGATGAGATGGTTGGGCGGCATCACTGACTCAGTGGACATGAGTTTGAGTAAGCTCTGGGTGTTGGTGATGAACAGGGAAGTCTGGCATGCTGTAGTCCATGAAGAGTCAGACACGACTGAGTGACTGAACTGAACTGTACAACAACAGCAACATTTGTCCTTGCAAAAATGCACTAAGATACACCCATGAAAAGATTTATAGCAACATTGTTCAGAAAAGAGAAAGACTGGAAACAACCTAAATATTCATCCACAGGAGTGTTGTTGAATTTTTAAAGCAGGTCAAGACTGTCCCGTTTTATAGATGACTATATACACCTATTTGGGGGAAAAGAGAGATTAAGGTGGATCTGCATTATTTATTTGAAAATAGTAAGTGAAAAATGTAATATACAGAACACTGTGCTTAGTTTTATCCCTTTTATGTTAAAAAAAGAGAATATACTGACATACATATACTTATAATACATAGAAAATTTATTTTTAAAATACGTAAGAAGCCATGAATACTGGTTGTTCATGGGAAAAGTCATGGGAGTCTGAGGTGGGAGGGAGACTTTGGTTTCATTGATATAGTTGTATTTTAATACTTTAATATTTATATTTTTAATTAAAATTATATTTTAAAATACCATTTTCCTAAAATGTACACTGAGTGTTTTAAGTCCTACAACTTAGGACCAAGAGGTACTTGTCTGTGAGATCACAGGGTCCCCACTACCTCACCCCAAATGTGGATTTTGCTGCTTCTTAATATCCTACCATACATATGAATCAGTGAGAGCTGTTCCTCTTACATCATTCAATCTGGGCAGTGGTGCCTTCCAACCTGCCAGCTACAAAGATAATTACATTACAATGGCATTTTCCCTCTCCTAAGGCTCTGTCCTCTGCATATGCTTTTGGAGAGAGAAAAATTAAGGAGAGCTTTTATCCTTGACTTTGAAATGAAGCTTAAAAACCCTGCAACCACCTGTACAAATGAAGTGTAAGGCCGACAGAAACTTCAGGTCCAAGAATACCTTGCTCATTAGACTTGAGAATGAGATTCTTTGCACAATAATAGCTTCTATTTAAGATGTATTGAGAATAAAGGTAAGACCACTCTTCTTCATTCTCTGGATCCCGGGATAATTGTCACCTCCTCATATGCCCTGACTATGTGCTCTCATAATTTACCGTACTTTTCCTCTGTTGCATTTATCATGAGTGCAGTTAATTGCTTGTGTGATTATTTGATTAATTATCTGACTTTTCCTTTAGACCACAGCTATGGGTAGGTGGAGACAATGTGTGTCTTGCTCCTTGCTCAAGGGCTACCATCGGGTAAATTTCCACATACTCAGCACTCACAATTGAAAAACATTTGTTCAACAGGTGGATATGTTTATACCATTATCCTCTCCACATAGTTAAGAAAAGTTACAAGGTTCAGTAACTTGTCTTAGTTTACAAGGTAGGAAGTAGATGGTAGAGCTAGAATTTGAACCTATTTCTATTTGGCTCCAAAGCCATGCTCCTATCATATCTCCTCCTAACAGGAGCAGAGTATTAGCAGGGGTAGAGTATTTTAAGATATAAAGGGCCTAAAGGGTTTGGAAGCAGTAGGTTATTTTCTTTTCCCACTGCAAAAGAAAGTATGTATTAATCACTCCTGCCCCTGGCTTGAGGTATTTGTGAATGAAACTGAGTATGAAGGAATACAAGCTCCTGGCTTCTTTGAGATAAATCATCAAATACTTTGAGAGGCAAAGAGGCATGGATTCAAGACTTTGATTTTGAATATTTTACTTAACATGTTTGAAATAGTGGGAAAGATTAAATTCGAAAATAAATATCAGGGCCTAGCTCAAGCTGGCAGGTTAGAAACAATAACCATCATTATTAACGTCAATTTTCAGTTAGTAATAACATTGTGTTGAAGACAAGAAAATAACATGATCCCCTAGGAGCACGTGAAATTTATCACATGATTAAAAGAAATCATAATTACTGGATAGACAGATGGAAGAATGGAAGGGTAGCTGGATGGAGAGAGAATATATTAGCCCACTCAAGCCACCATAATAAAGTACCACAGACTGGGAGGCTCAAACAACAGAAATTTATTTGCTCACAATTCTATAGACTAGAACCCTGAGTTGCATGTATGAACTCTACAGGTGTTCTTTTTTTCATTCCTTTGTTCTTGAAATAACTGCATGTATGGATATTAAAATTAAATAATATTGAAAATTCTGTTCTTTCTTTGCCCTACTAACATGTCGCAAGGGATCCACAGCCACATGCCAAGGGCAAGTTTTAGTTGCTAAGTCGTGTCCAACTCTTATGACCCCATGGACTGTAGCCCACCAGGCTCCTCTGTCCATGGGATTTTCCAGGCAAGAATACTGGAGTGGGTTGTGTGTGGCTGATGACAGATGGATCAGACAATATACATTCTGGCTGTTGGACAGCCCAGAATGGACCATTTTAGTACATGGTAGATTTTCTGATATTCAAGTTCTCATTTGAGACACTGCCAAAACGGATCTCAAGATATACTTGGATGCAGCACTTCTCCCAGTGTTCAGAATCACCCAGCTAGTTCCATTTGAACCTAAGGAAGGCATCAAAAGCATCCCATGAGGACCATCAAGTCCCACATTTGTTGCAAATTGCTTTGGGTAGTTTTGCCTTTTTTCCCCAGTCCATTGAAAACTGATGTACATTACTATGTAAATTTAAGGCATACAGCATGATGGTTTGATTTGCATACATGTGAAATGATGACCGTAATAGGTTCAGCTAACATCCATCATACTATAAAGACACAATAAAAAAAAAAAAAGAAAAAAAATCTCCTTGTAATGAGAGGTCTTAAGATTTACTCTCCTAACCATTTCTGTAAAAGTTACTTATCATGTAGTTCATTACACTCCAAGTACTTACTTGTCTCATAACAGAAGTTTATCTTTTGACCACCTTTCTCCATTTGGATGGTCACACAGTGTAACCTCTATGTGGTTCCTGAAATCCCATCCTCCTCTCCATGGACCCTCTATGTGGATGGGATGTTGCACCTCCCTAGGGGTAAGGGGGCCAAGGGAGAAGTGACAAATGGCTTCTCTGAAGCTGACTATCCCTGGTTTAATTATTGGATCCAGAGGAGTATGGTGATTCGTCTGGCTTAAGTTTAGGATCTTTCTAGGCAGCCACAGCTCAATTAGTGGATGTTAACTGCTCCAAAGTTACAAGACAGACTTTGAATTTCCACCAAAACTCCAACTACAGTTGGGTGGAAATCTCCAACTGTTAGGCTTGAAGATTCAAAAGAAAAAAACAAAAGGAGGAGAAAGAATTGGGAGGCAAAAGAAAATTGGGAGAGAAATGGAAAATTCAAGACATAATCCTTTTAGTGAGAAGAAACGGCTCGCAAAAGTAGTCATGGGGGATTAAAACATAGGATTTACAGCTTCCACATGTAGTTGTGAAGGGGCATAGGATGTTCTGTGTTGTTGATCTGGAGAATACAGAGGATGGAGCTCCTGTGTTTTCATCAGACAGATCTGACTTAAAATCCTAGCTCTTCTGTTTCCAGATGTGTGACACTTGTGAAGTCATGCAGGCTCGTTAAACACCAGTGTGGAGAATAAGTGAGAGAAGGCGAGGGACGTAGAGCACATAGTGTGCATCTGGGCGGTCCTAACTGGAGATAAAGATGCAGCTGGGCTTGCCTAAAAAGTGTGAAGACAGAGAGGAATAAGAGCCCAACTCAAGCCTGAGAGACGTCAGATTCCTCAGAGAGGAAGATGGAAGATGAGAAGGCTTTAGGATGCTGAAATAGACAGACAGATCACAGAAAAGGGGAGAATTCCTGAGGCCAAAGAAAGATAATGCTTCAAGATGCTCCCAAAAGGTAATAATAATAATAAAAAAAAGAACTGAACCAGTCTATTTATAACTCTGCATAGCCATTAAAAGTGAGGTGCTGCTAAAGTAGTAAATGTAGTAGATGTTTGTGATAGACTGCTTCAAGTGAAAACTCTGATTACAAAAAGGTTATATATTTAAGGATAAAAGCTGCTGGCTGAGCTAGTATTGATTTAGCTTGTTTATTCAACAAGCACTCACTTGAGTGTCTGTTTCACTCCATGCACTGTTCTAAATGTTAGGGATATGGGATGGGGGCAGATGGGATGAGGGAGTGAGATCAACATCTTATGGTGTTTATATCAGACTGCAGGAGTTCCTAACCCCCAGGCCACGGACCTGAACCAGTCCATGGACTGTTAGGAAATGGGCCACACAGCAGGTGGCAAGAGGCAGGCAATCGAGTGAAGTTTTGACTGTATTGACAGCCACTCCCCATCAGTCACATTACTGCCTGAATTTTGCCTCCTGTTAACTCAGTGGTGGCATTAGACTCTCATAGGAGTGTAAACCTTACTGTGAACTGTACATGCGAGAGATCTAGGTTGCCCGCTCCTTAGGAGATTCATCTCAAATCTAACCCCATCCCTGATCCTTGGAAAAATTCTCTTCCGTGAAAGTGCCAGAAAGTACACACACACACATACATACTTATACATATCTGTACCTTTGACTGGAAACTAAATGTAATATGATGGATGACGAAAGTGGACAAAATCATATTTATGCAAATGAATACCACTTATAGCTTAAAATATGTCAGTCTATGTACCTAACACTAATGATGTTTCAGCCCAGTGGTGGGACAGTGTCTGAATAACATGCGTTCAGATAATTGGGGGTCAGATAACATGAGTTCAACTTATTTTTGCCACCTCCTAGCTGCCAAGTTGAGCAAGCTACTTGACTCACTCAAGCTGTTTTCTCCTCTCTATAATGGATATAATAATAGTCCCCACCTCCTGGTATTATGGTGAGAATAAAATGATATCTGCAAGTGTTCGCCAAACTCAGTGTCTTAGTACCTAATAGATCTCAGCCATTACAGTTAATAATTGTTGAGGGGCTTCCCTGGTGGCTCAGTGGTAAAAAATCTGCTCACCAAAGCAGGATACAGGTTTGATGCCTGGTCCGGGAAGATCCCACATGCAGCAGAGCAACTAAACCCATGCACCACGACCGCTAAGCCTGTGCTCTAGAGCCTGTGCTCCACAACAAGAGAAGCTACTAAATGAGAGGCTTGTGCACTGCAGTTAGAGAGTAGCCCCCAATCGCTGCAACTAGAGAAAGGCCTGTGCAGCAATGAAGACCCAGTACAGTCAAAAATAAACAAACAAATAACATAAATAAAAATAAAAAACAATTGTTGAGTTTGCCTGGATTTTATCATCTTTTTTGCAAAACATGGTTGTATTCCTCCTGTAACTAGAAAATATAATAGAGGTTGTTTAAACATTTTTAGTGGAGAGTAAGGAGGGGCCAGTTGCCTGGAGTTTAAATACTTGAAGAGAAGAAAAGGAAGTCATTCTGTTTTACAACCTGATTGGGTCAAATATCAGCACTCTGCAAAATGTGTCTCATCTTTCTATATTTAAAAGTCAATAAAAGAGAGGAAAAGTCAATAAAAGCATCTGGAAATTATATACTTGAAACAAGGTCTTATCAGTTTTTCCAATAAATGAAACACAATCAAACAAAAAGCCTTAGTGGGTGAGTCATGTGGCCCCAGGGGTAATACCATAAGAGGTCATTGAGTTAAGTGCTGTGTGCTGTGCTTAGTCGCTCAATCATGTCCAACTCTTTGTAACCCTATGACTATTGCCCACCAGGCTCCTCTGTCCATGGGGATTCTCCAGGCAAGAATACTGGAGTGGGTTGCCATGCCCTCCTCCAGAGGATCTTCCCAACTCAGGGATAGAACCCAGGTCTCCTGCACTGCAGGTGGATTCTTTACCAGCAGAGCAACCAGGGAAGTCCCATCAAGTTACAGTCTATTTCAAACAGCCCTTGGAGGGTAGTCATGCCAATTTCCTTCCTAATGCAGAAATGTCCTCTACGACACCTCTGAAGGATGGGAATTGAGCTGCTGATGGAGCTACTATTTATTTAGCAACTATTATTGCCAGACATTGTGTTATCATCTGTTCTTCCCTGGTGGCTCAATCGGTAGAGAATCTGCCTGCAATGTGGGAGACCTGGGTTCAATCCCTGGGTTGGGAAGATCCCCTGGAAGACGGCATGGCTACCCACTCCAGTATTCTTGCCTGGAGAATTTCCATGGACAGAGGAGTCTGGTGGGCTACAGTCCATGAGGTCACGAAGAGTCTGACACAGTTGAAAGACTAACTACAAGCACACTTTCCAGGTGGCCCAGCAGTAAAGAATCCGCCTGGCAATCCAAGAGACCCACGAGACACATGTTCTCTCCTTGGATTAGGAAGATCTCTTGGAGAAGGAAATGGCAATCCACTCCAGTCTTCTTGCCCGGGAAATCCCATGGACAGAGAAGCCTCTCAGGCTACAGTCCATGGGGTCGCAAAGATTCAGACACGACTTAGCAACTAAACAGCATCCTTAGTATCCTGAGTGATCTTGTTGAAACCTGAATCAAGTCTCACCCCCCTCAGTATATTCAAATCATCTGGAATACAACCCATTTCTTTCCTCAGCTTACAAAGAAGGGAACTGTGGCTGCTTTTCTGACCTCATCCCCTTCCACTCTGCCCTTATCTACTACACTCCAGCCTCAGGCTGACTTCCAGGCTTCAGTTCACTTCCTCCTGAGATCCTTTGCCAGTTATTTCCTGAAACGCTTCTCCCCTGGGTCAGTGTAGATATTCTCCCTTCCCAGCCAGGTCTCAGTGCAAAATGCCCCTGCCTCCAAAAAGCACTTCTTGACACCTAATCTAAAATAAGTCCCTCTTCCCTCATGACCCTCTGGCACATTTCTCCGGCCCTGTTTCCATAGCCCTTATCGCTACTAAGAATTATCCTGTATTTCAGGTCAGTTTCCCTGGAAGAGGATCCTGAGGATTCTTGTGCAATTGACTGGCTTTCTAAGGGAAGGCTTCTGGGAGGAACATGTAAGGGAGCATGGGATGCAGGACAGGACATGGAAAAGCTGAGCAAAGATATAGATTATACAGGTGACTCAAAGCATCGGCAAAGATACAGGTTCAGGTGACATGAAGCGTCAGCACTCACCCCTACCCGGGAGCTCCAGAGCAGGGACTGAACTACTGAGTCTGTCTTGCTTCGAAGCAAAGGGAGCTGGGTTTTGGTAGCTACTCATCAGTCAATCAGAGACTAAAGGCTGCCCCGGAGGTGAAAGTGAAAGTGAAGTCACTCAGTCGTGTCCAACTCTTTGTAACCCCACGGATTGTAGCCTACCAGGCTTCTCCGTCCATGGGGTTTTCCATGCAAAAGTACTGGAGTGGGTTGCCATTTCCTTCTCCCAGGGATCTTCCGGTTCAACCCAGGGATCGAATCCGGGTCTCCCGCGTTGTAGCCAGATGCTTTTGCCGTCTGAGCCGCCAGGAAGACCCGGCGGTAGGGGGATATGAAATCGGAGGCAATCACAAGCCTTAGCATGACACTGGAGGTATGAGCTGTCAGGAAGGCAACAGAGGCTCCAAGAAACACGCCAACTGAGTCTGCAACATGGTGTTAATTATTATTAATTGACTTATGTCTGTCTACCCTGCTAGACTCTAAGCTCCATGGGGCCAGGTCAGCAACTGTTTTCTCCACTGTGCATTATTTCTTCAGATACTTGTTGTTCCAGTCGCTAAGTTGTGTCCAACTCTTTGCAACCCCGTGGACTGTATGTAGCATGCCAGGCTCCTCTGTGCTTCACCATCTCCTGGAGTTTGCTCAAACTCAAGCCCATTGAGTCAGTGATACTATCCAACCAGCTCATCCCCTGCCATCCCCTTTTCCTTTTGCCTTCAATCTTCAATCCAGTATTAGGGTCTTTTCCAATGAGTGGGCTCTTCGTATCAGGTGGGCCAAAGTTTTGGAGTCTCAGCTTTAGCAACAGTCCTTCTGATTAATATTCAGGGTTGATTTCCTTTAGGAATGACTGGTTTGATCTCCTTGCAGTCCAAGGGACTCTGTAGAGTCTTCTCCAGCACCACAACACAAAGGTGTCAATTTCCAGCCCTCAGCATTCTTCAGATATAATAGGTGCTCAGTAAATGTTGTTTAAATGATCAAAGAATTAGTTTATAAGTTAAGACATTTTACTTACCCTACCTAACTCATCCTTATAATCACCCTGGGAGGCAGGACCTTTAAGTCTGAGTACTTTCCAGGCTCAGATCCAAGTCTATCCACTTGAGAGCAATTAACCAGACAGCTCAGATAGAGATAAATCATGAGGGCAAACTTCACTCTAGCTTTGACTTTGAGCCTTTTTCTGTATTCCACTACTTCCCACCCCTAACACATGGGTTTTCTTTTGTTTTTTAAAGTACTAATTCCCAACATCCTTAAACATGAGACCAAAGAATCACAAAGAATCAATGCACACATATATTAAGTCAACCTTAAAAATGCATTCCAATAAATATTCAGTTCAGTTCAGTCAGTCGCTCAGTCGTGTCTGACTCTTTGCGACCCCATGGAGTGCAGCACACCAGGATTCCCTGTCCATCACTAACTCCCAGAGCCTACTCAAACTCATGTCCTTCAAGTCGGTAATGCCATCCAACCATCTCATCCTCTGTCATCCCCTTCTCCTCCAGCCTTCAATCTTTCCCAGCATCAGGGTCTTTTCAAATGAGTTAGTTCCTCGCATCAGGTGGCCAAAGTATTGGAGTTTCAGGTTCACCATCAGTCCTTCCAATGAATATCCAATGAATACCCAAGAGGTACGTATTATTCATATTATTCCATTTTTTTGAAGAGGAAATCGAATCCCAGAGTCACCTAGTACATAAATGGCAGGGCTGGCACAAAAGTTCAGGTCTATCTAAGTCCAAGGATACAACAGTTCTTAGTGTAGTATACTGAAACTCACTCAGTCGTGTCCAAACTCTCTTCAATCCCATGCACTGTAACTCTCCAGGCTCCTGTGTTCATGGAATTCTCCAGGCAAGAACACTGGAGTGGGTTGCAATTCCCTCTCCAACAACAGTTCTTACCCAGTGTTAATGAGAAATGGAAGAGGATGGTGTCAAGCTCATAATCAAGAGATTAAGGGCTGATATTCCAAGGAGATTGAAGATTCAAAGACACAGCAGAGAAAGGATCTTTCCCGTCTCCTTTCGCCGTGCCCATATTAAATATTAATTCCCTTTGTCTTTGCAAATACAGAAGTTGACTAAGACACACATCATAAAAAATGCAAGGTAAAGTTTCACTCTAATTTCAGCTTTCATATTGAAAATGCATCCAGAGGACATTGCCCCCTGCTTCTGGGGTTGAGCATTCCATCTTCTTTGCCCTCGGTCAGTGTCATCCCAAAGAACAGGGTGTAGCCAGAGAGCAAGGACACAGTCCCATCAGAAGACTGACAGCCCCAGCTCCAGGCATCAACAAACACTGTCCTTTAAATATTTTTAGGAAGCAAGAAGACCTGAGAAGGAGACCTTCCTGGCTGATGATTATCTGGATCTCAGGAGAGGGGCTGGGAGGGACAGCTTGGGCAGGAGGGTTCGAAGGGCTCACCAGGATGAAGGAAGGCCCTTGACTGCAGGTTTCTGAAGGCACTCTTTTGGGGGCCCTGCTTTCCAACATCTCCTTTTGGGTTTTAAAAAAAAATTTCACTTTTTTTTCCTTGAAAGGATATGTGTTCACTGCAGGAAATTTCAAAGATGTGAGCATGGGAAAGGAAGATAAAAATTAACTATAATCCAAGAAATGTCTGAGAATGATAAACACCCACATTACAGAAGTGTTTAGCCCTAAGGGGAAGGGATGGAGTGTAATGGGACACGAATAATATACAGGGACCTTCAATTGCATCAGTTATGTTTTATTTCTTTGTCTAATTATTGGATACATGGATGTTAGTTGCACTTTTTATTTGACACTTTTTCATTATGTCTGAAATAACACAGGATACATTTTTAAAAGTCATCTGCTATACTCATCATTGAAAACTCAGTGCCTAGCACAACCCCAAGCACTCTCCAAGCCAGGTTTCAACTGTATGTGAACCATGAACTTCCGGATGTTCAAGCTGGATTTAGAAAAGGCAGAGGAACCAGAGACTAAATAGCCAACATCTGTTGGATCATCGAAAGAGCAAGAGAATTCCAGAAAAACACCTATTTCTGCTTTATTGACTATGCCAAAACCTTTGACTGTGTGGATCACAACAAGCTGTGGAAAATTCTTAAAGAGATGGAAATACCAGACCACCTGATCTGCCTCATCAGAAATCTGTATGCAGGTCAAGAAGCAGCAGTTAGACCTAGACGTGGAACAACAGACTAGTTCCAAATAGGAAAAGGAGTACATCAAGGCTGTATATTGTCACCCTGCTTGTTTAACTTATATGCAGAGTACATCATGAGAAACGCTGGGCTGGATGAAGCACAAGCTGGAATCAAGATTGCTGGGAGAAATATCAATAACCTCGGATATGCAGATGACACCACCCTTATGGCAGAAAGTGAAGAAGAACTAAAGAGCCTCTTGATAAAAGTGAAAAAGGAGAGTGAAAAAGTTGGCTTAAAGCTCAACATTCAGAAAATTAAGATCATGGCATCTGGTCCCATCACTTCATGGTAAATGGATGGGGAAACAGTGGAAACAGTGATATACTTTATTTGGGGGGGCTCTAAAATCACTGCAGATGGTGACTGCAGCCATGAAATGAAAACATGATTGCTCCTTGGAAGAAAAGATGACCAAACTACACAGCATATTAAAAGCAGGGACATTACTTTGCCAACAAAGGTCTATCTAGTCAAAGCTATGGTTTTTCCAGTAGTCATGTGTAGATATGAGATTTGGGCTATAAAGAAAGCTGAGCCCCAAAGAATTGATGCCTTTGAACCATGGCATTAGGGAAGACTCTTGAGAGTCCCTTGGACTGCAAGGAGATTTAACCAGCTAATCTTAAAGGAAATCAGTCCTGAATATGCATTGCAAAGACTGATGCTGAAGCTGAAACTCCAATACTTTGACCACCTGATGCGAAGAACTGACTCATTAGAAAAGACCCTGATGCTGGGAAAGATGGAAGGCAGGAGGAGAAAGGGATAACAGAGGATGAGATGGTTGGATGGCATCACTGACTCTACAGACACGAGTTTGAGCAAGGTCTGGGAGTTGGTGATGGACAGGGAAGCCTGGCATGCTGCAGTCCATGAGGTCACAAAGAGTCAGACACGACTGAGTGACTGAACTGAACTGAACTGACCACAACCCCTGATACATAGTAAGTACCTAATAAATATTTCTTGAAGGAATGAATGAATGAGTGTGAGTGACTTAACAGTGTGTTGAGTGTGTAGGTGTACTCAGTCAAGTCCAACTCTTTGGGACCCCATGGACTATAGCCTGCCAGATTCCTCTGTCCTTGGAATTTCCCAGGCAAGAACCCTGGAGTGAGTTGTCATTTCCTACTCCAGGGGATCTTCCTGACCCAGGAATTGGACCCATATCTCTTATGTCTCCTGCATTGGCAGGCAGGTTCTTTACCACTGAGTCACTTGTGAAGCCCCAACAGTGTGTTACCTCTGATAATTTTCCTCATCTAGAAATTAAGGCCAGCAGTGTCTTCTCTCAAAGTTTGGTAAGAGTTAAACATATGTGGGATCCTACCACTCAGAAGTGCCATTTTGATAAATATCCACCCAGGGCTTTCATTTTTCCAAAACATGGATTGGTTAACACCATTAAAAAAAATAAGATCATGTAATACATACTACTTTGTAAACAGATACTAAGATTATGGCATCTGGCCCCATCACTTCATGGCAAATAGATGGGGAAAAAATGGAAATAGTGAAAGACTTTATTTTCTTGGGCTCCAAAATCACTGTGGACAGTGCTGCAGCCATGAAACTAAAAGATGCTTCCTCCTTGGAAGAAAAGTTATGACAAACATAGACAGTGTATTAAAAAGCAGAGACATTACTTTGATGACAAAGATCCATATAGTCAAAGCTATGGTTTTCCCAGGAGTAATGTATGGATGTGAGAGTTGGACTGTAAAGAATGCTGAGTGCCAAATAATTCATGTTTTTGAATTGTGGGGCTGGAGAAGACTCTTGACAGTCCCTTGGACTGCAAGGAGATCAAACCAGTGAATCCTAAAGGAAATCAACCCTGAACATTCATTGGATTGACTGATGCTGAAGTTGAAGCTCCAACACTTTGGCCAAGTGATGTGAAGACCCAAATCATTGGAAAAAGACCCTGATGCTGGGAAAGATTAATGGCAAGAGGAGAAGGGGGCAACAGAGGATGAAATGGTTGGATGGCATCATTGACTCAATGGACACGAGTTTGAGCAAACTCTGGGAGATAGTGAAGGACAGGGAAGCCTGGTGTGCTGCCGACCATGGGATTGCAGAGTCAGACATGACTGAGCAACCGAACAAAAACAATCAGATACAGTCAAGGCATTTTCTCACATCCTTTAAATTCTTTTCTTTTTGTTTCCTTCTTTCTCATTATTTTTCTTTTTTGGCTGCACCACACCACATGCAGAATCTTAGTTCCCCAACAAAGAATCGAACCTGTGCCCCCTACAGTGGAAGTGTGGAGCTGGAACCACTGGAGCAGCTGCCATGAAATTCCCGATTCTTTTCTTTATTATTTTAATGGCTGCATATTATTCCATCATATGAGTAAATCTCCTTGGAGTTTTTCAAGATTCAACATCCTTCACAGAAAAGGACTCTCTGGGGGTAGCAGTGTCAGAATTACTCTGGGTGGACTCCCAGGAAGCAGAAGGGACTGTCCTCTACAAACAAGAGGACTAATTATATTTCCCCCAGGTAACCTCAGTTGAAACTCAGTTGTGTTAGGGAACACTCTGAAAGGTTTGGGGACCTATTCTTGTTTAGCTTGCTAGGGAAGCACAGTCTCAGATGTTTCCTGTCTTGGCTTCCAGTTACCTACAAAATAAAATCCAAATTTCCATGTACCCTCATGATCTGGCCCCTCATCAGCCACTGTGTCCAGGCCCCTAAACTCTCTATCATCCAGCCACGTGGGATTGTCTACCTCTGGATCACATCAAGCACCTTCCTGGCCCCAGCTGATCACCACCCTTCAGAACTGGAGCACTTCTTCCCCAGCTTCTCCTCCTTCTTTGGTCTAAGCTGAATGTCACTTTCTCAGAAAGGCTTTTCTGATCCCCTAATTTAAAGAAGGTTCCCTCACCTGCTATAAACCACAGGAGGCTCAGCTCGGTGCTCTGTGATGACCTAAATAAAGGGAGGGGATATACACCTGTGTGTGCACGCTAAGTCACTTCAGTCGTGTCCAACTCTTTGCGACCCTTCGGACTGTAGCCTGCCGGGCTCCTCTGTCCATGGGATTCCCCAGGCAAGAACACTGGAGTGAGTTGCCATGCCCTCCTCCAGGGGATCTTTCCAACCCAGGGATCAAACAAGTGTCTCTTGTGTCTTCTTGCATTGGCAGGGGGGTTCTTTACCACTAGCATCCCCTGAGAAGCCCACATATATATATAGTAAAGTAAAGTAAAAAGTCACTCAGTCGTGTCCGACTCTTTGCGACCCCGTGGACCATAGCCTATCAGGCTCCTCCGTCCATGGGATTCTCCAGGTAAGGATACTGGAGTGGGTTGCCATTTCCTTCTCCAGGGGAGAAGTTACTGTTGCTGCTAAGTCACTTCAGTCGTGTCCGACACTGTGTGACCCCATAGACGGCAGCCCACCAGGCTCCCCTGTCCCTGGGATTCTCCAGGCAAGAACACTGGAGTGGGTTGCCATTTCCTTCTCCAGTGCATGAAAGTGAAAAGTGAAAGTGAAGTTGCTCAGTCGTGTCCGACTCTTAGCAACCGCATGGACTGCAGCCTACTATATATATATATATATATATATATATATATATATATCTCATATATATATATGATATACATACAGCTGATTCATTTCCTTGTACAGCAGAAACTAATGCAACATTATAAAGCAATTATATTCCAATATGAATAATTAAATAAAGATTCCTTCATATCCCCTCTCATAACACCCTGTCCTTTCTCTTCTCAGCCTTTGCTCTATTGTAATAATTAAATATTTGTCTGCATGTTTATTTGTCAAATGCCTGTCCTCACTTTCACTGTCCTCCTTACCAAGGACTCTAAGCCCCACGAGGACAGGGAGGAACCACATCTGTTTTGTTCACTGAATATATGCAACTAGCACACAGCCCCTGCTGCACACTGAGGCCTAGTAAATCTTGAATGAATGAAGGAAAAAGAAAATCACTTGGACAGAGGAGAAGGTGTGTATTACTGACCTCTAGGCTTCAGTTTCATCTGTCAATAAGAAATAGGGCCAGCAATATTTCCCCACATTTCCCCACCCCAATTATTATGAGTAAATGCACCCTTTCTGAGAAATGTCCCATGGGGCATAGTTAGCAGTGAGAAATGATTTCCACCTGCATGGTCCTTTTGCTTCTCAAACATCCCTGGCCTTAGTATTTAAAGTGGCAGACATGCTGCCCTACTTAAAATTTTCTCTTTCTTCTTTTGAAGGCAGGTGTATATGAGAACACTGGAATATTCATTTTCATATAATCCCTTTGAACCTTGAAATACATATGATAGAAAATGGGAGGACAGACACAGCGTTTCCTTTTTTTCTAGCTAACTACTGTTTACAAAGTTGGTTGCTCCGGGTTAGCTCAAAATACCTTTTCAAAGCTTAGGAAGTTAATTACAGCTGCTTCTGGGCCCATGGAACCTGAGCCACACTCAGATCAACAGCTTTGTCTACACAGGGAGGGAAAATGTACTCAGCCATGACAGGCTGAATGCCAGTCACCCCAGGAACCAATGCTTCTATAAGTCAGTGCTCCCAGCCTCATGTTCCATTTGCTAAAGTTTATACAAACAATAATCAATCAATGCAAATACATCCTTTACTTCCCCAAGAAAATCTGGCCTCCAATCTGGAATGGAGGGGATGTTAAATAATTCATCCATTCAACCCACAAATATCTATTGACCACCCACTATGTGTCAAGTTTTGTACTGGATGCTAAGCAAGAATACAGCTGTGAACAAGACAGTAAAAGATCTCTGCTGTCAAGGAGCTTACATCTTCTTGGAGGGAGATGGAAGAGGGACAGAAGAGTGAAAAACAAAAGAAAAAAAATGAAGAAAAAATATCTTACAGAGATGAGCCCTTTTTCAGATAAACTATGATACAGAAAGAATGAGAAAGGTTGATATTGGATCAGGAGATATCTCAACAGCAAGAAGCAATTAGCTACATGAAATGTCTTAAAGCAGAGCATTCAGACTTGTGGACACAGTGGGGAAAGGAGAGGGAAGGATGAATCGAGAGGGCAGCATTGAAACACACACATTACCATGTGTAAAACAGACAGCCAGCGGGAGTTTGTTCTGTGATGCAGGGAGCTCAAACCTGGTGCTCTGTGACAACCTAGAGGGGTGGGAGGGGATGGGAGGTGGGAGGGAGGCTTCAGAGGGAGGGGACATGTGCATACCAATGGCTGGTTCATGTTGATACGTGGCAGAGACCAACACAATATTGTAGAGCAATTACCCTCCAATTAAAAATAAAGAAAGAAGAGCATTCTAGGAAGACAGAACAAGTAGTACAAAGCCCCTGGGGTGGGAAGGTCAGATTTTTGGAACGTTGGCAAGTGAACTGAAGAGGAAATAGAAAGACGGGTGTAGAGACTGCCTTGTATGTCATGGTAAAGTTTCCATTTCTTCTCTGGGGCAACAGAAGCCACTGGATGGTTTTAGCAAGGGAGTAATACGATATGACTTATGTTTTTAAACACCATCTGGCCACTGTGTGGAAAATGTATTATAGGTATAGGTGTAAAGTAGTGAGACCGTACAGGAGGCTGTTGCTATAACCTAAAAGAGAGTGGTGGTGGCTTAGGCAAAGATGTCACAGACAATTCATGTCCACAGTGGGCTTACAGTCAGTTAGGGAACCTTTCAAACCCACAGAGAAAGGACATGAATCCTACAAGAACTTAATAAAATACAACGATAAGTTAATTTGTACAGAAAAGTTCAAATCTTCATTCGAGTCTTTCGTGTTGGAAGAGGTGGTATACAGATAATCTTCCTTTCCTTCCTTCCCTAAATCATTAGTGAAGATTCACCTGTTTAGTTATACACAGAGAGGAAGTCAGAAAGAGAAAAATGAATATTAACACATATATATGGGATCTAGAAAGATGGTACTCATGAACTTATTTTCAGGGCAGGAATAGAGACTCAGACAAGAGAACAAACTTATGGACACAGAAGTGTCCTCCCCGGAAAGAGAGGGTGGGACGCATTGAGACAGCAGCACTGAAAAAAATATATTACCATATGTAAAATAGATACTAATTGAAAGTTGTTCTATAATCCAGGGAGCTGAGACTGCTGCTCTGTGACAACCTAGAGGGATGGGATAGGGTGGAAGGTGGGAGGGAGGTTCAAGAGGGAGGAGACATGTATAACCTATGGCTGACTCATGTTGATGTATGGCAGAAACCAACCCAACATTGTAAAGTAATTATCCTCCAATTAAAAATAAATGTAAAAAAGATTCACCTGCTTATGATCTACCTGTAGGTCTTAGATACTGTCATAGCCTTCAAAGAACAAGGTCAAAGAAGGGAAAGATGAAAGAGGTATTCTTCCTCTCTGGTGTATAAAATCCAAGAGGTTTGGGATGAGGATATTAAGGCCAGAGTTTATTTGAATGAATCCAGCCATGGAACAAGTCAGAATTAGAAACCTCTCCTTCTTCCCCATATGACAAAATAGGAACATCTTGGATCATGGAGTGAAGGCTGTGGATGAAATGACTTAGGGTCTCCTGATGATGCTCATTTGGGTGCTTAAGGAAGTGTACTGGGAAGAGAACAGGTAGCTGGAGATTATCTGTGAAAACTTATCACAGTCATGCATGGTCCAGTAACACCTCCTAAATGTTTGCCAGGTGAATTAGTCTCTTTTGTAATTTGTATTACTCCAGGGACCTGGGACCATAGCAGCTGAGGGGGTGGGGTGGAGAACTTGGCAACCTTAATCCAATAATCAAATATGGTGGGTGAAGAGTCCAAAAAATATCAAAGATCAGTAATCAACATCTGGATGAGTGAAACTGACTCACCCCTAGAAGTATCAGAAAATAAATATAAAATATTATGATACCAATTAATATATTAAATATATTATATAGTATTTAATATAATACATTATAATACATACAATTAATATATTAAATAATAGTATATTTTAAAAACATAATACATTTGTTGTTGTTCAGTTGCTCAGTTGTGTCTGACTCTTTGTGATCCCATGAACAGTAGCCGGCTAGGCTTCCTTGTCCTTCACTCTCTCCTGGAGTTTGTGCAAACTCATGTCCATTGAGTCAGTGATGCCATCCAACCATCTCATCCTCTGTCGTCCCCTTCTCCTCCTGCCTTCTTCAATCTTTGCCAACATCAGGGTCTTTTCCAGTCAGTCGGCTCTTCACATCAGGGGGCCAAAGAACTGGAGCTTCAGCTTCAGCATCAGTCCTTCCAATGAATATTCAGGACTGATTTTCTTTAGGATTGACTGGTTTGATCTCCTTGCTGTCTGACGAACTCTCAAGAGTCTTCTCCAACACTGAAGTTCAAAAGCATCAATTCTTCGGTGCTCAGCCTTCTTTATGGTCCAACTCTCACATCCATACATGAAAACTAGAAAAAACATAGCTTTGACTATATGGACCTTTGCAAGCATTTAACATGATATTAAATGATATTATAGACAGACAAAGTTTCCTTTTTCTCCATATCCTTGCCAACACTTGTTATTCCTTGTTGTTTTGACAAGAGTGAAGTGATGTCTCACTATGGTTTTGATTTGCATTTCCCTAAGCTTTTTCTAAAGTGCCATCTGAATATTTTTATCTGGAAAAAGTGTCTGTTCGAGTCCTCTGCCCATTTTTCAATTAAACTGGTTTTCAACATTAGGTTGTATGAGTTTTTTTTTTTTTTAATATATTCTGGATTTAACTCCTTATCATATATATGATTTTCAAACATACTCTCCCTCATTCACCATTGAAGGGGATGTAATATGGAGTGTAATGGAATGTAATATGGAAAACAGTACAAAGTTTCTTTAAATAATTAAAAATAGGACTACCATATAGTTCAGCAATTCCATTTCTGGCTATTCATCTAAATAAAACAAAAAACACTAATTTGAACAGAGATATGCAACCTTATGTTTATTGCAGCATTATTTACAATAGCCAAGATATGGAAACAACTGAAATAAATTAGACAGAAAAAGACAAATACCATATGATTTCACTTCTATGTGGAAGCTAGAAAACAAAATAAATGAACAAATATAAAAGAGAAACAGACTCATAGATACAGAGAACAGACTGGTCTCCAGAGGGGAAGGAGCTGGGAGGATGGAGGGTGAAAGGGATTAAGAGGTACAAATTTCCAGTTACAAAATAAGTCACAGAGATGTAATACACAGCATTAGAAACATAGTGAATAATACTGTAATAAGTTTAAATGATGACAGATGGCAACTAGACTTATGGTAATGATCACTTCATAATGTTCACAAATACTGAATTGCTATTTTGTACACATGAAACATATAACATTGTATGTCAATTATAGTTCAATTAAGTATATACATATTAAAGTGAGTGAGGACATGACTCTACAATGAATGTAATGTCTCTCCAATGCCTGTGTCTGGTAAACCCTCTTACATCTTTTTCAGACATCTGAATTGAGACATTGTTTTATTTGCTATCAGGACAAAATATTCTGAGACATCAGAATCAAGAGAGGGACTGAGAAAGGGGCAGAGAAAGAGAGCCTTAACAGATGACACTCCTCTTGTGTCTAATTATATGAAAAGGCCATTATCATGTGTCACAAAACAAGGGCTCTCGTGTGCTAAATCATAGAAAGAAACAACTCATGAACTTACCCCACAGGAAATTTATTATAAATCAATATTAAGCCATGACTTGGAATCGATTTACATGTAAGCCCTTCAAAGGGTCTCACCTTCTTCCCAATCTTAGAACACAGCTCCTGTGTGGGACCTAGTTTAAAACTGAAACACACACACACACCTTCATCTCCAAGATAAGTATTCTCAGATCAGGTTCTCAAATAAAATAAAAGGTTTAAAGTTTGCAGAACATTTCATTTTAAATGAAACATCCTGACAAGAAAATAAATCCACCAAGTGTGAATGCTGATAAACCGTGATTTCTCCCCACATATGTGGGGGTGCCTTTAGAAGTATCACCTTTTCAAGAGAAAAATGTCAGACTTAGCCACCTCCTCTCCTCACCTTCTCCTCTACCACCATCGCTTCTCTCTCCTCCACGTGACAGTCCCCTCCCGCCAACCAAGGACAGATCAAAGGGAAATTCAAGTTCCCTGCCCTTTGGGAATACCTTTCTTATTTGTAACCCTACAGGAAAAAAAAAAAAAATTACTCTTACTCTGTGTTCCCCCAGGAGGCTGTTGAATTTGAAAGTCTGACTTTGAGTCTCAGAGGCACAGAGGCGCAGCAGAGTCATTGACCTTTGGGGGTGACCAACTTTAACTTCTTACACCTGGTTATAGAATCTTCTAGGGCCACAGAGGAGAGTCAGGACCATTGAGGAGAGTCAGATCCTGATTCAAAACCCAGTTCTGCAGAGAACTATATTCAATATCCTGTGATAAACCAGGATAGAAAAGAATACAAAAAAGAATATTTGTACATGTATATATAACTGAGTCACTTTGCTGTACAGCAGGAATTCACACAACATTCTAAATCAACTATACTTCAATAAAGCAATTCTGTACTGATGTATTTGCGCTTAAGCAGTTAATAATGGATAAATGGATCAAAACATATTTTACTAACTCACACAAACTCAATGCATAGAAAATATTCATTCAGAAGTATACACGTGCTCTTCATTGACTGGGATATTTTTATTCATTTATGTATCTATTTTTTTCTCCTCTCCCACTTAGACTGTCAGCTCTAAAAGGGTAGGGGCCTTGTCTGCTTTCTTCAGTGCTATAGCTATAGTATCTGGCATGCAGTACTGCTAAGTTTTGCTAAGTTGCTTTAGTCATGTCCGACTCTGTGCGACCCCATAGACGGAAGCCCACCAGGCTCCCCTGTCTCTGGGATTCTCCAGGCAAGAACACTGGAGTGGGTTGCCATTTCCTCCTCCAATGCATGAAAGTGAAAAGTGAAAGTGAAGTCGCTCAGTCGTGTCTGACTCTTAGCGACCCCATGGACTACCTACCAGGCTCCTCCATCCATGGGATTTTCCAAGCAAGAGTACTGGAGTGGGGTGCCATAAGTACTTAGTAAATTCTTGTTTAATGAAGGGAGGCAGAGAAAAAAATTAGAAGGAAATAAACCAAGAATTAATAGTGATTACTCAACCCTAGGAGACTATGGTAGGTGGAATAATAAGATCCAAAGATGTCAGGCCCTATTTTTCAGTATTTGTGGTATGTATATGGCAAAAGAGACTTTGCAATGTGTTTAAGCAAAGGATCTTGAGAAGGGAAGGTTATCTTGGATTATCGAGTGGGCCCAATGCAATCATAAGATCCTTAAAAGAGGGAGGCCAGGACTTCCCTGCTGGTTCAGTGGATGGGAATTCTCCTGCCAATGCAGGGGATATAGGTTCAATCCCTGGTCAGGGAAGATTCCACATGCTGCGGAGCAACTAGGCCCATATACCACAACTATTGAGCCTGTGCTCTAGAGTCCATGAGCCAAGACTACTGAAGCCCACGTGACTAGAGTCCGTGCTCTGCAACAGGAGAAGCCACTGCAAGGAGAAGCCCGGGACCAGAACTAGAGAAAGCCCGCACACAGCATGAAGACCCAGCACAACCAAAAATAAAATGAATAAATTATTTTAAAAAAGGGGGGTGGGCAAAATATCAGAGCTGGGATATGCGATGACAGAAGAGGAGGTGAGAGAGAAAACAAGAGTTGAAGATGTTACATTGCAGACTTAAAATGAAGGGATGGGCCAAAAGCCTCTAAAAGCTTCTAGAAGCTGGAAAAGGCAAGGAAATAGCTTCTCCCCCAGAGAATCCAGAAGGAATACAGCCCTTCCAACACCTTGATCTTAGGGCATCTACTCACTAGACTTGTAAGATAAATCTGTGCTGTTTTAAGCCACTACTATCCTGGTAAGAAAAAAAAAATGTTTAAAAATTTTTCATGTGCTTTGTACTTTTGTCATATATGTTTATTATCTATCTTAAATTAGTTAAATTATACTTTTAAAAATTGTGATTACTCAAGGGAGAGAAATTGTGGAATGGTTACAATTTATTCTTTATCCTTTCTATCTTTTCTGATTTTTCTTAAAAAAATTTTTTTTTCTAATTCAAATAACATCAAATGATGATGGCTTGGGTAAAACCCAAGTTATCACCAATCTTAACATTAGCTAGCAAGCCATGAGAAAGTTCAGACTTGTTCATAATGCAGCTACTTGAACTCACGTTATTTTAACACCAACAAGGTTTGTTTGTTGTTAAGTCACTGAGTAGTGTTCAACTCATTGTGAGTGTCTGCCTTTACTATCTCTGGGGGTTTGCTCAAATTCATGTCCATTGAGTCGATGATGCCTTCCAATCATCTCATTCTGTCACCTACTTCTCTTGCTCTCAATCTTTCCCAACATCAGGGTCTTTTCCAATGAGTCAGCTCTTCGCATCAGGTGGCCAAAGTGTTGGAGCTTCAGCTTCAGCATCAGTCCTTCCAATGAATATTCAGGGTTGATATCCTTTAGGATTGACTTGTTTGATCTCCTTGCTGTCCAAGGGACGCTCAAGAGTCTTCTCCAGCATCATAGTTCAAAAGCATCAATTCTTCGGTGCTCAGCTTTCTAAAGCATTTCAGTGCACAGTGAGGTTAGACCTTCTTGTTTTTCCATTTATCTATTCATTCAACAAACATTTATTGTGGGGACCATGCATCATCAGTCTTTGACAGAGGCAACAAAGGAATTATTACAGGATTATTTTAAAACTTCAGAAAAGGTCAAGTCATGACTCTTATACAGAGTAAAGTGAAAACATGTTAGAGAATTTAGTTGTCATTAATGAGGGAACTGGTAGGAGGTTACTGTCAGGTTAAAGGAGAATGCAAAGATTATACATATGCATAGGTCAGGAATATTAAAGTGAATATTCAAACTGGGAAAAACTGGCCTCTTCTACCGGAGAATCTCCACTGTCCAGATATGAACCTTCATTTTACAAAATTTTTGGATGTCTACTGGCAAGGATGGTTTTGCATTGCTGTGGGTCATCCATGACTTACAGTCATCAAAGAACTCAGCAATGGTCAACACCCGACAAGCAGAAAGAATACTCTCTAGGCAGTGGGTACTGTCCCACTGAACCACCACTTTTCCTTACACTACAAGAATGATTAAGATGCAGCCTCTGCCTTCTCGTGTGGTGTCTGGGAAATCTGACATAAACAAAGAACTTGCTTTGCTCTGCCTGAACAGAAGGAGAATAAATCTTTCCATGGCTCCTCTTCTGTTTACCAGGCCCCTGTGAAAGAAACTCCTGTATGAGAATTGAATATTATCCCAAGAATTAGAAAGAGGCTATTTTAAACTTCCTTACATTAATAATTTCATTACAAATACACCAATAAACCAATAGGCACTCACTGTAAAAATAAAATGCAAACCATAAATAAACATACATTTTAAAAAGAGAAAACAGAGTCCTTGACTGTCTCCCTTCTAGCAATTCCATTTTCTCACCCACTGGAGATGCTACTGATAAAAAAGATAATGTCCGCACGTCAGATGCTTTGTGAGGTAAAAAAGGGAGAGACCAGATAAAAAAAATCTCTTATTAAGTGTGGCCACCTTAATGAAATTTTTGGATATGTCAAGTCAGCCAGAGATTAGTTCAGAAGAAAAGAGGAAGACACTAGAAAGCTCTGCATGTAAGTCATAAGAATGTTAAAGGTTCAAGGCTGGCAAAAGTAGAGGGGAGGGGACATCCACAGAGGCAGGGCAAGAAAGGTATATAAAATAAAATCCTCGGCTGAGACACAGTCAGTGAGAAATCCCCAGTGCCAGGAAACATTTGATGAGTTCTTGGGATCGCGACATCTAATATTTCATCTCAAGTTATTGTCTCTTCTGTTCTTCCATGAGGTAATCTCCCACTGTGAGCAAAAATCTTCTGTTAAATAAATATCTGCTAGACAGGACAGCCTGTATCAGTGGTACTTTGAAGACCGTGTCAGTACGGGCCAGGGGGAAGGGAAAGAAGAGAGAAATTGCAGGAGGTGGGCAGAACACAGGAACTCAGGGCAAGAGACAACTGGGAGAGGATAAGTGCCCTGTAGTGGGTCCTGCCAAGAATCCCTAGAGATACTGGGCCCAGATAGACTTTATGCCTGCTCTTAGATTGGAGTTTCAGACATTTGAGACGAATATTAAAGGAAAGGGTCATCTCAAGATGCTGTAGTGAAACTGAGAGCATGCAGAACTTCCCGGAGAAAGTGATATTTGGACTAAGTCTGGAAGGAAGTGGAGGCTCTCATCACACAAAAGGGGAAGAGGAGAGAGAACCACGTGTGCAAAAAAAGCCAAGAGATGTTTGGGGGGACTAAAGAGCAGGTTGGCATTATTAGAGCTCAGCCTCTGTAGAACTGGAGGGATATGATTTTGAATAGTGTCCAGACCTCTCAGGCTAATGTTGATATTCATCTTAAGAGGTATACTCAGCACAGAATAGAAAAGCATTGTGGTGGAAAACTAGTGATCGGACAGGATTTGAAGTGCCATAACCTAATATTCACTCTGCCATGAACTTAAGCAATCAGCTTTCCTTCATCTGTGAAACCTTACCAGGCTGTGTTTATCCGCCCCAAACACTGGACGAATACAAAGTATTGGGATCAGGGAAGACTCCCTCTTTCTCGAAGCAAGGATGTAGAACAAACCTGTGAGTATTTTGCTAAAAATGCTCAGAACAGGTAAATAGACTGAATTTAATTCCCTGTGTTGGAGCAGAATCAAGGCAAAATGAACAATGACAACAAAATGCTCTAAAAAAAGCTCCTAAGGTATTGTCTGGTGTGTTAACAAGCAAGGCCTGATTTTAACAAATTTGGCCCAGTGAGTTTTTTTTTCCTCTTGCCCATTGGTAGCATCTTGATGTGGAACATAGACCTCTGAACCACTAACTTGATTGTTTCCACTTCCTTTTGTAAAAAATGATTTATTTTTAACTGAAGGACAATTGCTTTACAGTATTGTGTTGTTTTCTGCCATACATCAGCATGAACCAGCCATAGATATACAGATGTCGCCTCCCTCTTGAACTACTCTCCCACCTCCCACCCCATCCCACCCCTCTAGGTTGTCAGAGAGCACCTATTTGAACTCCCTGAGTCATACAGCAAATTTGTTTCCACTTAATTGTGGTTGTTTCTACCTGCTTCCCTCTGATGCTCTTCTCAACATCTGTTATGTAAAAGAGAGTGAAAGCCCAACTCCTGGTATTTTTCACTTGGTATGTTACATGATAGGATAATCCTCTGCTAAACTGTGAATCCTAAAGATGTTTCCAAATGCTTTGACTTTCTCTAGGTTCAGGGGAGCATATAAAATATTAAATGTGGGCACCAGAGGCATTAGTTCAACAGAAGCAGATTTACAGAAGGTGAAATCGACAGACATGCAGCCACTCTGATGAACGGGCACTCTTTTACCCTTTGCCTCCCTTACTGTGAGACACGTGGAGCTCAAGAGCCAGGATTGACTCCACACACTTCTCTAACCCCAACAGTTCTTCTTGAAAGAACCCAAGGCTTCAGATGAGGTTCTTCAGATGATCTGTAGATACTGAAGTCCTACTTCCTGAGTGGGGACATAAAAGTCCTCAGTGAGTGGGTTTCAACCATATGCCAAGTAGTTCTCTGGACATCAAAGTGGGAATGAGACTTATTAGCAAGACATGATTTACCTGGCACCATATCCAGATTCTTTTGTAGGTAAGACTTAAGCAATCTATATGGAACATTGCCTATTATAGCATCATCATCATTAAATGATCATCAAGCAATTGTGATCATCTAAGTGTTAAGAGAGATGTCCAACAGCAAAGACACAACTAATTCCCTAAGGAAGATACAGGATGCAAAACACACCATAAAAAGATAAAAAATAGTATGCATCCCATACCTCTGAGTGGTGTAGATAGCAATGCATCTGAAGGTCAAGGTTATTGGCCTGACAAGTTCAGGACATGGACTGCACCATTTCATTTGCCAATATCGCCCCGGAAACTAGCACAGAACATACACAGAGTAAGGGGGCTCGAAATGTCTGTTGAACAGGAGACCAAACGTAGATGGTCAGGCAGTGATGGTCAAGGAAGTTGGCCAAGTTGGTGGCTTATGATTTGTGAAAAGAGAGAATGTACAGATGAGGGGTCAGAAGCATTGCCTCTGGAGCTGGGCTGCCCAGACTTGAATCCTGGCCACATCATGTACATGTGAGGTGACTTTGGGCAAATTGTTTAACCTCAGTGTTTCAGTTTCTTTATCTATACAATGGGGAAAGTTAAGATACCTATATCATAGGTTGGTGAGAAAGATTAGATACATGTAAAGTACTAAGAAAATGAGGAAAGAGTAGATACGTGTAAAGTACTTAGAAAATGACCAGAATATAGTAAGGGTAAGGGGTGATGTGATGATGATGGTGATGAGGAGGAAGATAATGATAATGAGGACAATGACAATAATCATGAACATGATAAAAAAAAAAAAAAATGAGCCTCGTACTGAATGAGCCAAAGCACAAGAGTGGAAAGGAATGTAAATGCCAGGCTTCCCTGTCCATCACCAACTCCAACAGCCTGCTCAAACTCATGTCCATTGAGTCAGTGATGCCATCCACCATCTCATCCTCTGTCGTCCCCTTCTCCTCCTGCCTTCAATCTTTCCCAGCATCAGAGTATTTTCCAATGAGTTAGCTCTTTGCATTAGGTGACCAAAGTATTGGAGTTTCAGCTTCAGCATCAGTCCTTCCAACGAATATTCAGGTTTGATTTCCTTTATGATTGACTGGTTGGATCTCCTTGCAGTCCAAGGGACTCTCAAGAGTCTTCTCCAACACCACAGTTCAAGCATCAATTCTTCAGTGCTTAACCTTCTTTATGGTCCAACTCTCATATCCATACATGACTCCTGGAAAAACCACAGCTTTGACTAGACAGAACTTTGTCGGTAATGTCTCTGCTTTTTGATATGCTGTCTAGGTTTGTCATAGTTTTTCCTTCCAAGGAGCAAGTGTCTTTTAATTTCATGACTGCAGTCAACATCTGCAGTAATTTTGAAGCCCAAGAAAATAAAGTCTGTCACTGTTTCCACTATTTCCCCATCTATTTGCCATGAAGTGATGGGATTGGATTGTCTTAGGTTTTTGAATGTTGAGTATTATGTACATTCATATAAAGTAAGAATTTGTTGCAGGTGGTGGGGGCAGGGGGTTCTCCCCTGGTGGTCCAGTGGTTAATAAACCACCTTCCAATGCAGGGGACATGGGTTTGACTTTATCCCTGGTCAGGGAACTAAATCCCACATGAAAGTGAAAGTGTTACTAACTCAGTTGTTTTCAGTTCTTTGTGACCCCATGGACCATAGCCCACCAGGCTCCTCTTCTCTTGGGATTTTTCAGGCAAGAATACTGGAATGAGTTGCCATTCCCTTCTCCAGGGGATCTTCCGGACCCAGGGATAGAACCTGGGTCTCCTGCATGCAGACAGATTCTTTATCATCTAAGCCAACAGAGGCAACTAAGCCATTTCTCCGCAACCAGAGAGAAGCTCCAGCACACTGAAAGTAGACAAAGCCCGTGAACCACAATGAAGAGCATGAATGCCACAATAAAGACCTAGCACAGCCAAAAAAAAAAAAAAAAATTCGAAGCAATAATTTTAAAATAAACTTGTTGGCATGGAGGAGAGAATAGAAGCTGGAAGCATGATTGCAGGGCATTGCAGTGGTCTGGTTTGAGGGGTCGGTAGAAATGTCAGTAGAAAGAAATGATAAGGAAAATTACATGAATCAACGGAAATGAGTGGAGAGCCGGAGAAAAGGTGAAGGATTTCTCAGAGAGAGAAGACTTGGAGCAGAAAGCGAGCAAGAGAGACACAGAGGGATTTAGTTCAGTTTTATACTTGCATGTGGTGACACTGAAGCTCTGAGAACAGCTAGCATCCAAAATTCTATTGCTTTCATGAGGACTGCTTTCTCTAGCATAATAATGACCAGATTAAATCAATTAATTTGGCCAATTAATTAATCACTTGGCCCACAGCTATTCTAACAGCTTTGTATAACAGCCACAAAAAACCTCCCAAACAGTTGATTGGGTATTTAGCTATAGCTTTAATCTTGCTTAATAAGAAATAGCTCCACTGACACCAGAGTGTATCATTACTTTACGAGAGGATTGAATCCCATGCACTCAATGGTCTCCATGGATCTGGAGAAGTTATTTTTATGCCACCGAAAAGGCAGTTTGAGCCCTTGGCCACTTGAATTAAAGCATTTCTGATCAGTACAGAGCTAAAATGTGTATGTCACTTCCATCACAGCAAATAGCACTTATAATGTCCTGACTTCTCAAGGCCTATGTATAGATAGGCCTTGATGATACTTTTCTTTTCCTTCTGACAGCAGACTCTAAAAATACAGTTACTGAATCAAGTTTAATGTTAATCCTGTTGGAAGTTGTCTATTGTCAATATCAAATATGGTTCCCTTGTGCTTCAGGTAATACACAACACAAGAGAAGTAACCTATTGAAGCATAAGTTCTTAATCAAGAGCAGATGAAGGCATGGTGGTTTGAGGTGGTTCTGAAATATTATGCAAAATTCTCTAGAATTTTGCCTTGTTGACTTCTTGGTGAGGGCTTTCCGGGTGCTGCTAGTGGTAAACAACCTTTTTGCCAGTGCAGGAGACCTAAGAACCATGGGTTCGATCCCCGGGTCAGGAAGATCCCCTGGAGAAGGGCATGGCAAGCCACTCCAGTATTCTTGCCTGGAGAATCCATGGACAGAGGAGCCTGGGGGCCTATGGTCCATAGGGTATCACAGAGTCAGACCTGACTGAAGCAACTTAGCACACATGCACGCAACCTCTTGGTGAAAAAGAGCCCATGGTTTAAATAGGTTCTTAAAAATGCTAAAAACAGTATTCCCTTTATAAATTATGTCATCCTAGCTAATTGAATCATTTTAATTAGACAGGGGATTGCTCATTCAGGTAGTATTAAATTGAACTTCATACCAAGTCAATCCTTTAAGGGAAATATGACTTGAACTATTAACTTAAAAAAAAATCATAGGCAGTAATGAGACCAGCATTTCTTACAAACAATACCTAAGAAGGAACGTTTACAGAAACATTCTCTTAGGAAGGGAAATTTCAAGGAAAAAAAGGCTTCATCTAGTTGAGAAAATACAAGGATGCTTTTGGTAGCAGAAAGCACTTAAACTGTCCCTTATAGAAGAGATAGGAATTTATAGAAAAAGGATGAGAGAGCAGGTTCTAAGCTAAAATAAGTATTGACCAAAGTCATAGGTGCAGGACAATGCAAGATGTCTTCAATAGCTAAAACTTTCTGGGAAAAAGTAGGAGATAAGACAAGAAATGTAGCCTTGGGCCTGACCAAGAAGGCTGGATTCTATTCATAGGAAACATATGAAATGGAGAACTATTTGATGTTTCTGATCAATCGGAAGAAACTGAAAAAGTAGATTCATCTAGAGTGAAAGTAGAAGAAGTTTGGAGGAAAGAGGGGCATTATCTGTAGAGGCCCTGAGGATTAGCTTCTGAGAGGATTAGCCACAAAGGCAGCTGGACCCCTAGGGTTATAAAGTATTAATAGTTTATAGTTGCCACAGGCAGCTACTCTGAGGTCAAAATTTCTGTCCAAAATGATTGCTTTTTTCAAATGCTTAGTTACAAAGACACACACGCCATTAGCACCTGCTGTTAAGTCCTAAGATGATGAGTCTGAACTAATGATTTTCCTAGTAATTTGGCCTTTGTGTGAGGGAAATAATCTCAGGCCATACATATATTCAGCAAATGCCAGAGGGCAGGAATGAATTCCCTCCTAAACTCTCCTCCTTTGGTTATAATCTTAACTCCCTGATCCCTCATCAATGCGGGACATGAATGTTGCCTCTAGTAGGTGTCAAGCCCACCTGCCCTGTCTGACTTTCCCACGCACCCAGTTGAAGGATTAATTGCATCACACACTCGGGCTGCTCAATGAATAAGTGGCCAGAAGTTCAGAGGTCATTTTGAATAAAAAACTTTTATTTTCTTGAGAAACCACGACAAGTTTCTTCATCACACATCCAACAGAACACAGGCTTCTGAGATCATTATGCAGCATACAATCATTATAACAACTTCAACAGGGATAAAAGAACCACAAGATGGGAATGCGACAGTGTGCAGAGATTTACACAAACTGCAGTAGATATGCATGGTCCTCTGTGATTACAACTGTGGGTTGCTGTTGTTGCTTAGCCACCAAGTCATGTCTGACTGTTTCATGACCCCATGGACTGTAGCCTGCCAGGCTCCTCTGTCCACGGGATTCTCCAGGCAAGAATACTGGAGTGGGTTGCCATTTCCTTTTCAGGAGATCTTCTCAACCCAGGGATTGAACCTGAATTGGCAGGCGGATTCTTTACAACTGAACCCCCCAGGAAGCCCATAACTATGAGTAGAAAATGATAAACCTTCTTTCATTTAAATCCCCAGTGATTGGAATCGTTACTTTTTGCTTTTGGCAAATACAAGAGAAAAATGCCCACCCACAAGGACCAGAAGAGAAGAAATGGGCCAAGCATTAAGATCTCATCCTGAGAGTATCAATTAACAGCTAAGCAGGAGTTACCTAATCTTCGAGCAGAAATCTCATTTTGGACCCAGTTTGACAGACACTGATTTTGTAAAGATCTGATATAACCTGAGATTTCCACATAATAATATTTCCTCCTGGAAAAAATATTACTTTTCAACAAGGTGCTCCAGAGTCCAAGCATCATTTCTAAAATTACCTTGTTCCTCTGTAGTGACCAAGCATTTTTCATTGTCTGAAGCTTCTTTGCTTAAATTTCATTTTGTTTGATAATTATGCCAGGTAGAAAAATCCCTCATTATTTAAGAATCATGGTCAGTGAGATGCGTAAGGATGCAGTTAACTAGACAGATTATATATATGATAGATAGATGGATAAAGAACTTTTCACCAATGTCATAAACACGATACAAGAAAGTTTTTGCTCATCTAAATAATGACCGCTTCCAAAGATTTCCATGCCCTAATCCTCTGAACCTGTGAATGTGTTAGAGGTAACATGTGGCAAGAGTGACTTTGCAGATGTGATTAAGGACACTGCGATGGGGAGATTAGCCTGGTTTACCTGGCTGAACCCAATGTAACTACAAAGGATCTTATAAGAGGGAGGCAAGAGGTCAGAGACCAAGAAGGAGATGTGATGATGGAATTGTGGAGGTTGGAGCGATGCACTTAGAAGAAGGCAGAAGGGGCCACAAGTCAAGGAATGCGGGAGACCTCCATAAGTTCGAAAAGGCAAGGAAATGGGTTCTCCTCTAAAACCTCCAAGAAGAATGTAGCCCCGCCAACACCTTGGTTTTAGGACTTCTGACCTCCAGAACTACAAGATGATACATTTATGTTGTTTTGAGCCAATGCTGCTGCTGCTGCTGCTTAGTCGCTCAGTTGTGTCCCACTCTTTGCGACCCCATGGACTGTAGCCCACCAGGATCCTCTGTCCATAGAATTCCCCCAGGCAAGAATACTGGCGTGGGTTGCCATTTCCTACTCTAGGGGATCTTCCCGACCCAGAGACTGAACCCACATCTCCTGCCTTAGTAGATGGGTTCTTTACCACTGAGCCACCTGGGAAGGCAATAGTTTGTGATAATATGTTACAGCAGCAATAGGAAATACATGGTAATAACTGAAATTACTCAGGACTCTCAATTACTGCCAAAAGGAAACAGTAAAAAGTTGAAAATGGCCCCCCACTTCTCTGGTTCAGGTCCCCAGAAGCATCTGGAAGATCTGGGCTGCAGACAATGATGACACCATTCTTCTGTCCAGAGCAACCCCTGGCATTTAACAACCATGGCATCAAGGTCTGAAGGACTCCTTCAACCAGCTTCTATATCCTCATATTTCATATTTTATTCCATTATGATCAGAAGACTGAAAACCTGGCCTGGACCAGAGGGTAAGAAAGCAGAGAGGGGAGTGATTTGCACAAGATGACTCAAGCCTGCAGTTGTATGGATAGACGATCTGACAGAGCAAGACACCGTGGGCAGAGAGGAATGCTGGGTCCCCTGAGAGCACTGACAGTGGCCAGGGCCTCCCTGCAGGTCATTTCTTTGGGAATTGATTATAGGGACTTGCAGTTAGTCCAGGGAAGAGGAACAGGGGGAAGGGAGAGCAATGCAAAGATGCGCTAATGGGATGACCCCTGCTGAGGGTGCTCAGTCTGAAGAGGCTGATGAAATGAGTCTGAATCTCTCTGCCTGGGGGTATTCAACTGCTCAGCCCCATTGTTCAAGGTGGTACCACAGGCATTAAACACTCACACACACACACACACACACACACACATACATATACAACTTCTGCGTCCAAGCTAAAGGCCAATCAGTTCCTATAGATCATCATGGTGTCATAGAAGCCAGAAATATACCCTCAGGATCCAGGGTGGGGATTGACCAGTTGAAGACTGTTGACATCTGCTCTCAACTAGTGGCTGCAGAAGCATCTGGAGTAACAGGTGGGGCTCATAGGGTTTGCAGCATCCCAGGTGGCGCTAGTGGTTAAGAACCCACCTGTCAGGCAGGAGACATAAGAGACACAGGTTCGATCCCTGAGTCCAGAAGATCCCCTGGAGGAGAGCAAGGCAACACACTCTAGTATTCTTGCCTGGAGAATTCCATGGACAGAGGAGCCTGGTGGGCTACAGTCCACAGGGTCACAATGAATTGGACACGACGGAAGTGACTTAGCATGCACACACACATGCCCAAGAGGGACCCAATACAATGACAAAACCCAAATGATGAATTGAAAAGGAAGATCCATTTGGAAGTAAAAAAGAATGAGAAGGAGGAGGAAAAGAAGGAGAGAAGGAAGAGGAAGAGGAGGAGGCAAGGCAGCCCATATCACATGGTCACTACCATGTGTTATCAAAGGTGACCAGAGCTCCTCTTCAACACTTTCCAGTTCTCCAATGCCTGGCACAAGGCTGGAAGTCATACAGCAGGTCCTTAGCAAAAGTTTGTGAAATTGAATTATTTCCCACTGCTGTCTCCTCCTGTCATAGTTTCCAAGGGCTGCCATAATAAATTACCTCACACTCAGTGGCTGAAAACAAAACAAATTTATTGCCTCACAATTCTGGAGGCCAGAAGTCTGAAATCAATTTCACGGAGCCAGAATTAAGGTGTTGGCAGGGCCGTGCTCTCTCTGGAGGCCCTTGGTGAGAGTCCTTCTTTATTTCTTGCAACTTCTGGTGGCTCCTGGCCTCCCCTGGTTTGTGGTAGCATGACTACAATCTCTGCCCCATCTTCATGTGGACTTCCTCCCTGTGTGTCTATGTGTCTTTCCATGTCCTCTCCTCTTCTTAAAAGGATACAAGTCACTAGAGTTAGGTTGACCTTACATCCATGACTTCATCTCAAGGCTTTTAACAAATTGCATCTTTCACATGCCCTATTTCCAAATAAAATCACATTCTTTGATTCCAGGTGGACAGGAATTTTGGGGACATGCTACTCAGCCCACTACACTGCATTAATCCCCATCACAACAGGAATCTGGGGCCAGTTTTAGGTCTCCAAGTGAAAGTTGGGATAGGGGAAACAAGGGATGATCCAGGAACAATCTAAAGTAGATGGAGGTAGAAGAAGGGAAACAGGCAAGAAGAGGGTTTCAAGAAGCATGGAAGAGAAAGAAAATTTTAAAAATGGCCCTGGAGGACTTCCCTGGTGGCCCAGTGGTTAAGACACTGTTCTTCCAATGTAGAAGATGGGGTTCAATCCCTGGTCAGGAAACAGATCCTACATGCCACACAGCGTGTCCCCACCCCACAAAATGACCCTGAACTCTCTCAGCCTGGGTGAACAAGAAAGTGGGGAGGGAACGTGTGTATGTCACTGGACAACCATGCACTGTCCAGAGTGTATCTTCCAAGCTGTCTGATTCTACAGGAGCTACTTCCCAACTTGGTAAGTTGTAGATAAATGATAGCAGTAAAAACAATTTTCGTATAGATGTGCAAGTAAGTTATGTCCAGTAGAGAGATAACCCCCCACTCCCTCATCCCCATGTAAAAGCAGCTTTGTATTTGCAAATCCATTTCACTTTCCTTTACTCCCCATTAATTTGTGCTTTGAACCATTTGCTGGCTACTGTCCTCATATGAGTTAAATAAAATCTTTAATATGTGTGTCTCAGTTTGCTAAGCTGCCATTACAAATTGCCATAAACTGAGTGACTTCAGACAACAGAAATTTATTTGTTCACAGCTCTGGAGGAGAGAGGCCTGAAATCAAGGTGTCAGCGGGGCCATTTTCCCTCTGACAGTTCTAGGGGGAGATCCTCCCCTGTTTCTCTTTAGTTTCTTGTAGTTTCTGGCAGTTTTCAGTCTCTTGTAGTTTCTTCCCCAGCTTCTTATAGTTTTTGGCACTCCTTGTTTTGCAGATACATCACTCTAATTCTCTGTCTTTGTCTACACCCAGCATTCTCCCTGTGAGTCTGTCTTGAGATTTTCCCCTTACGGGGCATCAGTCACTGGATTTAGGACCTATCCTAATTTAGTATGATCTCATCTTAATTTGATTACATCTGAAAATATCTTATCCTCAAATAAGGTCACATTTACAAATGTGAATAGGGGGATACTATTCAACCTAATGTGCTTCTTCATATGACTAAGGAAATCATGATTCTATCTTTTTGGAAAATTATCCCATAATAGTACTGCTGCCAGTGAAAGTCAACAGGAAATAATCGACTGGGAAAGATAAAAGAGAAGGAGTGGAATATGTTGAGTTGGCCTACATGTGGGGCTGGAGATCAGAGAAAGAAAGACTGGAGGAGAGAAGGACTACAAAACACAATGGTAAACGCTTTGTTCCATCGAATGTGCTCACTTGACATATGAGAAAACTGAGGCCCAGAGAAGGGAACCTCTCCCAAGGACACAGAACAGGCAATGAGCAGAAGCAGAAGGCAACCCAGACTTTTTGACTTTCAGCCCAGGATCCACCCACTGGTTGCAAAAGGTTTCAAGAATTTCAGCATTTGGACAGAGACCTGCACATCATTTCTTTTCCCTGGACAACTTTCCACATAGCACATCTTTCAGATTTCCATGTAGGCACACACATTCATACACACAAAAGCAAGAGTTCCCCATCATGGCTCAAAACCTAAGTGTGAAATCTCTTATTGAATCTGAGTCAAAATTCAACCATAGATAATTAGCTTACATGCCTCTCTGATTACACCATTGTGTCATCTCTTGGCTGCAAGGAAATATCTAAACTGTAGACAACTCTATAGCTATTAGTTCAGTGAAACTGATTTCAAGACCAACATTTCAGTACTTGATAATGGCACAGGTACAGAGGATCTCTGAGTTCTTATAATTTTTAAAAGCAGAGGAAATTGTGAAAATGGAAAATACCACAGTCCAAAACTTGAGTTTTTTAAATTATGGTACTGACACTATAAGCCTGGAAATATCATAATCAAGCATCATTTTCTTGTCTAACCCTACAGTGATATTCCAGCTCCAAGAGTTTATAATTACCAAATCATAAAATGTAGCTTAATTCCCACTTTCTTTGACTCTGTACCGTTGAATGTATTAGTCACATAGCCATATTTCTTTACCAGCATAAAAAGAGAACTGAGAAAATTTGATCATTCATTTCACAAACTTTCTTAAAACTTTAGTACTTCAGAGAGGTAACTCTCCTATTCTGTGGGAAAATTCAAATTTGCACCAGGGAGGAAGGGGATCAAGATGGCAGAGTAGGAGGACAGTGAGCTCAACTCCCCCCAACAGCAGCAAAAATACATCTCCGTGTGGAGCAATTCTCATGAAGGCAAATGAAACTGTCAGAAAGACTCTTCTACAACCAAGGCTAGAGAGTCACATTAGAAGATGACCTCCAAACCTGTAATATCCCCATCCTTTTCTGAGTCCCCTAGGTATATTATAGGGGTCCCAGATGAAGAAATACAAAAGGGGAACAAAAATGTATTTGATAAACTTACGGCTGAAAGAATCTTGAGCCTAAAGAAGGAAACAGATATCCAGGTATAGGAATCACAGACAGTGCAAACAAGATGAACCCAAAGAGACTCACTCCAAACCATATCATGATTAAAATGACAAAAGTTAAAAAGAGAATCCTAAAGGCAGCAAGAGAAAAACAAAGAGTCACACATGCAAGGGAATCAGCTATTAACAAACTTTTCTGTAGAAAACTTGCAAGCAAGAGGGGACTGGCATGACATACTTAAAGTCATGGTTTACTTAAAGGGAAAAACCAAGGATACACTACTCAGAAAACTACCCTTCAGAATTAAAGAAAAGATTTTTTAATATTTAAGAGGGTAGAAATTATTTCAAGCATCTTCTCTGACCACAGTGGTACAAAACTAGAAATCAACCACAGAAAGATAAACAGGAAAAAAAAATGATTACATAGAGGCTAAACAATATGCCACTAAAAATCAGTGGGTCAACAATGAAATCAAAGAGAAAATCAGAAAATACCTCGAGACAAAGGACAATGAAAACAACCTTACCCAATCTATGGGACACAGCAAAAGCAGTTCTAAGAGACTTTATAGCAGCACAGGCCTTTGGCAAGGAACAAGAAAAATTCGAATAAACAATTTAACCTACTAACTAAAAGAATCAGAAAAATAAACAAAACCCAAAGTCAGCAGAAGAAAGAAAATAATAAAGATCAGAGAGGAAATAAATAAAATAGAGATTAAAAAAAATATATAAAGATCACTAAAACCAAGAGCTGGGTTTTGAAAGGATAAACAAAATTGACAAACCTCTAGCCAGGCTCACCAAGAAGAAAAGAAAGAAGACACAAATAAACAAAATAAGAAATTAAAGAGGAGAAATAGCAGCTGATACTTTTTTGTATTTTTTGGAAATACAAAAAATTATAAGAATATACTATGAACAGTTAAATGCTAGCAAATATATCAATATATATTAATATATATATGTGTGTGTGTATAACTGAATCACTTTGCTTTGTACCTGAAACTAACACAGTATTATAAATCAACTATACTCCAATAATAAATAAATAAATATCTAGAATTTCAGACCCAGAAAGGACATGAATATCATCCAGTTCAGTGGCTCTCATCTGGGGAGTATTGGCTGACTGCTGTGGGGACGACTCCACTGGTGTCTCGTTGGGCCAAGAATGCTGTTAAAACATTTTACAACACACAGATCAGAATCCTACAAAAAGAATCATTCAACCCAAGATATTAATATTGCCAAGTCTGAGAAACCCTGATCTAGCTCAGAGGCCTGCATACATTTTCTGCAAAGGGCCAGACAGTAAATATTTTAGGCTTTACTATTTACAGTAAAAACAACCTTAGGTAACATGTAAATGGACATGATTTTCTTCCAACATAACTTTACAAAATTACCAACTTTCCGGATTTGGTCCACAATGGAATTCTAATTTTCTTTTCTAAAAACAATTAAATGTTTCATTCAAATGAAATATTATGTGGAATCCAAGGTGTAAAACAGATCAAAAGGATGTTTCTCAGATGAGGCAAGTGTGCACTCAAGGTATTAATAGCTATCAAAGAAACTCCAGTAGTAGTTTGGCCATCCCTACCACGGGCAGCTTGGAACACTCTCATCTTACCCAGATGCCCGTCCCAGAATGAGTTAGTCATCCTTTCCTCATGACCATTCAGCAGTACCCCACTGTTCCTGGGAGGAAGTCCCTTCCCCAGCAGACAGGACCTCATATAGCAGTGTAGCCCAATGGCTCTAGACTCTGATTTAGAGGCTTCCAGGTTAACTACAGCTCTTACTGGCTGTGTGACTGTGGGAAAATGCTGCAACTCTCTGAGACTCAGTTTCCTTATTTACACAGAAAGAATTACCAACAAAACCAACCCCACATGATTGTTTTGAGGAATAAATGAAATAATACATGCATAGCCCTTCCCCAATCCTAGCACATAATAGCAGTCAATCAACTGACATCATTATTACATGAATTTATTACTTTAAAAATATCTATTGTGTGGGGTCTTTGTTTCAGCATGCAGGATGTTTAGTTGCAGCATGTGGGATCTAGTTCCCTGATTAGGGATCAAACCTTGGACCCCTGCATTGGGAATGTGTACTCTTAGTCACCGGACAACCAGGGAAGTCCCTGAATTTATTGTTTTCATTGGGCACTTGTATCTCTACAATCAACTTGAATGCCAAAGGAAGCTGGTGGGATGCTAAGTTTATACACATGGGAGGTTTGTGAATAGAAAATTGTCCTAAGGAAGACCTCTTTCGGGTTTCCACTTAGCTATTTTTGGTCCTTATTCTGCACAAATACCAATTGTGGGAGAAGATCAGCTCAAGCTGCTTGTGTCAAAGCCTTCTGGACTCCAGATGGATAACAGCATTGACAAGTTTATCAGTGTTGCTGTCTGGAATGAAGATTCCCTGTCCCTCAGCCCATGGGAAACAGAGATGGATGCAAAGTGCAGAGGTAAAATGTTCCTCTGGTGCTGTAGTTGCTTCCATTGGGCAGAAAAAGAGCGGCAACAGCTCGTGGTTGACACTGTTAGATGTTTCCCCAGCAGCTATGGCCCCCTTCTTTGTTGCTAACAGAAATGTCAACACTCAAGGGCCAAGTGCTCTTCACCAGCCCAGAGGCTAAATCTTTATCAGCTCCAGCCACTCATGACAATTCCACTTGCCTATGATTGATTGAGAGGTGAGCCTGGGGTGCTGCTCTGGTCAAAAGAGGTAGAAAACAATGTCTACAAGACCACTCTCACTTCTTACATCACCTACAAGTTTGTTGGTCTCCAAGATCATGTGCAGGTATAATACAATAATTGCCTAGGACTCATAGAACTCGAACTTCCCTGGTGGTTCACATGGTAAAGAATCTGCCAGCAATGCAGGAGACTTGAGTTTGATCCCTGGGTTGGGAAGGTTCCCTGGAGAAGGGAATGGCTACCCACTTCAGTATTCTTACCTTGAAAATTTCATGGACAGAGGAGCCTGGCAGGCTACAGTCCCTGGGGTGGCAAAGAGTTGTACACAACTGAGCGACTAACACTTTCTCTTTCACAGAACTCAGCAAAGTCTTCATACTGATAGGGACAGAGTAAAGGACAGACAAAATTGGTGGTTAAAAGTTAACAGAAAAAAGTATGGGAGACCCCTGCAAGTTAATGATGACTCACAAAAGCAGGTTTGAAAGTGAAGTCGCTCAGTTGTGTCCGACTCTTTGTGACCCCATGGACTGTAGTCTACCAGGCTCCTCAGTCCATGGAATTTTCCAGGCAAGAGTACTGGAATGGGTTGCCATTTCCTTCTCCAGGGGATCTTCCCAACCCAGGGATTGAACCCGGGTCTCCCACATTGCAGGCAGATGCTTTACCACCTGAGCCAGGTTTGCTTAACCACAAAACCAAGCAGGTTTGTTTAGCAACAAAACCATGCAACAGAAGCACGAGACATGCCCCCAAACAATAAAACAATGGTGGCATGAGACCCACAACCTGCCCAGTGAGCTTAACAAGTTAATAATCCCTGGAACATGCTCTCTGCGTGCATGCACACACATGCACACACACACACACACACACACACACACACACACACAATAATTTGTAGACCTAGCTTGACCATGTAGGAACCAAAAAACTCCCCTGCCCAACTGGGAGGGGGAACTAATGATGGGAGCATGACATATACTCAAGAAAGACAAAGAAGGTCTTCTCCTCCAACCCCTTTTCCTTTGATTATAAACCTGTAACCCAATAAGTCCTCAGGGTTTGGCACCCTCTCAACCACAAGTGTAAGCCTCACAAGTGTCCTATTCTAATAAACCACTTTTCTATCACTTCACCTCTCACTGAATTCTTTCTGCAAAGAAACATAAAGAACTAGAGCTCTTAGGAGCCCCCTGAAATGCCACCTAACATTTTCAATAGCAACTATTAAGGGCTTTTTTTTTTTTTTTATAGCAAAAGAACATATTAAAATCAGCCAAGTTTCATGAGCAACATTTAAGAGATACTCAGCGTGGAGATTATGGTTGTTCTCCTCCAGTGGAGTCATGCAGATAGCACTTACTTCTCAAGCAGCAGTGTATGATGATGTATGCTATGTTGCCAGCCAGGAATATTATCCAAACCTTGGTATCCAGAGTTTTTATTGGGGCTCAGTCACAAAGATGCAACTGACCGCTCCCATGGCTGACCTTAATCTCCAGCCCTTGCAGAGATGAAGCTGATGTGCTATGCAAGGCCTCCCACCTTAAGTCACCTTGTCAACAGACACTATCTGGCCTGGCCCAAAGCCCCCAGGTAAACAGATATTCTTATCATGCAGGACTCCCCAAGGGCTTAAAGGTTACCTCCCAGGAGCTGAGGTCAAAGCCCAAATCTTGGGGCAATTTTAATCCTTCACTGCACAGGCTCATAGAGGAAGACTTGTGGAATTTTTATCTCCTATCTTTGAAAGAGTTAAAGATAGGGATTCTTCTCCCACATTTGATTGTTCTTATGTGCAGCTGTGAGGTCTGGAACTGCAGCAACCATCCTGTAACCATGAGGTGACTCAGTTGGAGATAAAAGTCAAACGTGTAGGGTGGCTGAGGAGAAAGGTGGGAAGGCTAATGTTCTTCCTAACATGTGTTTCTTTTTTTTAAGGGGAAGTTTTATTTTATTTTAATTGACCTTGTTCATATGTCAGAATCATGTCTATTTATTTATTTTTAAATTTTAATTTTGGCCATGCCACATAGCATGTGAGATCTTAGTTCCCCAAACAGGAATCAAACCTACACTGCCTGTGTTAGATGTGCAAAATCTTAACTATTGGACCGCCAGGGAAGTCCCCTTGCTCATGTCTTGAGACAAACTTTTCTTTATATGAGATAATGCACATCTTTAACATTTAAGCTATTTAAGTTAGACTTTCTTGTCACAACTGAAGTCATCCTCATTCATACACGTGGTCATTAGGGTATTATAGTCTGGCTTAGAGCAAGTCAACATGAGGCAAAACCAATGGGATTTCCTGAGGCAACCAGTAAATAGACTATAAGGCATACCTGGATAATAGTAATAGAGTCACCAGTTAACTTCATTGGAGTGTGTCTATATCTGCAGTTTCAGTGTGGGTGGAGCAGAAAAGTCCCAAGTTAGGAGTATAGAGATACGGTTTTAATGTTTGAGCCTGTCAATACTTTACTGTGGGAACATGAGGAGGTCACTCAACTACTCTGAGCTTCCAATTCCTCATCTGAAATAGAAACCAAATAAAAATTCACCCAATTTCTAGTGCTTTGGAGAAATTCCATGAAAAATCTCAACTGGGACTGAAACCCAGTTAAAATGGTTTAAGGAAAAGAGAGAAAGAAACTTCATTTTGAGAAGGAGATAGTACCACACGCACAGATGAAATGCTGAGATAGACAGTTACTTAGGCTGCTGGTGGGCGGAGGGCTCATATGCAGGTTGCTTAGCCCAGTCTTCAGTGGAGGAACATTTCCCAACTCAAATCTTAGAGAATGGGACTTAACCAGGCAATGAGTAGAGGAAAGAGTGTTCTGGTCTAAAGGAACAACATACCGGTGGGGAACCACGTAAAGCACAGCCATGAATGTTGGTGCATGTGTGTGTGCATCCAAGTGTGCATACACACGTGTGTATGCATGCAAGTGTGCATGCACACGTATGTATGTTTATGATAGAATGTGGGCCACTAGATAAACAGTTCAATGTTACCAGTGAGTAAGTCAGGCGGGAGATGGGGCTGGACAGGTCATCAGAGACCACCTCATGTAAGGCAGATCCCATGACAAGATAAGAGCTGTGTAGCTTCCTTTTACACTGTGCAGGAAGTGAGGAAAAATCGCCCTCAAGCAGACTTTTAAACCCATCAGGTACTTAAATGAACAAAAATGGCTATCACTCATTCTTTCCTAGGCTTACAACCCACACAATTTCCCTTTGCTTTTAGTCTACTTTTCTTCTCCTGTATCTGCCATTCACCAGGTGCATGCCTTTTTTATATATTTTATTGGATTTTCCTTTCAAGTTACACAATGCATGCTTGTGACAAAGTCAAAATCAGAGTTGTACAAAGAAAAGGGCAACTGTTTCTCTCTTCTCATTCAATTCTTGTCAACCTTCCACCAAAGAAACAGGATAACACACATATTTGGTGTATGATTTTTACATCTACATTCATCCAACCATATGTAAACATAGTCACATACATAAAGTTATTTTTAAAATAACTAGATCACACTATTCCCACTATAGTATACAACTTGCTCTCATTAAGGCATAGAGATGTAACTAATTTCCCAAAATACTGAATAATATTCTGTAAAATGAGAGCTCCAGTCCATCAATTCAACCATCTCTATCAGTAGATGATATGGAATTTGCTTTCTTTTAAACCATTGTTAAAACTACTTTAATAAACATGCTAACACAGATATCTTCAGGTACTAATACGCTTCTTTCTATAAGATTGCTCAAAGCTGGATTTGTGACTGAAGGGGTATTAATGTAATTAATTTTACAATTAATTATATATTTAATTATGCATGCTAAATCACTTCAGTCGAGTCTGACTGTTTGCAACTCCATGGACTGTAGCCTGCCAGGCTCCTCTGTTGATGGGATTCTTCAGGCAAGAATACTGGAGTGGGTTGCCGTGCAGGGAATCTTCCTGACCCAGGGATCATACCTGCATCTCTTACTTCTGCACTGGCATGCAGGTTCTTTACCACTAGTGCCTCCTGGGAAGTCCATATTTAATTATATGATTAATATAATTATTGCTATTGTTTAGTCGCTATGCTGTATCCAATTCTTTTGCAACCCCATGGAGTGTAGCCTGCCAGGCTCTTCTGTCCATGGGATCTCCCAGACAAGAATACTGAAGTGGGTTGCTATTTCCTTCTCCAGGGGAGATCCCGACCAGGGATCAAACCCATGTCTCCTGTGTTGGTAGGTGGATTCTTTACCACTGAGCTACCAGGGAAGCCCAATTAATATAAATATAATTAATTTTTACAAACACTGTCAGGTTAATTTCCTAAAAGATTATAGCATTATATTTGTACTGCAAATTTTTAAACTGAAGTGTCAACTAGAAAACACCATTTTTTATCTATCAGATTGGCAAGCATTGGCCAGGGAAAGGGGATAAGTGTTAGTGCCTTTGAGGATCTTGGAAAAAATGGTGAGCAACCTAAATGGTGGCGTATCCTTAGGTATTCCCTGCAGTCTGTAAGAACTATACTAGAGAACCTAGTTTGAACTTGGCTACTCAAGAAGGTCATGTCTTATGCATGACAAATCACAGAGAAAGTGGTCCCGAATCTATTTTAGCTCATGGTCATTCCCTATTCCCTGCCCTTCTCCTATTCCTTGAATAAGCCATAAACCCTCCCATCTCCCAAATCTTTGCTTAAGCTGTCTCCTTTTTTCCAGGTTTCCATTCTTCTCCCAACTTATATGCTCATGTCAAATCCTTACTCTGAGTTCAAGATGAATCTCAGCTTCTACATTTTCCAAGGAGCCTCCAAATGTCTACAGTGAAATGAATCTCCTTCTCTACCATTTGCTTCAACAAGATCAACTATTCATTCCATCATTTATGATGAGCCAGGCATCACCGTGTACTTCATATGCATTATCTTATTGACCCCCAGTAATTTTATTAGGTAGTTTGTGGTATTTTACATATTTTGACGGTAAGGAAACTAAGGCTCAAAATGGTGATGTTACCAGACCAAAGACATACAGCCAATAAGTGCTGGAACTGGGTATTACATGCAACTCTGACTTCAAAGCTCAGACTCATCACTTCACACCTGTCAGAATGGCCATCATCAAAAAATCTACAGATAGTAAATGCTGGAGAGGATGGAGAAAAGGGAAGCCTCCTACACTGTTGATGGAAATGTAAACTGATACAGCCATTATGGAGAACAATATGGAGATTTCTTTAAAAACTAGGAATAAATCTACCATGTGACCCAGCAATTCTACTACTGGGCATAACCCCACTAAAGGGCTTCCCAACTGGTGCAGTTGGTAAAGAATCCTGTCAATGCAGGAGACTCAAGAGATGTGGGTTTGACCCTTGGGGTCAGGAAGACCTCCTGGAGTAGGAAGTAGCAACTCACTCCTATATTCTTGCCTGGAAAATTCCATGCACAGAGGTTCCTGGCAGGCTATAGTCCATGGGGTCGTGAAGAGTCAGACATAACTGAGCACACACAACCACACACATGCACTCACACACATATGACTCAGCAATCCTACTACTGGGCATATACCCTGAGAAAGCCACACTTTTAAAAGACATATATATGATGTTTACTGCAGCACTATTTATAATAGCCAGGACAAGAAAGAAACCTAGATGCCCATCTACAGATGAATGGATAAAGAAGATGTGGAAGAAATACACAATGGAATATTACTTGACCATAAAAAAGAATACATGTGAGTCAGTTCTAATGGGGTGGATGAACCTAGAGCCTGTTATACAGAGTGAAGTAAGTCAGAAAGAGAAAAATGAATACCATATATAAATGTGTATATATGGAATCTAGAAAAATGGTATTGATGAATGTATTTGCATGGAAGGAATAGAGATGCAGATGTAGAGAATGGACTTATGGACACAGTCAGGGAAGGAGAGGGTGGGACGAATGGAGAAAGTAACACTGACATATATACACTACCATGTGTGAAATAGATGGCTGGTTGGAAGCTGCTGTATAATGCAGGGACTCCAGGCTGGCAGTCTGATGACCTAGAGGGGTGGGATGAGGGGAGGCAGGTGATGTATGTATAATTATGACTGACTTGCATGGTTGTATGGCAGAAACCAACACAACAGTGTAAAGCAATTTTCCTCCAATTGGAAATTTTTTGAAGTTCAGACTTCTGTCATCATCCCATGCCACATAATAAAAGAAGAATTTCACTGAGTAAGGTTTGACTTCCCTAGCAGACTGCCCGGGTCATTGCTTTGTAAACACTGCCTGCTATAGATGAATTGGTTTTCTACATCTTCTAAGGGATCTTGCTTCACCAATGAATCTCATGAACGGAGCAGAGTTGTCAAAGCCCTACAGTAAACGGCATGCAGTGTGATGTTACCAGAATTCAAGCTTTCTGTTGCTAATTTTTCACCGGGTTGCAAGCTTTAATTTAACTGTCAGACCCTGGGTCTTTTGCCAACGCTAATGGAGGACTGTGGCAGTGACGGTAATTATTTCCAGACTCTGGTACCTCCTTCGTTTACCTTCTGGTTGCAAATACTCAGCAGCTTCAAGCTAATTTCCTTTCTTATTTTCCTCATTAGTTTGCAAACTCCTACTGTCAATGAAAACAAGCAACCCATCTGATAAAAATGTCAACATGGAGTGTTCAAAATATTAAAACTGTCAAATAAAAATTGTGTTTTTACAAGGCAGTCTAACCATGTCATGCACGCGGAAATCACTTTCTGAAGACAGATTATATAGGTCAAAAGTTGTTGGGATATTTTTTTTTAACCCACAGAAACAAACCCACCGTGACAGAGTCTTCTGGATAATGTTTTGATGTCTTGAAAATCAACTTCCAAACTACTCTGGACAAATCTGATTAAAATGCTAGTGTCAAATGTCCTTGCTTCCAATAAAAACCACAGGTTTTCTACTCACAGTGAAATTAATAGGAGAATTACCCAAAAGAAGATACAAGAATTTGACTTTATTTATATTTCATTCTTCCCACCATTTAACAATATGGACAGAAGATGGAGCTTGTCAACTAATGCTTGTTATCAGGAGTGCTATTCATTCACAAATCTCAGAGGCTGAACACCCTGATTCAAATTGCTAGGTAGCAACTCAAGTTGTGCACGGGAATAAAAACACCAAAGATGATTGAAAGGCAGAGAAGAGAGGTGATTGACCTCGGGTGGAACTGAGCTGCACAAACAGACAAAGACTGAACTGCAAGTGGGTAATTTTAGAACGGATTTTGAGGAGGAAAAATCCTCCCAAATGAAAGACTTTCCAAATAGACACTGGCATGTTTGCAATGCTAGTTTAAAGAAAAGAAGCCATTCAGAGGGGCCTTTGTCTTCCACTTAGCTCAACTCAAAAGGCTCAAACCAAGAGAACTTGGATGTGTGTCTTAGAGATGCCAAGCCTCTTGTGATAAAGGGAAAGAAAAGTTAGTAAAAGATGATACAAGAGGAAGCAGAGTCATGTCTGGGGAAATAGCTCATGTACACACACACACACACATGCAAAGAGAAAAACAGACATAACATGTGTATTGCTTTTGTGTGTATATGAGAAAGACGTTGAAAAAGGAGACAAAGATAAAAAGGCAGACATAAGCAGAGATAACAACAAAGACAGAAACAAATAGAAATTAGGATAGAAATAAGACAGAGAGACACAAATCACAAATGCTAGAGAGAAGCTGGAAAAAAGGAACCCTCCTATACTGTTGGTGGGCACATAAATTGGTGCAGCCACTGTGGAAAACGATATGGAGGTTTCTTTAAAAACTAAAAGTTGCCGTATGATCTAGCAGTCCCTCTCCTGGGCATATATCCAGAGAAACTCTAATTTGAAAAGATATATGTTCACCCTGATGTTCAAAGCAGAGTCACTATTCACAATAGCCAAGAAATGGAAGTAAAGCAGGTTATCCATCAACAGATGAATGGTTCGAGAAGATGAACTTCTCTATGGAATATATACACACACACACATACGCACAATGGAATACTACTCAGTCATAAATAAGAATGAAATTTTGCCATCTGCAGCAACACAGATAGACTTGGAGAGCATTATGCTAAGTGAAATATGTCAGACAGAGAGAGAAAAATACCCGTGTTCCCCATCCTGAACCCTCCTTCCTCCTCCCTCCCCGTACCATCCCTCTGGGTCGACATGAATCCGCCGCAGGTATACATATGGCAAAACCAATACAATATTGTAAAGCTAAAAAATAAAAGAAAAAAAATACAATATTGTAAAGTTAAAAAAATAATAATAAAAAAAAGAAAAGAAAGAAAAATACCATACCAATTACATATGTAATCTAAAAACTTAGATTAACTTATTTACAAAATAGAAACAGACACACAGAAACAGAAAACAAACATATGGTTACCAAAGGAGGAAGAGGGTGGAAGAGGGATAAATTAGGAGTTGGGATTAGCAGATACAAACAACTATGTACAAAATAGACATACACCAAGGTCCCTACTGTATAACACAGGGAACTGTATTCAATATCCCATAATAAACCACAATGGAAAAGACTATGAAAAAGAATATATGTATGTATTAATATAACTGGCTCACTTTGCTGTACACCAGAAACTAACACAACATTGTAAATCAGCTATGTACGTGTGTGTGTTAGTCACTCAGTTGTGTCCAACTCTTTGAGATCCCATGGACTGTAGCCTGCCAGGCTCCTCTGTCCACGGAATTCTCCAGGCAAGAACACTGGAGAGGGTTTCCATTCCCTTCTCAGGGGATCTTCCGGACCCAGGGATTGAACCTGGGTCTCCTGTATTGCAGGCAGATTCCTTACCTTCTCAGCCACCAGGGAAGCAACAAATACTTCAATTAAACAGAAAGAGAGACAGACAAGAGATGAAATAAGAGTGAGACAGACAGAGGCCAGAAACATACCTACAGAAGGAAGGAAACAATATATTTGTGAAAGATAATTGCATATCTGCATAGTCAGGACATAATACTATTTGGCGTATTTTCTGTCTGAGTACAGTTTAGCAGCCAGAAGTAAAGAAACAAGAAGTCAAATGAGATCATTTAATATTTGGTGAAATGGGCAAGAGAGGTTTTCAAACTGCCCAAGAGCAATTCCTGGAAAAAAGGTCAGAATTCCTTGTCACTACAACAAGATTGAAACCCATTTGCTTTTTTAAATTGCAAGGGTCAAAAGAATTTGAAAACCAACCTTGGGTTGGTACTTAATTTTACTGAAAAACATATGCATGTATAATAGTAACAGCTAAGAGCTAGTAGGTGTGTACTATGAGTTAGGCATTAGTTTAAGTACCTATATGGATTAACCCACTTAATCATCATTACAGCTGAATGAGGTAGGTTCCAATATTATCATCCTCATTTTGCCCATGAGCAAACAGAGTCACAAAAGGACTAAATAACTTGCCCAAAGTTACATAGCTTGTAGCCTAGGAGCCAAGATATAATTAAGGCAGACCAGAGGTCAGATTCTACACTCTTAATGCCCGCACCACACTGATCTTCCTTCCTAGGTCACACTGTACATTTATGTGTTTCTAAATAGTCCACAAAATAGAGTACCATGAAAATTTCCAAAGAAATAAAATATGCTATGATCAAAACATGTATTTTCAGGACTTCCTTGGTGGTTGAGAGATTAAGAATCCAACCACTGATGCAGGGGAAAGTGAAAGTTGCTCAGTCGTGTCTGACTCTTTGTGACCCCATGAACTATACAGTCCATGGAATTCCCCAGGCCAGAATACTGGGGTGGGTAGCCTTTCCTTTCTCCAGGGGATCTTCCCAACCCAGGTCTCCCACATTGCAGGCAGATTCTTTACCAGTTGACCAAAAATACTGGAGGAAGTAGCCTATCCCTTCTCCAGCATATCTTCTCAACCCAGGAATCAAACTGGGGTCTCCTGCATGCAGGCGGATTCTTTACCAACTGAGCTATCAGGGAAGCCCTGCCAATGCACAGACTCTAGGCATTCAGGGAACCCAGGGGAAATGGGTTCAATTCCTGGTCCAGGAAGATTCCACATACTGCGGAGCAACTAAGCTCCAGCACTACAACTACTGAGCCCACACTCTAGAGCCCACGAGCTGCAACTACTGGGCCCATGTGATACAACTACTGAGCCTGTTTACCTACAGGCTGTGCTCTACAACGAGAGAAGCCACCGCAGTAAGACGCCTGGACACCACCATTGAGAGCAGGCCCCACTCACTGCATTTAGAGAAAGCCCACAGGTAGCAACAAAGACCCACCACAGCCAAAAATAATTAATTAAAAATCTTTTAGGTGAATCACTCAGTTAGTGCTGGGGTTTCCCTCATAGCTCAGCTGGTAAAGAATCTTAACTGCAATGCAGGATACCCGGATGTGATTCCTGGGTCAGGAAGATCCCCTGGAGAAGGAAATGGCAACCCACTCCAGTGTTCTTGCCAGGAGAATCCGATGGACAGAGGAGCCTGGCAGGCTACAGTCCATGGGGTCGCAAGAGTCAGACACGACTTAGTGACTAAATCACCACCAAACCAGTTAAATTTTCTTTATGATAGATCTTCTCTATTACTCTGTATCAATGCGTATTATACTCCAAATGTGCTTTATTTCAAAAGCCTTATTTTTTTCACAGATTCAACTAATAACATAGAAATTTGTGGGAAATACTGATTTAGATGCTTTATGGGGTCTCCCACAACTCTAAGACTCCTGAATTAACTCTCTGGTTCTTTCCTTCGTGATTACGAATAAAGATAATTTTTTAAAATAAGAAAAGGATTAAAAAAATCATCTTAAAGTCAGAAAATATCAGCCATATTCTCTCTCTCCTCTCTCTCTTTTTTTTTTTTTTTTTTTTTTGCTGCATTGAGTATTGGTTGCGGCACACAGGATCTTCATTGCATCATATGGGATCTTTCCTTGCGTGCAGGGACTCTAGTTGTGGTTGTGAGGTGTGGTCTCAGTAGTTGTGGCATGGGGCCTTGGTTGCTCCTCAGCATGTGGGATCTTAGTTCCCAACTAGGGATCAAACCTGCACCCCCGTACTGCAAGGTGGATTCTTGACCCCTGGACCACCAGGGAAGTCCCAGCCATATTCTTTCACTCACTCAACAACTATTTACTGAATAACTGCTTTGTACCAAGAACCTGTCCACCATACTGGCTAATCACATGAAGCTTGCTTTTGTGTGTGGGAAGAGTGGTACAGAAACACTTAAGAAATAAATACTGAATGAACAATATAATCAGAATGAGTACTATGAAAATATGATAATCAAGAATTAAGGAGTAGAAAGGAACAAGTGTTGCTCTTTCAGCTAGGCATGTTAAGAAAGGTAACACTTGAGGAGGTGACATTTGGGCAGAGTTCCAGATGAAGATAGGGAGTGAATCATGTAATTATTGGTCAGTGTCCAAGGCAAGGGGAAAGAGCAGGTGGAAAGGCCCCAAGGTCAGGATATTTGTATGATGGAGGATCTGCAGTGAAGCCAATATGGCTGGGGGACTGTTACAGGGGGCAAGTGGTGAGAAAAGGGGCCAGGAGCCAAATGGTGATGTGAACAACCCTATAGACCAGGGATCCCCAAGCTCTGGACTGCGGATTGGTACCTCCTGTCAGGTCAGTGGCAGCATTAGATCAGAAATAAAGGGCACAATAAATGTAATGTTCCTGAATCATCTCAGAACCACCCCCTTCCCCATGCTGGTCTGTGGAAAAACTGTCTTCCAGGAAACAGGTCCCTGAGGTCAAAAAGTTGGGGACCATCGCTATAGACCATAGGAAGAACTCAGATCTTTTGCTCTTACCATATGGTTAGCTAAGGGGCATTGAAGAAAAGAAGACCTTACTCTACCATGCAGTAAATTCTTGAGAATCAGTTGTTCCCTAGAAAGAAAGTTAGATGGATAGTGTTGACCTCAAAATAGTATCAGAAAGAGAGTAGCAGAGGAATCTAATTATTAAGGCTTCAGAAAAGTAAAAGCTGTAAATGAGGTAGCTTCACAGAGCTGTGACATGGTCTGGTGGGAAGGTAGGATGGCACTGAGACTCAGTGGACCTGAGTTCATACCCTATGTTGTCCACGATGTGAAATGTGAGGGCCGGTGTGTGTGTGTGTGTGTGTATGTGTGTGTGTGTGTGTGTGTGTGTGTACCTATCCAAATCCAGGTTTTGATACTGGCTTTAGAAGTGTTCTCTTTTATTTAATTATAAAAATTTTCAAACACAAAGAAAGCACAGTTGTCCCCTGCATGCTCACTTGCCATTTGCTTCTCCACTGTAGCTCCCCCACCCTCCTCCCTCCACGGGAGCTTTGCTTACCAATATTACCAATGACCTCCATCTGTCAGACGCAGAGCCCTTTGCCTTTATTTCACTCAGTCTCTCAACAGCACTTGTCAAGGCCTGCGTGGGCAGCTGGGCTCTGTTTGCTTCTCGAATATTGGGTTTTCCTCCTCTCTCCCAGACCAGGGCTTTACATCCATCTGCCACCCTTCTTCTTCTTAACTCTAAAGGGCAGAGTTACTCAGGAGTCAGTCCTGGGCCCCTTTTTAGTTCTTTCCTTTCCCTTCATGCTAGATTCCCAGTTCATCCAAAAAGGTCTCAGAGTTTTAACCAAGCAATATTGGACTCAACCAAGCAAGGCTCCCCTCATAGCTCAGTTGGGAAAGAATCCACCTGTGATGCAGGAGACCCTGGTTCGATTCCTGGGTTGGGAAGATCCCCTGGAGAAGGGAAAGGCTACCCACTCTAGTATTCTAGCTTGGAGAATTCCATGGACTGTACAGTCCATGGGGTCGCAGAGAGTCAGACAAGACTGAGCAACTTTTACTTTCACTTTCCAGCAATGTGACCACTATGTCTGCCTGTTTTCTGGCTAGAATCTGAGAGAAAAGTGAGCCTGTGTTGCCTGAGGGAGGAATCAGTGTGTGGTCTTGGGCAGATGTCAGTGAAAAGCAGGATGACAGGAATAACAAAGATTATTTAACCACTGTGTTGCTTATCACAGTGTGACCATGAAGTTTTTGAATATTTATTGACAAGCAACTTGCAAGGATCCTGCAATATAGGCAAATGCATTGAAAAATAAGAGAAGTATTCATGGCTTCAGGCTTCAAAGCATCCAGAATTATTAATAATTTCTCAGCCGGCCTCAGTGCCCCTAGCAAGAAAGCACCAACATTTTTTTAATTCAAAAAATATTAATTAGGAGTAACCTTTAAGTAAAGGTAGGCTCCTGTAATAAACCTACAGTTCCAATATTATTCAAAACCAATAGTTTTTTCATTAATTATTGCAGATTAAGTCTCTCTTCATGTATATGCATTTTCTGAGAATTTTATCTGGAACATATGAATATCAAAAGCCTTTGAGCTTTTTTATAACTCATTCCTTTCCACTGTTAAAAACAAATACTTTTTCTTGCACAGAAAATTTTGTTAACTCTATTTAAATATTAAAGATAGATGAATAGATATGAAGACTGTTGGATAGATAATCAGGCAGACACAAACAACTGTGTCAGACCACAAGGAAAAACACAAAACCATTACATAATTTAATCTTCATAGCCCTTCCATATGGAATATGAAATTTTTATAGACATTTTACACAAGCAACTGAAGCTGGGGGATGGTAAGTAATTTTCCCCAGACAATTCAGCTTGGCAGTGCAGGAGCCATTGATGGTGATCACAATGATGAAGATAAAGACAGCAAAACATTAACAGTCATCTTAAAAAAAAAAAAATCTGTTATGTGCCAGGTATCATACTCGGCTTCTCATTTGCATTGTGTCACTTGTTGTGTTAGTAGCACGTCCAACTCTTTTGCAACCCCACGGGCTGTAGCCCACCAGGCTCCTCTGTCCATGGAATTTCCCAGGCAAGAATACTGGAGTGGGTAGCCATTTCTTCTCCAGGGGATCTTCCCAACCCAGGAATTGCCAAGCCTACTGCATTGGCAGGAGGATTCTTCACCACTGAGCCACCAGGGAAGCCCCATTGTGTCATGTAGGCACCACAATAAATATTTAACTATGTCTATTTCAAGTATAGAAACTGGGACTCAAAAAATCAAGTATCACGGCCAATGTCATCAAGTTATCAGTTTGGCATCATAATTTTTTTTTTTTTTTTGGCCTTGCTGTAGAGCATCTGGGATCTTAATTTCCTCATTAGGGGTTGCACCTGAGTCCCTTGCACTGGAAACGCAGTCTTAACCCCTGGCCTGCTAGGAAAGTTCCTGGCATCATAATTAGAACCCAGGTCCATTTGATATCCGTGGCCGAGATCTTCCCATTGCACCACGCTTTGTTTCTCCTGGTTTGGCGTTTTGAAATTTTATTTCCTGTTTGTGTCCAAAGCTATCAGCTTTGTCTCTGAAGACTCCAGAAGTTTGTTGGAAAGTTTATGAATCTATTTTTGTGCTGTTATTCTTTGTGAGTGCTGCTTATGGAAGTCACAGATACAGAGCACCAAAAAGACTCAGCTCAGAAATATCTCCTGGGTATTATATTTTGAGATTTGAGTAAATAAGTGCCTCTTTTAAAATGTAAATACCACCCAAAAATGTTAAGCCTATTAGAAAGTCACACCTCAGTTTTAACAGTTAGATAATCCAATTTATACTTGAGTAGCATACTGAATAGGTATTGTAACTGTGGTAGAATGGATCATTTTCTTCTTTTCATTTAGTCTGGGACATTGCAAAGGAGAGGAAGGAAGAAAATACCTGGGTAGGCTTTCTTTTTTTCTTTTTTAATAAGCCTTTTCGCTTTAGCAAACTTTTGGATACACAGAAAAATTGTGAAGATAGCACAATGAGTCCCCAAATACCCCACGTCCAGGTCTTCCTGTTACTAGCATGGTACATTAATCTGATACATTTTTTACAGTAAGTGAACCAGTATTAATATACGATCATTAACTAGAGCCCATTGTTTCTTCTTACATCTTTAGTTTTTACCTAATGTCCTTTCTTTGTTGCAGAATTTTATCCAGGGGACCATGTGACATATAGTCATCATGTTCTCCTTAAGCAATCTGGGCTGTGACAGTTTCTCAGACTCACCTTGTTTTTGAAGATCTTGACAGTTTGAGGAGTGCTATTCAAGTATGAATGTAGGATATCCCTCCACTGAGATCTGTCTGATATTTCTCTTCTGATTAGACTGGGGTTATGGGTTCATAAGAGGAAGAACACAGAGGTAAAATGCCATAATACCAAAGGGTACATGCTTTCAAGATGACTTATCACTGTTGATGTTGACCTTGATCCCCTCACTTAGTAGTGTTTTTCAGATTTCTCCTCTATCCAGTCACTCTTATTCCCCACTTTCCATACTGGACTCTTTGGAAGGAAGTCATTACATGAAGCCCACAGTTACAGAGTGGGGTCTGAGGCTCTCCCTCCTTGAAAAAGGAATATCTACCTAAATTATTTGGAATTCTTCTGCCTGGAAGATTGGTCTCTTTCCCCCATTTATTTAACTATTTACTTATATCAGTGTGGATTGGTGGCTATTTTTCACTTTGAGTTGTCATCCAATACTACTTTATTATTTTGTTGCTCAAATTGTTCCAGCTTTAGCCATTGGGAATTCTTTCAATTGACTTCTGCATCTTTGACATATCCGCATCATTGTGGGGCTTTATTTTGGTTTGTGGTTGGTTTTTGTTTTTAGCACTTAATTAACTCTATAGCACATGTGCTCTAGGTTTATTTTATATATTTGTTGCCCAGTCTTAGAATCAGTTATTTCTCCAAGGACCACCAATACATATTATTGGAGCTTAGAGTTTATTGGAGAATATATGAGAAATTAAAATATGAGCTCTAGGACTGCTTGTTGCTACTGGGTGTTTCTTCTAGGTCCTCTCAACTAACAGAAAAGAAATTTCACGTTTCTTATCTAACTGTATATATGTGTGTGTCTGTGTGTATATATATATATTTATACACATTTTTCTATAAATACTTCTATATGTAAATATATGCATCTATATTAATCCAAATATGAATTCATACTAATGCTTGGGTATATTTTTTAAAAATACCAATGCTCCAAACACAGTCCAGATCAACTGAATTAGAACTGATTAAACTTGACTCCAGGTAGGTGGAGAAAGGGGTCTTGCCCAGGCCTAGGGTAATTTTTTTGAAAGCTCCCCTAGGAGTCTGACAGCTGACACAAGCCTTGAGAATCAGCGACAGAAACAAAATAGCAGATATAAAGGCAAAGAAATGAAGGTAGATTCTTTTTCTGGGAAACTATATATTAAAATTACTGATCATTTGCAGAAAAGGATATATTCTTTGCTCCATTCCTGTTCTGTTGAACTCTGGACTCTTTTTTTCAGAGCCAGCTATGATGTCCTTCTGTTCTCAGTGTCAGTTAACCTCTCAAACACTTTTCTTTTGGTCTGTTATTGCACTTACCACTTTATTATTTTAGTTCCTTCAATTAGACTGTCCTATGTAGGGTTAGACATTATGATTTATTGCTTTTTGTACTTTTTTTCACTCCCTGCCCTCCTTCAAAGCTTCAAGCACCATTCCTGAGAAACTTAACATAATAAAAAGTAAACTATACCTAGTTTGGTGCTAAATATTTTGATTACATTTTATTCTTTAAAACAACATTGTGAGGAAAAGAATTGTCTGTTAGCTATGAAAAGCTTGAACATTGCTGAAGTCTGAACGTATTGTGTAAGATGCGGTTTCTCCAAAATCCATGTTCTTTCCATAAAATTGTACGTCATGAAACAGATTACAAATAATTCATGTTTAAATTCTACAGAGTGTCTTTGCTGATCACAAACTTTATGTGAGAATTTTACATATAATTTTAAGCTTCTAGAAAGCAACCTGATAACCCTGGAATTGCCTGTGTGTATAAGGAAAATAGTATTTCCCCTTGCATGTGAATTGAAACAATATTATTCCCTTAAATAAATTGTGTAACAATTTGCATCTTTTCAAAAAAAAAAATTACTAATAGATGGAAGAGTTAAGAGTATTTTCCTAACACCTCCTACCTTTATATCCTCAGCATTTTTTTTAATTTTCAATTTAACTCAATATTCATTGATCAAACCCAGCCACAGCAATACTGATATTTTATATATGAGCAGAAATGGAATTGTCCTAGTCTTGGAAAGAACCAAGATGGGAGAAAAGACCGGTGTGTATGAAACCCACATACAAAGAACATAGCACCATTTGATTCATAAACCCAAGGAGATTGAGAATCATCTGAGCACAAATAATTAGTGGAGCAACTTCAATGTAAGAAATGTTCTGCTAGGTACCTTTATTTGGGCAATGTCATAATAGCAATCAGATCAGATCAGATCAGTTGCTCAGTCGTGTCCGACTCTTTGTGACCCCATGAATCACACACACCAGGCCTCCCTGTCCATCACTAACTCCCGGAGTTCACTCAGACTCACGTTCATCGAGTCAGTGATGCCATCCAGCCATCTCATCCTCTGTCATCCCCTTCTCCTCTTGCCCCCAATCCCTCCCAGCATCAGAGTCTTTTCCAAAGAATCAACTCTTCGCATGAGGTGGCCAAAGTACTGGAGTTTCAACTTTAGCATCATTCCTTCCAAAGAAATCCCAGGGCTGATCTCCCTCAGAATGGACTGGTTGGATCTCCTTGCAGTCATATTCACCATTAAAAATAACATAAAGGGACTTCCCTGGCGGTCCAGTGGTTAAGAATCTGCCTTCCAATGCAGGAGACGCACACGGGTTTGATCCCTGGTTGGGGAGCTCATATCCCACATGTCCTGGGGCACCTAAGCCTGCACACCACAGCTACTCAGTTCACACGCCTCATTGAAGATCTTGCTTGGTGCAACTAAGACCTGGTGCAGCCAAATAAATAATTTTTTTTTTTAATAAATAGCATTAAATTGAGAATCATCTATGTAATACAATTTTTAAAAATCTCTGGTCTTTGTCCCTGCTTCCTGGCACAAAGCTTCAAATCCTTGAAATTTCATGACTGATGGGCATGCAATCATATACTGATGAGGTGACGAATGTCAGAGCTCCTACATAGCTTTGGGATGAGGCCTGGTCCCTAGAAAAAACAACCAAATGATGAGAGGGTTGGAACTTTCAACAGCCCAACATTTGGGAGGGGAAGAGTTCTGGAATATGAATTCAATCACATAGTCAATGATTTAATCAATCATTCCTATGTAATTAATAGACCTCGGTAAAAAAAAAAAAAAAAGAAAGAAAAAAATTGAACATCAAGGATTGAGGGAGTTTCCTGGCTGATGAACATATCAAAGGCCTAGAGAAGGGGAGACACTTTGACTGCATAATACTGAAACCTTGCCACCCTATGTTCTTTATCTGGCTCTTCATTTGTATCCTTTATGTGAAAATGGTAATCCTAAGTATAGCACTTCCCTGAGTTCTGTGAGTGGTTCTATAAATTACAGAAGGAAGTTAGTTGTGGGAAGCCCCAAAATTGTAGTTGTGCATTAGTGAAGGCGGCCTTGGGTCCCTACTTGAGGCTGGTGTCTGAAGTAAGGGGGAGTCTTCTTGGGGAACCTTGCCCTTTACCGTATGAGACTGGACGTTAACTCTGGGCAGTTAATTTCAGAATTGAATTGAATTAGAGGAGACCACACTGGTACTGGATAATTTCCTGCAGAACACAAATTGAAGCAAATACCATAACTGTATATCAAGTTTTTGGCATAATCACCCAAAAATTATTTTAAGTGACAGGCACAGAATATATTGAATTTACATTCCAAGGGGCAGATATCCAAAATGCAAAAGAGATTAAACTATTTCTAGCAGTGTTAGTATCAGTTATTCTTATTTAGAAATTACATATATATATATATATATATATATATAAATATATATATATATATATATCATCAACATCGTGAAGTTGCTCAGTCGTGTCCGATTCTTTGCAACCCCATGGACTGTAGCCTACTAGGCTCCTCCCTCCATGGGATTCTCCAGGCAAGAGTACTGGAGTGGGTTGCCATATACACATGTATATTAAGAAGAGGTGGCAAGAATACACAGAACTATACAAAAAAGACCTTAATGACCCAGATAACCATGATGGCATGCTCACTTACCTAGAGTTGAATGTCCTGGAATGTGAAGTCAAGTGGGCCTTAGGAAGCATCACTACAAACAAAGTTAGTGGAGGTGATGGAATTCCAGCAGAGCTAGTTTAAATCCTAAAAGATGATGCTATGAAAGTGTGGCACTCAATATGCCAGCAAATTTGGAAAACTCACCAGTGGCCACAGAAATGGAAAAGTCAGTTTTCATTCCAATCCCAAAGAAAGACAATGCCAAAGAATGTTCAAACTATCACACAGCTACACTTATCTCACACACTAGCAAAGTAATGCCCAACATTCTTCAAACTAGGCTTCAACAGTATGTGAACCGAGAACCTCTGGATGGTCAAGCTGGATTTAGAAAAGGCAGAGGAACCAGAGATCAAATTGTCATCATCCATTGGATCATAGAAAAAGCAAGAGAATTCCAGAAAAACATCTACTTCTGCTTCACTGACTATATTAAAGCCTTTGACTGTGTGGATCACAACAAGCTGTAGAAAACTCTTCAGGAGATGGGCATACCAGACCACCTGACCTGCCTCCTGAGAAATCTGTATGCAGGTCAAGAAGCAACAGTGAGAACCAGATATGGAACAACAGATTGGTTCCAAATTGGGAAAGGAGAATGTCAAGTCTGTATACTGTCATCCTGCTTATTTAACTTATATGCAGAGTACATCGTGAGAAATGCTGGGATAGATGAAGCACAAGCTGGAAACAAGATTGCTGGGAGAAATATAAATAACCTCAGATATGCAGATGACCACCCTTATGTCAGAAAGCAAAGAGGAACTGAAGAGCCTCTTGATGAAAGTGAAAGAGGAGAGTGAAAAAGCTGGCTTAAAACTCAACATTCAAAAAATGAAGATCATGGCATCTGGTCCCATCACTTCATGGCAAATAGATGGGGAAACAATGGAAACAGTGACAGACTTTATTTTTTTGGACTTCAAAATCACTGCAGATGGTGACTGCAGCCATGAAATTAAAAGACTCTTGCTCCTTGGAAGAAAAATTATAACCAAACTAGACAACATATTAAAAAGTAGAGACATTACTTTGCCAACAAAGGTCCATCTAATCAAAGTTATGGTTTTTCCAGCAGTCATGTATGGATGTGAGAATTGAACCGTAAAGAAAGCTGAGCACAAAGCATTGATGCTTTTGAACTGTGGTGTTGGAGACAACTCTTGAGAGTCCCTTGGACTGTGAGGAGATCAAACCAGTCAATCCTAAAGGAAATCAGTCCTGAACACTCATTGAAAAGACTAATGCTGAAGCTGAAGCTCCTCCAATACTTTGGCCACCTGATGTGAAGAACTGATAGTTAAAATTACAGAAATCAAGCATCTAGCCTGCTTTTATAAATAGACTATTTTCATGTTGACCCTTGAACAACATGGGGAGGGGTTAATCTGTATATAATTTATAATTGGCCCTCCATATCTGCAGTTTCTCTGTTATTTGTGGATTCAACCAACCGTGGACCTGACTGTGTAGCTCTGAGGTATTTACTACTGGAAAATACCTAGGTACCAGTAGACCCCTGCAGTTCAAACCCAGGTTGTTCAAGGGTCAGCTGTATTTCAGAGTCACCAGATTTTTTTTTAATTGGAGGATAACTGCTTTACAATGTTGCATTAGTTTCTGCCGTACAATGATGTGAACCAGTTATATATATACATATATCCCCTCCCTCGTGAGCTTTCCTCCCACCTCCCATCCCACCCCTCTGGTTATTAGACCACCAAGCTGAGCTCCCTGTGTTACACAGCACCTTCCCGCTGGTTATCTACTTTACACACGGTAGTGTATGTACGTCAACACTACTCTCTGAACTTGTCCTGCCTTCTCCTTCCTGCCCTGTGTTCACAAGTCTGTTATGTATGTCTGTGTCTCTATTCGTGCCCTGCAAATAGGTTCATCAGTCTATATATATGCATTAATATATAATATTTGTTTTTCTCCTTCTGACTTACTTCACTGTGTATGGAAGACTCTAGGTTCATCTACCTCACTAAGATTGTTTCTTATAAGAGAATTCCTGTTAATAAATTCAGCAGAAATTATATAATTTTGAGATTGCTATTTTTCAATCACTAAAAGTGGGACAACCAGTGCCTCCAGATGTGATGCCATAGGAAGCAAAGAGAGGTACCCAAGATGGTTTTTCTCTGGAAGAAAACAAGCATGAAAATCATAATGCTTCTAACCCTAACTACCAGATTACAAGAAATAAAGGAAAGGGAGGAAGTTGTTAAAAAGTCACAAGATTAGAATCAGCCAAATCTCAGACGTAGAAAGTTCTATCAGGCAGTGACTCACTTTTTTATTCACAAATAAACAGCATGAACCAAAAAAAAGGTGGGGAGATTAATTATCACAGTTGTATTTTTATATAAACTGTTATAGTTAAAAGGCAAGAGTTGTTTGGATCCCAATCACAAAAAAAATGTAACTATAAAAATACATTTTAAGAATTTCAAACATAAGCCAAGTAGTAGCTAAGATATAAGAAATTATTTTCATAAATAATTTCAGTTATAAGCACTTCCATAAATATTATCTAAAATCTACAATTTTGCATGGAAGGTCATAGCCAGTAATAGTCAATTCATTTCTTAAAGTGCTCTGACTTATCTCAATATGAAAATCACTTCAAGTGTATAAAAAAGAGTTGAGGGCACCTTATCTTTGATAAAGGAGGTAAAAATATACAATGGAGAAAAGACAGTCTCTTCAACAAGTGGTGCTGAGAAAACTAGTCAACTACACACAAAAGAATGAAAGACCAACTTCCTAACACCATACACAAAAATAAACTCAAAATGGATTAAAGATCTAAATATAAAACCAGAAACTATAAACTCTTAGAGGGAAACATAGAGAACACTCTTTGACATAAATCACAGTGAGATCCTCTATGACCCACCTCCTAGGATAATGGAGATAAAAACAAAAATAGACAAATGGGACCTAATTAAACTTAAAAGCTTTTGCACAATGAAGGAAACTATAAGCAAGGTGAAAAGACGACTCTCAGAATGGGAGAAATATACAGCAAATGAAACAACTGATGAAGAATTAATCTCCAAAATATACAAGTGGCTCATGCAACTCAATATTAGAAAAGCAACCCAACCAAAAAGTAGGCAGAAGACCTCAACAGACATTTGTCCAAAGAAGACATGCAGATAGCTAGTAAACACATGAAAAGATGTTCAATATTGCTCATTATTAGAGAAATGAAATAAAAACTACATGAGGTATCATCTCACGCTGGCCATCATCAAAAAGTCTACAAGCAATAAATGCTGGAGAGGGTATAGAGAAAAGGGAACCCTCTTGCACTGTGTGGGAATGCAAACTGATACAGCCACTGTGGAGAACAGTGTGAAACTTCCTTAAAAAACTAGGGAAAAGCTATCATACAACCCAGCAATCCCACTACTGGGCATATACCCTGAGGAAACCAGAACTGGAAAAGACACATATACTCTATGTTCATTGTAGCACTATTTACAATAGCTAAGACATGGAAGCAAACTAGATGTCCAGTGACAGATGAATGCATAAGGAAATTGTGGTTACATATACACAGTGGAATATTACCCAGCTATGAAAAGGAACACATTTGAGTCAGTTCTAATGAGGAACCTAGAGCCTATTATACAGACTGAAGTAGTCAGAAAGACAAATATCGTATATTAATGCATATACATGGAATCAAGAAAGTACTGATGATCCTACTTGCAGGGCAGCAAAGGAGACACAGACGTTCTGGACACAGTAGGTGAAGGAGAGGGTGGGATGATATGAGGGAATCGCCGTGAAACACATACATTACCATATGATTAAACACATAGCCCGTGGGAATTCACTGCATGATGCAGGAAAGTCCATGCTCTGTGACAACCTAGAGGTGTAGGATGCGGAGAGAACTGGGGAGAGGGCTCAAAAGGAAAAGGACATATGGGTACCCAATGCCGATGCATTGATGTATGGCAAAACCATTATCCTCTAATTTAAAAAAAATAAAATACACTGTTTAAAAAGTTGAAACATCTTTACCAAAGTAAATGGCTTTTTTGCAAAGTGTATTCTAGTCCTTCCTATTTTAATCTGAAGAAAGCCAAATTTTTCTTTGTTTCTATTTCAAGCATAAGCTGTGTTGTATGTGTGTGTGTGTGTGTGCACATGCGTGTGTGTTTGTATCAGAAATTTCTAAGCAGACTTTGTTTTTATTAACAAAAGCACACAAGGTTTCATTCTCTAACATGTGTCCTGTACAAACTGTGATGAGCTCTTCAACTATGAGGTCCTTAAATATCCCGAATAAGACTGTACAAAACAAAGCAAACATATCCCAAAGTCATAAACCAACTCTGAGAGTAAATAAACAAAATATTTTAAAGTGAAACTGAACAAACATTCAAAGCATGGCCAAAAAAACACAAGATTTTAAGACAAATGTAGAACTTTGAATATGAACCAAGTAGTAGAGGATATATATGAAATTACTGTTGAACTTGTCAGGTATGAATAATATTATAGTTCTGCTTTTAAAAGATTCTTTATCAGTTATTAATGCTATCCCTGGGATTCTCCAGGCAAGAATACTGGAGTGGGGTGCCATTTCCTTCTCCAATGCATGAAAGTGAAAAGTGAAAGTGAAGTCGCTTAGTCGTGTCCGACTCTTAGCGACCCCATGGACTGCAGCCTACCAGGCTCCTCTGTCCATGGGATTTTCCAGGCAAGAGTACTGGAGTGGGGTACCATTGCCTTCTCCGTATTAATGCATACTATATTATTTATAGTTGAAATGCTATAATATTTTATTTGCTTTAAACTATTACAGAAAAAAATAAATAAAATAAACAAACCAGGAAGAGTAACTGAATGAAGAGTGGCAAATGTTAATAACAGTTGAAGCTGAGTGGTTAGTCCCTGAAGGATCATTATATAGTGGCTCTATTTTTGTGTTTGCTCAAAATTTTCCATAAAAAGATTTTTAAAAATAAAAAATAACAGTTATTCAGAGACACATCCAACTAGCCCTTAGTCAGTGCCACCCCTGAGCCAGGTCCTGTGCTAGAATTAGGGATACAAAGATGAGTCACTCATGGACTCCAACTTCAAGGACTCTTCATTGGAGTATAGTAGTTCAAGGAGTCAAGAGGTAATTACCATATAGATGCATATTCCCACTGGGAGGACTTTGCCAAGCTGTGCATTCCTTTTGATGGCTCACTTATGGTTATCTTTCCACTCTCAAAGAATTTTAGCTCTGAGGTATCTGCTATTCTTTGAAATACTGTCTCAAATCCAAAGGAAGGCAAGCCTTGGAGGCTAAGGATGGACTAAGGCCAATGAGTGGTGGGCAAGCCAACATTCCCCAATGCGAGTCATCACAGTTCTGGGCTGTCACTCAAAGAAGGAGTAGCTTCTCCAACTGACATTTGGAGAATATCAGGGCTTTATGGCAGCTGGTGGGTGGGCATACTGGGCTGGCACTTCACCATGAGGTGATGGGATAAGCCATCAACACTTTTCAACTGATCAAATTGGAAAGGGATTCCCTGTAAATCGACCAGGTGAAAGGCTTGGACACTCTCCATGGTGGAAAACTTGTATTTGTTAGTGCACTCATGTTCATTAACAGAAGCTGCCATTTCCTGAACACCTGGAATGGGCTCTGCTTTGTGCAGTGTGCTTTGTATATGTAATTTCATGTAATGCTCACCATGAACTTGCAAGCATTTTGACATATAAGAAACTAAGACTTAGAGAAGTGAACTGTTCATGGTCAAAAAGTGTTTAGAGTTTGTTTTGTTTTGAATCAATTAAAACAAAACAACAACCAAAATAAAACAATATGCAGGCCAAATAAAGCACACTTCTGTGGGCTAGCTCAGCCATAGTTTCCAGTTTGAGACCTATGCTGTACCACGATGCTTTTACCAAATGCACCTCTTACTAAAGCCTTTTTTATTTGCCAGCTTAAAAAATAATAGTTCTAGAGCCCTGGGTTCTAGAGCATGGAATGCAAGGCAATTCCACTCTCTTCTTCACATGATATGGAATGACCAATTTCTACTTGGAAATACACATTTCTTGGGCAATGTGTTTTCTCTTTCCCTTCTTCTAAGGACACTAATCTTTGTCAAGGGTCAAGGCTTCACCCTTATGACTTCATTTAGCTTTACTTCCTAAGAGGCCCTATCTCCAAATGCCATCATACTGGGGGCTAAGACTTTAATATACGAATTTGGGAAGGGCATAAACACTCAATTTATAGGACTCTATACAGGTGAGTTGTCACAGCTGAGCCTGGCAAGTACACAAACTCACTGGCATCGATGGGAAACACTGGAATGTGTAAAATGTCCACATAGTATGGAAATACTGCATTTAGACACAGATATGGACAGAGGAGCCGAACTATCACTCCTGTTTCAAGCCCAGGAATTACATCAACCATTTGCCTCTGGTATGGAAAACTCTCCTTCTCTATTTGTTTGTGAAAATTGCCTGTCATGAATAAGAGATCAAACTAGAAATGTATATCAAACCTGATGCAGCAGGAGTTGGGGCAGCCAGGAAGGGAATATGGTGAATTATAAATCCTCCAAGAGAAAAGGAAGTCTGTACAACTCTCTTGAGCAAAACCTTGACAACAAAAGAAGAACCATCATCATCCAAGAGCCTAAAGCATGTGCTGTCCAGAGGCTGTTCTACCAGCATGAATGGATCATCCCATTATGTTCAACAACCACTTTACAAAACAGATTTAAGTACTGGACAGTTATTTGACTAAGTCAGGATTGGCTTGCCACTCAGCTATAGTAGGTGATCAGATGGTATAGACAAGGAATGAAAGTTTTAGGGTCAGTGTAGACCTGGGTTCGGGAGAAGGCAATGGCACCCCACTCCAGTACTCTTGCCTGGAAAATTCCATGGATGGAGGAGCCTGGTAGGCTGCAGTCCATGGGGTCACTAGGAGTCGGACACGACTGAGCAACTTCACTTTCACTTTTCACTTTCATGCATTAGAGAAGGAAATAGCAACCCACTCCAGTGTTCTTGCCTGGAGAATCCCAGGGATGGGGGAGTCTGGTGGGCTGCCATCTATGGGGTCGCACAGAGTCAGACACGACTGAAACGACTTAGGAGCAGAAGCAGCAGACCTGGGTTCAAATTCCACTTGCACCACCTACAAATTACCTATAAAATCCATTTCAGCAACAAACATGACCCACATGAATCTACTTTCCAGATTTGTGAAATGGAGATAATAATATATTTCTCCTAAGGTCCATTGGCGGAGAAGGCAATGGCACCCCACTCCAGTACTCTTGCTTAGAAAATCCCATGGATGGAGGAGCCTGTTAGGCTGCAATCCATGGGGTCGCTAAGAGTCGGACACGACTGAGTGACTTCACTTTCACTTTTCACTTTCATGCATTGGAGAAGGAAATGGCAGCCCACTCCAGTGTTCTTGCCTGGAGAATCCCAGGGACGGGGAAACCTGGTGGGCTGCCGTCTATGGGGTCGCACAGAGTCGGACACGACTGAAGTGACTTAACATAACAAGGTCCATTGGAAAAAAAAGTGTTGAGTGCTATTTACATGGCAGGTCCCATGCTAAAATTACAACCTTCCCAACAGCCAGTGATGTAGATTTCTACCCCATATTATCCCATATTACAGACAATGAAACTGAGGCACAGAGAAGTTAAATAACTTTCCTAAGTGCACATATTTGAGGGAGTATGTATGTGACATTTAGCTGCTTCTAGGCACAGGTACACTCTCAAAAAGTGCTTCTTCCTCACCCTATGTTGCTTTCAAACACTAATAAACTTCTGGTTTAGGCAGTTGTTGATCTTGTCATTCAGTTGTATCTGATTCTCTGCAGCCCTATGAACTGCAGCACGCCAGGCTTCCCTGTCCTTCACTATCTCCTAGAGTTTGCTCAAGCTAGGCAGTTGAGACCCCTTTGAAATGTAAATATTTTAACTAGGGCAGATAGAACATTAAACCATATCAGTCAAGAAATAAAATTAGCATAGTATCTTGTTTTCCAAACTTCCCCCAAGATAAAAAAAAAATCATTTGGGACTCTTGATGTCTTTCCCCTCTTCCCAGGACCTTGCCCTGATGTTTCTGAAGCAACGGATTGAGCTAGAGGACTGGGAATTTTTATTCTTAAACTTTCAGGTGATACTGATGCTCAAGGAAAATGTTCACCTGATCCCCAAGGAAAAGAGACCTCTAGGAATTATATGGCCATATTCCCCTGAGAGCTCAGCTGGTAAAGAATCCGCCTGCAATGCAGGAGACCCTGGTTCGATTCCTGGGTTGGGAAGATCCACTGGAGAAGGAATAGGCTATCCACTCCAGTATTCTTGGCTTCCCTGTGGTTCAGCTGGTAAAGAATCTGCCTGCAATGCAGGAGACCTGGGTTTGATCCCTGGGTTGGGAAGATCCCCTGGAGAAGGGAAAGGCTAGCCACTTCAGTATTCTGGCCTGGAGAATTCCATGGACTGTATAGTCCATGGGGTTGCAAAGAGTTGGACACAACTGAACAATTTTGACTTCAGTTCAAATGGCATGATAAACTCTTACAGTAAGAAAGGATGGGAGGCCTTACTGAATCGTATCCCTTCATTTTACTGATGGGGAAAACTGAGTCCTGGCAAGGGGAAGTGACTTGCCCCAAAGCCACACAATCTATGTAGGGCAGATGTGAAAATTAAACCAATGTTTCCTGGCCCATCAAGACACTTTTCTTTAACATATTCAGGACAAGCAAGTATTGGTGAGGTGAGAGGTAGAAGCAATTAAGAACACCGGGAGATATCCAAGTAAGGTAAGCTTGGATGGTACATGTGTGAATGACTCTGAGCAGCCCAGGAGAAAACAAGAGAGGCAGAAAAGGGGAAAATAAAACAATGGTTTCTGGGACTTCCCTTGTGGTCCAGTGGTTGAGAATCTGCCTGCCAATGCAGGAGACACGGGTTCAATCTCTGGTCCAAGAAGATTCCACATGTCCTGGGGCAGCTAAGCCCGTTCGCCACAACTACTGAAGCCCTAGAGATCAGACACCCCAACTAGAGAGTAGCCCCCACTCCCCACAACTAAAGAGCAACACAAGACCCAGCACAGCCAAAAATAAATAAGCAATTTTTTTTAATCGCTTCCAATGTGCATTGTAAGACCTGGCTATCTCCTATCCATTCGTATTTATAGCTTCTCTCACTGTCTCTCTCCTCCACTTTCATCTTTCATCTTTTTCCTTGTTTCTCTTTCTGTTCTCTTGTACCTTGTGTACCTGTTTTTCAGATACATTCCCGTCAAACAATAAAGATATCTTTTCTACAGAAAACTCGGATTTCTTACTCAATGCCTAGAAAAGGTCAGGGTTTTCTTTCTCTCACTGACACTTCTGTTCAATATAATCTTCACCTTCCCAGCAGTGGCTGCCCTCCTTCTTCACTTAGTCCAGTATGTTTTCTTAATTTTCCTCCAGAAAATATTCCTTCAGGCTCCAGTTGTGGCAAATCTAAACCAAGAGATAGGCAGCCTGTGTCTAAGGCTTGAGAAACCCCAGTCCGTGTCTGTCCCACACACTTTCATGTTTTTGTTCAGTCCCCATGGACTGCAACATGCCAGGCTGCCCTGTCCTTCTCCAACTCTTGGAGTTTGCTCAAACTCATGTCCATTGAGTTGGTGATGCCATCCAACCATCTCATCCTCTGTCATCCCCTTCTCCTCCTACATTCAATCTTTCCCAACATCAGGGACTTTTCCAATGAGTCGGCTCTTCGCATCAGGTGGCCAAAGTATTGGAGCTTCACTTCAGCATCAGTCCTTCGAATGAATATTCAGGGTTGGTTTCATTTAGGATTGGCTGGTTTGATCTCTTTGCTGTCCAAGGGACTCTCAAGAGTCTTCTCCAGCACCATAATTGGAAACTATCAGTTCTTCAGCACTCAGCCTTCCATATGGTCCATCTCACATCTGCACATGATTACTGGAAAAACCATAGCTTTGACAGTAGTGAACTTCGTCAGCAAAGCCATGTCTCTGGTGTTTAATATGCTGTCTAGGTTTGTCATAGCTCTTCTTCCAAGGAGCAAGTGTCTTTTAATCTCATGGCTGCAGTCACTGTCTGCAGTGATTTTGAAGCCCAGAAAAATGAAGTCTGACACTGTTTCCATTTTTTCCCCATCCATTTGCCTTGAAGTGATGGCAGGGCCACCCAAGATGGAAAGGTTGTGGTGGAGAGTTCTGACAAAATGTGGTCTGCTGGAGAAGGGAATGGCAAAGCACTTCACATTCTTGCATTAAGAACCCTATGATCAGTATGAAACAGCAAAAAGACTTCCGAGGGAGTTACCTTGATCTGGGGCATAGTTTGGAATCAGTGAGGGAAGAATATGTTGGGGGAGGGTTAAGTTAATGCGAAATGTCTTACATTCTCTGAGCTATTAGAACTGGACATGGAACAAGAGACTGGTTCCAAATAGGAAAAGAAGTACATCAAGGCTGTGTATTGTCACCCTGCTTATTTAACGTATATGCAGAGTACATCATGAGAAACATTGGACTGGAAGAAACACAAGCTGGAATCAAGATTGCTGGGAGAAATATTAATAACCTCAGATATGCAGACGACACCACCCTTATGGCAGAAAGTGAAGAGGAACTCAAAAGCCTCTTGATGAAAGTGAAAGTGGAGAGTGAAAAAGTTGGCTTAAAGCTCAACATTCAGAAAACGAAGATCATGGCATCTGGTCCCATCACTTCATGGGAAATAGATGGCGAAACAGTGGAAACAGTGTCAGACTTTATTTTTCTGGGCTCCAAAATCACTGCAGATGGTGACTGCAGCCATGAAATTAAAAGACGCTTCCCCCTTGGAAGAAAAGTTATGACCAACCTAGATAGCATATTCAAAAGCAGAGACATTACTTTGCCAACAAAGGTCTGTCTAGTCAAGGCTATAGTTTTTCCTGTGGTCATGTATGGATGTGAGAGTTGGACTGTGAAGAAAGCTGAGCACCGAAGAATTGATGCTTTTGAACTGTGGTGTTGGAGAAGACTCCTGAGAGTCCCTTGGACTGTAAGGAGATCCAACCAGTCCATTCTGAAGGAGATCAGCCCTGGGATTTCTTTGGAAGGAATGATGCTAAAGCTGAAACTCCAGTACTTTGGCCACCTCATGCAAAGAGTTGACTCATTGGAAAAGACTCTGATGCTGGGAGGGATTGGGGGCAAGAGGAGAAGGGGACGACAGAGGATGAGATGTCTGGATGGCATCACTGACTCAATGGACGTGAGTCTGAGTGAACTCCAGGAGTTGGTGATGGACAGGGAGGCCTGGCGTGCTGCGATTCATGGGGTCGCAAAGAGTCGGACATGACTGAGCAACTGAACTGAACTGAACTGAATTGAAGGTAAAAATTCGTTCTGGACTTTAGGAAGAGGAGCAAAGAAAATCATGGATTTTACTAACTTGAGAGAGGAGCAGTCAGCAGGATTCCTACCTGGTGCACTGGACGGCAGCCAGAGGCTCAGAACAGAGCCAACGTGTCCTTCTCTGGAAGCCATAGCTCTGCTGACCCTGAAGGCAAATATCTAATCAACTGGCACCACACAGGGAGCCCTCTTGTCCACAGACTAGAGGTTTCCCAGGACTGCCTAGACTGTGATCTCAGTTCCCACTGAGATGCTCAAATATGAAGACGTAAATAATAGAACCAGAGAGAAATTGAAAATTCTTTTTAATCTACTTCCCAGAACAGATTTCTGCAAATACCATTTTATTCCTGATGAGCACAGAGAAGAGGCAGAAGATTTTCCCTTTCCACTGGAAGAAGATGGAAGAATATACACTAAACTCTAGTGTCCATAATCCTTCCAAATCCTGGCTCTGTCATTTGTCAGTGGTGTGGTCTGGAGGAACTGACTTATCCTTGCTGGGCCAAAGTGTCTTCGTCCATAAAATGGGAACGATACTCATAAAATCTATTGCAGAGGGATGTTGAAAGGTTTAAACAAGGTAATAAAGGCAAAGCATTTAGAACAACAGTTAGAACTTAATATGTGGGCTTTAGCCATTAGTACAGATAATGCTAAAGAATGTTCAAACTAGCAAACAACTGCACTCATTTCACACGCTAGCAAAGTAACACTCAAAATCCTTCAAGCTAGGTTTCAGAACTACATGAACCAAAAACTTTCATATGTATAAGTTGGATATTGAAAAGGCAAAGGAACCAGAGGTCAAATTGCCAACATCCGTTGGATCATAGAGAAAGCAAGGGAATTCCAGAAAAACATCTACTTCTGCTTCACTGACTACACTAAAGCCTTTGACTGTACGGATCACAACAAACTGTGGAAAATCTTTAAAGAGATGGGAATACCAGACCACCTAACCTGCCTCTTGAGAAAACTGTATGCAGGCCAAGAAGCAACAGTTAGAACCAGACAGGGAGCAGCAAACTGGATCCAAATTGGGAAAGGAGTACGTCAAGGCTGTATATTGTCATCTTGCTTATTTTACTTATATGCAGTGTACATCATACAAAATGCTGGACTGGATGAAGCACAAGCTGGACTCAAGATTTCCAGGAGAAATATCAACAACCTCAGATATGCAGATGATACTACTCTAATGGCAGAAACTAAAGAGGAACTAAAGAGCCTCTTGATGAGAGTGAAAGAGGAGAGTGAAAAACCTGGTTTAAAAAACTCAGCATTAAAAAAATGAAGATCATGTCATCCAGTCCCATCACTTCATGGCAAATAGATGGGGAAAAAGTGGAAACAGTGACTGATTTTATTTTCTTGGGCTCCAAAATCACTGTGGTAGGTGACTGCAGCCATGAAATTTTTAAAAGACGCTTGCTCCTTGTAAGGAAAGCTTGCTTCCAAGCTTCTTTGGAAGGAAAGCTATGGAAAACTTGCTGCTGCTAAGTTGCTTCAGTCGTGTCCGACTCTGTGCGACCCCATAGACGGTAACCCACCAGGCTCCTCCATCCCTGGGATTCTCCAGGCAAGAATACTGGAGTGGGTTGCCATTTCCTTCTCCATGGCAAACCTAGACAGCATGTTAAAAAGCAGAGATATCACTTTGCCAACAAAGGTCCATACAGTCAAAGCTATACACATGTGAGAATTGGACTGTACAGAAGGTTGAGTGCCAAAGTATTGATGCTCTCAAATTGTGGCGCTGGAGAAGACTCTTGAGAGTCCCTTATACTGCAAGGAGATCAAACCAGTCCATCCTAAAGGAAATCAACCCTGAATATTCATTGGAAGGTCTGATGCTGAAGCTGATGCTCCAAATTTTTGGCCACCTGATGCAAAAGCTGACTTGTTGCAGAAGACTCTTATCTCGGGATACATGAAGGCAGGAGGAGAAGAGGGTGACAGGGAGTGAGATGGTTAGATAGTATCACCAACTCAATGGACCTAAGTTTGAGCAAACACTGCTAAATAGTGAAGGATGGGGAAACCTGGTGTGCTGCAGTCCATGGGATCTCAAAGAGTCAGACATGACTCAGTGATTGAACAACAATAACAAATAGATATGTCTGATTTGGTTGAATTATTAAAATCTGCTCAATCACTTTGCAATTAGGAAAAAACATCCAAAGATCCAAACCACAGATTGTGAGAAGTAAAGATTCTTAGTTAGCCATTTGCCAACTCCAAAGTCATGACCATGAAATGAATCCAAATTAAACTGCCAGGAATAAACCCCAAACATTTCTAATACCATTTCTATATAACTTTGATTTTTAAGGTTTTTTCTTTTTTTTAATATGTAGTGGCAGATATACCCTGTTAATAATATTCACTGTGAAAGTGAAAGTCACTCAGTCATGTCTTAGTCTCTGCAATGCCATGGACTATACAGTTCATGGAATTCTCCAGGCCAGAATACTGGAATGGGTAGCCATTCCCTTCTCCAAAGGATCTCCCCAACCCAGGGATTGAACCCAGGTCTCTCATGTTGCAGGCAGATTCTTTACCAGCTGAGCCACTAGGGAAGCCCAAGAACACTAGAATGGGTAGCCTATCCCGTCTCCAGTGGATCTTCCTGACCCAGGAATCAGTCCAGGGTCTCCTGTATTACAGGCAGATTCTTTACTAGCTGAGCTACCAGGAAAGCCAAATAGTCACTGTAATTGAATATTAAAATGAGTTTTTATTTCCTCAAGCATGTTTATGGGGCTTATGCTATGCTGGGCTTTAGAAGGAAGCCAGCCTCTGATAACCCTCCTCCTTGGAAATAAATCCATAAATGATACATGGGGACTTCCCTGGTGGTCCAGTGATTAAGAATCTGCCTGCCAATACAGGGGAGACAGGTTTGATCTCTGGTCAGGAAACTAAGATCCCACAGGCCACGGGGCAACTAAGCCTGCATGCCACAACTAGAGAAGCCCATGTGCCACAGTGAGGACCCAACACAACCAAAAAAAAGAAATGATACAGGACATTCATCTAATCACCAATAGTTTAAGTAATGGAGTCAGGTTGACGCAGGTTAAAATTCTGTTTCTGTTTCTTACGAGTTAGCAAATAATTTGGGGTAGTTACCTAAACTTTTTGAGTTCTGGTCTCCTTTACTATGGGCTTCCCAGATATCTCAGCAGTAAAAAAAATCCACCTGCAATGCAGGAGCCTCCGGAGATGTGGGTTCGATCTCTGGGTTGAAAAGATCCCATAGTGGAGGGCATGATAATCTATTCCAGTATTCTTACCTGGAGAATCCTATGGACAGAGGAGCCTGGCGGGCTACAGTCTATGTGGTCACAAAGAGTCAGACACGACTGAAGCGACTTAGCACACACGTACTCCTTCTCTATAATGGAGCCAAGGAGGATGATTGTATCCTTTCTAGTTTTTATGATATTAAGAGGATAATAAACACTCAAAAAATGTCCTTTCTGTTTCCCTTTCCCTGCAACCTCCCAGGCTCTCTCTGGACATTCATATTCTGTTTGTTGATGAGACCCATTGGAGCAGAGACCATGTCTGCTTTTTCCATCTTTGTATCCCAGCCACAGTGTACAGCACCTGATAGTACTCAATACATATCTTTGGAATGAACGAAGGTTTGAGTAAACATCAGCTTCCTAAAGAACATGAGGAAACCTGGGTTTTCACTGTTGCTTCTTCTCGCCCTCTTCCTGACTCCATTTCACTGAACTCCTGAATTTACAGCCATCTGAACAGTATCCTAACAGTAGGTATTTTGCAATGAAGATGCTGGCTAGTGAGCACTTTCTCTCTCCCCATCTGCCTTTATTCCTGTGCTACTGATAGCTTTATGGATTTTTGCCCCCATAGGATGAATGGCAGATCTTAACTGAGAACATCTTCTCCAGTGACCCTGGTGGCATAAAGTTATTTTAAACCTGGAATATCTCATCTGTTTAGCAGGCGAAGATGAACTCCTCAGGGCCTCCTAGAACAATATCATAGGCTGGCTGTTCAAGGAACACTGGGTAAATGAGTTTCTCCTCCATCCCAAAATGTGTCAGACAAGCTCAGCAAGAAAAGGTGACATTGCCTAGGTGGAATGGGAAAGGTCAGTTCACACTTGGCACTGGAAGTCCATGTGAGTGAGTGAGTAAAGTTGCTCAGTCGTGTCCGACTCTTTGCGACCCCATGAACTGTAGCCATTTCCTTCTCAAGAAGATCTTCCTGACCCAGGGATTGAACCCAGGTCTCTCTCTGAGCCACCAGGGAAGTGGATCCAAAGACTGCAGCAAAGTTAGAAAGGAAGTAATTTGGCTTTATCAACTATCCTATTCCACCTTGTCTTCTGGCTTTGGCCTTCATCAATTCCTCAAATATGCAGAGCTCCCCAACATTGAAATTTCCTTTCATTGCCTTATATCTCACTCCCACAGTGCCCTAGCTTTCCTTTTTCTAATATGATTGTTTAAATCCACATTTACATGTTAGTTAATGAACTAAAGACCTAACTACCTTGAATAACAAATAGCTTTTTAAAAAAATATTTCCCAGTGGGTGTTCCAAAGAATTTGTGTTTATTATTCCTCATCGTTCTATCCCCTGAAACTGGCATAGTGCCAGGTATCTAGTATGTTCTTCATGAATATGCATTTATAAAATAATAGAATATTCTGTGACTAAACAGGCTTAAATTCGTTTTGACTTAAATTAGGTTTGACTGCGAAAGAGACTCAAAATATCCATGGCATAAACTAAGCCATGTTTATTTCTCTCTCCTTTAAATGTCTAGAGGTTGACCAGTTCAAAGCTGACATGGAAGTTCTGATTCATAAGAAAACAGAGCCAATAAAGAAACTATGGCAAGCCCAACACTTTTGGAAGTTGTAAGCACTGTATAACTACACACTACAAGCAAAGGCTGCTACTAAGTCGCTTCAGTCGTGTCCAACTCGTGCGACCCAATGGACGGCAGCCCACCAGGCTCCCCCGTCCCTGGGATTCTCCAGGCAAGAACACTGGAGTGGGTTGCCATTTCCTTCTCCAATGCATGAAAGTGAAAAGTCAAAGTGAAGTCACTCAGTCATGTCCAACTCTTCGCGACCCCATGGACTGCAGCCTACAAGGCTCCTCCATCCATGGGATTTTCCAGGCAAGAGTACTGGAGTGGGGTGCCATCACCTTCTCCGACAAGCAAAGGACAGGTCCTTTAATTAGACAGGATCCAATCATGCCCTCAAATTTACTATATGTATGAAATTTGGCAAGTGATTATATTTTCTGGGTCTGTTTTCTTAGCTGGAAGAAGAAGGGGGAGAAGCAGAAGGATAAGAAAAAGAAGTGAAGGGAGAGGAGAAGAGAAAGAGGAACAGGGAAAGGGTGAAGAGAGAAGGGGAAGGAGAAGGGGAGGAGAAAGAAGGGGAGAAGGAGGAGGGGAAAAGGGAAGAAAGAGAAAGGGAAGGAAAAGAAGAACCACAACAACTCCTGGGGAACACAGAAACATCATGGGTGAAGAAAAAGATCCACGTCCCACAACTTCCTAGGAAAAACTGGAACCTCTCGCTGGCCATCTCTCTGACTTGTACCTCCTCAGCCACATACCTTCTCTCCACCATTGCCTCTTGCCTACCATGGTTCAGAATATCTAACAGTCATTGAATCTGTATCTCTAGAGCTGGGAAGTGAAACTCGCTCAGTCGTACCTGACTCTTTGTGAACTGAATTCTCCAGGCCAGAATACTGGAGTGGATAGCCATTCCCTTCTCCAGGGGATCTTCCCAACCAAGGGATCGAACCCAGGTATCCTGCACTGTGGGCAGATTCTTTACAAGCTGAGCCACGAGGGAAGCCCAAGAATACTGGAGTGGGTAGCCTATCTCTGCTCCAGGGAATCTGCCTGACCCAGGAATCAGTCCGGGGTCTCCTGCATTGCAGGCAGATTCTTTACCAGCTGAGCTAAAAATCAACCAACCAAAGTAAGGGCTTAGGGAGGGCCTGTCCTTAATGTTTTCATCACTTCTAGAAAGGCATCCTTATAAGGTTTTTAGACTCCACATGCCAAGAATAAGACTTGGCACATAGTAGGTGACCAACATATTTGAGTTTTCCTCTCTTTTATTCCTCAATAGTAGTATTTATTAATTTTTTTAACTCTGTTAAAGTTATATCTTCAGATTTAAATCCAGGATAATCCAAAATCTACTCATTTTATTCTCAAGAGTATGAATTCTTGATCTTCTATAATAGCTTTAAATGAATATAGGACATTTCTAATTCCTTTGCATTTAGCAGTGAAGTTATTTTAATATCATATTTTAATTATAGATCTCAGGAGTAGGCAGTTTGTCTGGAGCCCATGGATCCAGATGCTTGAAATAATAATATTTTTAGTTCCATATACCCAGGTTTTCTTCTGAGAAGGCAATGGCACCCCACTCCAGTACTCTTGCCTGGACAATCCCATGGATGGAGGAGCCTGGTGGGCTACAGTCCATGGGGTCGCTAAGGGTCGGACACGACTGAGCAACTTCACTTTCACTTTTCACTTTCATGCATTGGAGAAGGAAATGGCAACCCACTCCAGTGTTCTTGCCTTGAGAATCCCAAGGCAGGGGAGCCTGGTGGGCTGCCGTCTATGGGGTCTCACAGAGTCGGACACGACTGAAGCGACTTAGCAGCAGCAGCAGCAATGGGGGAGTGGAGAGGATGAGCAAAGGGGTAAATCAGAAACACTGAGAGTTTTCGTTCTATTATGTTTATTGAAGACAACCCTCTAGGAGTTCTTTTCTCTGATTATAATCTGGAGATTATGATCTGCTCACAACTCTTCAGCATCCTGGAAATCCCTTTCATTAACCTGGAAATTCCTTTTGTCTCTTTCCTAAGTTGGAGACTTTGTTTCCTGAATTCTATATATTTTTTATTTTTTTAATTGGAAAATAGTTGACATTAAAAGCTATACATATTTAATGTACACAACTTGATGGTTTGGGGATAGATACACACTATGAGGGCTTTCTTGGTGGCTATAAGGGTAAAGAATCCACTTACAATGCAGGAGACCCAGGTTTGATCCCTGGGTCAGGAAGATACCCTAGAGAAGGAAATCTACCTACTCCAGTATTCTTGCCTGGAGAATTCCATGGACAGAGGAGCCTGGCAGACTGCACTACGTAGGGTCCCAAAGAGTCAGACACAACTGAGAAACTAATACCTCACTTCACACACACTTATGAAACCATCACTATCATCAAGGCCATAAACATATTCATCACCTCCCAAAGTTTCCTCTTACTCTTTTATTATATTATTATCACAGTTCTTACTTGTGCAAAGAACACTTAACATAGATCTACTCTCTGGCAAATTTTAAGTGTACCACGCAGCATTGTTAGCTATCGTATAACACCTTGTCTGTAGACCTCCAGAACTTATCTTGCATAATCGAAAATGTGAACACTTTCATATCCTCATTTTCCCTCTCCTCAGCCACAGGCAACTACCACTCTGCTGTCTGTTTCTATGAGCTTGACTATTTTTGATCCCACATATAGGTGAGACCATACAGTATTTGTCTCAGTTCAGTTCAGTTCAGTCTCTCAGTCATATCCAACTATTTGTGACCCCATGGACTGCAGCACACCAGGCTTTCGTGTCCATCACCAACTCCCAGAGCTTACTCAAACTCATGTCCATCGAGTCGGTGATGCCATCCAGCCATCTCATCCTCTGTCATCCCCTTCTCCTGCCTTCAAACTTTCCCAGCATCAGAGTCTTTTCCAGTGAGTCAGTTCTTCACATCAGGTGGCCAAAGTATTGGAGTTTCAGCTTCAGCATCAGTCTTTCCAATGAATATTCAGGACAGATTTCCTTTAGAATGGACTGGTTGGATCTCCTTGCAGTCCAACGGACTCTCAAGAGTCTTCTCCAACACCACAGTTCAAAAGCATCAATTCTTCAGTACTCAGCTTCTTTATAGTCCAACTCTTACATCCATACATGACTCCTGGAAAAACCATACCTTTGACTAGATGGACCTTTGTTTGCAAAGTAACATCTCTGCTTTTTAATATGCTATCTAAGTTGGTCATAGCTTTTCTTCCAAGGAACAAACGTCTTAATTTCATGGCTGCAGCTACCATCTGCAGTGATTTTGGAGCCCCCCAAAATAAAGTGACTCACTGTTTCCATTGTTTCCCCATCTATTTGCCATGAAGTGATGGGACCAGATGCCACGATCTTCGTTTTCTGAGTGTTGAGTTTTAAGCCATCTTTTTCACTCTCCTCTTTCACTTTCATCAAGAGGCTCTTTAGTTCTTTGCTTTCTGCTATAAGGGTGGTATCATCTGCATTTCTGAGGTTATTGATATTTCCCCCAGCAATCTTGATTCCTACCTGTGGTTCATCCAGCCTGGCATTTTGCATGATGTACTCTGCATACAAGTTAAATAAGCAGGATGACAATATACAGCCTTGATGTACTCCTTTTCCTATTTGGAACCAGTCTATTGTTCCATGCCAGTTCTAACTGTTGTTTCTTGACCTGCATACAGATTTCTCAGGAGGCAGGTCAGGTGGTCTGGATTTCCATCTCTTTCAGAATTTTCTAGTTTGTTGTGATCCACACAAAGGCTTTGGCATGGTCAGTAAAGCAAAAGTAGATGTTTCTCTGGGACTCTCTTGCTTTTCGATGATCCAGTGGATGTTGACAATTTGATCTCTGGTTCCTCTGCCTTTTCTAAATCCAGCTTGAACATCTGAAGTTCACGATTCACGTACTGTTGTAGCCTGGCTTGGAGAATTTTGAGCATTACTTTTCTAGCATGTGAGGTGAGTGCAATTGTGTGATAGTTCTTTGGCATTGCCTTTCTTTGGGATTGGAATGAAAACTGACCTTTTCCAGTCCTGTGGCCACTGCTGAGTTTTCCAAATTTGCTGGCATATTGAGTGCAGCACTTTAACCGCATCATCTTTTAGGATTTGAAGTAGCTCAACTGGAATTCCATCGCCTGCACTAGCTTTGTTCAGAGTGATGCTTCCTAAGGCCCACTTGACTTTGCATTCCAGAATGTCTGGCTCTAGGTCAGTGATCACACCATCGTGATTATCTGGGTTGTGAAGATCTTTTTTGTACAGTTCTTCTGTGTATTCTTGCCACCTCTTCTTAATATCTTCTGCTTCTGTTAGGTCCATACCATTTCTGTCCTTTATTGAGCCCATCTCCGCATAAAATGTTCCCTTGGTATCTCTCATTTTCTTGAAGAGATCTCTAGTCTTTCCATTCTATTATTTTCCTTTATTTCTTTGCACTGATCACTGAGGACAGCTTTTTTATCTCTCCTTGCTATTCTTTGGAACTCGCCATTCAAATGTGTATATCTTTCTTTTTCTCCTTTGCCTTTAGCTTCTCTTCTTTTCTCAGCTATTTGTAAGCCCTCCTCAGACAACCATGATTTTTTGCCTTTCTTTTTCTTGGGGATGTTCTTGATCACTGCCTCCTGTACAATGTCACGAATCTTTGTCCATAGTTCTTCAGACACTCTGTCTGTCAGATCTAATCCCATGAATCTATTCATCACTTCCACTGTATAATTGTAAGGGATTTGATTTAGGTCATACCTGAATGGTCTAGTGGTTTCCCCTACTTTCTTCAATTTAAGTCTGAATTTTCCAATAAGGAGTTCATGATCTGAGCCACAGTCATTGTCTATGTTTGGCTTATTTCATTTAGCATAATATCCTCAAACTTCATCCATGCTGTTGCAAATGGCAGGAATTTCTTCTTTTTTAAGAGTTCAGTAATATTCCATTAAATTCATATGCCACATTTTCTTTATCCATACAACAATCAATGGACATTTAGATTGTTCCCATACTTGGGCTATTGTGAATAATAGTGCAATGAACATGACAACACAGATATCTCTTCAAGGCACTGATTTCATTTCCTTTGGATAAATGTCCAGCAGTTGAATGGAATATCTTTTTATTTGGGTTCCTCCCTTGTTTTAGGAGAGCACATTTTCAGTACTTTTCAAGAAAGGAACCCTCAAAGATTAATTTAATGAGATCTTATCTGTCTGAAGTTTTCTTTTTTCCATCATCCAACTTGATGGACCATTTGTCCGAGTGTGAAATTTTAGATTGGAAATAATTTTTCCCTCAAAATGCTGAATGCACCCCTTCTATTGTGTTGTAAATCCCAGTGTTTAGACTGCAGTGTTACTCTTGAAAAGCTCAATGCCATTCCAAGTCCACATTCTTTAGGGCATTTTTTAAATCTTGGGAAAGTTTTATGTCCATCTTTTTTTTATCACTGCTGCTCTAAAATTCACAGGGAGGTAGTTTAGTATGTAGAATTTTATTCACATTGTGTGGATGCCCAATAACACTTCTTTTAACTCATGTCATGGAGGTCTGATAGTTTAATCATTTCCTTCCTTCCATTTTCTGTTTTCTTTTCTTGGCCAGCAATATTTCTGTCTTTGTCTTTTCTATCTTTTTGTTATTCATAAAATTTTGAGTCATTAACTTATCTTTAAATTCCTATATGAAAATTTGGCAACTATCCCTCCATCTTTTAACTTCCAATATTTCTTTCTTGTTCTTTTCTGTACCTTTTCTAAAGCATCCTGTTCTTTCATAACATAATGGTTATAGTCTACTATCTCTCTGAAGGTACTAATGGTCTGGACACTATTTCCCCTGCATTCCTTTATTTAGGTCATTGTATTTCATAGTGGAGGCTTTCCTTAAGTGTCTAAAGATCAGAAAATTTTACTCATTCATTGTAAATCCAATATGGAATTGGATTTTATTTAATAACAAAACACTAAAATGCTGGTTGAGGATGATGGGTAGTTCTATCTTCATAGGTAGAACTTGTCAATTTGTGGGCTTCACTCTAGGAGTAATGACCTAACTATTTCTCTGGGTGCACCTAAACACCAATATGTCTATATAAGGCTGTATATTGTCACCCCACTTATTTAACTTATATGCATTTCGTATATCATGTAAAATGCCAGGCTGGATAAATCACAAACTGGAATCAAGGCTGCAAGGAGAAATATCAACAACCTCAGATATGCAGATGATACCACTCTAATGGCAAAAAGTGAAGAGGAGCTAAAGAGCCTCTTGATGAAGGTCAAAGAGGAGACTAAAAAAGCTGGCTGAAACTCATCATTCAAAAAACTAAGATCGCAGCATCTGATCCCATCACTTCATGGGAAATAGATGGGGGAAGAATGGAAACAGTAGCAGATTTTATTTTCTTCGGCTCCAAAATCACTGCAGATGGTGACTGCAGCCATGAAATTAAAAGATGCTTGCTCCTCGGAAGAAAAGCTATGGCAAACCTAGACAGAGTATTAAAAAGCAAAGACATCACTTTGTCCACAATGGTCTGTATAGGCAAAGCTATGGTTTTTCCAGTAGTCATGTATGGATGTGAGAGTTGGACCATAAAGGAGGCTGAGAGCCAAAGAACTGATGCTTTCGAGCTGTGGTGCTGGAGAAGATTTTTGAGAGTTCCTTGGACAGCAAGGAGATCAAACCAATCAATCCTAAAGGAAATCAACCCTGAATATTCATTGGAAGGACTGATGCTGAAGCTGAAGCTCCAATACTTTGGCTACCTGATGCAAAGAGCTGACTTATTGGAAAAGACCCTGATGCTAGGAAAGATGGAAGGCAAAAGGAGAAGAGGGCAACAGAGGATGAGATGGTTAGATAGCATTACTGACTCAATGGACATGAATCTGAGAAAACTCCAGGAGACAGAAGAGGACAGAGGAGCCTGGCGTGCTGCAGTCCATGGAGTCACAAAGAGTTGGACACAACTTAGCAACAGAACAACAGTAAAAACAACAAATTTACTATCTTTTCAGGTAGCAAATATTCCCAGAGGTAACTTCATTGTCCTAGTTGGATGGTCTAGGTTTGGCTGACAACATAATGGGATCTAAGAGGGAAAAGAGAACTCAGAGTCTCACCATTTAGTATGTATATATTTTCTCAATGCCTTACTTTAGTAGAGTCAGTTCAGTTCAGTTCAGTTCAGTTCATTTGCTCAGTCATGTCTGAATCTTTGCAACCCCATGAATTGCAGCAATTTTGTTTGAATCTGGTATCCTGATCAAGCTGGAATCAAGATTTCTGGGAGAAATATCAATAACCTCAGATATACAGATGACACCACCCTTGTGGCAGAAAGTGAAGAACTAAAGAGTTTCTTGATGAAAGTGAAAGAGGAGAATGAAAAAGTTGGCTTAAAGCTCAACATTCAGAAAACTAAGATCATGGCATCTGGTCCCATCACTTCATAGCAAATAGATGGGGAAACAGTGGAAACACTGACTTTATTCTTCTGGCCTCCAAGATCACTGCAGATTGTGATTGCACCCATGAAATTAAAAGATGCTTACTCCTTGGAAGGAAAGTTATGACCAACCTAGACAGCATATTAAAAAGCAGAGACATTACTTTGCCAACAAAGGTCCATCTATTCGAGGCTATGGTTTTTCCAGTGGTCATGTATGGATGTGAGAGTTGGACTATGAAGAAAGCTGAGCGCCAAAGAATTGATGCTTTTGAACTGTGGTGTTGGAGAAGACCCTCAAGAGTCCCTTGGACTGCAAGGAGACCCAACCAGTCCATCCTAAAGGAGATCAGTCCTGGGTGTTCATTGGAAGGACTGATGTTGAAGCTGAAACTCCAATACTTTAGCCACTTGATGCAAAGAGCTGATTCATTGGAAAAGACCCTGCTGCTGGGAAAGATTGAGGGCAGGAGGAGAAGGGGACGACAGAGGATGAGATGGTCACTGACTCAATGGACATGGGTTTGGGTGGACTCCGGGAGTTGGTGATGGACAGGGAAGCCTGGTGTGCTGCAGTCCATGGGGTCGAAAAGAGTCGGACATGACTGAGTGACTGAACTGAACTCAATTGAATCTAGAGATCCTCTGGTTGTATCTTCCTGGAGAATAAACTTGCAATATTCTGCCAGGGAAGAAGAGACATAGTAAAATGATTTCTAGGTTTGCAGTGAGGGAGCAGCTCCCATGGTTTCACTTCTCATTATAAAAACTTTCAACCAGTCTTTATGTTCTCAATCCTTCCTCATGCCTTTTTTGAATCTTTCTGGGCTTCAGCAAATATACCTCCTTGTTTTTAGCCTTCTCCCTCTTCTCACTGGTACCTAACTTTCAACTTTCTCAGTCTGCCAGGTAGGTATCCTTTGCCCATCTTTTATCAACAATCAAAAGTATACTGAAATTTCTTGCCTATTGTTATGTCCTCTGTTTCTTTGTGTATCTTTTTAAAAATTTTTTACTTTTTATCATTTTGTTGGTGTTTTAGGGGATTTCAGGAGGGCCAGCATAAAGAGATGTGTTCAGTCCACCACACTGAAACTCAAGTTTCCTGAGATTTATTTCAAAATAACAGACATCACTACTATCTACTGAGGATCCTGAACCAAAGTAAGACTGCTGCTGCTGCTGCTGCTGCTAAGTCGCTTCAGTCGTGTCCGACTCTGTGCGACCCCATAGACAGCAGTCCACCAGGCTCCCATCCCTGGGATTCCCCAGGCAAGAACACTGGAGTGGGTTGCCATTTCCTTCTCCAAAAGTAAGACTGCTGCTAAGTTCTAAGATACCATGACAAAAATACCAGAAAGAATGTATACAATAATAAAAACAAAGATTCTGCATAATAATTTATTACTCAAAATATGCATTTCTAGTAAATGATCTCGTTTAATATTTACAGAATTTCTGAAAGACACATTTTAATTTTATTACCACTTTTACTGTTGTTCAGTTACTCATTTGTAACTCTGACTCTTTGCAACCTCATGGATTGCAGCACACCAGGCTTCCCTTTCCTTGACTATCTCCCAGAGTTTGCTCAAACTCATATCCATTGAGTCGATGATTCCATCCAACCATCTCATCCTCTGTCGCCCCCTTCTCCTCCTACCCTCAATTTTTCCCAGCATCAGGGTCACTTCCAATTTACAGGTAAATACAATGAAACTTCAGAAATGTTAAACAGCTGCTCAGGATATGACAGTCAGTAAAATGTGGAAGCTGATTTTGGACTTTCTACCTCCCAATGCTGTGCTGTTTCCACATCACCCAGTGGGAAATTTCCTAAAGTAAAAAACCTAAATTCCCCATTTGAGGAAGGCATGGTGTGAGTTTTAGGATTAAGAATTCTTGGATGATTTACCAAAGCTGAAAACCCCCTGAGAGCTCTCATTGGTGTTCTCCATGGCTCTGACCCTTCATTCCTGACTAGTGCCCTGTACTGTAGGATTCCTCTCTGAAAATCCCTTCTTTTAATCGCTATACTTCTTCAACTCAGACTTTTTAAGTCAACCTGTGGTCCAGTTGCCTTTTGCCCTTATTTTTTATCCACTCTATTTTATACCCACACTATTTAAGTCTAGAAGGTGTTGTAGGAAGAGAAAAGGGACCCTAATCCCAATTGCACCATTAACTAAATGACATCAAAGAGGTTTTTAGTCTTCTATCTCCTCATCTTTAACAGGGGGTGGAGATGAAAATCGGTTAAATAATTTCTAAGATTTCTTCCAGGAATAAGTATGTGTGTTTCTACCACTTAAATAATTGAGTTGTCTTTACAATAATGAATTAAGGACCAAAGAAGTCATGCATACCTTTTATATGCATAATGATTCCCTTTGAGGCCAACAACAGATGTTCTTCTCAAAATAAGTGAATAGATCCAGAAGCAAGAATTGTCTTTTTTTGTTATTGTTGTTCAAGAAATATTAGGAGTCAGATCCATCAAATAAATTGTGATAGTTCAAAATGCCCAAGACAAAGAAGATACACTTCTTTCTTACTATTCCCATGCATGCTAAGTCACTTTCCCCCGTAATTCATCTGGTAAAGAATCTGCCTGAAATGCAGGAGACCCCAGTTCAATTCCTGGGTCAGGAAGATCCCCTGGAGAAGGAAATGGCTACCCACTCCAGTATTCTGGCCTAGAGAATCCTATGGACTGTCTAGTCAATGGGGTCACAAAGAGTCAGACCCAACTGGGTGACTTTCACTGGACTGTAGCCTACCAGGCTCCTCGCTGTATAGGATTCTCCAGGCAAGGATACCAGAGTGGATTGCCATGCCCTCCTTCAGGGAATCTTCCTGACCCAGGGATCAAACTCATGTCTCTTATGTCTCCTGCATTGGCAGGCTGGTTCTTTACCACTAGCACCGCCTGGGAAGCCCATTATATTATAAGCTTTATAGATTCCTGTCTTGCTCTCCACCGCCTAACAGAGTTTCTGGTATATTGTTATGCCAAACTAATATAGTAGCTCTTTGATTAACTCTATTAATACTTAATCTGTGCTGTAATTGTTTTCCAGGTCTACCTCTTACATTAGCTGTAAACTCTTGAAGGAGAGTCTGTATGAATATTTTCATAAATTGAATGCCTAACATAATAGCTGATAGATTAAAGGTTTTCAATAAATACTTGCTAAACTTGTATGGATCAATGTCTGGATCAATTCATTGTCTTAGAGATAATCACCACTCTCCTGGAGGTTAACATTACACCCAAAGTGTGAAACACAAAATTCCCTGGACATGGCCTACTTTAGCTTGTGACTCTTTTTTAGCTGGTTACAATATGAATGCAATTAATGCTTGGTGGAGTTTATGGGTCTCACTAAGAATCATTCAGCATCTGTCATGTATAACTTAGAACCCATTACTTCCCTAAGAACATGCAACTAATGGAGACTTGAAGCTCAGTAGGATACTGAGGTTGCAATTTTCATCCCCTTTTCAGAGTCACTATAGGATTAGTAGCTTGGCTTTAGCTCACTTATCCTGAAATCCAGGTTCACACCAGAGATCTGAGCAGGATATGAAAAGTACATTTTAGGCTTATCTGGTGGCTCAGTGATAAAGAATCTGTCTGCCAGTGCAGGAGACATGGGTCCAATCCCTGATCTAGGAAAATCCCACATGCCACAGAGCAACTAAGCTCACACACCACAACTATTGAGGCTGGCTCTAGAACCCAGGAGCTGCACCTCCTGAGGCCCATATGCCCTAAAGCCCATGCTCCACGACAAGAGAAGCCACCACAACGAGAAGCCCATACATTGCGACTAGAGAGTAGCTCCTGCTCACCACAACTAGAGAAAAAGCCTGCGCAGCGAAAAGACCCAGCACAGCCAAAAAGAAGTAAATAAAATTTATTTTAAGAAAAAGAAAAATGTATTTTGTGTTGGGCAGACCCTAGTACTGATGTTAAGCATTTCTCTTCAAATTTACCAACATGCATTTTCTATCTCTCACTTATAAAAAACGAACTGCAAAAGCACCATCCAAAGAGGAAAAAATTACCTAAAGGATAGACTGAGTTTTCCACTGGAAAAGAAAAATGATGCCATAAAAATCTAATATTTCTCATTATAAAAAAGTCAGACATTACACATTTCATGCAAGTCCTTATTTCACCTTCCTGTTTTGAAAGACATTTTTACTAGGTATAGAATTCATAGCTGACAGGTTTTTTTCTTTTGATCCTTTGAAGTTGTTCCACTGTCTCCCTGCATTGTGTCTAAGAAATCCGCTGTCATGCTTACCATTGTTCCTCTATATATGATGTGTGCATTTTCTCTGACTGCTTTAAGATTTTCTTTTCATCCCTGGTTTTAAGCAATTTTATATGACATACTTTGGATAAGTTTTTGTCATCTTTCTTGTCCTTGCTGTTTGTTGAGCTCCTTGGAGCTACAAGGTTTAAACTTCACATCAAATTTTAAATTTTTTCAGCCACTATCTCCTAAAATTTTTTTTTTGCCACCCATTTTTTCCACACTGCAATTATAAACATATTGAGCTCCTTAAAGATTTCCCACATATCATTCATGCTGTTTATTTTTTTCCCCAGTGCTTTTCCTATGTATTTTATTTCAAGTGCAGTGAAGTGAAGTGAAGTCACTCAGTCATGTCTGACTCTTTGTGACCCCATGGACTATAGCCTGCCAGGCTCCTCCATCCATGGGATTTTCCAGGTAAGAATACTGGAGTGGGTTGCCATTTCCTTCTCATCATTATCTCTTCAAGTTCACTAATCTTTTCCTCTGCAACGTCTAATCTGCTATTAATACCACCCAGTATATAACTTTTTAATCTCAGACATCATAGTATTAATTTTTAGAAGCTCAATTTGGTTTTTTTAATATATCTTTCATTTCTCTAATAAACATGGGAGAGGGAGGAAGTACTAACTGTGTTACCTACAACAGATGCAACCACTTCAACTATTATAAAACAACCAACCAGGTGTCCAAATGGAAAGAAGGATACACAGCAACTTCAATGAAGAACTTGCATGAGGATATTTCATATTTATACTGACATCTTTCTCCTGTTGAAATCATGACATCTTAGGCAAAGAATGGTGTTTCCTCTCACACCACAGTATTTCTCAAACTTTCTCAGTGATAAGAATATCTTGGAGTATTTGTTAAAACAGATTCCTACGCTTCAACTGAGTCTTCAGTTCAGTTCAGTTCAGTTGCTCAGTCGTATCCAACTCTTTGCGACCCCATGAATCTCAGCACGCCAGGCCTCCCTGTCCATCACCAACTCCCGGAGTTCACTCAGACTCACGTCCATCGAGTCAGTGATGCCATCCAGCCATCTCTTCCTCTGTTGTCCCCTTCTCCTCCTGCCCCCAATCCCTCCCAGCATCAGAGTCTTTTCCAATGAGTCAACTCTTTGCATGAGATGGCCAAAGTACTGGAGTTTCAGCTTTAGCATCATTCCTTCCAAAGAAATCCCAGGGCTGATCTCCTTCAGAATGGACTGGTTGGATCTCCTTGCAGTCCAAGGGACTCTCAAGAGTCTTCTCCAACACCACAGTTCAAAAGCATCAATTCTTCGGTGCTCAGCCTTCTTCACAGTCCAACTCTCACACCCATACATTCAGTTCAGTTCAGTACTGAATCAGTATTTCCTGGGGAAGAAATTGGGTAATCTCTAGACTTAATAAGTACTCTCATCATCATGGAAGTTTGAGAAACAGTATGTATGAATATGCAAGACAAGATACCTCTAAATTGTTGCTTTCATAGAACCCGATCAGGAACTAGGATTTCTGAACAAAATAAACAGGAGTGTAAACTAGGTTACAACTACATACTCTAGAAAGGCTTCCTATGCCCATAATTACCTAAAGTTAGAGAAAAAATCTTTCTCTTTTCAATCATGGTTTTAACTTTGAAAGCTGTAGTTAATTAAGTACAAGTGCCAATTACTTTTGCTAGTACCGTGGACTGTTGACATACATCTTTCTTGATTCTAACAATTTATGAGTGGCTCTGAACATCTATCATTTGAAATGACCCATTTGTGAGTTTAAGGGACAACTGTTAGAACATGATGCCTCTGTAAACTGTAAATAGTGAGTGGACTTAGTTGACCACCACACACTGTTTTCCATTAGTAATCAAGATGCAGTAATTCCTGTGAGTTAAACAAAAAAGTTATTCCCCCCACCCAGTCCCTTCTCCCAAGAAATGCAACTGTTAATGCTGGTTTGGAAGCAATGAGAAGAGATTAAGGGAATAATAACTTCTGGGCTTCTGTGGTGGCTCAGTGGTAAAGAATCCACCTTCCAGTGCAGGAGATGTGGGTTCAGTCCCCAGTCAGGTAAGATCCCACATGCCCATGGAGCAACTAAGCTTGAGCACCTCAACCACTGAGCTTGTGCTCTAGATCCTGGGAACCACAACTACTGAAGCCTGTGCACCCTAGAGCCTGTGCCTCACAAGAGAAGCCACCACAATGAGTAGCCCCTATACCAAAATGAAGAGTACCCCCTGCTCACCAAAACTAGAGAAAAGCCCAAGCAGCAGCAAAGACCCAGCACAGCCAAAAATAAACAAATAAATATAAATTGTTTTTAAAAATTTAACAAAAAATAATAAAAATAAGTTTTATGGGAAAAAAACCAATGTGGTGGAATTTGAAAATGTGAGTCATTTATAAATTAATGTCTAGAGTGATATTCCCTAGGATGGGAGACTTTATCATAATTATATTTTAAAATATTATAGAATGAGAAACTTCTAAGTGCATCTAGGCAATTAAAAAAAAAATCACTTTCTATTGATTTTAAATCACTGCTTTGTTTAACCTTTTTTCCCCTTAGAATTCATTAGAATAATTTGTTCAACTGAACCAGGACTTCTGCACATCAAGACTAAGGTATTCTCATAAACAAACATAGCTGCAGTCCTTCTCAGGTGTCATCATTCTCAGGTGTCCAGAAACTCTTTCTTCTGCCAGAGGCTTTCATTTTCTAACTGAGAACACTGCTAGAATACCAGTGACATTCAAAAACTCTTCCTAAGCAACAAAATCTCTCTTGGATTTCTCATTAAAAATTTACACAAGTAAATGACCTTGGGCAGGTCATTTCACTTCTCTAAGATACAGTGTTTTATCCATAAAAGAATGGGAAGAAGGGAGAAAAGAAATGGACTAGAACACAGTCACTAAGGTAGGGCACTTATTTTATATTTATATTTTAAAGCACTAAAGCCAGAGTGAAATACCTTGTATTTTAATACTAGATTCTCCACTCACTGTCTAAGAATCTTTAGGAAATTTCCTTAATCTTTCTAAGCCTCTATTTCCTTTAAAAGAGATCATCCGAGTGTCTGCAAGACAAGATTGTTGTAAAGAATTAAATGAGTTAATTGGTGTAAAACAATTAGCATAATACCTAGACCATGATTAGTCTTCAATCACTGTTACCTCTTATATTAGCATATGAGAATGAACTGCAGTACTAATAAAGGTAGTAATGGTGGAAGTAGCAAGCTGTTGAGAGTTTAGCTAAACTACTTCACAGTACGGCTGCCTTGGTATCCATTCTATTTGGTTAAGTGGTCTGAAGGGACCTTCAGGTGACACTAGCCATCTCAGGGAAGCACATGCCCTAGATAGCAATCTGCAGAGCCACAAGCAAATGTAAGTTGCTGATACGCCTTCTCCAATGTCCTAATGTTCACCCCTATGATAACACCCCCATATGTGCGTACTCAGTTGCTCAGTTATGTCTGATTCTTTGTGACTCCATGGATCTGTAGCCCACCAGGCTCCTCTGTCCATGAAATTTCCCAGGCAAGAATAATAGAGTGGGTTGCCATTTCCTTCTCTAGGGGATCTTTCCCACTCAGGGATCAAACCTGCATCTCTTCCATCTTCTACATTGGTAGGCAGGTTCTTTACCACTGCTTCACCTGGGAAACCCCAACACCCCATAGTGCTTACCAAAATCCTTCTCTTTTGGTTTCTATTGACCAAATATGCCCTTACCCCAAAAGAGCAGTTCTTCTCTTTGTGTACCTCATTTTTTGAGGTGCATCTCATTGTTCTCCATCAGAGACCAAGAAGAGCTCCTAAGACATAAACTGTGGTACAGGTAGTCATTTAAGTTTGTTGATTTGGAGCTTATGCTCCTTAATTTCTCACCAGCTCTGTCTGTTAATACAATTTACAGCCATATAAAAAATGAAACTATTATCTCTAGCAGGTAAATTAATAGACAGCAAATCATTTAGTCTGGTGCGTATGCAAATGTTTTTGTCTTCCTCTGGACAGAGTGACAAGGAGAGCGGGCAGTGAGAGAGAGCTTGTTTTGATGATAATTCGACTGACTCTGTAGATCATCATAGTCCTCAAACCTGACTCACAAATTTAAAAATTGAAATCATAAATCACCCAAATCCAGGGCAATCATCCCCTCCTTGCTTTCTTTCTTTGCTCATTATACAAAGGTGTTTTTGCAGCATGACAATCACCATCCAGTATCCAGAAACCCTGTGATGGGTTCCTTTGGAAATCTTCCAGGAAAAGATTATCTCCTTGTGGTAAAAAGAAAAAAAAAAAATTCAACAATTCTTCTCTGACTGACTATGACTTCCAGGATCATGTTACCCTAGTTTGCAATAAAGATATGGATGTGCTGACTTTGAGGCAGGAGAAATGTGGCTTCCAGGTTAAGCATTTAAAAGTGGCCTCCTGTTTATATTTCTTGAGGCAGGGGATAGATAAGCTCTAGGTTATTAGACATTTATAGCTAGTCTCTTGTTTATACTTTGAGATGGAAATAACAAAAGAAACAGGGTAAATATCTGGACTTTGTCTCCTGTGGACACTTGGCGATGACACTAATGGCAAGGGCAGAGGGGGGATAACGTTGTTTGTGTAAAAGATCAAGAGGTTACATATTTCCCATCTTTGGGGCCAAGAAGATCTTCACTGCACATGCACAGAAACGCTTCTTAGAGGTCAAAAAGGGAGGGGATGCCAGGCCATAATAAAGTGTCCTAACTCCCCCAAAGGCGCTTGAACTGAAATCCATCTTTGCTGAAGGATACGAACACATGTAGAAATGGTCTTGAAGCAAATCAGCCATGGGGTCAAAGCAAAACAGTTGGCCAGAGGAAAACAAAGACCTGGAAGACTGCTAGCTTACGAGTGATTTAAACTTCCCCAAAGACATAAATGGCTCTCCAAGCTCACCCATGAGTCTGTCCACATGGACACCTTACTTTCCTCTCTACCTTCCATCTCCTTGTCAGATTTTTTTTTTTTTCAAGGCAGAAAAGAACTGGGTCCCAGATTCTAGCCACAGGACCTCATGGTTTAATGGTTAGGACTTGGTGCTCTCACCACCTTTGCCATGGCTTTATACCCCATCAGGGAACTAAGGTTTTGCTTCAAGCTGCTGTTCATTGCAAGCTACTGCTCTCTGCTGTGTGTCTGGAATCAGCTTCACTGAGCAACTCTCTACTGCTTTTACCTGCATTTTTAAGAGGAAAACATAAGCAGGTTTGTAGCATATTTTCCAAAGTGTCAGTTAATGATATCACCTGCCTGGTTCAAATTGTTCTTTCACTAAAGAATTAAAGGGATGGAGAGAGAATAGCAGATTAGGAGCTAGACTACCTGCATCCACAAACTGCCTGTAGATGCTTATTAACCGTGTGACCTTAAGCAAAGTGATTAACCTTTTAAAATGGAAATGCCCTTGCTAGGTGCCACATTCCATCCATCAGCAACTCCCATCCTTCTTAATTTCTCCAAAATACATCTCAGCTCTATTTCCTTTTTCCTATCTTCACAACCACCACTCTGGTGCAGCCCTCCATCGCCTCTTTACTGGATTCTCTCAGCAGTTTCCACTCTGGTCTCCCACTTCCTCTTCTGAACTTCTAAGATCCAATTTCTACACAAAGTGATCTTATAATCCTGCACCCAGTTCCAATGTGTAGGGGGTTTTCACCATCATACCTCCCATCAGTTCTCCAACACCAGCTGAATATACTACAATTCAACTCAATTCTGACACTATCTACCTGAATACAGTGTCAGATCCCACAGGTTAAGGACTCACTCTTACAAGACTGAGTCCCCACCCTGAGAGGTCAATCAGTAGTTCAGGTTGTTCCCTCGCCTTTTGGTCAAATGGTTATACAGACTGGCAGTTCCCACGACTTCCTCCTTGGGTTGATTAATTTTCTAAAGCAGCTCACAGAACTCTGAGAAGCATGTTATGGGATATAACTCAGGAACAGCCAGATGGAGGAGATGCCTAAGGCAAAGTATGTGGGAAGGAGCACAGTTTCCAAGCCCTCTCCAGGGGACACTCACCCCAAAATGCCAATGTGTCCTGCAAATTATAAGCTCTCTAAACCCGGTCCTTTTGGGTTTTTATGGAAGCTTCATTTCATAGACACAGTTGATTAAATCATTGGCTATTAGTAATTGAACTCTATCTCCAACTCCAGTTGAACTCCTCTCCATTCCCCAGAGGTCTGGGAGGGACTGAAAGCTCCAACTCTCTAATCCTTTGGTTAGTTTCAGTGAGGACTAGTCATCATCCTTAGGTTAAGTCCAAATGTCTTCTCACTAACATAACAAAAGATAGCTTGATCTCTCTCACCCCTTAGTAAATTCCAATGGTTTTAGGAGTTCTGCTGCTGCTGCTAAGTCGCTTCAGTCGTGTCTGACTCTGTGTGACCCCATAGACGGCAGCCCACCAGGCTCCCCCGTCCCTGGGATTCTCCAGGCAAGAACACTGGAGTGGGCTGCCATTTCCTTCTCCAATGCATGAAAGTGAAAAGTGAAAGTGAAGTTGCTCAGTCATGTCCGACTCTTCACGACCCCATGATGGACTTCAGCCTACCAGGCTCCTCCATCCATGGGATTTTCCAGGCAAGAGTACTGGAGTGGGGTGCCACTGCCTTCTCTATACACTACCGTGTGTAAAATAGATAGCAGGTGGGAAGCTGCTGTATAGCACAAGGAGCTCAGTTTGGTGCTCTGTGATGACCTAGATGGATGGGATGGGGGGGGGCATGGAATGGTAGGGAGGTCCAGGAGGGAGAGAATATGTGCATACATACGGCTGATTCACTTCCTTGTACAGCAGAAACTAACACAACATTGTAAAACTTCAATAAATTCTAAATACTTCAATAAAAATAAACAATGTCACCTGTGCATAGTATTTTTTCATATCAATCTGTTGATTCCTCTCACAGAATTTATCGCAAATTTTAAATATCTGTTTATTGTTGTCTGACTCTCCCACTAAACATACATGTCGTAGGGGCAGGGATCAAGCACTTATTAGTTACAGATGTATCTACTATGTAGCTTACTAGGCAGGGTCCTAAATGGCCCCCAAGATTATTGTTCTCTGGGATACAAGACCTGTATAATCCCTTCCCGTGAACCTAGGTAGATCTTAAGACTATGATGGGCCATCACTCTCATAAGAAGGTTACATATATGGGAATGAGGATGACACTTTGTAGAGACAATAAAAATCCCTAATCAGTAGTTAATCAAAAGGGATATCATCCCAGGTAGACTGACCTTCAATCAAGCAAGTCCTTAAATGATGTCACAGAGATGAGAAGCAACAGTACTTTCTTGTCTAGTGTCTAAGAGGTCAGCTTCCATCTGGTAAGAGAAGAAGACCATGTGGCAAGGATTCTAGGTTGGCCTCTGGAGGCTGAAACTGATCCCCAGGTAACAGCTAACAAAGAGGACTTCAGCCATACAACCACAAAAAAAAAAAAAAAAATGAGTTCTGTCATCAATTAGTAAGCTTGGAAGAGCACAGCAAGCATCAGATGAGATTGAAACCCCGGGGGACACCTAGATTTCAGCTAGATGAGACTCTGAGCGGAGGATAGAGCTAAGCCCAGATCACTGATCCACAGAAAGTGTGAAATAACAAGCGTGTTTGTTTAAGCCACTAAGTTTGTGGTAACATATGAAGTAGCTATAGAAAGCTGATACCAATAGCAAAGTTTGCCTGGCACACAGCAGGCCTGTAGTCATTACTACTGAATGAATGAATATCCAATTTTGCTTTTAAATGCTTCATGAAATTAGAGGGTCTATTTAGACATGGCAAAGAAGGAAAATATGAGGAAATGAGCATGGGGAGGGGAAGATGTAAAAGGAAAGGAAGAAATCAAACATGGACAAATGCTCCATTGTTATTCCAAGGATGAGTGCTGTCCTGACATCTGAGCATATATATAACCCATGACTTATCTGCCCCAATGTCCAGGATTGTTTGGAGAAGGAAATGATGGGGAAGTAGACATTGAACGATGGATTTTTGCTCACTGTAAATTGAAGAGGATTGTATTCCAAAGACTAAACAGAAGAGATTCAATAATTCTAATCAAGGGTAGAAAAAAGGCAAATCTCATTCCTGGGATTTCCAGAAAGTCAAACAAAACAGAAACCCTCAAGTCAATACACAAAGCAGAAGCATCTCAGAGGGTTTCTCTTTGTTTTGCTTTGTTTCTTCCTCTTTCCCAGAGGAAAGGAAACCTATTATCCACACCTTAATTACAGCAGCAAGCAGTACCTCCTAAGACGTACCAAGCTGCTCACAGAGGTCTCACAGTGTCCCAGACTGTGTGACTGGAAGGGGAACGGCAGCAAGGTCAGGAGACATTGATTTTTCTCCCAGGCTCTGTACTCCTGGACTGTGAGACCAACAAGTCCCTGCACTTCTGGATCCCAGAAGTGGTAAAAGGGGAACAATAATTCATGCTATCCATCATTACTCAGGGAACAGCATGAGGGTCACATAAATACAGAGATGGTGTCTGGAGCTGTGCAAATGTGCAACTTATCAAAAGCCAGCCACATAGAGGAATCAGTAAACTGTTTACTGGCAGAGATCTTGTCTTCCTTTTTTTTTTTTTTTTTTTTGTCTTCTGCTCAGCAGCCAATAAAGAGCTCTGGGCCCGAGAAATCATCAATCTTCCAAGGCTATTGTTGAAGGACTGAATCCAGCAGTCCTCCCAGGGGTCTCACACATTAAGAAGATGCACAGCAGCTATTGTTTTACCAACAGGGCACTGGGATCCATAGGCCATTTTCTAGACTAGATTGATTTCTATTTCTGACGCTAAATTTGACTTGTTGTGTACACAACAAATATCGCTGAGCACCTTCTCAATGTCTGGCTGTACACATTAGGCAAAGCATAGCCAATGAAACAAATCCCTCACCTTCATGAAGGTTGCAGTGTCCTCTAAAGATAATCTTTGCCTACCACACTCCTCCTCAGCTTAAACCCACCTACACACACCTCTGAATCTTTTAATCATACCACTGTGTTGAGACACCTCTTTCATGAGGACTTCCCTCAGTTTCCCAGCTGGAAGTTGCCCTCAGAATATCCATGCACGCAAATCGAGGCAGGAGCTCATCATGAGGTGTCTTGTTATATGTACTTCTCTACTTCAAGCAGCTTTAAGGTAAAGATGGCACTTTGATGTTCTTGGTATCACACACACCTTTGTACAACATCTCACCCAAAGGTCATGACTGCCCATCAATGTTCAGATCAGATCAGATCAGTCGCTCAGTTGTGTCCAACTCTTTGCGATGTTAGTGGTTCTCAATTACATGTGTCTCATATAATTTGTTTTTGAGATAGATAGACAGGTATATCTACATAGAGAGAGATATAAAGTTTACAAATACTTTTACTTTTAAAAGTACCTGCAAGAGTCAAATTCAGAAAGAGTCAGAAAGTATACTCATAGATGTCAGGGGCCAGGGATAAGGGAAGGGTAGGGGGGTGAGGAAGGAAAGGGTAGAGTGTGGGGTGGGGGGATGGGGACTTAGTGAGTTTAATGGAGACAGAGTTTCAGCGTAGAGAAGTGAAACATTCATGAGATTATGGATGATGGTGAAAGTTACACAAAATAGTGTGAATGTACTTAGTGCCCCTGAAATGTACACTGAAATATGGTTAAAATAGTATGCTTTATATTATGTGACTTTTTAAAAAAAAAGTAAATTGCAACATATTTAGGGTTATTCTTATAATCGTAGTACCCTGACTCAAGTCACTTTGAGTGCTCTCTTGAATGGGAGGGCAAGAGATGGAGTCATCACTTGGGGACTAGTAATCATGTGTGACTTGAAGACATCCATGGTAGTCTGTCACAGACATGATCGTTACCCATGATTTGAATTGTATAATCAAACAAACAAGATAAACACATATGGAGAATTGATTTTCAAGACACTTTAAAAAGATTTTATAAGTAATACAAGGATATATGTATATATGTGTGTGTGTTACATATATATATATATATAATAAAATAAGTAGAGAGTAAAAATCTCCTCCTTCTAAACTGACTGTCCATAGCTAACTACTTACTAATAAGCTTGCACATGGCCTTCCAGATTTTTTACTATACAGTAAGTCCCCTACATATGAACAAGTTCTATTCCAAGAGCAAGTTCATTAGTCCAATTTGTTCATAAGTCCAACAAACTTAGCCTAGGTACCCAACTAACACAATCAGCTATACAGTGTTGTACTGTAGTAGATTTATGATACTTTTTAAATAATATATTAAAAACAAACACACAAAAATAAAGAAAATATTTTTAATCTTACAATACAGTACCTTGAAAAAGTACAGTACAACAGCTGGCATACAGCAGCTGGCATCGAGTGAAGAGGCAAGAGGAGTTATGGACTGGAGGAGGGAGAGGAAGTGCAAGAGGGTAGAGGAGAAGGATCCTCATCCTTAGGAGATGGAGGGAGACCTGCAGTCATTCCTGACATTGATAGAATGCATGTTTGCATCTTTGAAAGTTCACAACTTGATGGCTTGTACGTAGGAGATTTACTATACCCTTATTATATTCATTGTTATATTCCATTGCTGAGTCACACTTTAAAGCTCTGCCCAAGTCTATATAAGGCCAACAGTATTCCACTGTATGGATGAACTATCATTTATTCATCCAATCCTCTTTGGCTGGATACTTAGGCTGTTTCCAAGTTTTTATTAACACAAACAAGGCTGTAATGAACATTCTAATACACAGGGTTTCTGAAACAATGTGACAATTTTTGGAGGGCAGATTCCTTAAGTTGTCACTTGACAATATCTAAATTTGAAGTGTACCTCCTTTTTGACCCGATAATACAACTTTGGGGCTAATTTTAAACAGATTGTCATCTCAGCATTGTGTAGTGCTCCCTCCCTGCAACCCCTATTCTTCTACAATAGCTTTAAAAGCACTGAAGAGGCAGAAGAAAAGTGTTTAGGTGATGCTTTCAAGAGGCATAGTGATATCTATTGCATTCAGTGACCAGGAACAGGGGCAATCATTGGATCAACCAAAGACAGAGAATCAAAGTTCAATGATTAGACTTCCTTGGTGGTCCAGTGGTTAAGAATCCACCTGCCAATGCAGGGGACAGGGGTTTGATTCCTAGCCTGGAAAGATCCCACGTGCTGTAGGGCAACTAACCCAGTGCATCACAACTACTGAAACCCACACTCCATAGCCATGCTCCATGACAAGAGGAGCCACTGCAATGAGAAGCCTGTGCGCCGCAACTAGAGAGTGGCCTCTCTTTGCTGCTTGAAAGAGAAAGCCCATGTGTGGCAATGAAGACCCAGTGCAGCCAAAAATAAATAAACCTCAATGATTATACACAGCAGCCCATCATACACAGGTTTTCTAAGAAGTCTGACGTAGGGACACTTCACTAGTTTGACAGATTTGGAGTCTGCTTGTCTGAAAGTCAGAAATTGATATATAAACAGTATGAGACTGGACAGTCTCTTATTGGTCCTCCTCCACTGTCCATCATCTTCATCTCAGACCCAGCCAGTGACACTTTTGCATCTGATCCACCATATTCTCCAAACCTTTTGGATTACATTCTCCTTACAGGCTCCAAGTGGGCTATAAACATGGAAAGAGAATACAGGCAGACAAATCTTTCATTTACTGTCATTCAAAGGCCTCCAGGTTGGGCAGAATTCAAAGAACTTCCCCAGTTTCTCCATCCCTGCTACAAGTGCAGGAAACAGTTCTTCCGAACAGATCTGTGTTCATTAAACCACTCACTAAAAGTGACTCTATAAAACACAATGGAAGGCTTCTGTGAAGCCAAGATATTCTTAGAACACTACTTGGTTGAGCTTAGAGAGGTAATGATCAACCACAAAATTGTCATCAGTTTTCAGCATGAAGCAATAGATAAAGGAGGCTCCTATTGCATCAGAATCTGCTGGCCTACCAAGAGAATCAAGATAAGGAATTTGCAGAGTTGAAATTCCTGCTGCAGTATAAAGCCACCCATGGGGTCTAGCTCAATGGTTATAGACTGAGTACTTTCAAATCTGCCATATGATGCTGAATCAGTTCAAGGAAGACTCTTGAATTCCCAAGCATGGATGCTCCAAATCAAAATAGAGAAATAGACAAGTCCCACACTCAATTCCTAACTTCTCACTGGGGTCGACTCTGAGTGGCAGCTCATATGGGAAAATAAATTGACTCATCAAACTACTAGGGGAAAAACAACAGTCTACAATGTTAAACTGACCCATAACCATCTTTCCCACCACTTCCACCAAGATGGTAGTCTAGTCTAATGTGAGTACAAAGTAGATAAAATATTAACCTTCATCCACTGCAGCTAAGCAGTGAAGAGGGAGGTTTAATAGTGTTACACAGGAAGTGGCACAGTGGGGAATCCTTTTCAGCTGGGACACACTGAAAATGATCTTTCCTGCCTACAAAGAATAGAAATGAAAATCCCTCCTTCCACCAAAATTCAAAAAGAATACAGAGGCAGCAGTAGGTGAGACACAGAATATTCCATAGAAATAGAGAAGTTATTTCTGGATAATTGGCAGCAGACAAGTTGCAGAGCACATGGGAGGAAGGATCTCCATAGCAACGCAGTTGATGATGGCTCCATATTTAAACTAAATGTTGAAGCTTTACACTTTCAGAGACTGAGGATTTCCTGTAATTTCTGGTAATAAGTTTTCTCTAACTCAGGGAAGCAAGCGTTCCAGCAGAGGACTGCATAAAGCAAGAAGAACATGAGATATGCAGAAAATAATTCATGGATCTTAGAGGTTCTATAGAAGAAAAAATCCGGACCAAATGAGAATAGAGCCACTGACTAAAGCTTTCAGGAATTCCTAGTTAGGACCAATTGGATATGAATTACAAGTTTTATTGTACAGTGTTTTTAATTTCTTATATATGATTATTTTTGTGGTAAGTGTACAATAAAATTATCCATGTATTCTGTAGCACCGTTTATTTACTTTCAGTGAGTACTGCTTTTCCTTTAGAGAGGTTTGTGTTATAGAGGGATAGGACCCATCTCATTCAAGATTTGGTGTCTGTGGTAGGCTCACATTGACAGCACCCCTGTTGGAATTCTTTATAAGACAAAGCTTAGACTATCTGTGAGTGGACAACATTCTCCTTCCATCACAAAAGTACATCAAGGACAACCTTGTTCTTCATGTTTATTTTGACCTACTCTCCACTGTTTGAAAATATGATTGTGAAATTGAGGCATAATAGTCATCTTGACGCCCCATCGGTTCATCTCCCATTCATTTCTCTTAAAAGACCGAGGAAATCAAAAGTTGGCTATTGTGACCTCCAGGAATCCATTCTAATGCCACGTGTGACACTGCCTGCCCCTTTGTCCCACTGGCCATGCCACTTCTACTAATCAATGCTTAGTTAAACAAGTTAGGTTAGTTAAGGATCCAATAAAACGAACTCTGTCTTTTAGTGCACAGTCTTAAACTTTTACTATTCCGCAAAGTACTAACAGTTTTAACAAGAGAAGAAAGTCATTAGCCAAAGAAATTCAGACATCAGTAAACTGTTAGGGTCTTTTTGGTCAATATAAATGGATATTACAGGTATTCGGACAGTTAAATAGCAATGATTTCAAAAATCTTACCCTGTTCTTATACTTAATTTTCTACCACCTGATAAAACAATGGAAACTACCCCTAACACAAGAAAGAAAATTCTTAACGTGTTTATTACTTTTTGTATCATTTGACCCAGAATTTCCACTACTGGTTATTCATACTAAGTCATCCAAAATATGAAAAGATTTTTAGCATTGTTAATCACAGTGCCATTTTAATAGCTAAAAATTGGAAATAATCTAAATGTCCAGTAATAGGAGAGTGATTAAGTAAATTAGGACACATTCACTTATGATGAGATAATACTCTAAAATATTAATCTTTGTGCTTTCTTTTCTGTGCTCCATTATACATGACCCTTCTAGTTAATCAGAGGCATTCAAAGGAAATTGGGATTGTTATCATGAGAATGGAGAGAAAGAAACAAGCCATATCCAGTCTAACTTCCAAAAACAGCCTTGATAATCACATAGAATGGTCTTCGGGGAAAGTTGACTGATGAAGTTTATGCAACAATAATTGGCTGGAAAGAAAAGGGTAGGCAATCATGCCTCTCATCTTTGTTCCTGGTTGGGCAAAGGGATAAGACATGCTCTTGGAGGGTGGATGTTGCCTAAGACTAGGAAAGGAGGGATGGACACCAGGGGATCACATGAAGAGATGGCAGCATCACGAAACAGCCCCAATAACCCCATTAGAGGAAGTTCATATTGGGGCTGATGCTGAGAGTCCAGTGATCAGTCCTTGGTGTTCTCATAAGGGTCTTCCCACAGTAGCCACCTGCCAATCTCTAATAGTATTCTGGCAAAAGAATTACCACCTACGCCCTTGAGTCTTTGAAGATCTCCAAACTACACCATGTGGACTAACACCTTTCAGGACATTCATGAGCCCTGCAACTGTAGAATCCTCTATGTACAGAGACCAGTGGGAAGATACCAAGGAAAGCTCTAGCACTAACAGAGTGGGCCTGGAGGATACTGAAATCCATCAACCCCTTTACACACACAATGATAATAGCAACAACTGCCAATGAATACCTGCTAAGCACAATTTATAAGCATCAAATTCCAACCGTCCTTTCTGTGAGGTAGATACTCTTATTAGCCCATTTTACAGATGAGGAAACCAAAGGGAAGAGATGGTCAGTTTCTTGCTCATCACCACACAGCTAATAAGTGGTGGATTTGGGATTCAAACTTAAGATAGTATGGCCCTGGAGCCTAGGATCCTAATGAAAATGGTGTACAACTTCCCATGGACTGCCATTAAAAATAATGTTTCTAGATGTATGCAAACCAAATTATTATACTATATATGTTAAACTTATACAGTGCTGTATGTCAATTATACCTCAATAAAACTGGGGGAAAAGAAGCTAAAGAAAAAGAAAATAATGTTTCTACCAAGTTTATAACAACACAGAGGAAGTTTATGTTATTATCTTGAGTGAATTGACCAGAATTCAATAATACACTACAATGTGATATACATAGAAAAAAGCAAACACCAAAACATTAATAAATGACTATGGACAGTAGGAGAATTATGAGCTATTTCTTGTTTATTTTTCTGTATTGCAAATTTTCTCTATAATGAGCATGCATTATATTCAAACTTGAAGAAGAGACTCACTTTTAGTACTTCTTGAACTTTTCTAGCATGCACATCCACACACACACACATTTTTGAGTTATAAACTCCAATTCTTTGAAGATATCATATATTTTGGCAATAGTCAGAGAAGCCACGGGGCACATTTCAAACCAGAGGAATGCAAAAGTACTTTAACACTCTGCAGAAAAAGCAGAGAATAGCAATTATGCTAAATTTATCTTCTCCATGACTTTGATAGGAAGGACAGGGTCACCAATAATGGAGATGAGTTGTCACATCCGAGCAGCCGTAACATCTGTCTACATTCTTATAGCTTGGGATGGTCTTGATAAACCAACTTTCACAAACAGAACCGAAGGAATTCAGCCTCAAAGTTTCCATTTTCACTCTTTATGTGATGTCTTTGGATAAATGCATATGCATGGTTTTCACTTGGATAAACTTGTCAGTCATGTCCTTTATGGATTGTGCTTTTTAGGCCTTGTTTAAGAAATCTTCCCATATCTTAAGTTCATGAAAATATCCACAAACATTCTCTTCTGAAAAGCTTTCTAGGGAATTCTGTGGTGGATCCAGTGGTTAGGACTCCACATTTTCACTGCCGAGGGTGCAGGTTCAGTCCTGGTCGGGGAACGAAGATCCTGCAGGCCATGCAGGATCAACAAAAGTAAATAAATAAATAAATAATTTTTCTAGTTTTCCCTTGTACATTTGGATGTTTAATAAATTTGTTATTCATATTTGTGTACAATGTAAGGTAGGGGTCCAATCACATGTCTTTCCATATAAATAACAAATGTCTCAGCAACATTAATAAAAACATCCTCTTTTTCTTCACTGACATGCAAAATCACTTCTATCCTGTGGGCTCTTCATTTTGTTCTATTGATCTCTTTGTCTATAGCTATGCCAATATCATGCTGATTTTGTTACTGTAGACTTACAATAAGTTTTGAGTTATGAAGGCAGCATTAAAACTTGAAAAGAAGTGTCATGCTGAGAACTGCATAGTGAATTCAATATGGAACTCCAGTATCCAAGAATTACACAAAAAATACCCCCCAAAAAACTGGTGGATATTTGTGCCCCATTGTTAGAGTTGGTTTGTCTTGTGTTTATTTGTAGTTTTTACCCCTATCCTACCCCTACCACGCAAATGTGCAACTAATATGGATTCATGGATTTGCCATATACCAGATTCACTGGGATAAAAATAGAAAATGAGAGAATTGAAGATGAACAGCACTCTTGGGTGAAATAACAGAGTTAAGTTACTATCAGGGCTTCTAGCTGACATTGTCTAAGGCACAAGAGAATTCCTGGCAGTGTTAACATCTCGATGTTCAGAATTCTGATAGGTTTCATTAGACTAATTTAGGCATGTGGAGAAATTTCTTTATCACCAGTATTATGGAGACTGCCAAGCTACTCTCAAGGCTGGCATGCTCTGAATTTGGCACCATAGCAGATAAAATAGCTCCCTGGATCATCTTCTTGTTGCTATTCACCAAGCAACACGACACGCCCCTGCTTCTAATAGACAGAGCCTAGAATGGTCTATTAATTTAAGAAATGGACAACCAAAATTATTTTTCAAACATGTACATTCACCTCCAAGTTGTGTTCAAATAAGGCTTGAGTGAACAATGAACAAACAACATCTTGTAGACCCTGCTATTGGTGATTTTCCCGGGTATACTCGACTTCCATATGGTAACACCAGGTCACTCCTAATTCCATAGTCGAAACATTTTGACTATCTTCATGAATAGTCAAAACATTTTCTCTTATCAAAGTTTGCCCCTACATGACCAAGAGGCAATGCACAACGATAGCAGCAGGTAAATTAAGCTCCTGGACACTCACTAGGCAATGACCTAAGAACAAAGAGGTCATACATGAGCTCGCTGTGCCTTCTTTACCTCTTTCGCTTTGAAGTATTTGAGTATTTCCTTAGTTTTGTTCTGGGGAACTTTCTGGAAAGAGCTGGTTAGGCCTTAAAAACAATTGTTTATTTCTTTTTTTTAAGGATTTTTAAATTCTTATTTATTATTTTCATCTATTTTATTTATTTTTTTTTTCTGGTCCCCTTTTTATTTATTTATTTTTTTAATTTTTTTACTTTACAATATTGTATTGGTTTTGCCATACATCAACATGCATCCACCATGGGTTTTTAGTTGATTCACAATATGGTTAATTTCAGATGTACAGCATAGTACTTCAGTATTTTGTAGATTATGTTGCATTATAGATAATTACAAAATATAAGGTAAAATTCCCTATGCTATACATTAAATTTTTGTTGCTCATCTTTTTAATGTATAGTAGTAGTATGTATTTGTTAATTCCATACTCCTAATTTGTCCCTCCTTCTCTCCTCTCCCACTTGATAAACATAAATTTGTTTTCCATATCTGTATCTTTCTGCTTTGTATATAGATCCATTTGTATTAATTTTCAGATTCCACACACAGGTGATACAGAATTTGGCTTTGTCTAACACTTTTTACTAAGCACAATATTCTCTAAGTCTACCTAAATAAAGAGGTTAAGAATTTGCAAATTCAAACATACTCATCACAACTTATCTTTCACAAAATATTCACATGGGGGAATTTAGTATGTATTATTCAATTATTCATACAAAATATAAATATGAAGCAGATTTATTCACTACTCTATAATGAACTGGTCTGGGCCTCTCTCCAGAAAACTTGCACGTGGAGGTGATGTTCAGAGCCTCAGACCATCCATCACACTTACTACTTATCCAGCTAGCCATCTGGTCTACAGAGAAAAGGATAAGAATGTTCTAACAAGCATCTAGGTGAATTGATCACTATACTCATTTCCATCATTACCTTCTGTTCAGTTCAGTGCAGTGCAGTCACTCAGTCATGTCCAGCTCTTTGTGACCCCATGGACAGCAGCACACCAGGATTCCCTGTCCATCACCAACTCCCAGAACTTGCTCAAACTCATGTCAGTTATGCCATCCAACCATCTCATCCTCTGTCATCCCCCTATCCTCCTGCCTTCAATCTTTCCCAGCATCAGGGTCTTTTCCAATAAGTCAGTTCTTTGCATCAGGTGGCCAAAGTATTGAAGTTTCAGCTTCTGCATCGGTCTTTCCAATGAATATTCTGGATTGATTTCCTTTAGGATGGACTGCTTGGATCTCCTTGTTGTCCAAGGGACTCTCAAGACTCTTCTCCAACACCACAGTTCAAAAGCATCAATTCTTTGTTGCTCCGTTTTCTTTATAGTCCAGCTCTCATATCCATACATGACTCCTGGAAAAACTGTCACTTTAACTAGATGGACCTTTGTTGTCAAAGTAATGTCTCTGCTTTTTAATATGCTGTCTAGGTTGGTCATAGCTTTTCTTTCATAGAGCAAGCATCTTTTAATTTCATGGCTGCAATCACCATCTGCAGTGATTTTGGAGCCCCCCGAAAAATAAAGTCTGACACTGTTTCCCCATCAATTTGCCATAAAGTGATGGGACTGGATGCCATGATCTTAGTTTTCTGAATGTTGAGTTTTAAGCCAACTTTTTCACTCTCCTCTTTCACTTTCAACAAGAGGCTCCTTAGGTCTTCTTTGCTTTCTGCCATAAGGGTGGTATTGTCTGCATATCTGAGGTTATTGATATTTCTCCTGGCAATCTTGATGCCAGTTTGTGCTTCATCCAGCCCAGCATTTCGCATGATGTACTCTGCATAGATGTTAAATAAGCAGAGTGACAATATACAGCCTTGACGTGCTCCTTTCCTGATTTGGAACCAGTCTGTTGTTCTATATCTGGCTCTAACTATTGCTTCCTGACCTGCATACAGATTTCTCAGGAGGCAGGTCAGGTGGTCTGTATTCCCATCTCTTGAAGAACTTTCTACAGTTTGTTGTGATTCACACAGTCAAAGGCTTTGGTGTAGTCAATAAAGCAGAAGTAGATGTTTTTCTGGAACTCTCTTGCTCTTTTGATGATCCAACAGATATTGGCTATTTGATCTCTCATTCCTTTGCCTTTTCTAAATCCAACTTGAACATCTGGAATTTCACGGTTCACATACTGTTAAGTTAGCAAGTCTCAAACTTTGGTCAAAGTTAAATTTTAAGGCAGTCTGAAACTTTGTTTTAATAACAGTCAGAAAAGCAACAGCAGGAGCATCATAAACAGCAACAATAATAATGGTTGATATATACCTATATTCTTTATTCTGTTAATTTATCCAATGCATGGATTTGTGTTGTTGACTTCCATATCTATACTTCTAACCATGAGTTATCCCTGGACGTCCAGACATGATCAAAAGCTCCCAACATAACTATTTAGATGTCAACAAGCATCTCTAACATATTTAAAATCCAATATCTTCTCTCCCTCAAAAACCTGTGGCTCCTTTAGCTTTCTTCATCTGTGTAAATTATACCATCAACTTTAAGAGCAGAAGTCTAGAAGTCATACTTGATGCCTCTTTTTCCCTCATTCTTCTCATCGGTAGCTCTGTGGATGATTCTTCCAAAACATATTAGGAGTCAACCCACTTCTGTTTCCTTTTCTTCCACCCAAGCTCAAGTTCTCATCATTTCTAGCTTGGATCACCAGCAATAAGTACTTAACTGGTCTTTGTCCTAATCTTAGGACTTTACCATATTCTTACAGAGCAGCCAAGATGACCTATTTCAAACAAAACTTATATATTTTCAAACAAAACCTATTCTCATCTTAAAACACTGTGATTGTTTTCAAATACAATTAGAATAAACCCCCAAACCTTCACTCTGGCCTGCAAGATCTTCCAACATGAGTCCCTGCATTCCTCTCTGTTCTTAGCACCTTCCCACCCCCTCACCATGCTCCAACCACACTTGCTTTCTCTCTTTCTCAAATACTCTAATCTTAGCCTCATCTCAATGCTTTTGTCCTTGCTGTTCCCTCTTGCTGAAATGTTCTTCCTCCAGATCACACAACTAGCTTCTTGTCCTTTCAGATTTCATTTCAAATAGTATCTTTTGAGAAAAACTCTAACTTTTTGTGCAAGTCAGGATCCAACAAAGAAAGCAGAAATCTTTCTTTGTATTTAACCCAGAAGGAATTTTTTAAGTTAATTTGTACTGGCATATAGTTGATTAGTCCCTTGGACTGCAAGGAGATCCAACCAGTCCATTCTGAAGGAGATCAGCCCTGAGATTTCTTTGGAAGGAATGATGCTAAAGCTGAAACTCCAGTACTTTGGCCACCTCATGCGAAGAGTTGACTCATTGGAAAAGACTCTGATGCTGGGAGGGATTGGGGGCAGGAGGAGAAGGGGACGACAGAGGATGAGATGGCTGGATGGCATCACTGACTCAATGGACGTGAGTCTGAGTGAACTCCGGGAGTTAGTGATGGACAGGGAGGCCTGGCGTGCTGCGATTCATGGAGTCGCAAAGAGTCGGACACGACTGAGCCACTGATCTGATCTGATCTGATAGTTGATTTGCAATGTTGTGTTAGTTTTTGCTGTGCAATAAAGTGAGTCAGTTATATATATACATATATCCACTCTTTTTATAGATTCTATTCCCACATAGGTAATTGCAGAATTATATAATAACTCTGTATATTATAAGAGTATATTAAGTAGAGTTCTCTGTGATATAACAGGTTCTTATCAGTTACCTATTTTATGTATAGTTGTGTGTATATGTCAATTCCAATCTCCCAATTTATCCCTACCCTGCTTTCTCCCTTGGTAACCATAAGTTGGTTTTCTACATCTGTGACTCTATTTCTAATACAGAAAGAATTTAATATAGACAATTAATGATACATGGGATGGATAATCATTGAAGACAAGCAAGGAATGACAAGGCAAAGATCTGCAACAGCAGGAAAACTAAGTCCACTCAGGCCCAGAAAGCCAAAGGAAGAAACTGCATTACCAAAGTCCATGAGCCAAGATCACCAAGTGGAAGCTGGAAGAAGCTTTAGTAAGACCTGCCCAGCAGAAGCCAGAGTCACAAGAGAAATGCAACCACACGAGGTCATCATAGAGAGGTGGGAAGAAATACCATGGTTTCTCCCTTCCTCCATCCCTCAAATCTCCTACCAGTGCCTCCATTGATGAAGTCCATCTGGAACCCCAAAGCCACAGGAGTTTGGGAAATATATCCGACAGCCCCATGACCATACAGATCACAACAGGGAAATGGAAAAGATGGATCTGAGGTCAAACAGCACAAAGTCAGTGCATGAGCCCATTTCATCTTCCAGTCTCTCCCTTCCCATTCAATTTTGATCACCGTGTCCTGTATAGTTATTTTCATAGTAGTCACTACTGTCTGGTGGTGGTTTATTCATAAGTCATGTCCAACTCGCATGACCCTACGGACTGTAGCCTGCCAGGCTCCTCTGTCCACGGAATCTAGACTTATCTTGATTATTTCTTTATTCATTTTTACAAATTAGGATGTAAGCATCATACTCCTTGGGCTTCCATCGTAGCTCAGTCGATAAAGAATCCACCTGCAATGTAGGAGACCTGGGTTCGAATCCTGGGTTGGGAAGATCCCCTGGAGAAGGAAATGGCAACCCAGTCCAGTATTCTTGCCTGGAGAACCCATGGACAGAGGAGCCTGGCTGGCTACAGTCCATGAAGTTCAAGAGTCGGACACAAATTAGCAACTAAACCACCACCATCATACTCCTTGTTTCTGTATACATCTCTGGTACCTTGAGCAATTCCCAACTCATGAAAAGCACTTATTAAATATCTATTTGAAATATACTGAATGAGGGATTGCTATGTCCAATGCACTGTGCCAAGGGCTTTACATGAACTAACTCGCCAAATCCTTAGAACAACCTCACAATTCTTTTATTCATAAGGAATCTGAGGCTTAGGGGGAGCATTGTGAAGCATTACATCTTCACAATTACTGGATGGATTCCAGCAGCCAGTAGGCTGTCAACAGTACAAACTGCAAATTAGAAATGACTATCCATATATATAATCCATCAAGGTGTCATTGTGCCAACTTAAAAATGCAGTTTTGTTAATAATGAATAGTTTATTCAACACCTTCACTGAGCAGTGTTGGATAAAGTAGTTGGCATTGCTCATCACTTCTGTTTCTCCCAAAAAGAAAGTGAAAGAAAACAAACCTATGTCATTGTCAATTTCAAGGTACCAAACACCTAACCTTAACTTTCTGATCCTCAGAAAACAGAGAGTTTATTCAAGACTTACAATAGAACTTTTATCTTAAGCTGGACACTTATAAAATATTGTGTCTGATTGCTGTCCTGTGCTGTGCTTTGTCACTCAGTCACATCTGACTCTTTGCAAGCCCCTGGAGTGTAGCCTGCCAGGCTCCTCTGTCCATGGGATTCTACAGCCAAGAATACTGGAGTGGGTTGCCATGTCCTCTTCCAGGGGATCAAACCCATGTTTCCTGCATTGCAGGCAGATTATTTAATATGAGACAACTTTAAATATAGCTCTGAGGGTTAGCTGTCTCTTGGTGAGATATGGTTATCTGAGCAACAAGCAGACATCTAAGCTCTATCTGCATGACTTCTTAAAGAATCAAACAGGAATCACAGAACTGCATTAAATTTGGGTCAAATGCTTTACATATGGCATTTGGCCATAGAGCATCAGTCCTTTGGAAAGAATGAGACAGAGATCCCAGGGAGGTTCTGCTTGGGGAAACACCAGCAGCTCCAGCCCACTCCAGCGCCATGTTGGAAACTGCAGTGTGTGAATCATGGCTAAACAGGCTGCCTCTAGGGGAGAAGCCAAGATTCTGTCCTTAGCTTTCAAAGCAGCTCTTCATCTTGTACGAATGTCAGCTGTTCACTTTGCAAACACAACTGGACAGGAATATTTCCAGATCTTTGACTCCATTAAGCAGTGACTTAGATATGATGATTAAATCTCTAAAGACAAAGATACAGGGGAAAAGCACCATCACCATTGACTTTGAGCTATATCTAGATCAGGCTGGTTTATTTTTAAGCCATGGAATTTTATTAGGCTTTACATTAAATCAATAAAGAAAGTCTGGACCAAAGTTCAGAGACCTTTGGATGTAGTCATAATGGATTCCTTGGAAACCTATGAAATAAGCTCTGAAATTGACTTGGGATTTCTGCCATTTTCAGATGAAATGACAAGAGTTTCAGCCAAGATCCTCTAGCCATAATGAACTGATTGAATATCCATCACTGATTAGACTTCACAGGATCATACAGAAAAAAACATGGTTCCGTCTCTGAATGTGGGTATTTCCAGGTCCTTTGATTGGTTTTTTGGATTATGTCTCTCACAGGACATGAGATCCCATGTATTAGTTTTAGTTACTTACCTTCTACTCTGTTCCAAGTATTTGAAGTGGCTTAGAGATATATATACAGTACAGTTAAATAGGAATATTTAGTAAAAAAATCAAGGTCAATATACTATGGTACAATACAATACTCTACAGCCATTAAAAATGATGATGCAGCTCTCTGTGTTTCAATATACAATACTCTGTAAGTTTCATTGCTAAGAGAAGAGAACAAGGTGCAGAAGACTAAGCATGCCATGCTGTAAATTGGTTTACAGAAAGTAAGAGAAAAAGCATAAGACATAGAAAACAAACCTATGGTTACCAAAGGGGACAGGATGGGGGAGGGATAAACTAGGCATTGGGGATTACTAGATACACTGTATATGGGGGCTTCCCTGTGGCTCAGACAGTAAAGAATCTGCTTTCAATGCAGGAGACCCATGTTCGATCCCTAGGTGGGGAAGATCCCCTGAAGAAGGCAATGGCTACCCATTGCAGTATTCTTGCCTGGAGGATTGCATGGACAGAGGGACCTAGAGGGCTACGGTCCATAGGGTCACAAAAATTCAGACACGACTGAGTGACTAACATGCACACATACTACTATATACAAAATAGATAACCAACGAGGATCTGCTGCATAGTAATGGGAAACTACAATGGAAAAGAATCCTCTGGTGAAGGGCACGGCAACCCACTCCAGTATTCTTGCCTGGAGAATCCCATGGACAGAAGACCCTGGCAGGCTGCAGTCCATAAGGTCACAGAGAGTCAGACACAACTGAAGCGACTTAGCATGCACACATGCATACATGTAACCGAATCACTTTGCTGGACACCAGAAACTAATACAGCATTGTAGATCAACTGTACTTCAATAACTAAAAATACATGGAGACTACTTTTGAAAGCATATACGAGAAATTCATAACAGTGGCTGCCTCTGGGGAAGAAAATTGGAGACATTTTTAAAAGGAATGAAATAGTGCCATTTGCAGAGACATGGATAGACCTAGAGACTGTCATACGGAATGAAGTAAATCAGAAAGAGAAAAACAAATATCACATAATACCACTTGTATATGGAATCTAGAAAAATGGTACAGATGAACTTCTTTGCAACACAGAAATAAAGTTACAGATACAGAACACAAACTTATGGACACCAAAAGGGGGAAGGGGGGTGGCGGGATGAATTGAAAGACTGGGATTAACATATATACACTATTGACATTATGTTTAAAATAGATAAATCTAATGAGAATCTACTGCATAGCACAGAAAACTCTCTGTAGAGCTCTGTGGTGACCTAAATGGGAAGGAAACCTAAAAAAGAGGGGATATATGTATACATATAACTGATTCACTTTGCTTTACAGTAGAAACTAATGCAACATTGTAAAACAGCTATACTCCAATAAAACTTTTAAACAATAAAAAGTAAATAAAGCACTCGTGGTGGACGCTTTTGATGCCCCACGCAGACCTGTTTTCACAGGCCATGTCCCATAGCTGCTAGGAATGCTGATTGATGATGACTCACAGTTGATCCCTGCTGGCTCCCTGGCCTCAAGAAGGGATCAATTCTGATACAACGCTTGCTCCAGAGATTTTCTTGAGGTTAGGCTGAAGCTAGACTCCATTTGGGACCCATCTTCGATAAATTCTTTTCCCTTCCCTTTTATTCTCTTTCTCCTGAAAGCACTCTTTGAATAAGTCATTTGCACAAGAATCTCTGAAATGGCTTTATTTCTGGAGAATTTAGCCAAAGACAGTATGATAGAAAGAAAAATCAGGCTGTACAAAATACCAAGAATATAAATTCATGTATATGTCGTGTTCACATCAGAGGCAACAATGATTTTTTTTTTGAAAATAGATATGTCCCCCACTCTTAAAAACCTTTCATGGGACTTCCCTGGTCCAGTGGTGAAGAATCTGCTTTTCAATGGAGAGGACGTGGGTTCAGTCCCTGGTCAGGGACCTAAGATCCCATATGCCCCAGGGCAACCAAGCCCAAGAGCCACAACTACTGAGCCTGCATGCAGCAACTAGAGAGAAGCCTTGAGCTGCAGGAAGATCCCTTGTACTGCAACTAAGACCTAAGACAGCCAAATAAATAAATAGATGTTTTTAATGCTAAAAAAAAAATAATAAAATGCAAGGTGTTAAGGTTAACTATTTAAAAAAAAATCTTTCATGATTTTTCTTTTTTCTCCAGGTAAAGACTTATTTCCTTAGCAAGTTTGACAAGAGACCCTGCACAGCCTGGCTTCTGCACACTCCATCAACCTCAGCTTCACATGGCGCTCCTTGTCCTTTCCACACCAGCCACACTGGCCTAATTTTGAGTTTCTTCTCCTCCCCACACCCCTTTCTGCAGTAAGACCTCTGCTCATGCTTTTCCCTGGAATGTTCTTCCCCCCATTCTTTGCCCAATTGACTTCTACTCCTTCTTCTGACATCCCCTCCAACATTATTTCGACCAGAACAAATACTGCTATACCAAGTCCTCATAATTCCACAGGTTTATTTTCCTTTTTTAAAAATTTCTTGTTTTGGCTGTGCGGGGTCTTCACGTTGATGTGGGCTTGCAGCAAGTGGGGGCTGCTCTTCCTTGAGGTGCATGGGCTTCTCCTTAAGGGGGCTTCTCTTTCTATAGAGCACAAGTTCTAGTCTTCAGCAGTTGCAGTTCAAGGGCTCTAGAGCACAGGCTCAGCAGCCCTGGTTCACAGGCATAGTTGCCCCATGACATGTGGGGTCTTCCCTAATCAGGGATTGAACCCATGTAACCTGCATGGGCAAATGGACTCTTTACCACTGGACCACAGACTTATTTTCTATAGTACATCTGAAAATTGCAATTGTGAGAACTTGCTGGGAGGGATTGGGGGCAGGAGGAGAAGGGAATGACAGAGGATGAGATGGCTGAATGGCATCACTGACTCGATGGACGTGAGTCTGGGTGAATTCCGGGAGTTGGTGATGGACAGGGAGGCCTGGCATGCTGCGATTCATGGGGTCACAAAGAGTCGGACACGACTGAGCGACTGAACTGAACTGAACTGATTTGTATAATTCTTTCATTAACTGCTGCCTAAATATTAGAAGCCCCTGTAGAAGCTAATAAGGCTTGATTTCACTCATTCCCCTCTATCTAGAGCCTGGGACAGTGTTTTCCACATTGCAAGTGCTTGATAAATGTATGCTGAATAAACAGATCTTGGTTAAAATGAACCCAACCAGCTGGAATTCAATGCTAAATTTCACTCTGGCCTGCTTAAAATCCAAACAAAAAAGGAAAAACAGTTCTTTAATTTTCACTATATATAGACAAAATAAAGCACATCAGTTATTCATGAGACAGCTCATCTATGGTACTGAAACCAGAGAAAATGTTTCACACTATGTGCTCATTGAACAATGATTTTCACAGAAACATCTTCAAAACCATCCCACAATTGATGAAATAATGAATTTAAGCTGGTTGTTTTCTTCATTCACTCAGAACATATTTATTAAGCACCTATTATGTTCCAGGCACTGTATTATACCCTGGGGAGTAGAAACAATGGTAAATAAAAGACATAAAAATTCCTGCTTTCATGGAGCTTAGCTTCTCATGAGAGATTCAGACGAAATATCACAAAACACAGGAATAAATGCAAGTACTATGAAGCAGCCATAAAGTAAATGCCAGTACTGTGAAACAGTCATAAAATACAATGATAGAT